>NW_026606685.1:0-1200000 GCF_029890125.1 Rhinichthys klamathensis goyatoka | reverse complement strand
CGGTCAGCCAAGTTTCACTCAGGGCAGCGATGGAGATGTTAAGTCGGAGTAGTTCTGCATCAATCAGGGCTGATTTACGAGGTGAGACGCAGTCCATGTCAGAACTAACGCCAAGAGATCGCACATTCCAGCATGCGATGGAGGTATATGCGACAGTTGCAGGATGACGACCAGGTCGCGCCTGCCGTACACGCGAACCTTGCCGAGCAACGACAGCACTCTTAAGGACAGAGTGCTCCCGAGTTGCCAGTCGTGGAGGCTGAATATTAGACGTCATAATAGAGAGATGAGATGCTCATAGTAGAGAGCGCCCGGGCAAAAAAATTTAAGTGAAAGGATGCTCGCCCAGGTCAACCTTCCACCTCTGGACTCAATGCTACAAATTCCAACGGAACACAGATGTGTGACGGTTGGTGTAGTTATGAGTTGCCCCGCAGTGACCAGCTAACTAGGTCTATTGCCCCGTGACCATTGGCGAGGTGCTCTTCTGCTCACCGGGTGGCTGAGACAGACCGACTGAGGTGCTGTGACAGCAGGCACGATCTGATACTCAGCATACCAGCCCCTGCTGCCGGGCTAGCAGGGTGGACTGGATTTCGTCTGGTCTCTCGCCTTTGACCTGTCTGGCTTGCTTGAAGCTACCAGGGGTACAAGGCCCCCGCCAGCATAGCTCTCAGGGTCATAGAGACTCACAAGCTGTTCCGCCGCGGCAAGGCACCAGTCCATTGAACATGGCACAATAATCACTGCAATTATGATCCAATCATAGACTCTTAAGCATTTGCCTATTTATATCCAAACTACTTTTTTTTTTTGACCGGGCAGTGTATAAACCTTAGTTTTTCATTTTAAAAACAGAAGTTCAACTTAAAAACAATGTTAAGTCTGAAAAATAAGAAACCTGTAAAATGTGTTCAAATGTGTAAATGTTTTTATATAACTTTATTTTCTATCGTTTGATTTTGAATTTATGTATTTTCTTTGTTTTGTTTATCCTATTGTATCCCCTGGCTGTATTTGCAAATTTATTAAACCAATAAAAAATTATAAAATAATGCTGTGAGGCCAACTTGATTTTGTCATCTCCACAAAAAAAAAAAAAAAAAACAGCAATTGAATTAAACGTATTTTTATAAGAAGACTGAAATAGAATTTTCTTGTAAAACACTGCAATGTGTTTATTTACAACTTCCCCCCAAAAAATGTTATACAGTGCATTGAAGGCTGCATAGTAACAACGACTTCTCTGATTGGTTATTATGGGTATTGTAGTTCTATGAGTATTATTATTATCTTCGGTCATTTCTGACCGGAATTTTTTAAATACAATTTTTTTTTAAAAATCGTAGCTTCATCGGAATGGTACGAAACTTGGTGACTTTTATGTTATTTGGTATATGAACACACAAAAAAATTGGGGACATGATTTGAAAAGTCTAAGTGGTCGTAAAAAAAACATTCACACTCGGGACCTTCGGTCATAAATGACCGCCCATAGGAAATGAATGGGAAATTCATTTCCAAAAATATGAAAATTCAGAGTTGTTTAGTGCGTACAATCTACAAATCAGCCACGATGCAGAAAAAAAGCACTCAACAGTCAAGGGGTGACTCTCTAAAACATCACGAGTGCAAAACAGACACATACACTCTCACACACACATACTTATACACACAAAAACACACGCACACACAAATGAACGTGTGTCATTGAAAAAGCTAATTTTGGGAAATGTGTGAAATAAAAGCAATTATTCATCAATGTAAGGAGTAAAAAGCACACAGCAATGAAAGCATGAGACTGTAAGCCATCAAGGTTGCAAAATAGACACACACACACTCACACACACACACAAACAGGGAAATATATGACTGGTGAAACTGTAACAGAGAAATGTGAGAATATGTGAAATAAAATACAGTTACAGTTAGTTACAGTTATATGTTATATAATACATATACAAATATTATAAGCAAATACAGTTAGTATGTAAATGTGTAATAGTTAGAGAAATAAAAAAAGTGTTTTAAATATCATCCTAACTATATTTACATATTATGTGTATATTATTTACATATTCAATGAACAGTAACTCTTATTCAAAAGGCAACAGCAATTATGAACAAAAAACTAAAATAACAGCAAAAGTATAATTGTAAAAAAAAAAGAGAAATAAAAAAGTGTTTTAAATATCATCATATTTTCCATTTACTGTTTGATAATTATTATACTTTTGCTGTTATTTTAGTTTTTTGTTCATAATTGCTGTTGCCAATTTTGAATGAGAGTTACTGTTCATTGAATTGTACAAAAAATTATTTTAAACCAACCAAACAAACAAAAAACTTGACAAAAAGTCTTTGAGAATCTCTTATATTAAAATCCACAACCTGAAAAAAAGGGCAAATATGTGCAAAACAACTAGAATTCAGAAGCCTTTCTACAGAGAGCTGTAAATCCGTCTAGTGGTTACAAGTGCGGACTCAGAGGAAGCCCGCGAGTGCTTAGGTTTCCATTTGGGACAGGGCCTATTGCATGATAATTATGCTCACTACTTCCAACAGATGGCTCCAATCTGATTTCAAAAAAATATTTCTATAGGCCTAGTCTCTAATTTAACCTGAAATACAGCATTAAAAAAAATATATATATATATACATTTTCTATTATATTCAATGGGGAAAATGGATCATAATTATTGCATAAATATTCATTATTATCATAAAATTCTCAAAAAACTTGACAAAAATAGTCTTTGAGAATCTCTTATTATATATTAAAATCCACAACCTGAAAAAAATAGGCAAATATGTGCAAAACAACTAGAATTCACAAGCCTTTCTACAGAGAGCTGTCAATCCATCTAGTGGTTACAATATGATATTGCATGATAAATATGCTCACTGCTTCCACCAGATGGCTCCAATCTGCTTTCAAAATTTTTTCTCTATAGGCCTAGTCTCTACTTTAACCTGAAATACAGCATCAATTAAAAAAAAGTATATATATATATAAATAAATGTTATATTGTTTTCAATGGAAAAAAATTATCATAATTATTGCATAAATATTAATTATTATCATAGAATTCTCTCAAAACACCAAAGAAAAAATATTATTGAACAAAAATACATTTCATTGATTTTACTGGAATTTTTTTTTATTTTATTTTATTTTAGGGGTCCGGTCACTTATGACCGTGAAGGTCCTATGTGACTGGTTGACGAAGAACCCCAGAGGGTTAAACAAGTTAAAATCACACTGACCTGTGGCTTCCATATAAGCACATGACACTTTTAATCCTGGTTCTCATGGCAGACCCTGAAAGGAAACACTTTTTTTTAAATAATGATTAATTACATTTTAACACACTGTTGCACTCTGTATTGCATTTCAATGCACTTCCTGTCTCATGTTCCTCATCTAAATCTTCATATCCTGCTCCTCAGGGCCCTCCTGTTCAGTCTAACCACCACCTCCTTTTTGCTTCACTTTTTGGAGGTGGGCAATCCAGGTCCGAAAACAAAAATCCAGCGGTCTGTTTTAAAATAGCACTCATTCTGCCTCTCTCCGGATTCTGTTTTGGAGGAAGAAATGTCAAATACGTAGCACAGTACCTCGGAGTGACATTTGGTTCATCTGAACCCTGCTATTTGTGGCTTGAAACTCAGTTTTCCCCCTGTTAGTCATGAACAGTGCTAACTCACTGCACACACACCCTTTCTTTCCTACCTCAGCCATTATACCGTTATACCCTTAAATGTTTAAAAAGACATTTTCAAGACACCGTTTAAGATGTTTTAATGAAAGCATTAAAGTAAAATAAATCTTTCTGATCAAAACAATATGTATGCAACAAGCTTTAATCTCTTGCAGGGTTCACATGCAGACATGTATGCTGATCCCTGCGGCCCCAGGTAAAGTAGGAAGCTCTGCTCAAGTTTAAAGAAAGACTTCCAGGGTCAATAATGGCACAGGGTGAGGGAAAGGAGGATTGGAGATGAGATGGGATGGGATGGGAGGAGGGGTGGAGGTGGAATTCTGTGGTTGGAGTACTAACCTCTCATTCCTCAGTAGCTCTCAGGCAACACACGGCAAGCATTAGGGTGCATGACTGACCCCAGAACAGAATTTCAAGCACTACAAAACACTGTGAGGTGTAACAGCATGAACTCTAAAAGGGAGTTCACCCAAATAATGAAAATACTGTCATCATTTACTCACCCTGAAGTTGTTCCAAACCTGGATGACTTTCTTTCTTCTGCTGAACACAAACAGTTGCTGGTCCCCATTTTCTTCCATATTTCTTTTCCATAATATGGAAGTCAATGGGTGCCTTCAACTTTTTGGTTACTGACATTCTTCAAAATATCTTCTTTTGTGTTCAGTAGATCAAAGAAATTCATACAGGTTTGGAACAACTTCAGGGTGAGTAAATGATGAGATGATTTTCATTTTTTGGGGGATGGGAAAGGGTGAACTGTCCCTTTAAAACACAGCAATATTTCTTCTTTATCCTAATGGGAGGTCGATGCTAACGTTTAAGGATTTAAAGGGATAGTTCACCCAAAAATGAAAATTCTGTCATCATTTACTCAACCTCAAGTTGTTCCAAACCTGTTTATTCCATTATTCTGCTGAACACAAAAGATGATATTTTGAAGAAAGTCGGTAAGTATAGACAGTTGATGGACCCTATTGACTTCCACAGTATAAAAAAAAAAAAAGGAAGTCAATGGGGTCCATCAACTGTTTGGTTACCTATATTCTTCCAAATATGATGTTTTATAAACAAAGTTCGGGAGGAGCACGTTCAAACAATCATTGCAATCAACTTGTCATCAAACAATTATCACGTCTATCCCATCAGCACGAGAGGAAGCATATATATATTCACTCTGTGACTCACCTAACATTCCTGGACAGTTTCAGCATCCCTCCACCACCCCGACTCCTCACTCTTGGCTATTATTCTTTCACAGCCAGGAATACGGGGGGAGTACTCTGGGTTCGGGCCGAATACCTAACCCGGAGCCCTCTCCTCGGACAGCACGCCAAATACGTATTTATTCTATCTGACTTATTTGTAAGTGCGAACTCGTGAAATCTTCTTTTGTGTTCAGAAGAAGAATGAATTCAAAAACAGGTTTAGAACAACTTGAGGTTGAGTAAATGATGACAGAATTTAAATTTTTGGGTGAGCTTCCCCTACTTTGATTCTTCACAATATTTTGCAACTGAAAAAAACAAACAAACAAAAAAAAAAACATTCAAAATCACATCTAAAAATTAATAAATATAATTTATTTTTATTTTCATATCACCTCTATGCATTATTGGTTAAATATTTTGAAGGTTTTTTAAACAAATTAAATTATACATAAAGTAATATTATTAAATAATCCTGCAATTTTAGATTTTCCCCACTTATGATGATTTTGGATAATTTAGTATTTGTGGATGATTGTCTTTGATGTTCTAGGCTATTCATACAAAAACATGTTTTACACATATAAGTGGGTTATTTAAATATTCTGATATTATATTGAAATATACATTTGACAAACGGGTTTAGTTAATCCCAAACAACAAAGCAATTTCAGAAAATAAACTAAAGTTGTGCCATTGTGTCAAGTTGTGTCTCACATTCTGAAAAAGTTAAATGAGGTTGAATTGAGCATTTATTTTAAATTAAATCACATTTGTTGTAGTTAAATGTCTTTGTTGCAACAGGTAGCATTGGGCCTTATTGTTTAATATGCAAATATGTAGGTTTTAATGAGATTGCGTCACACTTAAAGGGATAGTTCACCCAAAAATGAAAAATTTGGCATCATTTAACGTAACTCACCCTGAGGGCGAGTAAATGATGACACAATTTTTATTTGGGGCGAACTATCCAAGAAGGGGAAGAAAACCCTACACGAAAACCTGCTCATTTCTTCAGATGTTTTGTTTTGGGTGCGTTACATATCTGGATGCGTGGCCACCGTGGACTGCGCCTCACTCTAACAACTTTTCGTGGTATTTTCCTCCCAGTCGAGGAGAGTTTCTATAGAGACGCCTCATGTTGCTGGTGTGACGGCTCCTGCTCCGGTGGAAAGCAACCAATGAGAGGCAGGAGTGCGGTGTCTGGTTACTCCCTCTCTCCCGCGAGCAGGAGGGCTCACAGAAGCTAGAGAGAGATCTGAACCTCTCGGGCTGGAAGGGTGACTCGGCTTCCCAGAGGAACCAAAAACGCGCTGCCTGTTTTCAGCCGCCTAAAAGATCCGCTCTGTTTACTCGCAGTCTGCAACATTTTACGCATTATCCTTTAAGGACAATTCAAGGAGTGCTGGTTACTTTTTTTTTTTAAACGGAGATCATGGACCTTACGGTCGAAGTAGATCTTATGAAGTAAAACCTGTTGCCAGTTCGACTCGGGCTGGTTTTCCATTTCAGGTTTGCTGGTGGATGTGATGCTGGACTCTTGTTTGCGCACTGGCTGGTAGTTGGAGCGAAGTTTGAAGTTGTAGGCCACTTATTTGCGAGGTAAGTTTTTGTTTTTACATCAATACTTTGTTTAGTTTGATGCTACTGCTTGCAAGGTTTACCAGCTTTTATATTGGTCTATAAACCGCGCAAGTAGCTTTGCACACCATGAGGCACCAGGCTTTGGATTAGGAAAGGTTTATGTGTGTAGTCGAGCAAAAATGCGACTTTTATTCGAACTTTATTCGAGTTTCATTATCACAGTCTACAGCAAGTTCCAAGAAGGCGTTGTGTATGTAAAAATATGAGCTCTGCAAATACAAACTGTGCCCAATGTTGCAGTGTTGGATGGTGGAGCGAGTTGGAAGTAACCGCAGGTGTTTTCCTGATGGTCATTGGTCTACCATTGGTCCACTTTAGGGTCTCTTTGGATAAGTTTGTGCCTTTAACATGTAGTTTCAGTCAGTAATATTGTAATGAAAGACTTTTTATCTTTATTTGGTATTATTATTGTAGGCATGTCATTGTTTTGGCTCGTTTTTTTGTAGCCTGGCCTCCAAATCACAACACTGCAAGTCTAATAATATCACGGATATAGTCATTGATGCCTAATATGACCCGGTTAAATGGGTAATTGTATAAAAGTTAGATTTTTTTAAACGTGATACTACTACAGAAGATTCAAATTAACAGTATAGTGCCATTGTATTTCTTGCTAGAAAAACATACTAATTTGACGACAATAGGCTACATGAAATATGGCAATCTTTCATACATTAACGAAAGAGAGTTTTAATATTGTATTCTAGTGGTGCTCTCAATAAGTAATTCCATGGATTATTACCTGACCTAAAAATCCGCATCTCTATAAAATAATTTGTATAAAATCCTGTGATCATAAATGACCTAAAAGTAATGTAAAAAAAAAAGTGCGGGAAAGCTGTATTTAGTTCAATACTGTTATCATCCCAGAAAATTACCATACTATGGTACCTCCACAGTACATTTTGCAAAAGTTAGAAGGTTGTACTCTGCTTTTTATATCCTGATGATGACCATCATCATGAGTTTGAGGAACCTTTCATCCCCATGCACTTCAGCTCTCTAAAGCTGTCATTTGAGAGCTGGAACTTGTCATTTTTAGTCTGTTTATATCCCATGATGCCACCCCTGAACTAATGGCAGGCGGAACTGTCTCTTTCCAGTGTAAACATGAGGAGTTCTTATGAAATTATGCTGTGTGGTTTGCAGTTCACAGAATTATCAGTGAAAGAGAAGGTTCTTGCACAGAGGAATGTTCCTGACACTGAGGCTGTCTGATTCATCCAGCCATAGTTATAGGGGCCAATACAAGTTCTTGTTTTCTTTTGTGCGGTGGTCCCAAGGTTTGTTTTATCCTCTGCGCTGAGCTCAATGGATCTTTTGTTTCATGTCTCTATTGCAGTTCATACAGTCCGGGCACTGCTTACATCTGGGTTGTGCGAAATCTGGCTCGGTAATCTCGCCTAGCCAAACGTCTCAAAGTTCATTTGTGCTGGACAGAAGATGGTTTAGACTTAAAGTCACCATGACATCAAAATTGCCAGTTCTTTTTTTTTTTTTTTTTTTTATGGAATATTGCCGCCTTTATTATAAAGGATGTCAATGCACATTTAAAAAATAAATAAATTCATATACCCTCGTAACTTTTATAATTGAAATAACTTCCCCTCCCTCTTGCTCATCTCTTCTCTTGTTTACTGGCTTACTTGAGTGCTAGACAACCTGTCACTCACATGAGTTCACCGCAATAGCACATCACAACCATGATCCAATTATGAACCAATTAATTCCCGCTGGTCAAATCCAAGTCCCGCCCCTCATTTTGTTTGTTTTTTCGAGAAGCCGAAACATTTTGGAGAGAGTTGTTTGCCCCGCCCCCTCCTCCTCAGTCATGAAGCTCATGTGGGTTGCCAGATTGAGAACAGGTACAAGCGGAATTGACAATGGAAGGTGACGAGTTGATTTATTGGTATTTTAGTATGCCTCTGGTTTAAGATGAATGCTGAGGATTTTTAGATCAGGTAGAATCTGTGATCTCTGACCCCGTTTGTTTGTTGGCTTCCATGGCTGCAATACGCTGTTTTCTGCCAACTGGCAACCCGGAGTGTCGAAATATTATTGGGTAAATTGGCAGTGGGCGGGATCACACGTACCAAAACAGACATTCGACACGAAACACACATTTCAAAGTAGAATAACTGGCTATAGAATTTTTTTCATAGAAACAAGAACGTGAACTTAGCGTGTTTCCTAAATAACTGCAAACATATTATGGTATTTTTATGCTTTACTACAGTCCAAAAAATTACATACAGCATCTTTAAGGCCCATTCACACCAAGGATTATAACGAAAAAGATAAAGTTTTAAGAATAGTTCTAAATTGAAAAGAAAAGCAGATTCCACACCACAACTATAACGATAATGAGAAACAATTTTTCCAGATGATGAACGATTAAAACATTTACAGCCAATCAGAATCTATAAAGAGCTTGAGCATTTAAAGCAGCAGACGACAAAACAGCATCACTCGCTTATAATAATCATAATGTTGTCATCTGTTGGTGTCGACGCTAAGTAATCGTTACAGTTATCTTTATAAGTCTAGTTCTTGGTGTAAAAAAAACCCTGTCATTCCTCAATAGGCGCTCATCAAGACGTCCACACTATAACGCCAACAACACTGAGGAACCGACGATATCATTAAAATCACTAAATGATGAACGATAAAAACATTGAGCCAGCCAGAATCCACAGAACTTTAAAGAACTCGAGCATTTAAAGTGGCAGACAACATGCCTGCAGTTTGTGTATAATAAATTGAACAGCATCATTATGCGTTGGTGTGGATGCTAATAGTTATCTAATTATCTTTAACAGTTATCATTCTTGGTGTGAGCTGGCCTTTAGCAAACCAGCTCGTGCAAAAGCACATTTGAACTTTGGCTATTCAGTCCATCAGTTTTAGCCCTGTGTCTCAAATACTTAGGCTAAAATTTGATGGATGTGAAAGTAGGCCGACAGTGAAAGAGGTTTACCTTCATCCAGTGTGTTAGTTCACCTCTGACTGTCTGAATCCAGCTGCTATGTATTTCTGTTTGCTATGAGCCTTTCGCATGGATTATGGCGCTTATTATGTGATGTAACAACAGCCATGTGGATGGTGCATTTGGCAGGTGGGTAAGAAAGGGCGCGAGCACTGGTTTGCTTGCTTGTTAGGTTTGTGTAAATGTTTATTCTGTTTCCTAACATTCGGGTGAACAGGAAGCTTCTGTAGGCGACTTTGATAAAGTGGCCCAACAGTCTTGGTTGGCCTCTGATTTTACAAAAAGAATAACATAAGCATTGTGTCCACACGTTTTTCCGAGATCTTTCTCGCTGGATTGAGAAATGTGTTGAACGGAAGTCTCAGTTTTGATGGCTTCCTGGATCAAGCTGCACCCTCACACCTTTGATGCTAATTCTGCTCTTTCAGCGTGTTATTTTGTTCTGGCCTGTCTCCACTGAGGAAATTCCATCTCTGCTGAACCGCAGTCCAGTGCGCTTTTACACGCCAGACGCTCACAGCTCAGGTTTTTAGTTCGGCCATATTCAGTCATCTATGTGAGGTGTTTTTCTTTAAAATGTGCAGTTGCACTCTCTTTTGCACTCTTTGTGCTTATTCTGGGTAAATGTTTAGGTTTCGGAGTTAGCTTTGATGTGGATTGAAATAAAATGGCTTTTTGGGCACGGAAATAAAGATCTTAGGCCTGGTTTCACAGACAGGGTTTAGATTAAGCCAGGATTAGTCCTTAGTTCAATTAGGACATTTAAGTAGCTTTTATAAACATGCCATAGAAAAAAAACATTACTGTGGTGTTCATCTTGAGACAAAACAATAGCACGGACATAGTATTTTAAGATATGCAAGTCGCTTTCAGTTAAATCAGCTCAAACATGTATTTTAGTCTGGGACTAGACTTAAGCCTTGTCTGTGAAACCGGGGGTAAATGTTTTATATTATGATACACTCCTGTTCAAAAGTTTAGTGTCAATAAGATTTTCATATAGCAAATTGATCAATGATCAGTGAGATAAAAGCTGTTCTTTTGGACTTTCTATTCATCAAAGAATCCTGAAAAAATGCGTGTTGGTTTCCACAAAAATATTAAGCTGCAAAACTGTTTCCATCTTGATAATAATAATAAGAAATGTTTCTTGAGCAGCCAATCAGGATGAATGATTTCTGAAGGATCATGTGATACTGCAGAATGGAGTCATGATGCTGAAATTTCAGCTTTGCATCACATGAATAAATTTAATTTTTAAATATATTAAAATAGAAAACATTTATTTAAAATTGTAATAATATTTCACAAAAGTACAGTTTTTACTGTATTTGATCAAATATATGCAGCCTTGTTAAGGAGAAGAGACTTTACTGACCCCTTAATTTTGAACGGTAGTGTCATTTCTAGTGTTTGATATGATGAGTAACTCATATTACTTTAGCGTTAACACAGGGTGTTCTTGTGCTCTTGCATTGGTTAATTTTCTTTTCAGTGCAGTAAACGAGACATGCAGAGTAAGCTTTAAAATAAAAATGGCCATTCTGTTTTGGGTTCTTTTCTTTTTCCCTGGATGATTCACATATTTTGGGGTTTTCCAGGATGGAAACTTACTGAGAGCTGGTATATTTTATGTTCTACCAGTATATCCAAGTCAAACCGGGCTGTTGCCCCGGGCACAGTGTGTATCCTTTTGGCCTAGGCTCAACACGTGGCGAATATTAGTGTGTTTGACCCCGAGAAGCAGCTACGAGTGGGCAGTTTTATTCTGGAGGCCTCTGGTTTTCTCCAGAGCTCTGCTTTAGAGGCTTGATTGATCACACCATGGGGAGAAGAAAAAAAGAAAAGAAACCTCTCAACCTTACTGATCTGGGATCAGAGCCTCCCTGTGTGAATTACAAGCATTACCATTACCAAATGGATCACAAAACTGACATCGGATCTAGCAAACATTGAATGTAGAAATGGTTTTGGCATTAAAGTACATTGGGAGTTGAGGAAATTAGGGCTGCACAATATATCGTTTCAGCATCGACATCGTACCGTTTATGGATCAGGACCCACTGTTCGGAATGCATGCGATTTTTAGTTTAACCATCACAGAGTGAAATTTATCATTTGCATGCGTTTTTAAGTCAGTTTTAACACTCAAGTGTGTTTAGAAGTGAAAGAATAAGCATTTCGGAAATCTCGCACACGCACACTGTTTCAGAAACAACGCAACACAAAGAATACAGTTCTGAATTATTTCAAAATTGAAGTCTCAACGAGTATCCTCGTAAACACATTTTCTTACGTCTTCAGTGAATGTAAACAACCGAGAAAGAAAATTGATCCTGTATCTGTATATTGGATCCGTCATTTGGCACTATTTGCATTATAAGTCACAGTACATTTTAAATGATGACTTGTATTGTGGAATTCTGATTCTGGAAAATAAGGTATTTGTATCTTTCACTTCTTTCATTTATTATTAACAATTTTTTAAAGACTTTTTTACTTCATAAATTAAACATTTTGGGTCTCATTCATGAAACACGAGCAGAACGAATTTTTGTGTAAATCGTGTGTAAAGTGGTTCTGGCGTAAATTTTCGGATTCATTAAAATGTTCGTATTTTCCAAATGTTAGTTGGTACATAAGAAATCTACACCTGCTCCCAGCCACGCGTAAATATTGCGCTTAACACCCGAACGTTTTGCTCATTAATAAGACTGCATTTTAATTCACCTTAATCGGGTACATATTTGCACAGCATTTTGAAAAAATATTATATATAGTAATTACATACGGTTTTTCTTATTATGAGAGCCAGTAATAGCATCTGCGATGGTGGTCCTTCTCCAGTTTGAATACTATTTTTCCGAAGTGAACTAATTCGTTTTTCGCTCTCAAGCTTAATGTCGAACCATTTTCTTCTCACTTCTGGGAATGTTCGATTAACAGATGAAACTCCATTAACTGCATCTGTAATATGCTGCCAAGCTTCCTTTTTTTTAGGACCCGATACGCCACTATGTACGCCTAATAAAATGTGGCGTTTTGAATGAACTTCTGATAATAAAACTTCAATTTCTGCATCTGAGATTTTTTTTTTTTTCATTCGCATTCATGACATAATATGATGCCCATATATAATTGTCAGTCGCATTTAATGGGCGGGATTTATGGTAATTGAGAATGAACGTGCACGCGCATCCCATTTACGACTGATTGGAATTCATTAACACACACACACATTTCACTATCACATCTGACGTTTACGAAGTATTTGTGAATCAGGAGAAGAGTTTTCGGGAAGGTCTCTTTACGCGCAAATCTCTCGCATATTTACTCGTATATTTACGAATGTTTCATGAATGAGACCCATTGAGTCTAATTGGCTGCATAGACTATATTGTCCAGCCCTGGTGGAGCTTGTGGAGGAAAGAAGAGGAGAAAAGGAGGAGTTGATTGGCATAGTTCTGTTCCCCATAGAAACCTTGTTTTTTTTACTAGAAATGGAAAGAAATGATAGGCTTCCTTAGAATTGAACAATCATGATGAACTTCCACAAGCAAAGTAGTGGAATAGGAAAAGAGATGAAGATCAGGGGCGGGGTTAATCTTTCAGCCAAGTAGTGACTCATCCAGGGTAAAAGGGAGTTCTTCTGCCTCTGGCATGTAAAAGTGTGTTTTATTTTATGCTACAGAAAATATGCACTGATTCATCATGGTGCAGTAATCTGGTCCTTCCAGTCGCCTGTGTTACTTCCCCATGAACTGCAGACAGAAGCCTACTGTTCTGAGCTGGCTTTAGCGAAGCGTGTTGTCAGGGATTATTGTGCAATAGTCATTGTGTGTGTATACACACACACACAATGCACTTTTTTTATTTTGTCCCATGCCAGTTTGCACACTAACAACAAAATGAACATTAGCCTATATATTAATTAGATTTGGATTACATTACTCTCCTAATTGCTAATTGTGTGATAATATGGTTAGTTGCTTTTTATTACTCCTTTTTGACATTGTTTTTTGTCCATGACCTTATCAGAACAGACCTGCGACCCATTTTTAGGTCATGGCCCACAAGTTGAGAACTACTATTTTGAAGCTGAAATGTTTTGGTCTATGACCTTACAGGGCTCGAATTTCGGCGCGGGTATTGCGCATAATTCTAATAATTCCCGCAGGTCTCCCATTTATAATGCGGGAAATTCCCGCAAACGTAATCCACACAGATTATAAAATCAAATAATTATTTTAACAACTCTCTGCCTGACGCAATTTCACAAACAGCGTGAGTGTTCAGCGGTGCCGCGTCTTCTATCTCTTCTCTCAAAATGTGTTGTGCAAGGCAAGCATCAAGCGCTGTGGCGATAATACACACTCACGTTTAGGAGTCGGGACATGACGGAATATTCACTTGCACAATCGGGCCAGCAGTGCATCGTGACTGAAGTTTACCATTTGCACGTCTTTTTAAGTCTTACCAGTTTAAACATTCAAGCGATTTTAAACTAATTAGTGCTCGCGCGCTCTCTGAGAGATTATTTTTTATGCGCACATTCATAGAAGATCAGCCTCAAAAACAGCTAGCCAGTAACAAAAGTTATTTTTCGCGGATTATATTGCGGTCTTCGTGAGTATACTCTGAACATAGGATAAGCATAAAACGCATGCCAGTATAAAGAACACAGTATCCGTGCACTAGCTCTTAAAGTGACGGCAGCCATATGTGTGTCATTAATTTTGTCGTCAAAACAACAAAATATAGCTTTAAGTTAAAGGAATCAGAATTAATAGCCTATGTATTTAATTTATTCAGGACTAAAATACTACCCAGTGTTATTTTCCATTTGATTACTTTATTCAGTTTCTGTATATGAATACTAGTGTTAGACCTATTCAAAACTTTTGTCTTTATTTGTCTTTATTTGTATCTTTATTCTATTGTATTTTTTTGTGCTACTTTTTTCAATTTAAATCAAGCTTCCTTGTGTTGTGTAAATTTACAACCCCATTGTAAAAATGCAATGAGCATAAACATTTAGGCAAGATAAATGTAATAAAAATTTTTTTGGTAAAAATGCCCCCCCCCCCAAACAAACAAAATCCCCCCCATGAGAATCATCTAAGGTCCCCCCCCCCCCATTTTCCAAAACGAAATTCAGGCCCTGGACCTTATCAGAACAGACTTGCGACCCATTTTTAGGTCATGGCCCACCAATTGAGAACTACTATTTTGAAGCTGAAATGAGAAGAACCTTATTGGAGGAAGCATAGTTGCTTCCTGTTTTATGTCATACAAGCTTTTTAGGTCTCAATGACCTGTATTTGGAAAATCTATGAGGTATTCTTGGCTCTCAAGTTTTCCTTATTTTTAACAGAGATCGAGTAAGAGAGAGAGAGAGAGAGAGAGAGAGAGAGAGAGAGGTAAGGGGATCCAGCAAAGGATTGTGGGAGTTTGGAGTGTTTTTTGCTTTCTTTGGTCAAAAGCATCTCCAAGAAAGATTTTCGGCTCAGCTTACTGGCATCGGGCTGTTTTTAGAATTACAGATGATTTAACCGGGTCCAACCACAGATTAATGTTATGAGAAAATTAAACATCCTCTCTATTGGGCTTTGGTGTTCTGTTGGAAACTGTTAGCCCATGCTTAAAGAAAAAGATTGCTTCTAGAGTTTTATTCTTGAATCTGCATACTGCCAAGTTCTGCAACTAAATGGAAAATACTGAAATGATGACTCCTGTGTCGGGCATTTATGGGAAAACAGAGAGCTTGTATCATCTGGAAGATGACTTAAAACAAGCACTGTTCTCCTATCTCATTAACCCTCTGTCTCTACACTGAATACAATTAGTGTAGGATTTACTTTGAAACCGTTTTCATTCAGAAATTTCTAGTAAATTTCACAAATGATTTTAATGAAATGGCAAGTACCATTGAATTAAACATGGAATTTTTAAGGTGAAGTAGAAAGACTGAAATAATATTTTCTTGTGGAAAAAAGTTCTCCACATTTTTTTTTTTTTTTTTTTTTTTTTACAGAGTCCAGGAAAGTTTCTTTTTGGGTAAAGGGGTTTCACCCGCATGAGGATCGTGATGAGATATCACGTTTCAAAGATGAATCCCTTTAAAATCCTCATTACTGTGATCAGGAAAACCCTGACCACGCTCATCGTTTGTGTTTCCCCAGCTCGCTCGGCACTGGGGGAATAATCTTGGCCTGAATCTACTATCCATTGCAGCTCTTCTTTCAGTACTGACTAGTTTTAGGGCTTAGTTTCATGTCTCAGCTCATTGCTGCTGACTCTTGAATCTCCATAATTTAAAAGATCCTACTTGACCATTATGGAAAATAAGCAGCAAAACTGGCTCATTAAGAAATTCACAGCTTTAAACAACTTATATATAACTGCCCACATTTACATCGCAAATCACAACCAGTGTTCAGTAAAATGGTGGGATACTTAACTGAAAATAAACCTATCAAAACATTTCCATTAATTGAAATAAAATAAATGTTAACTGAAATAAAATAAAATATACAAAAACAAATGTAACTTTGACAACATGAAATAAAAATTGAGTAATATTGCAGCCTTTGTTATAAATGATTTGTCCGTGCACAATCGGCACATCATTATTTTTATTTTTTAATCATGTGCCCTCTTAATCTTTAATCAAAATAACTTCCCCTCCTTCTTGCAGCAACATCTCTTCTCTGATGACGTGTTTACTGGCGTGAGGGCGGGGCAACTTGTCACTCACATTAGATTGACCAATAGCAAACCACAACCATCCAATCAATTCCCCATGAACAAAATCAAGTCCCGCCCGGCCCTACATTTGTTCTTGTTTGAGAAGCCACTTCAATCAGATGTACGTCACAATAGGGAAGGAAATACTATCACAACTTCCGTTTCATGCTGACTTTAAACTTGTTTTGTTTCAGCCAGTTGCCAATAAGTTTCTCATTTTCATTTAGTTTAACATGTACAAAATAACTAAACGACAGTAAAACTGAAATAAAATGTATAAAAACGAAATGACTAAATCTTTTAACTAAAATTAAACAGAAAATAGAAAAATAAAAACATACCAAATATTAATAAAAGCTTAATAAAATGTTTTTTTTTTAAATGTTATGCTTTTTATGTAATGTTTGTACTTTTTAAGTTTTTCTCTGCAAGAAACCTTGATCAAAATTATTAATGGACATCAGGGAAATCGTATTTAAAATATGGCCTTTTAAATAGGGATTTGAGAAAGCTTAATATTACAGAAGTCGTTTGAAGCTGTGTTGTTTGTGTGTATTTTTGGTTGTGTAAAATACACTTTTAAAAACAGGCTTTTCTTCCTCCTCTTGAAACATTTTCCCCAGACGTGCTAGATTTCTCCCTGAAGTGATTACATACCGCATAACCCAAATTCCCCTGCAGTCCTGAGCATTTCAGTGCTGCTCGATGTCTTTTAACCTTTTTAGAAATAACGAATCGGTTACCTAACGTAACCTCGGTTCTCTCTAGAAGAGGGAACGAGTATTGCGTAAGCTAGCTTACGCTGCGGGAAAGATTCATCTTTGCTGAGATATTGAAGCCAAAAAATTATTTCATAATTTTGTATCCATACACAACGCAGTTCCTCTGCGGCAGACCTAGAGCGGGCTAGCTAGCAGCTCATTGGTTCGCTCAGAGAGAACTGCTTAAGCCTATGGGAGAGCGGGGCTGAACCCGCTTCCAATGAGAGGCGCCCGCGCGCTCATTGCGTCATGACCCGCCAGAATGGGCGTGGCCATGGTGTATATAAGGCGCTCTCCCAGGCTTATATGTTGATTTATTTCAGCGTGAAGCGAAACGCTAGTAGCGCAAGCACGGCCGGGAACGCAATACTCGTTCCCTCTTCTAGAGAGAACCGAGGTTACGTTAGGTAACCGATTCGTTCTCTTACGAGAGGTTCTCTCGTATTGCGTAAGCTAGCTTACGCTGCGGGAACACCTGGCCAACGCCGTGCGCGCTACGAATCCACTCATGAAAAACCCAGGGATATACCGGGGGAATTTCTTAACGTGGAGTGAATGTACAAAGAGGCCGCAGAGCGGGCTCATGAAGTGTACACATAAGCATGTATGGGGCCAGCAGAGCGGGCACATGAAGTGTATAAGCATTACAGGAGAGCACAAGGGGCGAACCGGTTGTGAGGGACCTCCAGAAATGCAGCTTCTTAGAGAGCTGTTCGTCAGACAGCTAGTAATTTTGCCTGCAAGGCGGGAACTTCCAAGTTATAAAACCTGACAAAAGTGGACGGGGAGGCCCATCCCGCGGCCACACAAATGTCATGAATGGAAATTCCACAGGACCATGCCCACGATGAGGCCATGCCTCTAGTGGAGTGCGCCCTGATGCCCAGAGGGCAGGGCAGGCATTTAGATGCGTAAGCAGAGGCGATAGCGTCCACTATCCATCTAGACAGTGTCTGTTTTGAGGCGGCCAGACCCTTGGTGCGCCCCCCAAACGACACGAAAAGCTGCTCAGCGCGTCTGAACGCGGCAGCGCGCGTAGTGTACAATCTCAGAGCCCGCACCGGACAAAGGAGATTGGCATCGCGCTCACTATCGGATGAAGGCAGAGCCGATAGGGAGATAATCTGAGCCCTGAACGGGGTACCAATCGCCTTCGGGACATAGCCATGCCTAGGTTTGAGAATGACAATCGAATCATTCGGTCCAAACTCAAGACACGCGGCGCTGGATGAGAGCGCGTGAAGATCCCCAACGCGTTTAACTGAGGACAGAGCCGTCAGGAAAACGGTTTTGAGCGAGAGGTATTTCAGATCCACAGACTCGAGCGGTTCGAACGGGGGTGCTTTCATAGCTTCAAGGACTATAGAAAGATCCCAAACCGGAACCGACGGGGGCCGCGGAGGGTTCATCCTCTTAGCTCCCCTGAGGAAGCGGATGACTAACTCGTCTTTGCCCAATGACTGAGCGCGTCGGGGTTCCGCGAACGCCGCGACGGCTGCCACATAAACCTTGAGAGTGGAGGGGGACCTGCCCTTGTCCAGCATCTCTTGAAGGAAAACAAGCAAAGACGGCACCTCGCACGACGGTGGGTCCAGTTGTTTGTCGGTGGACCATTTTGAGAACACAGACCATTTAGACGCATAGAGCCTTCTCGTGGAAGGTGCTCTAGCCTGTATGACAGTGTTTCTTACTCCCTCTGGCAAATCAACGAATAGTCGTTGATCACCCATGCATGCAGCGCCCAGCGCTGTGGATGGGGGTGCCAGATCGTGCCGCGAGCTTGAGAGAGGAGATCTGCTCTGACTGGGATGGGCCACGGGGCTGTCTGTGACAGCTGCGTGAGCTCCGGAACCCAATTCTGACTCTCCCAACGCGGGGCTATGAGGAGCACCGAGTGGCGTGTGTCCCTGATCCTCTGAATTACCTGTGGTAACAGAGCGATCGGAGGGAATGCATAGAGCGGGCGGCGAGGCCATTCCTGGGCTAGCGCGTCCTCGCTCTTCGAGAAATATATTGGGCAGTGAGCGTTCTCTTCTGACGCGAAGAGGTCTACTTCTGCTCTGCCGAATAGTCGCCACAGTAACTGGACCGTCTGTGAGTTCAGGGACCATTCTCCTGTGGAGATGAGGTTCCTGGACAGTATGTCTGGACCGTCGTTCAGATGGCCCGGCACGTGCGTCGCTCTGAGCGAGAGCAGGCGGCTCTGAGACCAAACTAGAATGCGGTGCGTCAGTCGACAGAGATTTCTGGATCTGACACCGCCCTGACGGTTGAGATAGGAGACCACGGCCATATTGTCCGAACGGATCAGGACGTGGTGTCCCTGGATGCGCGGGAGAAAGTGCGAGAGCGCGTTCTCGACCGCCAGCATTTCCAGACAGTTTATATGTAATGGGCTTTCCTGAATCGACCAGTGGCCGAAGGCCGGTGAGCCCTCGCAGACTGCACCCCAACCCGTGTTGGATGCATCTGTCGAGATGACTTTTCGGCAGGAAAAGGTCCCCATCGTGACGCCTAGACGAAACCATTCTGCTACTGTCCATGGCTGCAGCGCCGTGAGACACGTTTGCGTAACCCTGATCAGCTGGCGACCCGTGTTCCACGCGCGGTGGGGTACACGGCTGTTCAACCAGAACTGAAGCGGGCGCATGTGCAGAAGGCCCAGCTGAAGTACAGCGGAGGCTGAGGCCATGTAACCCAGCATCCTCTGAAAAGTTTTCAGAGGCCTGCGGTTGCCCATCTGGAACGAGGCGGCTAGACGCTGAACACTGCGCGCGCGCTGTGTAGACAGGCGAGCCGTCATCGTGACCGAGTCCAAATCTATTCCTAGGAAGGAAATCGATTGACTGGGATGAAGGGAGCTCTTTGTCCAGTTGACAGAGAGGCCCAGCGTTTCCAAATGGTCGAGGAGAACTGCGCGGTGCGACAGAAGCTCCGTCTGTGATTGGGCCAAAATCAGCCAGTCGTCCAGATAATTCAGAATGCGCAGCCCCTGGCTTCGCAGGGGGGCGAGCGCCGTATCCATGCACTTCGTGAATGTACGGGGCGCCAGAGATAAGCCGAACGGGAGAACGGCGTATTGATAAACAAGACCCTCGAAGGCGAAACGTAAGAATGGCCTGTGACGGGGATTTATCTGGATCTGAAAATAGGCGTCTTTCAGGTCTAGAGATATGAACCAGTCCCCTTGGCGCACCTGCGCGAGGAGTTTCCTGGTAGTGAGCATCTTGAACGGTCTCTTCATGAGCGCTTTGTTCAAAGACCTGAGATCTAAGATCGGTCTGAGGCCGCCGTCTTTCTTGGGAACCAGAAAATAACGGCCGTAAAACCCCGACTCGGTCATAGATGGCGGGACTCTCTCTATCGCGCCCTTTTGCAACAGCGTCGCAATTTCTGAGCGGAGCGTGCCGGCGGCCAGCGGGCTGACAGAAGATTCGAGCTGCGCGCGCGCACGAGGCGGGCGGCGGCGAAACTGTAGCAGGTAGCCGTGCTTTATAATGCTTAACACCCACGGGGAAATGCCTGGAATGGCTTCCCACGCTTTGGAGCATGCGGCTAGTGGCCGAATGGCTGTATTGCCCTGATTGCTGCACATAGCGGGCTGGACACAGTGTGTGGGCGCGCTTTGAATGTGTGTGGCAACGGGATTTGCACTCAGAGAGGAGTCTATGGGCCGTGACACAGAGCGAGCAGAGAGGGGACACGTGCACGAGCTCGTGGGCGTGTTTATGTTCTCTGATATTAGAGCGGGCTGTGCCCGTTTCATGTGATGGGGCTCTGATAGAGACACGGGATATGTTATGCTTGTGTGTATGGGTGAACACATGATTGTGGGCACATTTTCTACACAACTGGCAAAATTTCTCTTTTTGAGATTTCTCTGGGTAGCCGTAAAAACGGCTTTTTGTCGCTCGCAAGCGGGCTGGGACACCGGCTTGTTTGTGGCGGTCAACACTACAGCAGTCGGCGAAATAACGGGGACTGGCAGAGGGCGAAGCTTTGACGGCGGTCCGGCCGCGGCGGGAGAGCACCGTCGTTTTCTTGACATTGTTAGGCAGACTTCTGATGATCAGGCTTCAGCGTGATCTTGGGTCGCGGGCCACGGGGGGGCGGCGGTCTGCGGCGGCTGTCAGAGGGAGAGCGAGGGCGAGGGCGGCCGCTCTGACTGCGCTGAGTTGTTTGAGTCTGCGGAGGGGGGCGCTGTGATGGGGCTCTGGCGGAGGGCTCGTGAGAGTGGCCCGCTGAAGAGCTAGCGCGGCGGGGTAGAAACAAGTTCATCGCCTGAGAAGCTTTCTGTACTTCAGAAAAGCGATCGACAATTCCCGTGACGGCAGATCCAAACAGGCCCGTCGGGGAGAGGGGCGCGTTGAGAAACGCGGCGCGCTCAGAATCTCCCATGTCGGCGAGCGTGAGCCATAAGTGTCTCTCAGCAACACAAAGGCTGGCCATGCATTTCCCCAGAGCTTGTGCGGCGGCTTTAGTGGCGCGAAGGGCGAGATCCGTAGCACTTCTCAAATCCGTGACGGCGGGGGGGGGTTTTCTACCGCCTTCGGCCCATTCACGGAGAATATCGCTCTGTAACACTTGGAGGACAGACATAGAGTGAAGCGCAGCGGCGGCCTGACCGGCGGCGGCGTAAGCGCGAGCATGAAAGCTCGAGGTCGCTCTGCAAGCCTTCGAAGGAAGCGTGGGTGAAGAACGCCATCTAGCGGAGGGCGGGCAGAGGTGTGTGGCGACCAAGTCCTCGACGGGCGGCATGGCTGCATAGCCTTTCTCGGCGGCTCCGTCCACCGAGCGCAGCGAGGCGGATACATCGGAGCGATTTCTAGCCGAGAGCGGTGCATTCCAGGATTTTGTCAGCTCTGCGTGAAGTTCAGGCAGGAATGGAGCGGCCCGGGTGCACGCGGGGGTCGAGCGCCGATGAAAAAAGCTACCGTCCATTCGGTTCGGGGCCTGCTCGGGTGGAGGAGACCACTCGAGACCGAGGCGTTCGACGGCCTGTGAGAGGAGGCGCATCAGCTCCTCTTCTATCCCGGCGCGGGTCCCCGTCGACTCTCTCGCGGATCCGAGAGATGACCAGTCTTCACTGTCAGAAGCGAGCAGTGAACAGGAGTCCTTCTCCTCCGCGGCGTCATCGGAAACAACAGAGCGGCCACTCGGCGGCAACTGAATGTCCGGCAGGGGCGGGGAGGGAGAGCGGGAAGCGGGAGGCGGCGGCGGCGGCCCGCATGTTTCCGCTGGGGGCTCCGGCGGCCTTTGAGAGCGGCGTTTCTTTTTACGCGGCGAGAGAATAGGCGGCGCGGGAGCGGTTTTCACTGCCAGAAGTCGTGCCCGCAGGGACGATAACGGCAGGCTTTCACAGAGGTCGCATCCTCCATCAGCGAGGGCGAGTTCTGCATGCTCGAGTCCCAAGCAGAGAGCGCAGATGACATGGCGGTCTCCGTCCTCGAGACGAGCGCGGCAAGAGCCGCAGGAAAAACGAGACATCTTTAAAAAGACGCTCGGCTCTTTTAGAAATAGAGAAAGGATACAATCGTCGGATGGCCTAGCTTGCTGGGCGGCTGAAGGTGGCGAAGACGGCCGGCTTCTTCAGGGTCCTTGAGCTCGCTAGAGGATGCCTTCTTCGACGGCGATGGCTTTTCTCAGGAACAGCAGAAGCGTGCAGCTTGCTGAAGATGAAATGAATCAACATATAAGCCTGGGAGAGCGCCTTATATACACCATGGCCACGCCCATTCTGGCGGGTCATGACGCAATGAGCGCGCGGGCGCCTCTCATTGGAAGCGGGTTCAGCCCCGCTCTCCCATAGGCTTAAGCAGTTCTCTCTGAGCGAACCAATGAGCTGCTAGCTAGCCCGCTCTAGGTCTGCCGCAGAGGAACTGCGTTGTGTATGGATACAAAATTATGAAATAATTTTTTGGCTTCAATATCTCAGCAAAGATGAATCTTTCCCGCAGCGTAAGCTAGCTTACGCAATACGAGAGAACCTCTCGTAAGAGAACTGCCACCATGCATAATGACTGGCAAAGAAAACTTTACATAATGAAATAAATGAAATAAACCCTCTGGTGTGAGAGCTCACATTGGGTGGAAGGTGTAACGTATGCTACAGTATGTTCAGAATGGAATGTTAGTGTATCTCATACTGCATCATGGTGTATATATTGTATCTGCATGCAGTATGTAACGTATTCACACATGACTAAGTTGCACATGTAATTCGGCAGAATCGGAACCCACAATAAGTACAGTTTGATTGCCTTTTACCAGTGATGGACAGTAACAAAGTATTTTTATTTTGGGAAACTTTTACTTTTTCTTCACTGTCACCGATGGCGTGAAAAGTGAGTTACTAATGCCGAATTTTAGGATTTATTATTGTAACTAAAAATCATATTTAGGTAACGACTGTCAGTTGTTTGTGAACTGAATCTGCTGTAAAAGGGAGAGCTGTTTAAGCCCATTGTACAGAATGCTTGAATATTGACACGTCCACATTTGTGTATTACTGTTTGAACAGGGAAGGTTTTAGGTAAAACTAAACAACATTAAAATAACTCCAGTTATTGCCCATACATCTTCCCCGCTGCTGTAGCAGTTTCAAATTATGTAAAACTAGAATGCTTGCATAGTGTTTTTCTTAAAATGTTAACACATACATATTAAGTGTCTGCATAATCTTCCTTATTGACTAGTTCTGGCTACTTGAAAATACATAATAATTCAAAATTTTGTCAGCCTGAGCTGTAGCCTATATAACCTCCATCTGTGTGTCTAGTACATATACAGTAACAGTATACATAGAATTTTTCTGATTTTAATGTTAAAAAATCTGCTACATTCACTTTCATTGTAAGTGCCTCACTGTAGATCAGTCTTTTGTTGTTTAAAGAAAATGAGGGACTAGTGGAATTAAATTGTTGTGGTAATCCACATTATGTGTACTAAATCTGGCATATTTCTTTTTAAAGGGAAGTCAAATGCATTGTATTGTGAAATACTGTATTCCTTGTAAGTCATGCGAGTATTCAGTGCAAACTGCTTTAAAAAAAAATATTTGGTAGTTTACCATTCCAAATATTCACATTTGTATGCATTTGGCTGACACTTTTATCCAAAGTGACATTTATCAGCTATGCATTCCCTTGGAGTTGAACCGGCTATGACCTTGGTGTTGCTCTACTGGGATGAATATCTGCCATATTTTTGACACTGGTTCTCTCCTGTTCTCCTGTGGCTAAACGTACCGGTGGGAATGACCCAGTGCTCCACTGCACCCTGAGAGACGGGGGAAAACATTCCACTCCTTGGCTGTGTTGGAATAACAAAAGCCGAGGAAAACAATCTGCATACGACAGCCCCCCTCACTAAAGGCTAATGAGGCATGCGGGAGGGGTCCTGATCATACTTTCCTCTCCTCATATCCCTCTTTCAGAGAGTTTCACATCCCCAATGGCATTCCTGCATAAATATGCGCTTATCTGTAGAGCTTTCTTTCTCTTAAGAATTAGCCACTCTCGTCGGGGCCTTAAGTATCTTAGATGGAAGGTGATTGCCATGTCTTTTAGTGCATTCTTCATGGGGGTTTGGTCTCAGAAAATGAGATTTAGAGCCTTTTAAAAAGTTAATATAGCCATCGTTGATATATTCATTTTTCTCACTCTCACACACACACACACACACACACACACACACACACACACACACACACACACACACACACACACACACACACACACACACACACACACACACACACACACACACACACACACACACACACACACAACACAACACACCCTTAAACCTGTTTTTATCTTTTATCCAAATTGTAATGAAAGATTACAGATTTTTTTTTACTTTCAGATAACATGAATTGATAAATTGTCCTTATTGAGCCTGATTAATTGCTTGTTTGTGATTGTATTTAATGTTATTGTATGAAAATGGTATATAAATAAATATATTTTATGATAAATTTTTTTTTCTTACAAATATTTGTAATTTTCTCCTAAATGTGGTCTCAGGCTTTATTAATCATTTTTATATTACTACCGTTATCACTTATTTATTAATATGAAAATGAAAAATTCTGAAAAAGTTGATCTCCAAACATGACAGAAGTCACATGTGCTCTGATGTTTCATGCATTGCAGCACGCGTTGCCTAAAAAACTCTGACTCCACAGTTCAATTGAAATGTGACATATAACCATTTAGGTAGCCCCGCGTAATGCCCGCTCAAAAGTAATCCCTTAAACCCTGAGCTTCCTCTGTCTCTCTTGCCTCACAGCATGCTGGGATTTCCAGGGGTTTATGGCTCTTTGTAACTACAGCTGTGGCAGCAGTGCAGAAGTTTAGACATAATGACGAACAATTTCACTGCAAGTGTTAGTGACCCCACCCTGACAATCAGACCTGACAGGACACACACAGGTTTGCTTGTTTTGGTGTGACATTATGGCGATTGATGGACTGTTATTTGGATCAGCTGTGCAGTTTCAGGAGCGTTCTCTCTTTCAGAATCACAGATTTGTCCTCACCTAATTCCTGGTAGGCTGTGTGGTATTCTGTAGAGATGTCACTGTAGCTTCAGCAAACATATGAGTCAGCCTCCTGAGGTCAACACAGCATGACTTCAGGAGAGAGGATGAAAGAACGGCTCTTTCTGGGAAGAACACATGCGCACAATACCTTGTTGATTCTTTTTCTACATCTATTCTGTTCTTAGTGGTGAAGTATATATTTTCCGCACCACTTATGACACCAAATGGAAAAATAATCATGAGTGTTTTACGGCTTCTTCCACCCACCCCTGTATTCCATGGCCATGTGGGCGGGGCAACTAATATATATTCAATTCATTGCCTACTTTTAATGTCATAGCCCATAATCCTTAGGGATAAAATCAAGCTTTGCTCTACATTATTTCCAGATGAATATTGTTACACGCGGAAATATGGTGCATTTTAGAAGGTAAATGTGCAGCTGTTTCTTTAAGCCAGCGTGAAATCAAAATACTCTTTCGTTACTTGCTCCTCCTCTAAATGACTTTGTGTGTTTGCTGACATCAATTGGTTAACAACAACCAAACAGCTTTTTACTGTAGAATTTGTTTTAGGCTACTGTTGTAGGTGATGCAACCTTTCTACAGTTTTGCCAAGTTAGCAATCATAGCAAATACCCGATATATATATATATTTGAAAAAAGAAGGGTTCATCAGAATCCTCATAGATGTGCAGAGAGCACTTGTAAATGTCCTGGATGTGTTATGTACAATGTTGATGGTGATTGGATGAATAACATTGATGTGTTTTGTGGTCCCGTAGGCAGCATGCATGTGTCTCTGGCTGAGGCGCTGCAGGTGAGAGGTGGGCCGTTGCAGGAGGAGGAGGTCTGGGCCGTCCTGAACCAGAGCGCAGAGAGCCTGCATGAACTCCTCCGACGAGGTAAACCACACTGATAACTCCCACATCTCCCGAGGGTACCCAGCCAACTCGAGGCCTTGGGATGGCCGAGACAATCAGAGACCTTGGATTGCCGTCTGGTATTTTTGGAGCACATAAGAACGTTTGTTGATAAAACATGTCCAAAGTATTCAGCAATCTGCTCAAATTACGCAGAGTTTTTGCAAATGAAACCAGCTATCTGGCTTCCTTTGGTTAAAGTGCAAGCCATAAGGTTGCATAAATGCGGTGTAAACGCCAGTCATCCAAAACTGAAGGAAGTTATATGAAGGAATCGGTTTCAAAAACCTAGCTTGCTTCCTACATGGGCAACATTTTTAAGTAGTCATGCTCCTTATGTGAAGGTAGTTCCAAAAGGTAGATTATTTGGCCACATTTTGCAGCTTGGCATGTGTTCTTCACAAAGAATGAAATCCCACAATGCACTGCTAGAAAATCAGTAAAAAGGAATGTATCCAAGATGGGTGACAAAGCACAGGTTTTTTTTTAAAGCACAGGTTGCTATGTCATTTTTAGACTAGACTTTTATGCAAGATAATATCTGACCTTTGTTCGCCATGTACCACACTTCATTGTCAAATTTAAAACATTTATTAACATAATGTAACAATAACTTGTATCTTCAGTCAGTTGGAAACTTAAGCAAAATAACCTGCCATCTAGTTTCTCTTTTGTAACTGCAGTCTTCACAGAAGATGACATTCAAGTTCACAACTAAACAAACAAACAGTTGTTGGTTTAACAGATAAATCTATGTTTTTGTGGTGCCTGCGGAGATGCCCTGCCATGTTAGTCATGCTGCCAGTGGAGGAATATGGTACACGCACATAGCAGAGCTTTATTGAAGCGCGAACGTGAACGTTGTCAACATAATTCACTGGGATTCCAAAATACTTCCATACCGGCGACTTCAATGAAAGAGGAGGGGGTTCAAGTTCTGTCGATGGGTCTCCTGCATCTGCAGTTGCCATGCTATCTTTTGACTGGCTGTAGCTAAGTTAGAGGAGGTTGACTCGCAGCACTTCAACACGCGTGTTTTTTCCGCTTGGCACGCCGACCGCCGTGACATGGGGGCGTGACAGCATCGACGATTCCATTTTTTAATTCGAAGGTCGAGATTGTGACTTAATTTCGGTCGATTTCGATTTAAAATCCTTTAAACCCAACACCCTTGACACCCTTACCTATTATAGAGCATGCGGCATGAATTCTGCAAGTTTGAGTTTGTAAAGAAACCATCATCTTTGACCTCTTCAGAACCCTGTAGCTTCTGTTGCCAAGTAACATGCAGAGAATGCTGCTTTATTTTGAAAAATCTGGCCTTGTGTGTTCCAAACAAGTGCAGTGCCATTAAGAGTGTTTTTTTGTGGAATGTTTGTAGATTTACATTCCATTTCGTCCATTATTGCAATAATACGCTCACGGCACATCTCCCTGCCTCTGCTTTTTAGATCCTTTTTTTGCCTCTCTAATTATTTTCACTCTGAATTTTTGTCTGAATCTTTCCTTGTTCACCTGGTTTCTCTGGTTTGGTCAGCATGTAGCAATTTCAGCTTTCTTTAACCTGAATCTTTGTAGCTATTCTTTCCTCTTGACATGATTGCAAACATTCTTGTTTGTGAAATGTACAAGATGTCCGGGTTTAACATTTCGGAAGGAATCCATTATCTAGCAGTGGAATTTCATGCGCTAACCTTGTGTTTGTGTGTAAATTACCATTCCATGGTAGTAAAAATGTCCACCAAAAACACCCCCACAGTTTTGATATGATATAACTTTATATTTATATTACTATTATGTAGCTACAAATCATAATGCAGTCTGTAAAAGCAAGCATTATAGCACTCAGAACAGCATAGTTAAAACACTCAGAACACCTTAGCAACCACATAGCAATTTCGCTAAAAACAATCTAAACACTTTTGCATCTCCATAGGCAAATACCATTTTTTTTCTTAGAAAATGTGAAAATCTAGTTGTTTGTTAAAATCTGTCAAATTCTTTTGGATGATTGTTGCTATAAGATTAGCTTTATTGTAGCAACAACCACAGTAACTTTATTTTGGTGGAAAGTGAAACTATGGTTATCATTAGGGGTGGCTATATGACCTATCTGAAAAACTTCAAGCACTAGAAATAATAAATACTACATAAATTGTATATCAAATGTATAAAAAAACACCTGCATAGTCTTCTCTGTGTAAATTAAATATACATTTACTCTTATTAAAGTTACAAAAGTGCTTCAGTCAAGAGCAGTGAGAGATTTTGTTGTTGTTTGATTAACATTAATGACGAAAGCAGGTAAATTTGGATGCTGTCACTTTAAGACCGACTGCACAGATCCAATATACGGGCGAGTTTTCTTTCTCAACTGTTTACTTTCACTTAGGACATAAATGACTTTTTTTTACTTGCAAATACATGGTCACTTTGACACAAGTATGTGTATTTAACCGTTCAAGCCCAATTAGTCATCAAAAAGCCCTCCGTTCAGTTCTCTAGGAGAAGCGTCTTCACGTGAGAAACAGTCTCTCTGACAGCATGCACACATATAGAGAAATGAGTTGTCTTTCGCTGCTTCAGCGGCACAGCAACGTCACATGAGCGCAACCGCGATAAAGACGATAGTCCAAAATCTCTACCGTATATCGCCCACCCCTAGTTATCGTGGTGAGTTTTTGCAAGGGGAACTGGTAGGGATTGTTTGAAATAGAAAAACAAGAAACTGAGGTCATGTCTCTATGACTTAAAGTGAATACCCTCCGACTACTAAAGAAAAACCACAGACCACAAGTATGCCACACATCCCATGCTGTTTCCTCACAAAAATATCTTTAAATGTGAAAAAGATATTTCACTGTCCACATTCGCTGGATTGTCCTATTCTTGCAAACAATTCAGTGCCATTACAAGCCTCAGATATGACTTTATCAGTACATTCAACATGAATCTTTTGTAGAATGGTTATTCTTTCAGTTAGCATTGTCTTAAGCCAATTCACTCATGTTTAAAAGTCATTCGAATAAATCTCCGGCCTCCTCAAAAGCTGTCAGCGTAGGCCCGACCAAAAATAGCTCCTATCAGTCTGATTCAAAGAGGAGATCTTTTTTCTTTTTTTTTTGTCTCTGGAGGGAAGGGTAACACTTCTGTGAAATTTATGAGAAGGCTTACTCAGCCTTATGTCCGTCCTCTGTCTCTCAGAATGACTGTGTGGGCTAGTGTTGTGTGTCAACGCTGTGAACAAAAGCCTCTTTATTGTGCCTGCACCCTGGTTTCCTAAAGAGCAGTCTGGTGGGCAGTTTGCGGTGATTGAGATGATGCCAGCTCCTCTCGACCGATATCTGCTGCCGTTCCCCGTACAGATCTTGAGGCTCTCGACAAGTCTTTCTCACAGTCAGTGGACAATTGTCATTCTGTCGTCATCCCAGACAGTCGTTGCCCCCTTTATTCAGCAGACCTGGCCATTAGCCAGTCGGGTTTGGAACGTAATTAAGCCTTTGTCTTCAGGGTCGAGGAGGACGATGATGATGATAAAGATGATGTAGCTGCTTCGGTATGTGTTTGCAGGGAGAAGTAGGACTCTCCTTGTCTCACAGTAGCTTGTTATCTGGCCTTGAGTTGCTCTGGGGTGAAAACTTGCTGGCAAAGGTCCCTCTTGACAGAGTTTGCAGAAATTCTGGGCCCTGGACGAGATTCATGGGACATGACTTGAACAAGTCAGCAAGTTTGCTTTGTCTAACATGCCGTTTTAATTTGAAGGTGCTGCTTTTATATATTTATATTATGTTATGTTATGTTATGTTACATGTATGTTATGTTATGTTATGTTAGTACACGCACACATATATACTAGGGCTGTCAATCGATTAAAATTTTTAATCTAATTAATTACATACTCTGTAATTAATCTAAATTAATCGCATACACAATCTTACAATGTTTACATGGTACAATTTCTGGTAAGCTACGTTTTTATTATTATTGCTTGACACAAATTTCACGATTTCAATATAATTTAATTCTTGTGATTTGATGCAATATTGACTCATTTGGATAAATAGGTACACAAGATAGGCATTCATTTTTCTCAAGAAAAAAAAAAAAATCTCACCCAATGCTGTAAAAATACAGAGAGCCATATCAGCTGGTAGTATTTAAGGTTAAAAATAGCTCAAATTAAATATAATGAAATATTTATTACAAATAACTTTGATATAAGTAGAAATATAATACATATGTAATATAGTAGTAGGCTACATAAATTTAGAAAAATACTCTCTATAGCTCTTTTTTTATAGCCAACTAACGTGCTATATGGTCATGAAATGGCTTTCCTGAGGTAACTTAGGCTAAATGTTATGTGACATAATTGTTCTCCAGCTGTTTTATTGACCTCTTTTCGCGGTTGAAAAACACTGATTGATCGAGGAATATACATTTCGGTAAGTTTTAGGCTGCCCTACTTTATCTTTCAACATTGGTCATTCGTGTTTATTTACTATTAGCTAGAGATGATCGGTTCACGTGCCGCTATGGGATCTGTCATGTCACATTTACAAGCGCCAAAACGGTATTTATTGTTTGATTTTCGTAATAAAATTGACAGAATCTGAGAGCTGAGATTTTTTAAATATCATAAGTAACGTGCTCTGTCTTGTCTGTTTCCGTGTCCTCTCTTTGGTGCGCGATTTTTCTGTACGTGAGAAAATGGTTGTGACGTGAGAGCGCGTGAAAAGTTACAACACACACACACACAAGCGCGCTTTCTCTCAGACACACTCACCGACTCACGCACACACTCCTGGATGCTTTGCATTGATGTGGTACTTTAGAGTTGACGAACTCCGTTTGTTATAAGTAAATGTTCCAAACAATGATCCAAGCAGCGCGTTCTTGTCTCCCTCATTCTTTTTACACGAATGGTGGCTACGGCTAGAACGGCTCCGCAAACGTCAAAACGGATCAATGGATTAATCTGCGTTATTTTTTTAACGCGTTATTTCTTCTCAGATTAATTAATCGAAATTAACGCGTTATTTTGACAGCCCTAATATATACACAAATAATGTTTTTCTTCTGGACAGATTCTTCATTTTCATAAATATGGCAGAATTTTTATTTTTCACCTGTATTAAAATGTCTTGAAATATGTAGGTATTCTGGTTTCAGCAAAAGCAATATTTTTGAAGGTTATTTAGCATGATATAAATAATGCAAAGATTTCCTCTACTTCCTGCGCTTTAAAATGGGTATTTAGGTCATTTGGTTGGTTGTCCTTGCGCAGTAATCTTGAGCATCTAAAATAAACAGATACTGGTTAAATAAGCAAACACCGCACATGTTTGATGTTATATATATATATATATATATATATATATATATATATATATATATATATATATATATATATATATATATATATATACATTTTTTTTTATTTTTTTATTAGTATTATTATTATTATTATTTTTTCTCTGATGCTATTTTGGCTGATACTTCATTGGGCTCGAGAACTGCAGTAGATTATATGTCCAATCGGGCTAGTTTCTGATAGGACAGATAAAAACTTATCAGATAGACCCGTTCTGAGATATTTCCTACTGTGCGTCAGCTTCCTTCCAATTAACAACTTGATGACTCTGAGCTTTAGAAATTATTTTAATAAAGCTGCTGGAATATCTGTGCTGGAAGCTAAACGAAAGAGTGCACTGCTATATTTTCACTATGAGGTTCAACTGTGGTCAGACAGTTTCCACAGGAAACATGTGTTTACTTTGGGAATTCCAGTGCTTTATAGCATCGCTGCTTGAATTAAAAAAAATTTGTTCTCTTGAACACATTCTGACATTATTAAAATGTTTCTGTTAATTTGGACAAACCCCTTACTCTAAATTACAGTATTAGGAGCATAACTTGTTTGAGCTACTGACGTGAATGTTACTAAATGCCAAAATTAGCTCCAAGTCTTATACGCACCAAGGCTGAATTTATTTGATCAAAAATACAGGAAAAACAGTAATATTATTTCTATTTGAAAATATTTTAAAATGTCGTTTATTCCTGTGATGCAAAGCTTCATTACTCCAGTCTTCATTCCCTCATGATCATTCATAAATCATTCTGACATGCTGATTTGGTGAATAAGAAACATTCCTTATCATTATCAATGTTGAAAACAGTTTTACAAATATCTTTAATACAAATATTTCAAATAAACTGTGATTTTCAGGATTTTTTTAATAAATAGATAAGTACAACATTCATAGGAAATAGACATTTTTGTTTAATTAGAATTAATACAAAATAATGTAATATTATAATTGTCTTTACTGTCATTTTAATGCATCCTTGCTGTAAAAAAGCATTCAAAACAAAAAAAACATTCTCACTGACCCATAACACCCTATCATCAAGGTGACAGCATTTGCTTTAGTAAATAGAAGAATCTAAATTGTATCATTTTGAGATATCGCTCTGGTTTTCTGGTATACATGCAATAATAAAAAGTAGGTTTCTCAAAAGCAATTCCACATTTCCACTGAATCTTAATCTGTAATGGAGGAGTTATTTCTGTACAGCTGTTCCATCCAAACCGCAGGGCTGTATTGCAAAGGCTCCATTGTTTTGCGCCTACAGCAGCACAAAAGAAGAGGGAAAAAAAACATCAGAAAGAAAAATGAACTGTCATACAGAATCATCTTTTTGAGAGAGAACCCAAGGGCCTTGTATTTTAAGGAAATGCACTCATTCACAGAATAACGTAGCTCTTTATTACATGTCTTTGTCCGGATGAAAAGAATTTGCTTTCTACCACCAAATCTCCAAAGTTCCTGAAAACGTGCACAGTCAGATCGCCAAGGCCATAATCTCCCTTACAATCTCCCCACACAATTTTTGTGCCACTTTACAAAACTGAACTTAGCCAATGTTGTTTCCATAGTTGTCAAAGGAACATTTTATTTCTGAACTTACTAAATCCCATATAGAGCGATAAAGGACAAAAGAGCAGATTAATTAATTGATCAATTAATTTATCTATCCATCTGTTCAGTCAAGCAATCCATCTTTCTGTCTGTCAATCTATCTTACGATCTATCCATCTCATATTTATATTTGTTTCAGATTCAGATGTCCTAAGAACTGCAGTTGTGGTCAAGTTGGTGGTAATACTCTGCATGTTTGTTTTCCCTCAGGTTCAACAGATCCATCTGCGTTGGGTTTCATCATTTCTCCATGGTCGCTGCTGCTCATGCCTTCCGGAAACATCTCTTTCACGGATGAGAACGTGACACAGAAGGACCTGCGGGCTTTCACTCCTCCAGAGGTGCTGAACGGTCTCAACCTCTCCTCGCTTTCTGATATGGAAAAGGTACCTTATGTAGTTTGAACGATTTTTGTCGGGCTTCTTGTTTCTATATTTAAAATCTCTTGTTTCTTTTCTCGTTTATGACTACTGGTATCAATTTGAACTTGCTAGGAAATAGTGAATTATTTTTTATTTTAAAAAGCTCTTTTTCTGCTTTTCAGACTTTTAGAGTCTGTTGTCAGTAAGGTTATTCAGAACAGGTTTTTTTTTTTTCAGATGTTTTTTGTTTCATTTTTGAATAATGGCATGTGAATATGAGAGGAAAAAGAAAAGTTAAAACAAGTTTGTTATTTATTGTCACCGAAAAGTGAGGAAAGCTACTTTCATTCTATCATGCAACCATTTCTTTTATGTTTTATGCATACATAAGCTCTTAAACCATTTTGACAGTACACTTGTGTGTACACATGACATTCTCTGAGAGACCGACACACCACCGCAGAGTCAAGGCATGAGTATTTGCAGAGAAGTTAAAGGATCTTTTGCATTCTTTGGCAGACTTTTGGATATTCTGTGCCCAAAGCTATTCTTTAGCAAGAGGAACAGATAGAAGAACTAGACAGGGAAGAAACACAGAACTATGTAGATGTGCTGTAAAAAGTTTGATGCGGATTAAGACCTGAAACATACTGTGGGCTTGCAAATGCTTTTGACAACACAAGCTCGTTCGCACAGAATGAGGCTGTCTGGTGTTTCTCCATTTTGTTATGTGGACTAAAACATCAAATGCAATCATATAAACTGCTCCATTGTCACATGACATTTCGGTTTTCTTTTCACTTTGTAGATGCACATGTATTCACTTGGCATGACGTTGTTTTGGGGTGCAGACTATGAGATTCCTCAGAGCCAGGTGAGGCTTTCAAGGCATTTAATGTTTATAATTCTTCAATTTACTTTTAGTTTTCATTTTTAATATAAAACAGGAGTGATTTAGAATGGTTAGTACAAATAAATATTGGGTTAATATATACAATTTAATTTGATTCTATGTAATTCTTTTAAGTGCTTTATAGAGCATCACATTGTTAGCTTAGCAATATGCTAATATCTATTAAGAATCGAGTCTCTGCTGTTTCATTTTGCTGTACATAGAAACATAATTTTAATTTATGAAACTAAATTCAGTACAAAAGGAGTGATTTAGAGTGGTTAAAATTAAATTGTATATATTAACCCAATATTTGTTTGAACTATGTATTTTAGTGCTTAGCAACATGCTAACGTCAATTGGAATCAATAGAGAATCCCACCCTGCAAAAACTCATTTCAGGGAGATGGCACAAAAAATTATATTATACTATTAAATTAATTTGCGTAAGCTGCCTAACACGGGTTCGTTCATTCAATAGTATTTGTGCGCTGCAACTAAAGTGATATAGTTGAGTGTGAGTCTGAAAACGCATCTTAATACCAGGTGGAAACAGGCTTTCTCACTCGCTCGATTTCCGGGATATTGTATATAATTTTCAGGCGTCATGGAGCCGCTATCTATATGTGTGAGACTCCCAGATCCTCGGGAAGAGGTGGGATGTCTGGCATTGCAGCATCAAGTTAATTTATGGAAATAAATTTAATTGGCCCAGACAAATAATAGATTCTAGATGACTCAGCATCTTCTTGTATCTTTTCACTGACCTCTTCATGTGTTTTTTAGCCAATGAAACTGGGAGAACACCTGAACAGAGTCTTGCTCAACATGTGTGATGATTCCACACTCAGCCGACTGTCTGCACGGTCGGTTCTGGACACCTGCAGCGCTCACATCCGTAACTCCAACTGTGACCCTTCATTTTCATATGTCAGGAGGCTGGTGAGACTCGTTCTTGGCAGTCTCTCTCAGGTACGTGCCTATGTATTTTTTTTCAACATGTTTAATCTGCTTTAATTTAGCACGGGTTCTTGGTTCCCAACACTTTTTTGTTAGTTGATCACATCCAAGCAATAATGATTCAGCACAAAGTGTGTGAACATACTGTTCCTATTAACTGAACTGCCTGCACAGTCCAGCCCTATAAAACAGCTTTCAATTAAAAAGGTAGTTAACAGTCTTTCCTGTGCTTGTTTTCTCATGTTTGATGTCACATCCTGTTTCTCAGCTACACTCTCCCCAGTGGTTTAATTGCACAGCGATACAGAAACAGTGTATTGCCAGGAACTAATTTCTGTCAATCTTCTAATTTCTGTTGATGTATTCTGTGAGTGAACCCTGGGGTTTACCTCCCTGTGAGCAACCCTCATCTTTATGTCTTCCACCATGCGTGTTTCTTCTTCCTCCAGAAACCCTGATTTAGAGTTAAAAATTTGACCATTTTATTCAAAAGGTGTTTTGACTTTGTTTAACAATCTTGACCCTCTAAGGCCCTATGAAATCCATTTTCTCCGCAAAATTCTATTTTATTTTCCCCCAATTTATTTTTCTGGATGTTTTGTTTTATTCATTTGCTTCATTAAAATACAGATCAAACAAATCAATAACAGTTTATTGAACTTTAAACCGTATCTTTAATTGATCTTATTTTTTTTGTAGCTTAAATGGTTTGGGTGGCTTGATGGAAAAAAATTGCATTGTGCACTTTAAAGTACACAACTGTTCAAAAGTTTGGGGTTGGACATAATTTGTAATGTTTTTGAAAGAACTCTTATGCTTGCCAAGGCTGCATTTTTATTCAATACAAAAAAATCTGTAAAAACAGTAATATTGTGAAATATTATTACAAATTACTGTTTTCTATTTTAATGTTTTAAAATGTAATTCATTCCTGTGATGCAGTCATTTTTTCTTTTCTTGTAATCCCTTTCTTTGACAAGACTAAGAGTGAATGATTTTGTCTTTCTCATTCTGTGCATGTGTGTTTGTTTAGCTGGACGGTCTGTTGTCTGAAAGCGAAAGGGAGTCACTTCCAGAAAGAAGTAAAGAGATTCGTGAACGTCTGCGAGGAAAAGGACTACCCGCAGGTAATACACACAAATCTAGATGTAAAATAATATATAATTAATGCTTAATATATAGGACATTGAAGCTGGGGATTTCACTTTTTAGTAGTGTGGGAGTCCTTTCGTTTTCATCCCGACATGAATAAACATGTATGCATTTGATTTCCACTTTTCTCTTTCTCCCACACACACATGCACACCCAAACACAGGCGTGCCAGGACACGTTCATACCTCAACCTTCTAGTCGTCTTCCTCGCCAACCACTCTTTTGAAGTTGCTGTTAATATTTGATGATATTTTGATTGTAATCACAGCTCACACTTTCTCCTCTTTCTAATAATCTCAGACTGATTGTTCTAAGACCATGAAGCGCTAAGCTTCACGCTGACTCATCACACACCATTTGTCCAGTTCTAGAGGAAGTGATTCAGAATGTAAACAAAGCAGGGCTTGGTACTGACATGACACGACTTTGGCCCTGGGGTGCTTATCAGAACAGAGGGATAATAGATCCTCCCTGCCACAAGAGACAAGCCAGAACACAACCAGCACCAGTGTCTGGAAGTGCCAAACTGAAACTAAATTGGTGGAGAACTTTCCAGATAATCATAAGATTGCAGATAGAGGGTTCTGGGGAATTTTGTGAAATGTATTTTATTCATTGTTTTTTAAATAGTGGTTCTGAAGAAAAGTGTTTTCCAAATAATATTATGATAGTCTGATGGGATTAGTGCTGCCGCGATTAGTCGACTTAGTCGACGGCAATTTTTTTAGTCGACGTGTCGTTTTACTATTGACCGCTATTTATTTTTGGTCTCCCGTCGCAAACGGCTCACTGTAATTCACCTCCACACACCAGTCTGTGCGCCGTGCGCGCCCTGCTGGTTTATCTGCTATCATTTTCCTTCACGTTCCCGCCCGCCTTCACTGATTTGATATGAAAAATTGCGGAGGCAGGTGACGGAGCTTTCACGTTTGCTGCGGTCCGGAGTCCGAGCGCAAGCGCGATTGTTCCCGGCGCCCCCCGCAGCGTTGGTCTGGTTTCACACTCAATTCTATCGAACCCTGTTGAGTTTGCGTGCATCTTATGCCATCGCAAACGTGCACGGCGCATGATAGAAAACAGAACGCGGGTCAATATATTGTGTTTTTCAAACGGACTCTTTTGAGGAGACAGTGGATTTCCAAATGTGTTGCCCTGATTGCACGCGCAATGCGCGAATACACTGCAGACTCAACTCTCGCGTATCCAAGGTAAATCATCAACACTATCATCCCTTACATGTGTTTTATTTAACTAAATGCATCATAATCAGCTAAAATGCATGGGCAGTTTACTTAACTTCCTGAACAAGCGCTCCCGAGTCCGTGTTGCTTTCACATTCACGCGAACCGCGGCACGGGCCCGCCATGCACGCAAGTGTAAACGCGAGCTACATAACTGCGTGCCTGCCTGCTTTCAGCGCGACTCATAGTGGGCTAGTCCAGACTCTTTCAATTCAATTCCAATTTATTTGTATAGCGTTTTTCACAGAAAATGCATTGCATCTACTTTACTATCCAGAGTGATGTTATCAGTTATGCTTTTCAGAAATGTACATAAATTAATCATTATTAGCTTACTGTACATTTTTTAAGGCAGAACAAAGAGCTAATTTAAGTAATACATACATGTTTGTTATTAGAGGATTAGATTAGGACTCTGACTAATATGGTATAGCCTAATGGAAATGCAGATACTTAATGCTTAGATTGTTAATACATAATGTTTTTGAACAGGTGACATTTTATGTTTTGGCCCTTCAGTTGAGTTCAAAATAAAATGGACACAACGAAATAAACACTTGATTTTTTTTTTTAATTAGTCGTTTAGATTAGTCGACTAATCGAAAAATTAGTCGAAAGATTAGTCGTTAGAAAATTAGTCGTTAGTGGCAGCACTAGATGGGATGTCACAATGCACAGCTTGTTTATGCAGTATTTTAAATGAAATACTAATATACTGCTTATTTCATTCTGCATAGTATTCCTAAAGAAAAGAATGCTTTTATTCAGCTAGGAGGCATTAATTTAATCAAAAGTGACAGTAAAGACATTATAATGTTACAAAAGATTTCTATTTAGTATGCACAGTATACACACTGCAAATATAATAAGAGTAGTATGCTATTCTGAACATAGTATTTTGATGTTTTATAACATGTGTGGAAAATGGTATTCCAGAAGTCTCCAGAATGCCACTCTTCCATGTATATTGTGTGTTGTATGCGGTAGGCGGTGTGTTATCATTCTGAAGATACAGTTTTGTTCTAGTTGTGTTTTAAGACTCCACTAACATCCCTTGGCCTTCTCCTTTATTCTCTCAATCTGTTTTTCTCGTCTCTCTGTCTGACTTCTTATGCTTTATAGTTTAATGATGTGCCAAACAAAGAACCTTTCTCTCCCCTTCTTCTCTGTTCCTCTCCCAACTTTCCTACTCCCTCATTTCTTTCGCTCTCCATCTATCTTCTTTTAGTCTCTCTCTCTCTCTCTCTCCCTCTTGTCTACTCACTGTGTGCATAGACAAGAGTTTGAACCGAAACTAGACAAGCATATCACCACAAACCAAAACCAGAGCGTTTCATTTTGGAAAATATGACCAGATTTTCCCAGTGGTTTCAGTGGTGCTTTAGCACAAACATGACCGACCGGTTATGTAACTGAGGCATGGCATCGATCACTAATAGATATTTCCCAGGGTTTTTTACTGCGTGTTCTGTAGGAAGTTTTGTTTTCATGCTGTTGTATCTGGCCACGCATCGGGGTCATGATGTGACTCACTTCACTCTAGTTTATTTTTGGGTTTACAGATGTCTTGAAACCTCAGCAACAAAGTAATAACTGTGGTCTCAGACTGTGTCATTGTTCTCATTTTGAAGATCGAATGTTTGTTGACTTTTTGCAAAGTATTCGTTTCCTGCACACTAGCATTAGCCTCAGGGTATGCTAATACTGCTTAGCTTGATTTAAGAAAATACATAGCAGCATTATATCTGTTTCAGGGCTGTCAAAACAATAGTATAAATGTTTAAATTTCACAGTGGTTGTCCTTATGTGACTTCTGAGAGCTTCATGTACTATATGGCAATGTTTTATTTGCATTAGCATCTCTTTTTTATACAAGTGCTACTGGCCTGTTGCAGGTAACATTTGTTGCTAACATTTTTGGGATACATTTTCTAGTGGGTAAACTGTGTTTAGTGGTACACAAATCCTAGTGTTTGGGCAAATTATTAGGTGATGTTGAGCACGTTTGTGCCTTTACCCGAACTACGTCTTCTTTAGCATATTGTGTGCTAACACAAATCAGCACCTTTTTTTTTGGACCTCGTAATGTTTAACCAATATGCCACAACTGGATCTTCCAGTGAAAACGACAGACTTCTGTCTGGTGATGTATGCAGGACTTCTCCAATCATTTACCTCGCATTCTTCTTCCTCCACTTTTGAATGCAACACCCACATTTCAAAATCAAATCAATAACCAATGCATATAACCAAGTCCCCACCCTACAATTTTTTATTTTTTCGATAATCTGTTGCACTTGGATGTGCATCACAATAAGGAAGAACAGATCTGTCGCTATTTCCAATTCATTGTGACTTTAAGGCATTTAGTTCTACATCTTTTTGGTCTACGATATGGCAAGACTCTATCTAATTTCTGAACGCTTTTATATTCTATTTTGTGACACTGGTATCCTTCCAGCATCATGGGTTTTGAAGTGTCTGGGTCAGTGCGTGTAATGACTTTAGCATGCTTCTTTTTGTTAACTGCTTGAAATCAGCCCAGGTCCATCTTTGCCCCTACGATATAGTAAGCTTTTTATGAAACATGAGAGAAAAGACCTCTTGTTGAGCCATTTAATGCTCAAACAGTTCCCTAAGAGAGAACCATCTGGAACATCTATGCCTTCCTGATTGACAGTGCTGGAATTGGCGTGGCTAAAGAGCGTGTCGCTGGAACCTCAGGGTGAAATCAGAGAGGCTTTAGTGGGGCTCGTAACCCCTAGAAGGCCACTATTGTTCCTTCTGTTCTTTCAGCCAATTATAACCCATTCTAATCTCGCCTTGACAAACGTGATCCAATAAAAATGCTCCCTGAAGACAGCAAGGGTCCCACATTTGGTTTATGTCCTTCAATAGATTCTTATTGGTCTTTAAACTTTAAAGTTCTTGTATGTTTAACCTTTTTGTGTACTTTTTTTTTTTTTTTTCATTAGGCCGTAGTGCCGCCCATCGTGTGCTGGAGCGTTATAGAGCCCGAACCCAGGAGCAGGCCAACCTGAACCGCGGACTCAGCCGCTCTATGGGCTCTCTTCCCATCCAGGACCTTGTCAGAGCAGACGAGGGTCTTGTTCAGTATGCCCCTTCAGAGTACCCCGCTGGGTCCGAGTCCACTGCCGAACTCTACCACCAACGCCAACAACATCAACTGCAACAACAGCGCGGCCGACCCGTGGAGGTGAACCAGCGTTCACACCCTCATCAGAGAAACAAAAGCTGGGCCTCCTCAGCAGACCTGGCCTGCCTGGATCCGGATATGCTCCGCTTTGGGGCCCTTGAGGACGCCCGACGGGGCAGCAGCGCCCTGAGCACCCGCTCAGCCAGTAGACACAAATCAGCTTCCAAAACCAGAGACTCCCGTTATTCGGACTTTGGGAGTTTGGATGTCAGGAAGACCCATCACCATTCGAGTCAGTCTGTCGGCTCGGCGTTCAACAGCGCTTACGACCGGATCAGAGAGAAGCATAAGAAACTGCAAGCGCTCAAACAGGCCATCGATGGTGAGTACTGATTCCAAAGTTACTTGTTCGGTTACAATAATAAACGGTCTGTGAATCTCACAAAACCTGTCAAGAAAGAATGTTTCACAAAAAAAACTTATATTTTGCATGAACAAAGTTAAGCCAATTGTATTATATTTTATTTATACTGCGTAGTAATATATTTTATACTACTTCTATACTGATGTTATTCTATTCAGAAGCTTAGGGTCAGTACGGTTAAAAAAAAAAGAAGAAATTTATACCTTTATTCTGCGAGGATTCATTAAATTGAAGTGACAGTAAATACATTTATAATGTTAGATTTCTATTTCAAATAAATGCTGTTTTTTTATTTTCTATTTATCAAAAAATCTTATCAAACAATATAGCTATATATTATGATTTCCACCAAAAAATATTAAGCAGCATCATCATATTAGAAAGATTTCTGAAGGATCATGTGACACTGAAGACATTTCAGATTTGCCATCAAAGGAATAAATTATATTTTTAAATAAAACAGTTCTTATGTAATAATATTTCACAACATTACTGTTTTTACTGTTTCTTTGATCTAGTAAATGTGGGCTTTGTGAGCAGACTTTTGTTCAAAAACATAAAAAAAAATCTTAGGGACCAGTAGTGTACTTGTAGGCTCATTTTTTGCATGCAATATATATGTTTTTCTTATGATCTTGGAGTTAAATTACCCTGCCATTTCTTGTCAGGCTTTGTGAGATCGACCCCAATGTGGAAAATTGAAATAATGCCTATGGCTCTGCAAGTTAGGAAAAAAGTTTTAGAGATTTTGTCAGAAATTCCAAATCCAGGGAATATCTGATGGAAACTGCACACACAAATGGCTGAAATCACCAGTGAATGACTGTGGGTGTGTGTCTGAGACGGAGACTAGCGGTGATGTAGCCTAAGATCTGGGATTGTAATCAAAAGGTTGCAGGAAAACACTTAACCCTGTGTTACTCGATGAGAAATTGTGCCTGTAGCTTATCATTGCATCATGGTCACATCACGAAATGCTTTTGTGGCAAGGGTTTTATTCTACAGGCTTCATGCAATGCAGTTGATGTGACAGCGTTAACCAGGCTGGTTTAAACCACTGTGCTACTGACTTTGACTCATAACTAAAACGCAATAACCATCAGAAGATTCAACGGCAACCATGAATTGTATTTGTTACAGAGGAACTTTTTGCTCTTCTGATGCTTTGAGTTCCTGTGCAATTGAAGTCCCGCCGAGCTGAGGTGTCTCTCTGTGTGTGTGTTTGTGGTGGTAGTGAACGCAGGGTTATATGAATGGGTTTTGCGTGGCTTTTGCGCGTGCGGCATGTTGCCAGGTTCTTTATGACTCAGTCTGGCTGAGGGCTCAAGATTCCAGGAACTAATTAGAGAGATGGATAATTCTAGGCCTTCAAAGCTCACATACTTATGCAAGTTTTTTACTCTCTCTCTTTCAGTCGTTCACTCTCTCTGGGTCTCTCTCGCCATTTTCCGCTATCTTTTCATTCAAAACTTTCCCCACTGTTGGTGAAACTAATTTAAAGTAGTTAAACATCAGTCAAGATACCCTTTTGAGAAAGTTCACTGCATGTAAGCTTTGGGGAGGGCTGTTTTTATTTTAATTTAATTTTAATTTAATTTATTTTAATACTGATAAATCATAATATTATAGTTAAAAAATATGCATATACTTGGAGCAGAGAGACTGAATTGATTTTTGAACCGGTTAATTTAAAGGGATACTTCAGGATTTAGCATTAAGGTTTGTATTAGTAGAAAACCTGTAGTATTTTCAAATTACCATGCTTTCCACCCTCATATCCCCCTGAGACGAGAGATTTATGTATTTTTTTTTGTCTGGAAAAAATCCTCCGATGACGCAAAAATCGTCATTTTGCGTCATCGGAGGATTTTTTTGGCCAGAGGCTAAAGACTACAGCCAGTAGAAGGAGCTGTTACGCATGTTCTCAACCCGCCCATAGAGGGTGGGATCTCACTCACAGAATGTACACATAGTGTCAGACATCTTTTTTGGAAGCTAAGCTAGCAGGCTCTTGTTCTGTGGAGAAAGCTGAGTAACTTAGTAGGAGAAAGCTGAGTAGTAGGGGTTACCATTCATCCTCTTTTTCCCAGACATGTCCGGCCGTCGAGATCGTACAAAATGTCTGGGATTCAGCTTTTGCTTTCTGCAGTCGCCATTCATTGTTTACATGCGCACCTTTTGTTTCAATCTAACTGAATTCATTCCGATTGGTGAATCTGAATGTAGTGTTTACATGAACGCTAAACAAGTGATCGGTTGATGTGCGTTTTAACATTGCTAAGAAAACTCCCGCTCCTCCGTGAGAGATACGAGACGGTGCGTTTCACAGGTGTCGCTCATCGGCAATCACGCCACCGGCCTCGCGCCGTTCTCCCGCGGCCCTAGCCTCGTCCTGCTCGCCACAGTAAACATAATGAATGGCGACTGTAGAACGCAAAAGCCGAATCCCGGACATTTTGGGCGATCTCGAAATCCCGGGCAGACTCATCACGGAGACTCACTAGTAGCCTAGACTTGTTGTTTTACTACTGCGCTCTGTTATCGGTAGGCGTGGCCTCCTAGGGCAGCGAAGCAAGTGCATTCTGGGAGTTGTTGTCTTTCATCCACATAAGCCAAAAATAAATTTTCTGGCTTTTCTCAGTCTAGTAAACTCCAATTTTTTTCTTCTACATAAATGACCCATTTTAAATACACATTCATCTTTCCAGAGGTGAAGTATCCCTTTAAATGATCTGTCTGAAGAACGAACCTATTCAATAAAAGGAATCAAACTTCTCTGTGCTTGTATAAAAGAGGACATTTTAGGCGAGGATATTTATTATCTCATGTTCCTTGGCCGTAAATCTGCAAGACAAAAAGTAATGTAATTAATTCTCCCATATATGTTTTTTCTTCATTATTGTCTTGTTGCCACCTTGCCGTCTCCATAAGAGATATTGAATTCTTCATATGAGCCACTTTCATGTACACATCCTTCGCCTGGCCTCCATCTGGAAATTTTCTCGATGGAGCGAAGCTTTGCTTCATAATAATAAACCTCAGGCTTTCCAACCCGACCTGGCCCTGAACTGAGCCCAGAAGCTGTTTGGCTGCTATTTTTACCACGGTTGAGCTCAGAACCAAAGACATTCTCTTCCCAGTCCGTGTGGTTTTACTCTGGCTCATGGATCCATGAAGCTGATCTGTCTGAGGCTGTCTAATACTCTGCACTTTTTTTAGTAGCATTTTTTCCAAGTTATAATGTTATGGTTTTTTTTTACACCAGTCAATTTAATGTTTCATGAGCGCTTTCCATCCTCTTTTAGACTCTTAGAATTAAATGACCTTTTTACTACTTTACCTATAAGACTTGTGTAAATTACCTGGTTGTCTGAATTTTTGCGTTCTGCATGGTGTGGTTCATCAAGCTAGCGTTCGTATGTTGAGGTATTCATGGTTGTGATATAATAACTTTGACATTTTCTGAATAAATCTTATATTATACTCTTTCTTCAAAAGAGCAGGAAAAAACACTGTTTTCAATCATATGTTCTCCAAAGTGTATTATAAGAGGAATCTTTGCCATCGTATTGCTTTTGTGAGGGAAAACAAGATTCTGTCTGTCAAGCTGCCGTCTGTCCATCCGTTTGTATAAACATGAGCCAGGCTCATTTTCCTGACAATAATGGGCCGCATTACCCACAATCCTGAAGAGAAGGAATGTCCAGCCCCATTAGAGCATGATGGCAAAGAGCGCATATTTTGGTTGTTTTGGTGCCTGTATTTGCTGTGAATGAATGTAATGGTGCACAGATCATTTGTTGAGGCTCGTAGCATAGCAAACAACTGATCCATATAACTTTTATACTGAGTTTTACACTTAATTTAAATTTGTTTACATTCAAATTTGATTTAATTTTAAATTATTTCAATTCTGCATTTTTATTTGATTTTGTAAAATCCATGTTTGCGCTTCCATCTCGACCTACTTGGTGTTTGTGATCCGTCATTAGGGAAACTCTGCACTTTCAAGTCAAGGTACATCAGTGTTTTTGGAGTGTGCTGACCTTGGAGAGAGTAATTTGAGTCATGTGTTTTTGGCACGAGGAATTGTCCATTACTTGTCATCAGGTCATGTGTGCTGTTTCGTTGTTTTATAGGAGACATTTGTGAGTAGAATTGATCAGGATTCTTGAGCAGACAGAGGGGTCCGATTGTCACTACATATATCCTGATAATAAAAGACAGGGATGAGAACGGAAAGAGATTATTTCATGTTTAAGCTCAGTCCATCTGTGTGGATTACATTTTATGGAAGATCTCTCACCCGTGGGTCGAAGGTCATTTGGATCTAAAAGCTTTTTAAAGACTTCTCCCACACTCAACTAGAGCTTCAGGAAACTCTGAGCTGTGGAGACACTTCCCAGATCACAAGCTCTATAAACTCCGCCACTTCTTCATTCCACAGGTCTTCCTAGTATGTAACATTTATTCTGTTACATCTGCTTTGCGACCTGTCATGATCTTATCTACTTGCAGTTTCACAGAGAGTATCAGATCTTATCTCTCTTACACTCTGCATATCTTCAGGTCACTGAGAAGTGTAACTTTTTTAAACTTTTTGTTCCGTGACCCACGACCCAGCAGTTTATCAATGTATATATTATTTTAGACATATTGTTTAAGAGAGACTTTATAAATTGTACACCGAGAGTCATTGAGGGTCCCCAAAAAGATTTATTTATTTACACTTATTTATTTTCACATTTATTTATTTACAATTTTTATTTTCATGTTTATTTGTTTACATATATATTTTTTTTTACACATCTATGTATTTATTTTTATTTATTTACTTGCACATTTAGTGTAATTTATTTACTTACACATGTTTGTTTACACATTAGTTTATTTGTTTATGTACTTATTTATTTATATACACATTTTTTTACGTATTTGCATTTAAAATTTGTTTATAACATTCTGAGCATAGCACACTCTATACTGTGTTTGTAGGATTTATTTTGTGTGTGTTATGAAACAATATATCTAGGGGAAAAAAAGCTTTGTCAGAGATTTAAAGAGCAACTCCAAATACGTTATTGCTACAAAACCACGTGCCCTTAGGCCATTTGCATATTTTTAGGTTTGATCTTCAATTATCAAAAGAAAAAATACTATAAAAGCACAAGTTCAAGTCTGACAGAACTTTGATTCGACAGAATGAAAGCTTTTTCCACTTTGCTAGTAAATCTCTGACCTTCCTCTTAAAATCAGCGCTTTACAGGACAGAAACAAAGCCACTCTAATGAACAAACCTCTTCAGTGTTCAGCGCTTTAATGAAAACAGCCTCTCTCCCGAAACCCTTTTGTGTTTTCTGTCCTCGTCAGGCTCTAATTACCCCATTAATCTCTTGTTCTTTTTCTCTTCCTTTGTTTTTATTGAGTTTTTTTTGTTGTTGAAATCCATTTGCATGTAAGACTTTCTATGGCAATAATCACAAGTATATGAGTCCAAACTGCCCCGGGCCTCTAAAACATTAAGATCAGAGGAGACCGGTGAGAAAGAAATTACTGGAAAAAGGCAAGGAACATGATGAAGAGCATGCAGGATTGGGAAAAGGTAGAGTAGGGAAATGAGAAATCAGCAGAATAAGCCTAAATGTGGGTGTTTTCCTCTCTGAAAAGAGATTTAGCAGAAGAACTGAGGTGGTGTTGATATGTACAGTATGACCGGTCCACCTTCACGTCCCGATCTTCTGAGCTTCTGATGGCGGACTCACAAGATCTGAGGTCATGACAGGCCGTCCGCTCTCGGCAGACCCAGAAAATTTGGACCCAACAGTTGAGATCCAACATCCATTGGAATACCATCTGTTCTGCCCTTCATTTCCAGTTGTTTCTTTGTCCACTTTCAAGAACTATTTTTGTTTTGCAAACAACTTTATTAACATTATGAGTGAACCCAGAGGAACATGTATATAAACAAAATTCCATGTCATGACCCCTTTAAAGTCTTTAGTCATGTTTTATCAATGTGATCATTTCTGTACTCTTTTTTGCCTACTGAATATTTTTCGTAAATATGCTTTTTTTTTTTGTCTGAACAGTCCAAATTACATAATAGAACAACATATTAGGCCATTCATGAAACTTGAGCAGAACAAATTTCCATGAAAATCGTTTTTAACACCATTCTTGCGTATGTTGTCATATTCGAATGAATGGATTTACACCGAATTTTTCATAAACAAGGCAATTAAGATAAATATGGCCCAATAATGATGACACAGGAACACATGAAACTACACAGACCTTTGTCAAGCATCAATAAAAAGATCACACATTTGTTTGGCAGATGTCGTGCATCACTATCGTTCAGCTTGTGGTTGGCATTGATCCAGAGGCATTTTCTCTTGAATCATCTCACATCTGCAAAGTGGCATGAAACGTGGCAGAAAATTGATTCGTATGACATTACGTGATGCATGCAGCTTGTGGCAGAACACGCCGTCCTGCTCCCTAATGCACTCATTCTTTCCTCCGTTCGTTTCACAGATTTTCGCTCTACAGAAAGAGTTGTAAAGTAAATGATGAGCTGAGAGAAAGCGCACACTCGAGGGGGTTAATGTGACGGCTCTGAACTTGTCTTCAGAGGCTTTTAGCAGACGTGCTCTCACACCTACAGTGCTGTGAGTGTTATCATGGGCCAGTTTGATGATACGGTGTGTGTTTGTGTGCGAGTGACTCACTTCACAGCCCGCCAAACTCCCACCAGGCTCTGATAACTGCACTGTGTGGGCAGCATTTCCCATAGTCAAAGTAGAATGTGTATGGGTGTCTGTTTTTGTTTTTTGTTGGTGAGTGTGTCTTGGTTTATGTTTATGTGTGTGTACAGGTTTTTTTTAACGCCCTTTTCAGGGGTTGCCAGGTCATCCTCCCTTTAAGTATTATGGGTTGGAACTCACAAAAGAACACGCATGTAAGTTATACGTTACATCAAACTAAAGAAAGGAATTATTTTTAAAATTGATTTCAAAGCAAATCATTTTCAGTTATTTGTAGCTTGTTTTAAGTTTATAGAATTGTTTTTTTTTTTCAGTGTGACATTTAAGCTCCTTTTAATGCAACCCCCCATTAAATATGTATAAGTATGCATCATATTGATGTGTTGCACTGTTATATAAATAAATCCTTGTACACAAATTACTGTATTACAATATAGTGAAATTTGTCCACTGTTGAGAAAAATGGGAAGTACTATAATAAAAACACTAAATAAATAAATAAAAAATAAATAAATACATTTTATATTATTTGTTTTTGTGTTTTAGTTTGTATAATTATTTTTTAGTATTATATATTTTTATTTATTTATTTATTAATGATGAATTTTGACATTGTGACTTAATTTGTGGATTCTCCCCTGTTGCAAAGACAACACGATGGTACTTCAGAGCTCCCAAACACCCAGTGATGGTCTGGGTCAAGATCGCTGTTTATTAGTCTACATTTCCTCCATTAAGCAGGTGGTTTCATTTAAAGGGATAGTTCACCCAAAAATGGAAACTCTGTCATCATTTACTCACCCTCATGTTGTTTCAAACCTGTATGAGTTTCTTTCTTCTGCTGAACACAAAAGAAGATAGTGTGAACTATCCCTTGAAGTCAGTGGACTGGTTGGTTCACTGAATCTATGGAACTGTTTACACATCTTTCAGTGTTTCGGCCAAAGACGATCATTAGCTTTACGTCTCTTTACGTGGAACTGTTTGATTGCTTTTTTTGATTGCTTTACAATTGTCATTGTTTAAAAGTTTCACTCAAGGTTGAGCTAATTGTTTACTGAGGAGAGCATTCAGTCGGGCATGATACTAAAGCTTCATTGTTTTGCCTTTCCGAAACTCCTGGCTTGAGAAATCCTTCAGGAATTCTGTCAATGCTAAATATGCAGCATTAAGAAACTGAAGTGCATGAACCTGATTTTCTGGTTCTGACAGACTTGTCAAGTTATGCACAGAGGCAGCACGCCACACACGGGGGATGCTGTCAAGTTTCAGTCATAGTTTAGATAGTGACGTAATGTACACACACACGCATACACAGAGTAAAGCTGAGTCAATGATTCAGAGTTTCCTACCTGAGCTTGGTCTGGAAATGCAAACTGGGAAATAATTTGACTGGGAACACACAGACAGGGGATATAGTATTTCTTAAGGTCAAACTAATACAAGTAATTGAACAAATAAAATATATTATAAATAAAAATAAGTATAATAAATAAAAACACAAGTATTATTTTTTTTTAAAACAAGTGAAAATCATGTAAATTGGGGACTTATCAAGTGCATAGATAGACTATTGATTAACAACCTCGGAAAGTTACAGTAGGTCTACTTACAGTAGATAAGGTCTTTAACAGTTTATAAGCTTTCGTAAAAAGAAAGTGAAAGTGACGTGTGTAGCCATTTCACCCATCCAAGTGCACACACACACACACACACACACACACACACACACACACACACACACACACACACACACACACACACACACACACACACACACACACACACACACACACACACACACACACACACACACACACACACACACACACACACACACACACACACAAACACACACACGCAGTAGTGAGTATTGAACCCATTAGGCCACAACTGCCCCTATATAAAAATCTCCCTATGGAGAAAGTGAAATATTATGATAAAGTCATTTCTATTGATTGATATCTGGCAGCTACAGAACATTTCTCCTCTTGGGCGAGCGATTCGCCGACAGCTTTTCTTGCGCATGAAATCCCCCAAATGCCAGCAAACCAAAGAGAACGCGGGACAATGATGACGAATCATAGCAACAAGAGCGTACGCGCCAAAGGATCTTAAAAACGTATCTTAAAATATGAGTGCCATTGTTTTGTATCAAGATGCACACCAGTAATGTTTTTTTATAAGGCACGTTTCCTAATCCTTAAACCTAATCCTGGCTTAATCTAAGCTCTGTCTGTGAAACCGGGCCATAGTGTTACCGGTAATATTAATTAGCGAGTCCACAAATATGCAGAGCATTCACAGCAAATATGCCCCTGCTATAAAGTTAAATAAAAAACTTTATTTAAATGAAACAAAACCTTATTTTAGATGTTTAAATGTTGGTTTTTGTTTTTTACAGGCTGATCAATATTAAACAGATTCCTCAGTTCTGACACTTCTTAGTCCAGATCCATGTTAACAGATATTGGGTCAGCCTAGAGTGGTTTTCTCAGGTTTGAGGCCTTGGGTCTTTAATTGTAAAAGTCTCCTGTTTGAAAACTGAGCATTCTGACATGAAATGACTGCCATATGGTGTTCGTTCATCCAATTCCTCAGTGCTTTTGAGATGCTTTCCTCGGGTGCTTTCAGTGGAGTATAAGTAGTTTTGCTGTAGACTCAATGTACTTTACTGGATTAGTGATTAGATATTGTGCTGTGTATTGTAAACCCTTTTCAGTTTTTTTCAATCTCGCTTCTACACTGTAAGACGCTGTACACGCTACCACACTGTACACGCTACCACACTGTAATCCAGGTCATATTGATATAAGTAAGGTGTGATTTGCTGATTATTTACCCGAAGGCCTTCAACTTCACTGCTGGTCACATACCTTCCTTTGAGATCATAAAACATGACACGTGGAAGAACATGATTTACACTCGTGTTCGTACCAAAAGCCTACTCTGTTAGTTACTGTATGAATGTTTGGAAGCTTTTTAGACACTCCCTCATCACATTTCTGAACTGATGGAAATAATCTGTAGCAGTTTCCAGCAGCATCTGCGTTTACTATGATAATAATAGTTCATGACTGAGAATATTAGGGTCATTTTTCTGTTTCATTTGGTTATGGGGATAGAATTGGGGTTTTCTCTGGACATGATTTAGAAGACTATAAGTGTGACAGGAATGTAGAATGTAGAACAAATCTGCTTTGAAACGAATTGTGAAAAGCGCTAATACAAATAAATGTGAATTGAATTGAACAATAAGTGCTCTTTTTAATACTAAAACGCAAATTGAGGGCAGGGCTGTCCCTGATTTTCTCAATAAATAAGCTAGAATTGACAGGCTAACTCTAGTATTTGAATGTGCTGTGCTACATTCTTACATAATGGAATTTACAAAAATTTGAATTGTAATGCATTGTTTTCTTTTGTTGTGAATTTCCATTTTCAGATCCCCTACATACTCACAGAAGATACCACAGCGACTACAGTTCCTCCAGCGAAAGCCCCTCAGTGACATCATCAGACCCCGACTACAGACAAGGTTGTACTAATGACCTCATTAAGGCGTATAAAGAATTTCTGGTTTGAATCAATTTAAAAAAAATCATTTATATTATTTTTATTTTCTTGCTTATTATTATTATTATTATTATCTTGGAAGTCAATTTTGTATCTTTTTTTTTTTTTATGGTCATATTATGAGATTATTTTCATGACAATTTAAGCCCCTCCCACTAGGGATGCACGATGATATCGGGACAACATCGGTATCGGCCAATAAAAGCTTAAAATGACCAGCATCGGCAGATATGAATATTACTGCCGATGAGCCTTGCCGATAGGGTGGCGTGTTTCCTATGCGCACGTGACGACCGTGAACGAAGCATGAGCGCCAGCAACTTAAACTTCCAGCTAGGGGTGTGCGTCTCACGGTTTTTGATCGTGGACGATTAAAATGTCTCCACGATCTGCTTTTGAAGAAAAATCATAGTATCGTGCATCACTTCAATTCTGGCGCCTTCATCTCAACATACTGTACAACGCGACGTACATTCACATCACATGTAAACGCAGAGGTAGAGTTACACTCACGGGACACTGCAATTCACAAAAGTTCATTATTTGCATGTGCGTCAAAGTCTTGCTAGTTAAACATGTCATTCACGTGCTGATGCGCTGTTCTAACATCCGGTTTTCTGAGCGCGTTACACCCGACGCTCACAGGAACTAAAAGCCTGTCACAGCGCCTGCATACTGGACTAAGTTATCTTTCGAGTCTTATTGCGCTAATACTGTCAAATACACACAAGGTTTACATAAACAAAGTTGGTTATGTCTAAAGTGAAAGCAAACAGAGAAAATCTGCTTGTCAAATGTGTGCAGCTCTTAAAGAGACAGGATCTATAATATGCTGCCGCTTGTCCTTAAAGAGATACTGCACCCAGAAATAAAAATTCTGTCATTGTTTACTCACTCTGTTGGGATTTCCTCCTTTCTGGTCAAAGTATCCCTGCCTCTGCTTAATTATTTGTATCCCCCCCTCAAAGTGATCAGTGCTACTACACTAGTGGCGAGACGGATCACAAAACTTATCACGGGTCCGTGGTTTGATTAAAGTCAATTTTATTTTAAAATGCGCTCCTTCGGCTGGCTCTGGTATAGCGGCCGCAGCCTCTCTGTAATCACCTCTCTGCAGACTTGCTCAATGTCCCGCCCACGGCGCTATCTGATTGGTTACTTCTCACGAGTAATAGCCTATCAACACTTGCGAGACTGAGGCGTTTAGCGTGGCGCGGTAGACGCGAATTGACACAGATAATGCATCTGTCTTTTCTATCATTTCACTGTAGCTCAGCATCGCGATGTAACGTTAACGTTGTTACTTTAAGAGCAGTACAACTGTTTCTACTGTGATGGTTTAACTTTGCAATCAATCCATGGTTCAGCAGACTGATAGAAGTAGCCTAGCCTAAACTAAGTAAAGCGCTGTAACGTGAACTGTCAGTGCGATAGAACAATAAAATCCGAAATGGACCACCCACTGGAAAGCTGTGGATTTTCCCACAGGAAAGCAGAAAAAGACTGTTTTCCTAGTATGATGCAAAGGCCTACACTATAGTCTATTTATGTTTAAGTTGACACTACGTTGTGCCATTTAATTTTGCCATTCATAAATAAGTGTTTTGACATGTCAAGCCGAGTGGCACTATCCATGGTAGCTACTGGGAGGGGGATTTAATTCTTGCGTGTTTTTTCGTTGTGCGTGATCACAGTTCATATAAGCTATTAGAGTAAAAATATTGCGTTAGGCTACTTCATGAGTTAATAAGAAAAAAGATTTTACAATTCCTGCAAATGCAGTGATGAAGTTCATGTTCTCATGATTTATTTTTATGAATACAACTTTTTCAAAACATCCCCCCCTCTGTTTTTTTTCACAAATCGCACCCTGTATACTATACACTGGAGTACAGCAACTGTTTGGTTAGCCACATTCTTCCAAATAACTTTTATTTTCATTTTCAACAGAAGAAAGAAATTTATTTGGGTTTAAAACAACTTGAGAGAGTAAATGATGACTATTTAAATTTTTGGGAGAACTATCCCTTTAATGTTAATAAAACAACAAAACACAAAGAGGAAATCACTCACTGCTCTTGACTGAGAACTTTAATAGAAGCTTTAATAAGCCTTTTTTGCACTTAAAAAAATACAAATATATCTGTATCGGCATCGGGCAAAATTAGTTGGAAAATATCGGCGTATCGAATATAGGCCAAAACCCAATATCGTGCATCCCTACCTCCCACATTCTTATTACCGTAATGTGTCCAGATGTTTTACTTTTGTTGTTTTTCTCAAGGCACTACAATTTTATACACATATATATATATATATATATATAGTATATAATTTTATATATTTTATATAATATGTATAATTATTGCTTTATGTATATTGTATTGCTTTATGATATTTTTCTGCATTACAGTAAGGACCTTAATTAATGTTACAATGTTAAAAATACCAAAATAAGATTAATTTTCGAGATGATTTTTTTTTTCTGTTCAGCATATTCATGATGTTTATCCATAAGATCATCTGGGCCATAGTTATGAATGCAGTGTGAGTCATCACATCTTGTAGCACTGTGAGCATTTCAACAGTTTAGATGAATGTGGGTGGATGTAATTTGAATCAACTCATTGATGGCCCTGCGGTTCATTTAGGGGACATAAAAATGTTTTGATATGCATATTACTGCACCGTGCAAGGCACATACCTCGCCTGCATTAGTTTCACAACTTTCTGTACACAAACAGCTAAGAAGCCAGAAGATTTGAGGCGGTTCAGCTCTCAGGTCGGCCTCACAGAGCATGACGCCGTTTCGCTCAGCAGTGCACAGAGACACAGGTATTCTCTCTCTCTCTGATGTTTGTGTTGATCAATCATCTGTACTGACCCCTTCTTGAGTTCTTTTGTGGTTGTGGACCCAGGCCCAAGTTAATGATAATCTAAACCCTTCCTGAGTTCATTTCCTCTCATCCTGTTCAAGTTTAGCTCTGGTTACAATAACTGCAGCACTGAGTGCGTGTGTGTGTGTGTGGCTTCAGTTACCAAAATTGTCCCCAGAAATGATCTAAACATCACAAAACCTCCCTATGGGGACACCCCCAGATATGTGATGTTAATATTTTATTTTCCCTCACTTTTTGAAATAAGGTTTGGATTAGTGTTTAGTTTTGTATTTAGCTTTATGTAAACAAATGTCTATGTGTCATCATGTGTATGTGTTCAATAGCAAGTTAAAAGTGTGTTCAAGCCATAAAGTTTTGAAATTGTCCTCACACAAATATTGTAAGAAATATCATAAACTGACTTTTGAGCACATTTTAAGTTGCTCTTACAATTTGAAAGGCTCATAAATCAGCCACATAATGCCTTACATTAAATCTAGTAATGTCAACAGGTTTCCGTAAGATTAAGTACGCAATACATATTGTTGTCTTAATATGAAAATCATTGCGCCTGGCTCACTAATATAACTTCAAATGTGTGTCTGCAAGTGTGCTGCTTGTTTTAAAAAGTAGTGATTTTCTGGCAGTGAAGGCGTGAGCATTTAAATATGTCATCATCACTGTCATAATCGTAAGGCCCCATCTACGTTAGATACTTTGCACTTTGATATCCCACTGTTTTCCCTTGTTCTCTGCCTATTAACAGCTTTTCCAGTGATCTTCCAGCAGCTTTTGTTGCATTTTATCCTTATTATCCCAGGCAGACCGCCAAAAGTCAGTGTAAATACCGTAAATACTTCCATCTACTGTGTTTCTCATTGAGGCAGTGATTCTACTCCTCCCCCTGCTGGTTAAGCAGATGAACTATACCCACCACTGTTCTTCCCTGAAGTAGATGTTGGCGGTTAGCGATGGTTGCCAGGTGCTGCTGTTGTGTAGAGCAGGTTTTGGGCTGTGTTCAGTAATTGATTCCCTGAGGATGCCCAGGGCTCAGATCCCCATCATAGGTCACCCATGGCAACCAGCTGGGTCTGCCATTGGATGGCATGCAAGTGTGCTCGCATAACGCTTCACACTCATTTAACTAACATTCTTAGTCGTCTTATCCATCCCATCCTTATCATCCTATTATTCCTGATTTGAAAATTGAAATGTGCTGATATTATAATTACATAAATAAACACACACACACACACACACATGTTGTGTTTCCATTTTTTATGAGGACTTTCCATAGATATAATGACTTTTATCAGATATCGGTGTATATAAAATATATGTATAAGTTTATATAAGCAGAATGATTTCATCCTGGTTTGGCCTTGTGTCCAGACTTTTTGAGGCGGGTCAGGATGAGCTATTGGGCACAGAACTGATCCAGCGTCAGGAAGAATTGCACAGGCTCCAGGCCCGGCTGTCTAGAGCCTCCATCTACCCTGGCGAAGACCCGCGCACCTCCATACTGGACCTGGCGGAGCCCCTTCATAGCAGTCCTTTGGAGACCGGCCTCCATCCACGCAAATCTAAAGTAATGCAGTGCTGCAGAATTCAGATTGAATTCACATTGTACAAGTTAGTTTTAATGACGAAAGATGCTGTCATTTGAATTCACTTCATTCATTTTACATTGTGAATAATCCAAAAATGTCGTAATCCAGTTCATCTGGATTCAGATTGACTTTACTTTTGCTTCATGTCGTTCACACCACAACTTTTATGAACAAATCACATTCAACCGAGTTCTTATTTTTTAATTTATCTGGTTATCTAGCATGAATACTGCAAAGGTAAAGAAATCAAGGTCAACTGAACAGTTTATGCAAGTTACAGAATGAACAGTATTTGATTAAATATGCTTAAAGCAAATTCATTTCAGAATAATATAATATAAACATAATCCAGTTCATCTGAATTCACATTGAGTTCACTTGCAGCATTCACACTATAACAGGCATGAAGTGATCATGCTCAACTGAGTTCATATTTATCTAATTAAAGTTATATACAAAGTTGAAGAAATCAAGGTCAATAAAATTCAGATTGAATTCAGATTATGCAAGTTATAGTGTGAATGGTGCAAACATGAAATAATTCAATTTGACTTCAGATACACTGCGTATGTTCGTATGTGAAAGCACAATCACTTTGGTTTGTTCAACTTAAGGTCTCTGTGGGACGTTTGAAAAACAAATGTTTGTGTTGTAGAATCTGTTTGGCCCCGAGTTTGTGAGGATGAGCAGTGAGCCAACTGTGGTTTTAAGCGTGCCTTCGTCCATAATGGTAAGACAGCGAAACTGCTTTGATTTCTGCTGCTACATGTCTAAATGCATATATGCATGCATTTATAATTTTTGCATGTTTTGACAGAACAAGTCAAAGGAGGAGAGTCTGAGAAAAGTGGGGGTGGTCTTACTGAACGGTCAGAAGTTGGAGCTGTGTTGCGATGTGAAGGCGGTCTGTAAGGACGTTTTGGACATGGTGGTAGCTCACATTGGACTGGTGGAGCACCATCTCTTCAGCCTCGCCTACCTTAAAGGTGCAGACAACATCTTTCTTTTAAACTGTTATTAAATGCATCAAATTCCTTTCCCTACCTTTCTGCCTCCATTCATTTCTTGTATACCTTTCTGTCTAAAAACAAAAGTGGACACTTTGTAGAGAAGAAATGTCTTTGGTTTCGTTTGTGAGAAATGCAATATCTTTCACAGTTTTGTGTATTCCTCAGTTTTTGTTGAGTCTATATGAAAGCACCATGCTGCATTTATATATATATATATCTAATCAATCCTGCAGCATTACATTTAAAGTGATATTTTAGTAGATTTTTACCTGTAATGTCAACAGGACAGCTTATGTTATTGGTATATGTTCAGGTGAACAGAGTTATTTGATTATGAAGTGTGTAAATACATCAGAATAAATAATTCTGTTGTTGTCTTCCTGACACGCGGCCCCTGCATGACTCCTCTAGTTACAGCTCTAATGGACACGGGTGGTTTGTGTCCACAGATGGTTCATTAAGTCCTCTGACTCATGCCTCCCAAGCCAAAGGCTTTTGCTTGTTATGCTGCATTGAACACTTTTAGCATAATCTGTTTGTTTTTCTTATTTTCTTTTTCCTTTTTTTAGATGACGAGTTCTACTTCGTCGAACCTGACTCCAAACTTTCAAAGGTGGCACCTGATGGTTGGAAGGATGACCCTAAGAAAAAGAAAACGGATGTCAATTTTAATCTGTTTCTGCGTATCAAGTTCTTTCAGGATGATGTCAGTCTGATACAGTAAGAGCTCAGACAGCAACTGCAATCAGGCTCCAAAATATTGTAACTTGTTAGCTATTTTATGAATTGCAAAATAAAGCATGCAGTCTGTACTATCAGAAATGAATCTAGAAAGCCAAATGCTTTTTACTCTTATTTTCATTTTCATTTTATTTTTGCAACCCCAGAAATTAATGTGGTGCCACGTTCCTCACGTTCTGCCCACTACAAAGAAAAAAACATATTTTTTCATCTTTATATACACACACACACACACACACACACACACACTGACAAGCCAAAACATTATGACCATTATGATTTATTTGATCAAATAAACAGTAAATATTGTGAATTATTATTATTATTATTCCCATTTAAAATACTATATTGAATTTTAATACATGTTCTATTTAATGCATGCTTGCTGAATAAAAGTAATAATTTATTTTTAAAAAGTTCTTACTGACCCCGATCTTTTGATTGGTTCTGCATCATTAAATGTATTATCCAGTAAAGCCAAATTAATCAAGCTATTTTTTTTTATAGACACACGATGACGAAGCACCAGTACTACTTGCAGCTGCGGAAGGATATCCTAGAGGAGCGGGTACGCTGTGACCTGGAAAATTCCATGATCTTGGCGTCCTTGGCACTGCAGGCGGAGTTTGGGGACTATCAGACGGAGGTACAAACGACATATGGGGAAAAATAGAGAAGTTTTGTTCGCAAGATGTTTGAAAATTGCAATGTAACTTTTAAGTACATCAGTGTTTTTTGAGAGATTGTTGTGACCAACTGAAAACCCCCTTACCATAGTTATTTATTTATCTAACTCTCCATATTACACTAGTACTACTCAAGTGTTTTATAACAAAAAATGTGATTTAAAACAGGAATCTTAAATAAGATTTTAAAGCAGATTGTTTTGACCATCTGAACATTATATTAACTCTCAAAAATGAAGGTTCTTATTGGCATCAATGGTTCCATGAAGAACCTTTGGAACCTTTCCATTGCATTTTTTCAGGAAAAAATGGTGCTTCTATTGCATCGCCCTTTTGAAATCTTTATATTTAAGAGTGTTCATTACATGTTTTCTCCTTCATGTTCCATCAGCTCCACGGAAAGACATATTTCCGGTCGGAACACTACCTCCCCGCTTCGGTTCTGGACAAGATCGATCAGACCACCGTTAAAGAAGAGCTACCCAAACTTCACAGCTCGTACTTCAACGCTTCAGAGCAGGAGGCCGAGCTGGAGTTCCTCAAGGTCAGGAACTAAATAAAACGCATCAGTCCTGCAGAGTGATTCTAGGCAGAGCTTCCTGATTGGCCAAACTTCTGTAATTGACTGGAATAAACATAGATTGCTGCAATCTGTTTTCCCTCAAATACTTTTGATTACAGCCAGACCAAAAGTTGTTCTTGGAGCCTGGTTGTACTCATTCACAGACATGAATTGTTTTTAGTTTTTTTTTACGAGATAAGTACAGTCAAGTCCATAATTGTGAATAAACTGACTTGTTTTGATTGTGCTCGATTTCTTCTCCTAAAAGCTGTTGTTGTAGTCTGCTTGTGATTAGATAGGTCTCGTCATTTCTCTCTAATTTAAAGGTGTGCCAGAGACTGCCGGAATATGGAGTTCACTTCCATCGTGTGCTTCCTGAGAAGAGATCCCTGACTGGCATCATGCTGGGCATTTACTCGAAGGGTGTCCTCATCTTCGAGGTCCTGAATGGAAATCGAACCCCTGTGCTAAGGTTCCCCTGGAGGGATACCAAGAAGATCTCTTTCACGGTAAGATGTTTAAATGTGCATGTGTACGTTTGGTGGAAAGCACACAGCCGTGTTGGAGTTCCCAGAAGATAAGCTGATGAAGTTCAGCTTCTGGCTGTTTGACACGGAATCATTTATTTGGTGTGTTCATGTGTTTCTCTATGGCAGAAAAAGAAGATTTGCTTGCAGAACACTTCGGATGGGATCAAACATCTGTTTCAGACAGACAGTCAGAAGACCTGCCAGTATCTGCTGCACCAGTGCTCGGCCCAGTACAAATTCCACCTGCACATGAAAGCCAGACAGAACAACCAAGAACTGCAGGACCTGGGTGAGAAAGAAGGAAAGAGCAAACAAAAATGGAAGCAGAAAGCAAACATTTATTAAATTTTTTATTTAATACTCTTTATGTAGCTGTAAATATAGATTCAAATTGTGTATTTGTCTGCAAGAAAGGCTGATATTCCATAGTTTCCACACAATATTTCCACATACATTTTATAAAATTAATAGTTTAGATCGTGAATAACTTTTTTCAGTTGATGCATTTATTGGCTGCTCCCATTTGTGAACTGTCCAATGGCTTTTTTAACTCTATTGGCAAATGGATTAGGAAAAGCAAATGGCGAGTGCTTTTTAATGCGATTTAAACATTTGCTTTTAAGTGTATTCAATTTAGTCAAATGTTATTATTTATTTATTTACCTTTTTAAACATGATTTTGTGATTTATTATTATTTTTTTGTGATTTGAATCATTTCTGTTTTTGATTAATAAATTGATCATTGATTTCTTAATTATATTTTTGTGTGGTACTCATAGTGCTGGTCAGTAATATTTATTTATTTTTAATTGATTAAATACTTTTATTCAGCAAGAAGGCATTAAATTGATCTTTAAAAAAAACCCTAAAAAATCTTACCAACCCCAACCTTTTACTTTTATGATATTAAACAAATCCTTTTCTGTTTAAGAATTTAGAAGACGACCGCGTCATTTTAAACACTGTCACAAGATGACTTCTGATATTTATTTCAATATTTACTTTTGGCATTCTGAAATATTTGCAATAAAAAAATAAAAAAAACTTTAGGCAGACTTTTAGGGTTGAACTCCGAATGATTAAACAAAACAAGAAAATAGCAAGGAAAAGTTCCTTTGAAATAAGAGACCTTTGGAAAATAAGAAAGTGTTCCAAATGGCCCATCCTCCTCAATTTGCTCTTCAAGAACTGGCATTAAACTCAGGGTTTCAGGGTTGAAAATAAACTATAGGGTCAATAATACAAGCCATAATGTAGAACCTTTCTTGGCTGTGTAGAAGCCAAAAATTGCATGCAAGCTGAATCATGGCTTTAACTGTTGCACTCTGCATGTTCTTCACCATCTTCTGTTGTTTCTTCCCTGCAGAGAACTCTCCTCTGAGCAGTCTGCAGTACTCTGATGGGATGGGTGCAGTTAGTCTTTCCCCCAGCACTGACCCCGATCTCTACAAGAGGATGTCCTACTCTGATATGTCCGTCAGCAAGAGTTTATCGGGTCGGCTCTCTGTCCCATCAGAACTGCCCTATCCGGGGTTCAGCAGCTCCAACCCCAGGATGATGAGTCGTTCCCATCATAACCTGGGTCAGCTGCCCGAGTCGCCAGAGCACCGGATGATGCCTTTCAGTAGCCAATCACAGAGCGGCATGGCCCGATCACAAGTGCTTGCATCATCACACCAGCGTGCAAGCTCCGACACGGACTCCATCTCTGTCGCCAGACAGCAGGAAAGGTGAGCGACACATGCAAACATACATTTACAAAACAAATGATGGTTGCAATCTTGTCTTGTTCACCGGCTGTCTCATAGATAGTTGAATGTTTTTACACTCATCTTGCTCACCTGCAGTTTGTCTGATGATGTCTGCTGCTTTGCTATGCTTTGTTTTACACCCGTCTCCTTCTCCTGATCAATTGTAACTTGTCTTGAAAATAATGTCTCTGTACCCTTGTCTCACTCTCCTACTCATGTACACCTTATGTGATGTCTAATAGAGGATAACTCATCTTACACCCATTTTACAATGTTTTTGTATCCGTCTCACTCTCCGGTTCTTCTGCTTAGTTGCAGTTTGTTTTATGTTTCACACCTTTGTTACACTCTTGATTAGCATTGTGTGCCTTTTAATTCCTTTATACCCGTCTCACTCTCCTTCTCTAAATATATATATATATATATATATATATATATATATATATATATATATATATATATATATATATATATATATATATTACAATACCTTTATATACCCGTCTTGCTCTCTAACTCTGACATGGTTTCTCTTATGTCTTTAAAACTTTCTCAATCTCCTGCTTATGTCTTCACACTCGTATCGCTCTCCTGTTTGGCAGTTATTATATTACACACCAGTCTCCTTCTCCTCCTTGGTTGTAGTTTGTCTTGTAACTACTTTACGCTTGTCTGACTCTCCTGTAGTTTATCTGATAAGGTTTTTGCACCTGTCTCACTCTCACTCTCTGCTGAAGATTGTTTTTTGATGTCTTTGTACCCGTCTCACTCTCCTGATATGATTCAGTTTGTCTTATTGCCTCACACCTGTCTCACTCTCCTCTTCTGCTGTGTTTTTGCTTTACAGTGTTTTACACCCGTCTCACTCTCTAGCTTTGTTTTATGATATCTTTACACCCTTCTCATTCTGCTAATCAATTGTAGTTGTCTTGTAAATAATGTCTTTACTCCTGTCTCACTCACCTAATCTTGTACAATTTGATTTGTAAAGTCTAATAGATAACTCATCTCACCCACCATTTTTTTTACTCAATTTACAATGTCTTTACACCCGTTTCACTCTCCTAATCTACTGTAGTTTGTCTTATGTCTCAAAACAGTGTCATTTTCCTTGCCTACTGTGGTTTATCTTACGTCTTTATACTCGTCTCACTCTCCCTCTCTGCTTCTTTCAGTTTGTTATACACCTGTTTCACACTCCTGCTCATCTGCAGTTTTTTTCCGAATGTCTTTCCGCCTGTCGCACTCTCCTTTTCTGCATTTGTGTGTTGCTGTGTCAGCTTGCCGCTGAGCTGCCTGGGGCCAACGGCATTAATCAGCTCTCAAGGGAGACAGACAGTCTCTGTGCCTGTGAGACTGATATTCTTAAAACCCTGTTCGCACATGTTTGCAACCATATTATAGTCCTGTGAAGATAATTGTAATATTTTACACTCAGTGGTGTAATGCATGCTCACAGGAACAGTGCTCTTGTGGGTGAAGTCTTGATTTAGGTGATTGTGATCACGTACATCTTTATGACTGTAACGTGTGTGTAATTTCATTTTATAAATATCATATGCAGTTTCACTCTCTGGCGATATTATGAATTGATCAGAAAATGAAAATAACTGCATTTATTCCACTGGATGTAATTGCCTTTGCACTGATTTTCTTTTACTTTATTCCCAGTTTGTTCAGCTCCACGGTTGATGGCAGTCCCCGCTGGAGCCCCAAAAGCTTAAAGAAAGAGTCTGACTCTTCCTCCTGTGAGGACACGGGACAGGCGTATGTCGTAGGTGAGGACAATGAGACGCGACCAGTTGCTTCTCTCCTATCTCCACTTGCACCTGCCTGGAAAAAGGCTCATCACCCTCAAAGAACATGTCTTTCTGCTTTTGAACTTTTATTTCGCCATCTCTCACTTCCTTACTTTGTAGTCTCTCTTCTGATGGTCTGTCAGGATAGTGGGTGGAATTTTTTTCTCTCTGCGTCTCTCGGTGGAGTCAGAGGCTGTCTGCCTCTTTCGTTTTATCTTTTTAACAGCTCTCTCCCTCGGTTCTCTCACTGATCTTTTCATTTTACCTCTCCATTTCATCCCGTCATCCGCTGTCAGATCAGAGAGAGCAGCAGCCCAAATCCTCTCAACATCTTCCTCCGCATGTAGAATAGATGCTATAAAGAGGTTACAGTCTGAATTGATGTGCCTTTACATTCATCATTATATATCATGTCAGAGAATAATGCGAGCCTTTATATAAAAAAGGGATTTTACCATGGCAAATTATTGATTTTGGGCAACATGACAGCAAAGGTCACCCTATTTACTTTCTTCATGCATGTTCCTGGTTCTATTGTGCAAAGACAATTTGGTGCACAATAATCCAAAGAAAGAAATTTTCCTTTTTGGGTGACATAAAAAACCCATCAACCTCTCTATTATGGCATGTAACTCCATGATTCAATCAATTCCCAGTGAAAACACATGCATGTAAAATGCTAAGACTGTTTCGTGTTATCTTTAACCATGATAAAATCATTATTATTGTTTTTAAATGACAATATAAGACACCAATCTTCAATAAGCACTTTATTTTATTAATAGTTATAATAATTAAATATAGCTGCAAGCAGCCATTACCGGGGCCAAGCGCAAGAAGCGGCATCATAGGTGGGAGTTGCAGATCAACTGCAGCAAGGAGCAATTAAAGACATTTTAAGAGAATTTTGGGCAAATGGCTAAAAAATCATATATACAGTAACGTTTAAGATGATTTAATGGATTATCACTTTCGACCAATAGGTGGCGCAGTTACGAAATCGATGTGATGTGGTCAGAGTGAGGTGACAATGACACATGCAAAGTTTGGTGTCAAAATGTCAAGGCACTGCAGAGTTAAAGACTTAATAGTCATTTTGGCAGCGTGCCTCAACTTTGCTGCTGCGGTATACAAAAACGGTTTCATCTATCGTCACGAAATCCATAACTTTTAGTCGGCATGGTCTGGAGATGATATGATTCGATTTTGGTGAAAATCGGACGAACGGTCTAGAAGAAGTTCGAAAAAGAAGGTTTTGAAAGTAAATAAAGATGGCAGACAGGAAGTTCGTCCAAATACGTCACACTTGGTATCTATGTTCTCGGCATGACCCAAGGAATATATTAAGACCAGTGTCATTGCAATAAGTTTATTTTTTCAAAAGTTATTAGCATTTTTGGAAATTTAATTATAACTTATGACCAACTGGTGGCGCTATCTCGAAATCTTTTGAGTACCTTCAAAGGATGGTGTTGTTGGCAAATTCTGAGTTTCATAATGTTACAGCAATGCATTTGTTTAGCATTTTATTTCACAAAACTCTATTGAAGTCAATGGGAATTTCATGTTTTGTTCTATTATAGCGCCACCAAGAGGCTCAGTCCCACAATTTTTTTTTATGTGTCCTCAGAGTGACTGAAGACATACATATGTGTGTCAATTTTGGTGAAAATATCTCAATTCGCTTCAGAGTTATAGACATTTATATGAAAAAACACGTAAAAAATGACTGACACATGACTTTGTTTGAATTTTACTATCCCTTACTATCAATATTTTCGCATTTGGGCATTGGTGTATAGCTAACGATTTATGTTTCCAAACTTCTGACGGTGGTTTCGTCTCGATCGGACAAGCGGTTTTGAAGATATAGCCAAATGTTTTTTGCGCGCTGAATCGCAACGCTACACAAACCGTAAGACGAAACCCAGCATGTTTGGTATTGTTTGACTCGGCAACGATTCAGGAACTCAAAAAGATGACTCCCGTGAAAATAAGTCGACCACACCCAAAGTTATAAGCATTTGAAAAAAAATTCACCACTAGGTGGCGCTGTTTCGAAACTTCTCAGGCTCCTTCAGGGCATCGTACTGATGACCCTTACCGAGTTTCGTAACAATTCGTTAATGCGTTCAAAAAATACAGCATTTTTGCACATAATTCAAAATGTCCGACAGCCAAAATGGCCGATCTGGGAAATTTGGATATCAGTCGACTCGGCATGACGCCCTGAATCTAATGAGACCACTTTTATGATTTTTGGACAAACCGTTCAGAAGTTATGAGCAAAAATAGCCATTTTTCATATATCCGGACCAGTAGGTGGCGCTGCGCCGAAACGCAGCATGTAGCCTCAGGTCATGCTTGTGATGACATGTACCAAGTTTGGTCTGAATGCGGTAAAGCGTTGCGGAGATACAGCCTTATGACTGTTTTTGCTAGCGGTACGTAAAATTAATTTGCGCGGCATTCGAGAACGGTTTGACGAATCAACCTGAATTCCATAACTTTTTGTTGGCATGGTCTGGAGATGATCTGGTTCAATTTTGGTGCAAATCGGACAAACCGTCTAGGACGAGTTCGCAAAAGTAGGTTTTTTGGACAATTCAAAATGGCGGTCATATTTCCATGACGGAAAATGACGTCATATGATGCATTCGAATCGGTTTGAGCCAAGGAATAAGAGGACAAAGGAATGGTGATTCTAGCCATTATGGATCAAAAGTTTTTAGCATAAACATGAGTGAAACTTTGGACAGTTGGTGGCGCTAGAGGGATTGAGTTGGAGACTCCAAATTTGCTATGAAGACTTTTCAGACTGTCTTATATCAGTGTACCAAATTTCATAACTTTCCCGCAAGCGGTTCTATGGGCTGCCATAGACTCCAATGGCGGAAGAAGAAGAATAATAATAGGAACGCCAACGGATACAATAGGTGCCGCCGCACATTCTGTGCTTGGCCCCTAATTAGCATTACTGTGTTGCATTGTAGCTACACTACTATTTAAAAGATTTGTGGCAGTTTTATTTTTTAAAATGTTTTTGAAAGAAGTCTCTTATGCCCACCAAAAACAGTAATATTATAACAGTTTAAAAGAACTGTTTTCAATTTGAATACATTTTAAAATGTAATTTATTCCTATGATGCAAAGTTGTATTTTCAGCATCATTACTCCAGTCTTTAGTGTCACATAATACAAAATACATCCCCTTGAATACATGTATTTAATTATGTAGTTATGACGGTCTAGTACCTTGACCTGTTTTTAATATTCCGCAGGTGTGAGCATGCACAGCTCGGGAGTGCCCTCGACTCCGGCCGCCTCCATAGGAATCACTGGTACGATATAAAATCTGTGTTTCGTTTAGCTTTGTGGAGCACAACACAGCTCTATGTAGTTTTTTTCCTGCCTGTAATCTGTTTCTTTTCAATTGTCAAATTTAGTAAGTCCTGAAAGCTGCTAGTAAATGTCATGTCCTCTCTGGCCCTGAAACACAAACATCTGCTTAAATTGCAGTGAACTTTTACTGAATGAAAACAGTCCTGATTTTAATGTCAATAATAACAGTAGTTTGCCACACATTGACAACGGCGTCTGTTTAATCAGAGTTTAGAATCCCAAAGTCTGATGAGAACTTGCCAAATCCAACATGCTCCGGATTGCTGTTTTCTCTGGTGTTTTACATGGCATGGAGAACATCTTTTGTTATGCACTTTCCTCTCTCGCACACACTTGGCTCAAGTTTTATTGCCGTCTTTCTCTGGCTCAGATGCACTGTTTCGCTAAGCCGAGTGTTTTTAGCAGCTCTGATATATGGCCGTAGTGTGGGCTAATCTCCCTCGTCCTCGAGTATGAGTTGCTGGCCACGGCTGTTAGTATAGCACATCAGAGTTGGGCCAAACATAATGTTGTCCCTTAGCACCAAGACCCTAGTTATGAAAGATTAGCCCAGCTTATGGAAAGCTATGCATGCATTTAAGACTTTTTATACTTAGCTTTTTGATACTTTATATACAATAAACAAGTTTTACATACAGTATATGTATACTATATATAAAATAGAGACTGTTGCAGGATGCTCAATTTTATATATATGTTTATATATAAAATGTTTTTTTTTTATTTAGAAAATGTACAGTTGTGAATAGGTCTTTTTGATTGTTCTCTCTGAACTAACCTTAATAACACTGGTTGTTAGTTCTCAAAGTGTGTTTGTGTGTAAATGGACACACACTGTTTTAAAACCTAAACCTCTTCCCCCTCTGTTATTTCCCACCCACAGACTCCCTGAAGAAGAAGGTGCATGCCTTACCCTCCCCAGAGCGAGAGATACAGACCGTTAATCTGAAGAAAGACGTTAAGTATGGACTGGGTGAGAGATGGGTTCACACATCCAGTCAGAATGGAGCTCCTTTGACACAGAAATGCTGCACACACACACACACACACACACACACACACACACACACACACACACACACACACACACACACACACACACACACACACACACACACACACATTGAGGTTTCATGAAGACTTTTCATAGACAATTTTATACTGTACAAACTGTGTATTCTATCCCCTTACCCTAACCCTCCCCCTAAACTTACACATTACAGAAAACGTTCCGCATCTGTACATTTTTAAAAAAACATCAGTCTGTATGATTTAAAAGCGGTTTTCCTCATGGTGACCAAAATATGTCCCCACAAGGACAAGGATTTCAGATATTACCATCTTTGTGGGTACATTTTGTCCCCATAATGTAGGGTTTACCAGGCCACACACACACACACACACACACACACACACACACACACACACACACACGTGACTATAGTGTGATAGAGTGCAGAGGTCTGGCAGTCCTCACCTCTCACACAGTGATTAATGAATCCCATTCCGGGAGGGAAATGTGCTGTTTTACATCCACCTCAGATGGGGACTTGCACTGAAATATCTTATCAGGATTTAGCCTAAATGAGAGGTTGTCTATCACTGATAGGAGAAATGCATTTAGGGCCCTATTTTAACGATCTGAAACGCAAGTATCAAACGCCAAACGCAAGTAACTTTGTGGGCGGATCTTCGGGACGCAAATGTAAAATGGGTTGGTCTGAAGTAGCTACATTACTCATAGGTGTGGGTTGGGCGTTACGTGCAATAAACCAATCAGATCGTCATCTCACATTCCCTTTAAAAGCAGGCGCGCTTGTTCCATGGTGGATTGCTATTATAATGGCGGATTTGCCAGGCACAAGGAAGCGGTTCACAGCCAATGAGACCGAGGTTCTCGCCAGGGCCGTAAAAGACAGAGAAGTGACATTGTATGGGCATGGGAGAAACCCACCCAAATTAGCTTCGGTTAAACAGGCGTATCATAATTTGAGTAAATGTGTAAGCTAGATTTATGCCAATTTTTTTCACATCTTCATGGACACCACAATGATTTCCCTCGTGTGGTAATATTTTTCCTTGTAATTATGTATGGTTTGCAAAAATTGGAACTGCTGCGTCTGTGTGTATGAGAGAAGCAAAGTGTATGTGCATTGTGCACACACTACATTATGGCCAAGCATGCGCCCTTAAAGGTGACCTATAATTCAAAATTGAATTTACCTTGGTATAGTCAAATAACAAGAGTTCAGTGCATGGACATGACATAGAGTGAATCTCAAACTGGACTGTTTTCGCGTTCTCATTTAATTCACGTTTATGAAAAACACCCCTGAAAAACGGTCGGTTCTCCACACAATACCGACTGTGACGCAATAGTCGGGATCATTAATATGTACGCCTCCAAATATTTGCATAATGCCAGCCCTCAATGCCAGGCGGAACTGCGCAGCCGAAGCATGGCAGTTGCTCAGTGTGGATGTACACATGAACACAAAAGTATTTTTTAGTTCCTTCATCTGAGCCTCTGAAGAAACAATGGGTTAATTTTATTTTCTCTGGAAATTTCCAAACATTTCACCGACTGTTTCCTCAACTTGGGCCAATACAGAGCTGGCCTCGGATCGAGCCACCAAGCAACACTTTCTGATGTGTAATTGTTCAAGTTCAGACAGGTAATCTTTCTCTCAAAATCGTTCAATACTGTTTATGCATCAGTAAGTCAAGCCAGTGACTAAAATATCAGCTTCACATCGTTTCTTTTAGTAGGATGAAAATAATCGTATTTAAATTGTGAACAAATTATATACAGAAAGCGATCAAAGAACAATCTTTCCACACAGCGCGAGTTTATCTGGACACTTGCCAAACTCGTTATGAAATCAATGACGCACGTTACTGCACAACGAAGCTCTTACTGTATTTACATCATCGTGTTTGCATTGGGGAAAGCTTTAGAGAGTGCAGAAACTGCTTTGCAATGATAAGATCTTCATTCTCGCGATCAACACACTGTCATCTGCTCAATGCTCATCACGGCAACATTTTATGTGATGGGAATAGATCTAAATACTTTAAAAACATCTCACGATTCGTTAATCTCGATAGCTGTTATAGTAAAAACGTATAATAGCAGTAGTAAAAGTATTCGGGAGAGAGTTTCACATGTAATGCGTTGCTATTTCATATGCAAGCATGTCAGCCAATCACAGCAGTGGCCGCGGTTACACTGAATCCCACAGCAGACACGCCCCTTCAAACAGAGTGTTCAAATCAGAGGCTAAAAGCAGGCTAGGAAAAATGCCAGTTATTTCTAAATTATGATTATTTTTTATCTAAAAAACATACTAACATTATAAGGGTAACCCAGGAAACATTATAAAATAATAAAAAAAACATTCTAGGGCACCTTTAAAATAGCATCTGAATAACGCGCCACTGACGCGCCGGAACACGCAGCCTCTTTTTTTTTTTTTTTTTTTGTCTGTGAGACATAGTTGAATGAAGTGTGCGTTTGTGTCGCTCACCAGGCTTTCAGGTCGTAGGCGGAGAGAATTCTGGCCGTCAGGACCTGGGCTCCCTCATCAGCTCCATCACACCGGGGGGACCAGCAGATATCAACGGGTGTCTGAAACCAGGTATCAAAGTGGAAAGAGGAGTGATCTTGTTTCTATATTTAGAAGTAGTTTGAATTTTCTGATTGAAAGCATCACATTTTAGTCCTTTTAAGGGAACTTCCAAGAAATGTGGAACTGATATACCTGAATTTCAATATGTGAAAAACTGTGTACTATCCAGGAGCGCCAAGTGAAGTTTTGATCTAAGCAGCCTTTATGGCGATGATCGATAGAACATTTTTATTTGTTCAGTGTAAGGTTGTTAACTCCACATTTTTGTCTGTTCCTGCAGGTGACAGGCTGTTGAGCATGAATGATGTCAGTCTGGAAGACCTGTCACATGACACTGTGGTGGAGATTCTGCAGAGCACCCCTGATGATGTCACACTGGTGGTCTCTCAACCTAAAGAGAGACTGTTTCCAGGTAATGGATGCGTGTGGACATTATGGAAGAACGAATATAAATGTAGAATCATTCTGAGAAAAGGTTTTTCTGAAGGCTTGATGACAGGACCATAAACAAGCCTCTTTTCCCCTTCTGCTAGACTCTCATTCAGGAATCCATCACTTTAAATCAGCCTCTCAAAATCAGGAAGATGATGTCGATTCTTCCTCTGAAGATCATACACCCTCCCCCAGCCCGCCTCTTATCTCCAGCAAAACGTCTCCGCCTCAGTCCGTTCGACAGGGCAGCGTCAGTTCGCAGGACTCCAGGACAGAGAGCGCCGGCCTCCTGCAAACAAACCTCAATGGATTCCATCGCAACATTCCCACCGAGGGTCCCGTGGCAGCGCAGTCACTGACAGCTGACAGTAAACCCTCTGTTGGAGCTACTCCACCAGCTTTGCCCCCTAAAACCAGAAAACCTAAAGTGCCAGATGTTCCTAAAGAGCTGGAATACTCAGACAGAGGGGATTCCGACATGGACGAAGACACACACTCAAGTAGCCAAGAGAAACAAAAGACTAAAAAGGTAGAATCAGTCTCTGTAGTGATTTGAATGAACTTTGACTCAGCCCTCAAGGCTTCCTATCGAGATTCTAGTCAGCATCTGTTTGATATGAACTTTGACGTGTGCTTTTTAAGATGTTACTTCAGTGTTTAAACCTCACAACAAATATTAAATTGCTTTTTTTTTTTATAATAGGACAGTTCTCGTTCACTCATTGCATCTCTCCTTGGAGTTCCCTACATGCCAGCGGATTTTCCCTTAATCAAATGTAGAACATAATTTGAGATTTTCAAACATATTTCACATTTACACCATGTTCTAACCATGGCCGTTTGACAGGTTTAAATCAATGAAATCAACATGTTTCATCATCAAGTGAAATCATCAAGTGCCACTCACTTGCTAAAGAAAACGTCCCTAAAACTATTGGTCGTTCTAGTATAGGGGATGTTACCAAATTCATTGCATTGAAGGAGGTACCGGTACTTAAGTTTGGGGTCAGCAAGATTTTATCAATGCTCACCAAGACTGCATATACTTGATAAAAAATATAGTAATATTGTGGAATATTATTACAATTTAAATTGTATTCTTTTTGAATATATTTCAAAATTGTATTTATTTCTGTCTTGGCAAAGCTGAATTTTCAGCATCATTACTTTAGTCTTCAGTGTCACATGATCCTTCAGAAATCATTCAAATATGCTGACTTGCTGCTCAGGTAACATTTTGTATTATTATCATTGCTGAATATCATTTTTTTCAGGATTCTTCGATAAATCGAAATTTCAAAAGAACAACATTTATTGGAAATCTTTTGAAACATTACAAATGTCCTCACTGTCTCGTCTGATCAATTTCTGAAGAAAAGTATTTATTTCTTTAAAAATGTCTTGCTGACCCCAAACTTTTGATTTGTTATTAACCATTTTAGCAAATGCATATCAATGTGTTAACAACCACTCAAAGCTACATGGCAACAGGGTTTTGGACCAATGAGATTTCAGTGTGGGCAGGGCTAAAATGCACAACCAGATGACTGACTAAATGTTCTATCGATCATCGCCATAAAGGCTGCTTAGATCAAAAGTTCACTTGTCGCTCCTGGATAGTACACAGTGTTTCACATATTGAAATTCAGGTATATCAGTTCCACATTTCTTGGAAGTTCCCTTAAAAGCTAATATCACCATTTAAGGTTAATACTTAGTATTTAGCTACACTTCAGAGCCACGCAAATGTGTGAAATACCAATAAAAAGGTTCTAACTGCTTGTGACCGTCCCTCGCTCTCTTTCTGACCAATTGCATTTCTGAATGTAAATGCAATGCAGTTGTGCATGTCAACTCCATTAACCTTTGACCCTTGCATGAATACGGCTGTGCACGGCCTTGTATTTACCCAGCTCTTCTCTGTTTACAGGGGGTTTCTCCCAACATCGTCACGGAGACTTTAAGTGCTAGTAGCCCAGACGTCAATAGCCTCCAGCCTGGAGATCTATTTGACATTGAGCTGTCCAAAATAGACAGCAGTCTGGGCATTAGTGTCACGGTACTGTTCGGAAAGGTTTCCGCTCTCTCTTTTTTTTTCTCCTTTGTTTCCCCTTTACTTACTTTGTGTGTGTGTGTGGTGTTTTTGTACCCTTAGCCCTCGCTCCTTTTTGAAGCTCCTCGCTTGGCTTCAGTTTTGGGAAAGTAGATTTGGCTCTTTGCATGCAGATTTTTACAGGCATTTGACTTTGCTCCTTCACAAAACGGTAAAACCGAAAAACAGTAGGTACAGCAAAGTGTAGAAACACGCACAGCCAAGACATTTTCAGTTGTATTTTGTTTCTGACGGAGACGCACTAATGCCTGCATGGATTTGCATTTGCTTGTCTACGGTGTGATTTTTACAGTGATGCTTTTTAAAGCATGCAGCTTTTGTTACATAGACTTTTAATGATTGAAATGATTTTTTTTTAAAAGTCTGTTTCAAAACACTGCAATGAAATTCATTAATCATCAACTTAAGAAATCAATTGGTTTACTTTATGATTGTTAGGGTGGGTATATCTTATAAATATAAATTGAGCATGTCCAATTGATTGCTTAATACACTCTTAGATCCTAAGACAGAACATAGGCACTTTTTACCCATGATGCCTTTGTGTATGGCTATATTAACATGTTTGTCTGTATCAGGGTGGATCAAACACAACATTGAGGCATGGAGGGATATACGTCAAAGCAGTCATTCCTAAAGGAGCAGCTGATCTGGATGGGAGGATAAAGAAAGGTAAAAAGGATTTATATATATATATATATATATTAAAACTATACATACACTACTGTTTAAATATTTTTTTTAAAGAAATTAATACAATCATTCATTAAATTGATCAAAAGTGATAGTAAAGACATTTATAATGTTACAAAAGATTTATATTTCTAATACATGCTGTTCTTTTGAATTTTCTATCTATCAAAGAATTTGTTGAAAAAAGTGCTGAAAATTCAGCTTTGCCATCACAAGAATAAACAACTTTTTGAAATTATTCAAATAGGAAACAGTTGTTTTAAATCATAATATTTCATAGTATTACTGTTTTTTTTTTTTTTTTTTTTAACAAATACATGCAGCCTTGGAAGAGACTTATTACAAAAAATCTTTTAAAAAAAAAATCTTACCAATCCCAAACTTTTGAACAGTAGTGTATATTGGAAAAAATAAAGATTATTTAAGGACAGTTGCAAGTATACATCATGTTATTACTTTTTGTACTGAATTTAATTTATGCAAATTTTATTTTAAAAAATTGTCCAGACAGAATGATTTTCATTACTGTTACAATTTACTGAGATATCACAATGCAAAAGAAATTTGTTTGGTGCTAAAAATTTTTTTTTTCTATTTAAATATAATATAATATGTTATAATATAAAGTAATGATATAATAATGTGACTTGAGTCTTAAGTCCTATATTAATCAAGTGACAGATTTTTTTTATTTTTAATGATTATGTATTCTGGCTTGCCTAAGGGTTGTATAGCTAAGCTACACTTGATACAAAATGCAGCAGCCGGAGTACTAATGAAACTAAAAAGGAGAGAGCATATTACACCAGTTTTAATGGAATTACTTTAGTTGCCAGTTCCCCAAAGGATTGATTTTAAGATTCCTTTATTAGTTTATAAAACACCGCATAATATGGCACCTTTATATTACTGTCTAGATATGTTCCAAATGGTAGTTTAAGATCCTCAAGTGCTGGTGTTTTGGCTCAGTATACAGTAAATCTTGATGATCCGGTGGTACTTCTTTTAGCCACTATGCTCCAAAAATTTAAAGTGAAAGCGACTACTAGCATTCATATTTTTAAAAGGTATGTTAAAACATCTTTTTGTGTAGCAATATTGTGTTTTATGTGTTTAATTTATTTTGTGATCCTTTTATAGTTGCTTTTGAGTGTTTTTATATAGATAGTGTGAAATTGTATTGCCAATCTCTTTTTTTTTACCTTGTGAATCTTTTAAAATTGTTTCAAATATTTTGTATTTATAGTGTGTGAAATTGTATTGAAAATACTAGTTTTTATAGTTGTGAAGCACTTTGAGCTGCATTCCATGTATGAGAAGTGTTATACAAATAAATGTTTATTATAATAACATTTGAAATATTTTTTGTGGGTAAAAGGTGACCTGTTTGTTTCTTCAAAGATTCCCAAACGTTACAAGCCTGTTAGTAAACGTGTGTGTTTATTCTGTGTCCTAAAGGGGATCGTGTCATGGCTGTGAACGGGAAGAGCCTTGACGGAGCGTCTCACAAACAGGCGGTAGAGATGTTGAGATATACTGGGCAGGTGAGAACGCTGCGCCCCCTAGAGGACTTCTCTTCTCTCAACGTTTAACCGGGTATTTTAAACTATATTCTTGTTGTCTAGGTGGTGCATCTGTTTATGGAGAAAGGTCTGCCCCCAGAAAACCGCGTTCATGCCCCTCTGACCCCTCAAGACACTTCTGAACCTCAAAACGCAGCAGTGGAGGAGGTACCACCACCCAAGAAAGCAGAATACAACTTCATTACTCCAGGTATGAGGTGGAATTGACGCACTTGCTTACGAGCTTATGAAAATGTGCCAGAGGTGTAGAGGTTAAACATGTGGGCTGGTTACTCTGGTTGTGAAGAGTAAATCAGTGTCCTCTTTCTTATTCAACCCCTCTAGATAACACGTTTGAGGTGGGTTTGCTGAAGAACACGTCCGGTCTGGGTTTCAGTTTCAGCCGTGAGGAGAACATTCCCGGAGAGCCCTCGGGTTCCAGCATGGTCCGGGTCAAGAAGCTGTTTCCAGGGCAACCAGCAGCCGAGAGTGGCTGCATCGAAGTGGGCGACGTCATTCTACGTGTCAATCAGACGCCACTCAAAGGGCTTTCACAACATGTACGTTAACCCTTTAATTTAGTCTGAGAGGATTTAAAAATATGATTTAAAACAAAATACTAACAAAAGTAAAAAAAAAAAAACACAAACAAAAAATGTCTTTTCTATTGCTGTTTGTCAGGAGGTGATCTCTGCTCTGAGGGGGACAGGACAGGAAGTGACCCTTCACTTGTGTAGACCTGAATTAGGGGTCTTACCTGAGATGGACCCTGCCATTGCAGTAAGACTTTTAGTCTCACTGATCTTAATTTACGTGTCAGCATCATGTTCCATTACCTAAATGACTTTTATATATATATTTTGCTCAAGAATTTAAGGAAAAGACATGATGTAACTCCATAAATTACAGCCATATATATTCAATTAGAAAAGTAGTCCCACCACCATTTTATTTAATTTTGAGTCATTTTATTTTTATTTTATTTTGAGATTGTATTTTATTGTGCTTTTTTATTTTATCTTATTTTATTGTCTTATTTTTATTTTATTTTACAATCTTATTTTGAGTTTTATTGAGTATTTAGGGCTAGGGTTTAGTTTTTTATTTAGAGTATTTCATTCATTATTGTTTTATATTTTGAGTATTTTATTTTCATTTGTTGAGTATTTCATTTTATTTTATTTTGAGTTTGACTAAGTTTTGAGATTTATTTTGTGTCTTGTTTTATTTTGAATCTTATTTAAAATTTTTATATTATTATTTTTACATTTAATTATTTTATTTTTGCGTATTTGATTTAATTTTGTTTTATTTTGAATTTTAATGAGTTTTGAGATTTATTTATCATCTTTTGTCTTATTTTATTCTGAGTGTCTCATTTGAGTTTTTTTTTAATTATTACTTATTTATTTTTATTTTGAGTATTTTATTTAATTTTTATTTATTTTATTCAGTCTTATTGGGATCTTAATAACTCTCCAGTAGCCTACCTTTTTTTTGTTTTTTTTTTGCAACTTTAGCAGTTCTTTACAGATTTCACAGATTTTTACAGATTTCTTTAAAATTCCCGCTCCGCAGACTCCTGTGCCTTCTCCGCGAAAGGAACCTCGTCCCAAGCCCCAGCCTGATCCCAAGACAAGTTCCCCCCCTCAGATGGAGCACCAGCAGTCGGTGGGCTCTGTGGAAGCGGCTCTGGAGAGGTTGCTGATGAAGTCTCCCAGTCGCAGGGACAGTTACAGCGACAGCACCGACAATGACGAGATGGAGGAGGCCTTCAGCCCCGCCAACCTAGAGCAGGCCAGTCAAGCCTGGGACAGGAGTGTATATCAAACTCCCATGGAAAGACTCCCATACGAGGCCAATATGGACGACACCGTACGATCTGCATATTACTCACCCAGACAATCCATGTCTAGACCGGAGGTCAACAGAAGGTCAGGAATGTACTCCTAATATAGTGTTTTGCTAATATATGTGCTTGCTAACCTGTAAAAAAGAAAAGAAAAGCTGCTGCCATACATTTTTAAGTGCAATTAACTTGCAACAACTGCATAAGTCATTTCAACTTAAATTATATAAAACTGACTTAAACTTTGTTGAATCTTGTATAACTTATCAAAATAAGTTTTCAACTTTTTTAGGAGTTAAAGTAATGTAAATGTTCATCTTAAATTTAATTCATCTTAATTTTAAGTAATTTAAGATGATTCAAATGCATTTGAATTAATGAATGTACTTCAGTAGTACACTCGTTATTGCGGTGCAGTATGGGATTGAATGAGTTAACTCGATAACGTCCACTGTGGTTTCCACCACTACAAATGCTTTTCCCTCAAATAATGCTCTATTTAAGGGTGTAGGGGGAGTTTTTGGACATAGCCCCAGGGTTCTTACATAAGCCGACTTGGTCATTTCATATAATTGGGCCCAGGTTACAGAGTTCAGGTGTGACGGACCAATCCTCTCCTGTGGGTGTGTTTTGCTCAGTCTATGTCACGTGACTCTGTAAGTGTTACACAACATGGCAGCTGGCAGCAGTGACACGCTTGTTTGCACTGCTGAAAGCAGTGTGATAGAGATCTGCAGGAAAAATGACGTGGCTTGTTTTGCCTGAAGACTTCTGTGACAATCTCTTTGAGCAGAAATGAAAAGAATTAAATAACAGGAAAAGAGGTCGATGCCTTTTAGTCATGTTTAGTCTGATGATATGCTGTTGTCTTTTTTCTTTTATACTATTTTTTTTTAAAATTATGTTTAGTTTTTTGTTTCTTAGTTTCAATGTCTATCAAAAATGTGATTTTATACTTTTATTTATTTGTATTTCAATATAAGTTTTTTCATGTTTTATTTTTGGTTTGTTGGTTTCAATAATCTCAAAGCATTTATTTTTCTCCCCAATTTTTCCCCAAAATTTTCAAAACACAGGCCAGTTGCCATACACAGAATTCATATTTATTAATCATGTTCCATTTCCTGTCTCTGTCCTCCACTGCTTCCTGTTCGTCATCTTTATCCAGTGATTTGGACAGCTCTGCACTTGGTATGTCATCATCTCCATCTCTTCCTGAGGGGGGGATCCTGAGCCCCAGTCCTGACCCTCTTCCTCCCCCACTGCCAATCCCTGTTAACCTCTGTCTACCAGAACACGGCCAGGAGGAGGAGTTCATCCCGGTGAGTGACCATTAGCACAACTATGAAATGATCTTTTTTTTTGAGAATTTCTAACGGGAATGGATTTCTAATGTAGATTTAAAGCATGACTTCTCTGCTATGATTAAAACAAGAATGTTTGTGTCATTTTAGGAGGTGGAGCTGAAGGTCTCTCTGGTGAAGTCTGATAAAGGCAGTTTAGGTTTCACCCTCACTAAAGGGCCGGATGACAATTGCTACATCCATGACATTATCCAGGACCCTGCTAAAGGAGACGGCCGCCTGCATCCAGGGGATCGCATGATAATGGTATGATAATAGGGATTAGTGTTGGGCGATCGTCTCCATTTTCAGATCGTCCTATCGTCAGACTGAGAGAATTCCCATACACAATATTATCGTGCGCATGTGGGTGGGTGCAAGAGAAAGACTTTTTCGCAACTACTCAATGTTTTCAACCATCTAATGTTTATTTTGTTTCATTACTAACAAAAAAAAACAATTATAGTTTGTAAGAATACACACTGATGTCTATGGAAGCACCAATAATCAATATAATAAACTTTCAAACATAATTTGACGGCGTGTTTTATTTAGTAGTTAACTGTAAAGTTTGCTCTCAGTTCACCAGACACTTTCAAGTTTTTGGGATGAAGTGGATGAATCTATGTAAAAATCTGACAGATGGCGTAAACAGTCTTCAGCTTGTTAGCTTATTGATAAACTGACAAGATTAATATAAAAGTATTTAAAACGGGTAACACGTACACTGGATGTGCGATGTCAAGTATAGGGATCGTAGTTGATCCGTACGGACCAGGCCCCACGGGTTCGAAACGCACGTGTGTCTCGGATTAATTACCATAGAAAGAAAGTCTATCATTTGCACTTGTTTTAGGTCCTGTCAGTTTAAACATTCAAGCGATTCTAAACCATTTGAGGTCAAGAAGACACGAAAGACAGCTCAATTCGGATCTCACATGCTGTTTTCCGGGCGCGCACACAAAGCCGTGCAGACAGCACATGAATTCTGAATTCCGTTCTCTTCCACATCTATTTGTGCTTGAATGGACACATATGGCAAGTATCCGCGTAAACATTAGCTTATGGTTCATGTGAACGCAAACAATCGAGAAAGAAAACGGATTCGTTTCATTATATTGGATCCGTGCATTCGGCCTTAGACAGCAGCGGGTTTATTAGGCTGCTGTCACTTTGTGTCATTATTGTTAATCAAACAACAAAATACAAAGTGAAAATCACTTTTTTTTATTAGCTGTAATAGATGAATTATATTTAATTTATACAGTGAAGACTGCAGTGTTATTTTCCATTTGATTCTTCGATTTCGGTACCTGAATACTGCTAGACTTAGCTGAAAAACATAAAGCACTGTTTATTTCATTTGTATCTTTGTTCTATTGTGTTTATCTATGCTTGTAATTTGTTTATTATTTTTTATGCAGATGCACTCCCCTACAAAATCACCCCAATCGTTATAGAATTATTAATTCTTTCCAAATTTCCAAATCTATTTTTTTTTTCATACTGCGGTATATATCACAAAAAAAAACAAAATATCGCATTGTCAGTTTTTTTTCCATTATCATGCAAGCCTTGCACAAGAAGGCAATGGTGCCGGTGAAGGAGTCGCGAACCACAAACCTATACAAACATTATCTGCTGACACAAGGCATTTTAATTGCATTTTAACAAGTAATATGAACGGCCTGGTTCATGCGCAATATTTAGTGTTAAACAAGTAGTTTATGTTGGTGTGTGAAATAAAGCTGCTTTTTTCACCGTTGACTGATTGTGTGTGTGTAATATATATATTTCTTTTATAATAATAATAACAAATATTGTGTTGTCATAACTGTCTTATTATTATTATTATTATTAGGCATAAACGTCAATATTTTTTGTTAATGTGCTATGCAAAAAACAACTAAAAAACGAAATGCTGAAGAATGACGATGCCTCTGTTTAAGAAATGATGTCTCTTTTGTAACAAGCACTCTTGACATCATTTGTGAATATATGTCTATCACCTTGCAATGAAGTTTTGATGCGGGCTGTAGTTTTGTAGTCTGTTTTTAAAACATTTTCAATGTAAACTAATCCTTATTTCATGCGCATGTTGATGAAGTGCTGGCTATAGGCGGTGATGTTGATGTGAAACTACTATGGAGGGGCAATTTGATAATAATAGTCTAATAAGAATAACAATTTATACAATAATGGGAAAATTAGCCTAATATCATCTTGGTTATCATCAAAGACATCAGCTATTGGCGATATCTGACTATTCGAACCACGATATTATCATCTGTTGGCATAGGGATGGGTGCAATTTTACTCTTATCTAGTTTTGCAGATTAACTCGTTTTTGAAAGCTTGATAGAGCTGGTAAAAGAAATCCACACCGATATCTGAATAATTTTTAAGTAGGAGAAAAGTTATCAAGAAAATATAGTTCTCTTTCCTGTTTTGACATATTTTCTATTAAACTTTTCAAATGTTCAGAACTTTGGGGCCGGTAGGATCTCTTCTGCTCAGCGAAGGGGCATCTATTGGATAAAATAATGCAATGAAAGCTGTAATATTATGAAATATTATTACAAAAAGCATTCAGCAACCATTACTCCAGTCTTTAGTGTCACATGATCCTTCAGAAAAAGATGCTTTTCAGGATTCTTTTATAATTCGAAAGTTCAAAAGAACAGCATTTATTTGAAATAGAAATATTTTGTAACATTATCATATATATATATATATATATATATATATAGCCAATCTACATTTGTATAGTTGCCTGAAAACTAGAGTCATCAATAATTTTTATCTATTTTTTGGTCCACATGTCTTCTATAGATTCATTTTTGTTGGCTTTTTGAAGTACACTAGCATATAAAGCTAACACATATGCACTACAAGCTACAAAACGTACATTTTAATTTATTTTCCACATTGTTACTTATGCATCTTCATTCTTCTTCCTCTGTTTTTAGGTGAATAACACTGAGGTGTCTGGCATGAATCACACAGAGGTGGTCAACCTGGTGCGTGCCGCCCCCAAAGTCGTGGACCTGGTGGTAGGCCGTGTCCTAGAACCTCCCAAACCACCAATAGAGGCCCACCTCCTTCCCGACATCACATTTCAGTGTCACGACGAGCCTTTAGGTAATGGAAATATCAAGGTATATTGTAACTGATCCTCTTTACAACTCAATGGTGTTCCCGGAAATGCCCAGAATCCAGCTGGGCAAGTATATTTTGCTGCGTTTGACCGATACATGTGGCGCATTAGTGTTATCTGACTGTCAGAGGTCAATGGGGGATTTACTAGGTCACGCAAAAACACAGATATCCATCAGCATAAACAAAGCCCACCTGCGTTTCACTGGAAAAATGAGCTCAAGGGGTTCAACAACAAGCTAGATAAGGGTGTCGGATTTCAGCTTGCTGACAAAAAAGTGAAAGAAGAAAGAAGGTGGTGTTCGAGTTTAGAGCAGCCGGATCACTTAGTGTTTGTTTACTGGGTGTGTGTGGCCGTCTCTTGTAGGTCTGGTTCTCGATGGAGGAAGTGACAGTGGATTGGGAGTACTGTACGTGAAGGACATCATCCCAGGATCCGTAGCCTCTGCTGAAGGCAGTTTGAGACACTTGGATATCATACATTACATCAACGGCGCTCCGACGCAGGATCTGACCTTGAGCGAGAGCCGCATACTTCTGGAGCTGTCACTGAGGAATCTTAGTCTCAAAGCCACCAGGTGAGTTACTCACACGACAACACTCGCAATGTTCACCAAAAACACTACGACGTTCATTCAAATATGCAAAAAGGATCGAATTATTCAGGTGCTGGGAAGATTCTTTTGATGGACTTGTTTGTCAGTTGTTATGTGATATGTGTGAAACTGTAAAACTTCTGGACGGATGCCACTATCTAACTATATTTCCGTAGGCATGGGAAGCCTGTTTTTCCGGGTGAGGAGGAGATTTCATTACTAAACAATAACATCAGTTCTAAAGTCTCCCAGAGTATGAACGGTAAGTGTAGTGGGACATAAACTAGCTGTACCTGCACAGTTTTTGGCCAAAATTTAGTCACATACACTGTTCAATAGTTTGGGGTCGGTTTGATTTAAAATACTTTAATGCTCCCCAAGGCTGCATTTTTTATTATTAAGAAATAGTCAACATTTTTACATTGTGAAATATTTTTATAATTTAAAAGAACTTTTTTTATTTTAATATTTTTTTTTAAACTTCGTCTATTCCTGTGATGGCAAAGCTGAATTTTCAGCATCATTACTCCAGTCTTCAGTGTCACATGATCCTTCAGAAATCATTCTAATATGCTGATTTGGGTCTCAATGTTGAAAACAGCTTCATATTTTTGTGGAAAGCATTGTTTTCCAGGATACTTTGATAAATAGAAAGTTGAAAAGAAAAAGGAAATATTAAAAATGTGTTTAAACTGTCACTTTTTGATCAATTTAATTCATGCTTGCTAAAGGAAAGTAGTATTTTTATGGTGTAAAAGTTGTACGTTTTATGGTGCGCACCCCAATCTTTTGAGTGGTAATGTAGAAGTGATGCTAAATGAGTTGTGAAAATTTATATAAAATCTATTAAAATAAGCCAATAAATTTCAAGCGGTTAAAGAAATTATACATTTAGAAAGAAATGGTAAGTTTGTAAAGTTTACATTGACTGATAATGTTGATGTAATGTAACACACACTGAAGATGTCATCATAATATTTGCTTACTGAATTCTGATTGGTCATTTACAGAGCAAGAAGCAGAAGCCTAAATGTATATATTATATTATATTATATTATATTATATTATATTATATTATATTATATTATATTATATTATATTATATTATATTATATTATTGCTTTTAGCTAACATTACCCCTTAACTACTGTATGGTAAAATCACATGATCTTGTGTGACTTATTGCTTAAATGAATGGTATCAACCGTTTATTTTTCTTTTGACTGTTGGCATTCTGATGCTCTAGTTAGTAGTTAGTTGTTACTCTGGTTGTAAGCTGAGTAATTTACACAGTGACCTCATTTCTCTCTTGCTCTTTCTCTTTGTATCATAGGTTATCTCCATAGCAACGATCGTAACGAATTAGAGGCCCTATCCGGTATCTGTCCTGCTGAGGTAAGAACCTGTAGAACCTCTGGTAAACTATTACCTAATATTGATCGGTGCTGCTCTGGCTAAATATTTTATCACTAAATAGACCGACTTCAGAAACAGAAACTATTATACTGTGGGTGCTGTTTGTGGCATGTGAGACGGGACACAAACAGCCTGAAATTGAACTGAGCCAGGTCATAAAGACTGGTCAGATTTCTGCGGTCTGCGTTACAAGAGGAGCCGGTGAGAGGAATTTGACTAGATTTTCAGGAAACGTGTTCCGTGAATGGCCAACATTGAGGCTTCTTCCTTCACTGAATTCACTGTAATTGTGCTTTATTGTCATTATGGCTTGCTTTCTTTTGTAACAGGGTTTCGGCGAGGCATTAAAACGCATTAAAAGTCATTAAATGGATTTTGCTACAATTAAGGCCTTAAATGGCATTAAAAAGCATTACATTTTAATCCTACAGGCATTACAAATGTTGAGAGTTTTGAAGGAAATGTTATATTATCAATTTATTTGAATATAGCCTTCATAATTAATCATTTTTATTTGCTGTTGCAAAATATGTACGTTAAACACGCGGAACCCGTTTGGTGTTTGCTCCCGGCCGGAGCAAAATTGTCGTGATGCGGAGGTGACGCGGGCATTTTGAACAGCTGGAGCAACAGGAATAAAACTAGACCAGAAAAATGGGAAAGTTCAAATTCCAGCAGAAGTGGCTGGAAGACAAACAATTTAGGACATGGTTGCAGCAGCCCGTTGGTGGTCAAAATAAAGAAGGATAAAGGATAAAAATATCCGTGGTTAGTCATGGGTCGTGTATGGCATTAAAAATGTTTTAAAAAATGGCATTAAAAAGCATTCCATTTAATTTGAAGATACCTGCAGAAACCCTGTGTAAGTTTTCTCCAGTTTTTCCTCATCTCATTCATTCTGCCTTCTTTATTTCACTCTTTTCTTGTCTAAAATGTTTCCAGGAGCAGATTGTGAAGCTGCAGTTGGAGAAGCCGCCAGCAGGGGGCCTGGGCTTTTCTGTGATTGGTGGAGAAAGGGGTATTTTCGTGAAGTCCGTCACCCCTGGAGGCACCGCAGACACTGCGGGCACGTTGCAAGTTGGCGATCGTTTAATCCAGGTACATAAGCGATGTTTTTAAACTTAACACCCATTTTTTTAAGTTGCATTTTTAAATTGAACTTCCGAAAGCCAATTTTGCTGGTTGTGTTTTTGTACAGGTCAATGACGATCTGATGATCGGCGTGTCTCACTCTAAAGCCGTCACCACCATTCGTAAATCTAAAGGCTTGGTGCACCTCATCGTCTCCCGTCCACCTGACCAAATGCCCAACACGTACCTGGGCTTTCTGCCTCTCAAATCCAACGGTGTTAATGGCAATAACGGTACGGTCTGCACGCTAACAACCTTGTGGTTATTAATAAAGCAGAATGAATGAATGCCCGGAACTGTCAGGTTTTGTTTATCTATTTTTTTGTCCAATCATTTTTTCATTTATTTACATAGTAATTAAAAAAATGACATATATAAAAACAACATATTTAATATTATATATAAAAATAAAACATTTTGTCATTTAATATACTTTAAGACTTAAATAGATATTTAATATTTATTGTTATAAATAATGAATTGATACATGTTTTTTTAATGTTATTTTAATGAAAGGGTAATTCTTATTTACTGCCTGTTTCACAGACAAGGCTTAAGCTAGTCCCAGACTAAAATGCATGTTTGAGCTGTTTTAACTGAAAGCAACTTGCACTGTCATATCTTAATATGTCAGTGCCATTGTTTTGTCTCAAGATGAACACCAGTAATGTTTTCTTCTAATGCATGTTTATAAAAGCTACTTAAATGTCCTAATTGAACTAAGGCCTAATCCTGGCTTAATCTAAGCCCTGTCTGTGAAACCAGGCCTAAGGATAATTTAGTTTTACAAAAAGGGCTAATAAAAATCTGTTATTGTTGTGTGATGTTTCAGATGTGAGTGAAGACAGTGGCGTGAAAACAAAACTCCAGACGCCATCAGAGCAAAGCAAGAGCATCAATTCACCTCCCCTCCCTCCGATAGGTACAATAAAGATCACATGACCGGTGTTAATTTAGTGTATATATATATATATATATATATATATATATATATATATATATATATATATATATATATATATATATATATTATATATATATATACACACACACACACATACGCAGTATCTCACAACTCAAGGGACAATACTATAGAAATGAAACTTGGATATATTTTAGAGTAGTCAATGTGGTACTTGTATAGCAGTATATATTTCTGTCTTCTGAAAATAACTCAACATACAGCCATTATTATCAAAATAGCTGGCAACAAAAGTGAGTTTGTATAGTATGTGTGTGTATATATATATACACACATATATATATTGAATTAGTTCAAATTGTATTAAATAGTAATAACATATTTTAAAAACGTATAGTGTTTTAACTGTAATGTTATTATATGTTTTAATATATTATTGAATATTAATAAAATATTATAAAATTAATTACATACAATTAAAATCAAAATGGAAAATATAGAAAAATAATATTTTAAGTTTTAATTTTTAGATTTTTTTTTTGTAATTTTGTGTGCATGTAATTTATTCGTTTTTTTATGTTTATATAGTCTTTATTAATTTATATTTCTATTTTACATTTGTGTCAATTTAAAGTAAATGAAAATGAAAAATTTTGCCTTTGCAAATATTTTTTTTAATTAAATTTTATTTCAAATAGCAAACATTTTTATGGCTTTAGTTTTATAAGAACCCCATAAGAGACGTCATTCTAGCAGATGGCTCATCTGAATGTCACCTGAAGATGTGAGAGTGTGGTATTTTACTGTGTGTGTGTGTGTGTGTGTGTGTGTTCTAGACTATGACACAGGCTCTCTAGAGAAAGGCAAGGGAACAGAAGGAAGTGGTGATGACCTATCAGAGGACACAGACTGTGACGGCTCGTCTCTGCCCGAAGACTCACCAGAGGTACGGCCATCTGTAATTCAACTTTCAATATCTGCAATTTTACAGCAGTCAAATATAGTTCATAAGATCTGATCTAATAACAATGGACTTTAAGGCAACTGTATTGACTTGGAACAGCACATAGTTCAGATTAATATTCATGTTCCTCTGTCTTCAGACATCTCGGAAGGTTGAGTGGAAGGAAGAAAATGTTGATGCCCCACTGAACGACAGGTGAGGAAGATGAAAACAATTTGAACAACTCTCATAGGACTCATTCATTAATTTCACATCTACAGTGGGTGTTTTTGTTTCAGCTTACATTTTAAACTCAGAAAATATGGTTAAAAATGCAGTGCAAAACTGCAAAAAAAGTATTTTTTAAGCAACATCAAATATTGTTTAAAAAAAGACTTCTCACCCAAACACTTTCTATTCGGTAAACATGACTGCAATTTATAGTTACAATATAGTGTATATTAAATGTTGTTTGGATCTACACTACTGTTCAAAAGTTTTTATTCAGCAAGTATGCATTAAATTGGTCAAATAGACAGTTATAATGTTACTAAAGATTTCTATATCAAATAAATGCTGTTTTAACTTTCTATTCGTCAACTAATAATGAATAAATGTATCACGATTCTCACAAAAATATGAAACAGCAGAAACTGCCAATAATAATAATTGATACTAAATGAGCAGCACATCAGCATATTATAATGATTTCTATCATCTGAGTAATGGCTGGTTCAAATTCAGCTTTGTCATCACAGGAAGTAAATAGTTTTAAATTGTAATAATATTTCAAAATATTTCTGATATTCTATCAAATAAATGCCTACTAAATAGACTTCTTTCAAAAACATCAATAAATCATCACTAATAATTCTCAGTGACCAACTCCCAACAACCATGTTATCATTTTGGTTGTTATAAAAGATAAATGGTGTCCTCACCCAGAATTCATTTTATTTTGTCTGTAGAGATCTGTTACACAGTCAGAGTGAAAGCACTCGCTTGTTATGCATGATCAGGTCATGCTCTTCTGTTTGAGCTTCAGGAATAACTGAAACTAATAACTACATCCTCCTAAATTCAGCCAGAGTTAAATCTAACACGTTTGTTACGATCAAATCTTAGTGCCCTGCAGTCCTCGTCAGGCCAGCTGGATGAAGATGAGATCACATGGGGGAGCGATGAGCTGCCAATAGAGGACATCAACCTTAAATTCACTGAAGGTCAATCAGCAGAAACCTGTTTTGCTGTTGAAACCACCGTTTGTCTCATTGAAACGGTAATGCATGTTATTTTTCTTCTCTCTCTTTCTCAGATGGACCCATTGTTACTGAGGATGAGCTGACGTCCCTGCCGCTGGTTAAAGTGGTTCCTGACGGTCATTACACGTCCACTAACCTCAACACTATAGTCCGTATGATGAGAGGCCTGCTGGAGCAGAAAGTTCCTCTGCAAGAGTTTGAGGTGCAGAAATATTTCACTGTACCATATACTTAAAGATAACATCTGTACTTTTTGCGGTATTAAAGCAATTTCGGTAAGACTTTACAATATGATTCCGTTTGTTAAAATCGGTTTACTACATTAGTCCACATGAAAAGTGAAAAATACACATGGAAATTTTATTCTAAAGCTTTTAAAAGGTTAACCATAATTTCAACATTTACTAATATATTTCAAATCCAAAGTTTCATCTGTTTATATGCGCTATGAGCTAACATGACCTTAGAATGAACGGTTGTATTTTTATTAACTGATGTTAACTTTAACTAAATAATTCCTTAATGTTAGTCAATGCATTAACCAATGTGAACTAATGGGACCCTTATTGTTAAGTGTTACCACACTTTCTTCTATTAGAAACATTTTTAAAACATCTTTAAATTACTTCACCTTTAAAGCCTACTTTATTTTTTTTTATGTATCTGAACAATTTTATGTGCATAAAGAAGTTTAATTGTACATGTTTGTTTTTTAAAGTAATGTTTATTCAGCATGAATTCGTTCAATTGATCAGTAAAGACATTTATAATGGCTGCTGAAAATTCAGTTTTGAATCACAGGAATAAATTACGTTTTAAACTATATTCGAATAGAAAACAATTATTTTAAATTGAAAAAAATATTTCACAATATTGTTGTTTTTACTGTAGTTTTGATCAAATAAATGCAGCCTTGGTGAGCTTAAGACATCTTACAAAAACATAAAAGAAATCTTACCAATCCCAAACTTTTAAATCGCAGTGTATATTTTATTATTTATTGATATCTTTTTTGGCATGTGTATAGCATATGATGCTAATATGGTGATTAAATAATACATTTTTATGTGCATATTGTTTTCTTTCAAAGAACCTGCAGAATTTGCGCCCCTTGGATGAATGTCTGATTGGCCAGACCAAAGAGAACAAGAAGAAAAACCGTTACAAGAACATCGTTCCATGTGAGTTAGGAGAAACACTGATGTATAAACAATGTCCCAGCATGTTTCTCTGAACTTTTTTTGCATATTAATAATCATCTCTTGCTCTCTGTCATGATTCAGTTGACACAACCAGGGTCGTGTTGGGAAAGGATGGTGGCTACATAAATGCTAACTTCATCAAGATGCCTGTAAAAGACGAGAAGTTCCTGTACATCGCGTGCCAGGGGCCGCTGCCCACCACGCTCGGGGACTTCTGGCAGATGGTCTGGGAGCAGAAGTCCAACGTGATCGCCATGATGACACAGGAAGTGGAAGGAGGGAAAGTGAAATGTCAGAGGTATTGGCCCGATACGCCCCGCTCACCCGAGATGGTAGACGACCGGCTGCAGATCACACTGGTCAAAGATCAGCACCTGGACAACTTTGTCATCCGGCTCATAGAGGTCAAAGACATCCAGGTAACAGACAGAGATATATACGTTCAAAAGGTTTTAATGTTTTTAAAATAAGTGCATTTATTTGGTCCAAAATACAGTTAAAACAGTGTTATTGTAAAATATTAGAATTTTAAATAAATGTTTTCTATTTAAATATATTTTAAAATGTAATTTATTCCTGTGATGCAAAGCTGAATTTTCAGCATCATTACTCCAGTCTTTAGAAATCATTCTTATATGCTGATTTGCTGTTCAAGAAACATTTATTATCAATGTTGAAAACGGTTTAAGAATGCTGAAAAAAACAACAACTTTTTACACACACACATATATCTATATATATCTATATATATATCTCTATATATATATCTCTCTATATATATATATATCTCTATATATATATATATATATATATATATATATATATAGATAGATAGATAGATAGATAGATAGATAGATAGATAGATAGATAGATAGATAGATAGATAGATAGATAGATAGATAGATAGATAGATAGATAGATAGATAGATAGATAGATATATACACTCACCGGCCACTTTATTAGGTACCCCATGCTAGTAACGGGTTGGACCCCCTTTTGCCTTCAGAACTGCCTCAATTCTTCGTGGCATAGATTCAACAAGGTGCTGGAAGCATTCCTCAGGGAGTTTGGTCCATATTGACATGATGGCATCACACAGTTGCCGCAGATTTGTCGGCTGCACATCCATGATGCGAATCTCCCGTTCCACCACATCCCAAAGATGCTCTATTGGGTTGAGATCTGGTGACTGTGGAGGCCATTTTAGTACAGTGAACTCATTGTCATGTTCAAGAAACCAATTTGAAATGATTAGAGCTTTGTGACATGGTGGAAGTAGCCATCAGAGGATGGGTACATGGTGGCCATAAAGGGATGGACATGGTCAGAAACAATGCTCAGGTAGGCCATGGCATTTAAACGATGCCCAATTGGCACTAAGGGGCCTAAAGTGTGCCAGGAAAACATCCCCCACACCATTACACCACCACCACCAGCCTGCACAGTGGTAACAAGGCATGATGGTTCCATGTTCTCATTCTGTTTACGCCAAATTCTGACTCTAACATCTGAATGTCTAAACAGAAATCGAGACTCATCAGACCAGGCAACATTTTTCCAGTCTTCAACTGTTCAATTTTGGTGAGCTCTTGCAAATTGTAGCCTCTTTTTCCTATTTGTAGTGGAGATGAGTGGTACCCGGTGGAGTCTTCTGCTGTTGTAGCCCATCCGCCTCAAGGTTGTGCGTGTTGTGGCTTCACAAATGCTTTGCTGCATACCTCGGTTGTAACGAGTGGTTATTTCAGTCACTGTTGCCCTTCTATCAGCTCGAACCAGTCTGGCCATTCTCCTCTGACCTCTGGCATCAACAAGGCATTTCCGCCCACAGAACTGCCGCTCACTGGATGTTTTTTCTTTTTCGGACCATTCTCTGTAAACCCTAGAGATGGTTGTGCGTGAAAATCCCAGTAGATTAGCAGTTTCTGAAATACTCAGACCAGCCCTTCTAGCACCAACAATCATGCCACGTTCAAAGTCACTCAAATCAACTTTCTTCCCCATACTGATGCTCGGTTTGAACTGCAGGAGATTGTCTTGACCATGTCTACATGCCTAAATGCACTGAGTTGCCGCCATGTGATTGGCTGCTTAGAAATTAAGTGTTAACGAGCAGTTGGACAGGTGTACCTAATAAAGTGGCCGGTGAGTGTATATATATATATATATATATATATATATATATATATATAACATACATAAATACATGCATACATGCATGCATACACACACACATACATGTTATTAATTGATTTGATAGCACTAAAAATAATATTGGTATTATATTATTTTCTTAAATGCTCATTTTTTTATTTTACAGTGACATTACAATAGTAATATTTATTTTTTCCCCTTTTTTTAAAAGTTATTTTAATCATTTTATTTAATACTACTCCTAATACTATTACTACTAATAATAATTATTATTATTCTCGCTCTCTTTCGAACAAGCACAGCAAATCAGGAATTTCAAATCGCAATAGCCATTTTTATCAGAAAGATAGCAATTACATTTTTTTCCCCCAAATCACGCAGCTCTAATATCTTTATAAATACGCTTATAGATATAGTGATTTAAATGCATAAATCTGCATATGTGTATATCATATGTGTATATCATTCTCTTTTAGACTAGTGAGATCCAGAGAGTCACTCATCTGAACTACACAGGCTGGCCTGATCATGGAACCCCGACTCAACCAGAACAGCTCCTGACATTCATTTCCTACATGAGACACATCCACCAATCAGGCCCCATCATCACTCACTGCAGTGCAGGGATTGGCCGATCAGGAACGCTCATTTGCATCGACGTGGTTCTTGGACTGATCAGCAAAGATGCAGATGTAAGTGTCACCTTTAAAATATAGAAGTCTGTCATTGTTCTTTGAGCAATTGACTTGAATTTAAATTCGTAATGTTTGGTGGTGTTACTTTTAGAAAAGCATTTTTATTTGGATTTAATTTGCGATAATCACAATTTTGTCTGGCTGAATGTATGCATGTATGTTTGTTTCTAGTAACACTTTATAATACATTTTATAACATAAATTGTATGAATAGTTTAATGGCAAAATTAGTGAAATGGCTCAAATCGATCACCTTTAAGAACATTATGTATAATATATTAATATATTATATTATATAACTGTACATTATTAGCTTTGTGATTAATAAAAGTGAAATTAAGTTACATGTAATATGCTCTCCACATTTCCTCTCTTTAGTTTGACATATCAGATGTGGTACGTACCATGAGACTCCAGAGGCAAGGCATGGTGCAAACAGAGGTAAGAATTTCATAACTAACTATGAATTTAATTGAAGTTCACTTCTGCTGTCTTTTTTCACATAACATTTCCTGTTGTCCCCTCCAGGAACAATACATTTTCTGCTACCAGGTCATCTTGTATGTGCTCAGATGTCTCCAGGCAGAAGAGAAACTCTCAGGATAAAAGCGTGGACCAGCACTGCCTTCCTTCTCTCCTCAGAGTCGACAGATCAGCTGAAAATACCAGCGGGCTTCAGTCATCCAGATGTTTCCAAGCAGTTTCTTTGATTTCCGATCAGGGGCTTCGACCTTGTCCGAACAAATGATGTTCTTACGATGTTTTGGACGTCTGTGATGCATACAATTCTTGCAGAATTTTGTGTATTCTCATCGCTTACATTCTTGACCATTGGCTGCTACTTCTTTGAAAGCATTTATTTTATAACTTATCTTTTTTGGGGGGGCAAAAACTGTTTTTATAGATTCCTTAAAGATTATGGATCAAATAAAAAAAGAAATGAATTCATATTTTTTTGTGGTACAAAATGATTCTTGTGTATTTTAAACGAAATGATGCTGGAAATGTTGCCTTGACAGAATACAGGACAGTATTTGCTTTGTAAATCTTTTAGAAATCACTGAGTGCCAGTGGTAATCGAAGAAATTAAAAGTGTTATATTTAGTGTGATATTTATCATATGAAATCTGTTGATATGTTTTAAAGCTGTTACATACTGGACAATTTGCAATTTGTAAATAAAAGAATATCATGCCTTTAAGATTTTTCCTTTAATTAATGTGTTGTTGCCATTTCTTCTACTGTTTTTAAGCCTTTCAGGCCATACTTATGTTTTTTCTTTCATGTTATTTGGATGCATTCAGGTTTTACTAGGTTTGAGATAAACATTCTCTAAATTCAGTTTTCAGAATTACAAAAAGAGTTTTTACACATTTAGGCTATAGCGGTTTGTATCAGTAAAAACAGATTTGACTATTTCCCCATGCATTGATGTTTTCCTCATTTCTTATATACTATAGGCATACAAAATACTAATTATATAAATCATAGGCTGTAGAAACTAAACTTACATAAAGAACCTCAATAGCGAAATGTGAAATTGCATATTTCTTTATGTAAACATAATGATCAGTGACAACGAACAGATTACAATTTCAAATGGATGTGGTATTTAAATCGATTTGAATTGATCCGTAATATTAGTGAAATACAAAAATAAATGTTAGAAATATATAATAAATATATAAATGTCTTCTGCAGTACCACCAATCTCCACTTGGGGCCGCTGCAGTCTACAGAGAGATATCTGTTGAAAGATATGCTAGTGACGCTTTTCAGGTCCTCCTGATTGTCCTTTCAGGCTTTCCGTAGTTCGCTGGCAACATGGCGGCCTCCTTATGAGCCACGCTGGTGACAAAATAATCTAATCAGTCAAAATAAACGTTCTTTTCTGACGCGTATTATAAGATAATCAAAAATGTCGGGCCGCAACAATAACAAATTACCGACGAACCTCCCACAGTTGCAAAATCTGATCAAGAGGGATCCGAAGTGCTATACGGAGGAGGTAAGACACTTGCTATTGGATTTGTCAACTGGCCTGGTCGCGAGTAACCAAAATAATTAACGTTATATGACATTGCACTGAACTATGACAAGCTAGATGTATTCATTAAACCTAATGAGCGTCTAATTTTATGTAACTATTCTATTTACGTAACTTTAATTTTCTTAAGTATGTAACGGTATTCATTAGAAGTTACTATTCTATTATTATTAACAAATTGCTATGGGGATCTGTTGTTCAGATATCAGCTATGATAATTGGTACTGCTAGTAACTGTAATAGATACTTAGTGATACGGAATAAATGTTCACATTTAGTTTTATCCATGGGGTGTAATGATACCCTCATGTCACAATGCTATACTGAACTCACGATACGATATTATTGCATACATTGTCACCAGAATAAAAATATTCATGATTCTGAAGCTGAAAATACAGAATTATTTTAGACGGATATGCTTGCACTCTTTCACTGACTAGATATATTTAAAATAATGTAGGCCACTTTTTACTGGTAATATAAGACATTTGGCAATATCAGGACCCATAAATATTTCCCCATTGCATTTTTTATACATTATATTCAACATTACATAGTAGTTAATGTAGTACTGACACTAAAACTTTGTAAACGTGAATTTTTTTCTCTCACAGTAATTTTAATTTTGGGTGAACTATACACAATACATATTGTCACTAGTATCCACGATACACATTGTTGCATTTTTGTATTGCGATATGTTGTAACAATATATTGTTACACCCCTACTAATAAATGAGCTCAATTTGTTGTCATTCCAGTTTTTGCAGCAGTATCGTCATTATCAGTCAAATGTGGAGATCTTTAAACATCAGCCTGACAAATCCAACAAAGACCTGGCTGATTTGGTCATGTTCCTGGCTCAGGTATGGATGTGCTCTCCATTTATTCTGCATTTGATCTCTTATGGATGAGACGGTTATTGACTGATTGTGGTTTGTGTCTCCAGGTTGGACACTGTTACTTAGAGGAGCTGTCAGACTTCCCACAGCAGCTGACTGATCTTCTCTTAAACCATCATACGGTGCTGGAGTCAGATCTCAGAATGGTACGAATGATATTTGTTGTTCAGATGAAGTTTTTACAGAACAGTTAGTATGTCGGTTAGTTTAAACTAACTCAATCCGGACAGTCTATTACAGTCTTTCTTTCAGAGTAGGAGCTATTTATTTTGAGGTACTCTATGTAACTTTTGACCCTCTAGCGGTTAAAAAACAAAACTGCATTAAGAACATTTTTGGGTGTGCTTCGGCTCTGTGGATGAATATGACCCTTCACAATAGATAATGCTTAATGGACTCTGTTAGAGAGCTACATATGGCAATTTATCTGTTCAATAAAATACCTTACTCACCTGTTGAGGAATATAAACGTCATCTCCACGTCACTTTTACATTTCAAATCCCTCAGTTCTCCAAAAAGCCAAGCTAATGTTGTTTCTTGTTTTATTTCGAGCTCTGTCGCGTTTTATTTTTAGCATTTTTAAAACGTGTGACTAGATTAGAGATTTAGTGAGCTCTATGTCAACCTTTCTCGCTCATTGTGAGAACAAACATATGCCGCTCCCACACCATACAAAGTAGCCAGAGCAACTTTTATCTTTTTTTTGGATACGCGCGCTCACAACATATGTAGACAATTTTACATAAGTTTTTACAAAGTTACATAGTGTACCTTTAACTTTTGAAGATCTGTTTTCTAAACAAATAACTTTTTGTTATTTCTTTCAGACGTTTTGCAAAGCCCTCATCCTCTTGAGGAACAAAGATCTGGTCAGTCCCACCAGTCTTCTGGGACTGTTCTTTGAGCTGCTGCGCTGTCATGACAAACTTTTGCGAAAGGTCTGTGAATTTTGCAGTGCAATTCTGTTTTTAGAATTATTGCAAATGCTTGAATGCTGCGTTGAATTATTGCAAAGCCTACTGAAAAAAAAAATGTCCTCTGTCTCCTCAGACTTTATATACCCACATTGTGACTGATATCAAAAATATCAATGCCAAGCACAAAAACAACAAACTGAACACGGTAAGCCGCTTGTATTTGGGCTAGGGCTGGGCGATATGTCCTAAAAAAAAATCCGATCTACGATTTAAATAGATTTTTTTTCCCCCTACTTAAAATCAATCTGCAGATGACAAAGAAATTGTTCAAAACAAGTTTTAACTTTATTTTGTTTTGATTTTCCCTTCTGGGATTTGATCTGGATTTTCCCCTTGGGGTTGAAGTGCTATCAGAAACATCTAGCCAAAAAGACAAGATGGCAGGCCCTGCCATTGTAAACAGTGAAAATGTAACATACCATAACATAAAATGGGTGGATTGGGATTAGGGGGATGTAAAAATAAGTGTATTGTGATTGTCAAAACATTTGGTGACTAAACAAAATTTTATTAAGTTTATTGACAACACATTGTTTACATGGTACAATGACTGGTATGCTACTGTTTTTATTATTGCTTGACACAAATTTCACAATTTCAATTCTTGTGATTTGATTCTGATCTTGATTCAATATCGATTCCTTTGGATAAATATTAGGTACAGTAGATACGTTATGTTAATTGTTCTCCAAAAAAATATCTCACCTAATGCTGTAAACATACAGAGCCCTGTCTGCTGTTATTATTATTAAAGGTTAAAAATAACATCTCAAATTAAATATAATGCGTTGTTTATAATAATAACATTACAATATTTTAATGATATAGAGGAATGGCTTCTCGAACAATAAAAAATGTAGGGTGGGACTTTTTTTCTCCATTGGGAATTGATTGGGTGGTTGTGGTTTGCTATTGGTGGATCTCATGTGAGTGACAGGTTGCCCCGCCCTCACGCCAGTAAACGCATCATCAGAGAAGAGAAGAGATGTCGCTGCAAGCGAGAGGGAAAGTTATTTTGATTAAAGATTAAGAGGTGACATGAATTTAAAAAAACTTTGTGTATATCATTTATAAATACTGCATTATTTCATAAACAAGGATAGTCAATTTGGATTAGATTTCTTTCCTTAATTTACCATCTAAATTGGTATCATGTACTTCTTTACATTTATATTTTGGGGTGAAATATGACACTGAATATGACTTTATGAGATTCCCTTCCCTCCGTTTTGAAATAAATACTCAGCACTTTTGTTTCTTCTGCGCTCAGACCTTACAGAACTTCATGTACACCATGCTGAGGGATTCAAACCCCATTGCTGCCAAGATCTCTCTAGATGTGATGGTTGAGCTTTACAGAAGAAACATCTGGTGAGTCCTTGAACAGAAGCATCTTTGTAATATTATGTGATGCCATGTAATATGATCTGTAGTCATAACTGTTTTTCATTCCCACATCAACTAATCAGGAATGACACTAAAACCGTGAACGTCATCACCACAGCGTGTTTCTCCAAAGTCACAAAGGTTCGAGTTTTTGCCTTTTCTCTCTAATTTAATATGTATGGATTTCCAGTATTAAAACATTTAATGACATATTAGTTAAGGACACTTTTATTATTTGTTATACACTATATTATAACTTTATTTACAAGGCTGCTTTTCGAGAGCTTATGATCTCTTCTAATTAACAATTCCTGTCTCCTCTCAGATCCTTGTAGCTGGATTGAAGTTCTTCCTGGGAAAAGATGAAGATGAAAAGAGAGACAGTGATTCAGAATCGGAGGTAAAATAAGTGCAGATTTTTCTTCCGCTTGCTGCTTGTATGTACACTACCATGCAAAAGTTTGGGGTCATTCAATTATTATTATTTTAGGAAATTAATACTTTTATTAAGCAAAGACGCATTAAATTTGTCAAAAACAACAGTAAAGACATTTATAATGTTACACAAGATTTCTATTTCGAAAAAATGCTGTTCTTTTGAACTTGAATAAAACATTGAACACTGAAAATGTTTCTTGTTTACCAAATCATCAGCATATTAGAATGATTTCTGAAGGATCATGTGACACTGAAGACTGGAGAGTTATGAGGCTGAAAATGCAACACAGAAACAAATAGATAATTGCTATTTTAAATTGTAGTAATATTTCACAATATTACTGTTTTTACTGTATTTTTGTTCAAATAATTGCAGCTTTGATGAGCATAGGACACTTCCATCCAAAAACATCTTAATGACCCCAAACTTTTGAACGGTAGTGTACTTTACATATTAAAAATAATTATTAAATGTATTTTTCCTCTGCAGGATGATGGGCCAACGACCAGAGATCTAATGATCCGATATTCCACCGGAAAGAAAACGTCCAAAAATAAGAGGAAAATGGAGAAAGCAATGAAAGTCCTCAAGGTTAAATGAATCGTTTCAGAATTAGCAAATTGATGTTTTTTGTTAATGTCACTGCTAAATTTGTAATTTTCATTTTGTTTCCTCAGAAACATAAAAAGAAGAAGAAAGTGGAGGTTTTTAATTTCTCCGCCATCCATTTGATCCACGATCCACAAGGTCAGACCACCCTTGCACACTTACACAGAATACAACATACATGTAGTGATGTAGTGTAGTGGTTAAAGATCTGGTACCTGGAAGTTGCAGGTTCAGACCCACAAGAACTGATCCATGTTGTGAATCACTTTCTATAAAAGCATCTAGATTAATAATTATATCTGTGTTATTCAGATTTCGCAGAGAAGCTCCTGAAGCAGCTGGAGAGCTCAAACGAACGGTTCGAGGTGAAGATCATGATGATGGAGCTCATCTCTAGACTCGTGGGAATTCATGAGGTAATGTATAAGTGAGCATTTGCACATTTATGGTTCATTATTTTCTCATTAACTTAATCTAACCTGTTTTGTTTTCATCTTTACAGCTTTTCCTTTTTAATTTCTATCCGTTTGTCCAGCGGTTCCTTCAGCCTCACCAGAGAGGTAAACACTGCTGTCTTTATAGAATACTTACACAAATAATGTGTAATTCACTTCAGTATTTTTAGGGTGTGTTCACACTTGCAGTTCGGTTCTTTTGGTCAAGACCAAAAAAGAAAAGAATACATTTAGTCCTGGTTCGCTTAGCGATCACACTGTCATTTTTAAGACCGATCCTAAAGAGAAAATACACGTATTAATGCACTAGTTGTATGTGCGTACATATGATGGTATTTTGACCAGCTGAGAACTCGTGAAGAATTTATAAAATGTGTAAAGGAGTCAATACAGCGGCAGGAATTCCACCGTTGCACACAAATGAACATCTGCTGCTAGAAGATGGCGGTTCTGATGCCTGTACCGAACTGTAACGGGCAACATAGATCCCATGACTAGAAAAAACTAGGGGTGTAACGGTACACAAAAATCACGGTTCGGTACGTACCTCGGTTTTAAAGTCACGGTTCGGTACGTTTTCGATACAGCAAAAAGTAAGAAATGCCAGAGAAATTTCCTATTTGTTAAAAGAAAAATATTTTTTAAATAAGTGAGTTTTCCTACATCTTGAAACTTTCAGGTTTATAAATGGGGGTCATCTTTGAAGGATGAACAAATAATGTTTTGGTCATCACATTAAAAATAACATTTAAATATATGAAGAGTTTAGATGCAAAAGCCATTTAAAATTTTCTTCTAGAATGATCATTTTTATCAAGCTTGTATATTTAAGTTCAGTAATTTCACTTAAATGGCAATAAAGATTGCCTATTGTCATTTGAGTGAAATTACTGAACTTAAATGTACAAGCTTCATAAAAATGATCATTCTAGAAGAAAATTTCAATTGGCACTTATAGAGGCTTTTGCATCTGAACTCTTCATATAGGCTATTTATTTATATAATATTTGAGTTTTGAAGTGCTGGAAAAAGATGTGTGAAGTACTTGAAAGCATTTCACTATTCCAGCCAAACTGGTTACAGTTAGTGTTACTATATTAAATCCATGGTGAATGTTGCTGGTCTGTGGACGTAAAGTATTACTAGTTCATTCACGGCACAATATTTCTCCTGGTGTCCACGTCAGCGCTGTTTGATCTAATAGAGATCTACGGTTAATAACGGAGAAATTTGAATGCTTCTCACTAGATCTCGCAGCGATGTTATTACTTCAGTGGCGAACTCAAATGTTTTCTTTACTGGATCTCTTAGCGCTGTGTTGTAACGGTTGTAACAGTGTCGCTTGATCGAGATCGGCTCCCGCTGCACAAATGTTGCTGCTCCGAACTGATAAACGATCCGTGAAGCACAATAGCGCAGTTTCGTTCTGCTTTCATTACGCTTGCCATTTGATGTTGCGCAACGTTGTGGTGATCGCGCCAGCGTGAATTTTGTCGGCAGGAAAAATGGTCCTAGGAATCGTTCGGTTTGTATGCGTACCGAACCGGAAGCCTCGAACCGAAACGGTTCAATACGAATACATGTACCGTTACACCCCTAGAAAAAACAGGTATGTTTTTAGGTTTTCTGTCCTTTTTAGGTTGTTTTTGGTTCATTTAGATGTCTTTGGTCCTTGTTGCATTCATATTTCAGTCAAACCGCACCAGAGACCACCTTTTCAGTCCACTTGTTTGGTGTGCACCAGGGTTCGGATGGCAACGTTCACACTTATTCAACAGAGCAATCACACCAGAGTTTGTTTTAAAGCAACTCTAAGTACCTTAAAATAATGTTTTCAAAATCGTTTCAGTGGTGGTTCAGGTCGTGATATGGTGAAATGCACTTATGCCACCGCTTTGCGGTCCTATATCTGATATATCCACGCTATGTAAGATTGCCAGATCGGGTCGCGTTTATGTAGTGCGAATGAGACCTAAGAAAACTACAAATTTGACTTGCTTTACGGCAAGCGTTACAATTGCCGATAGCTGGAGCGTACTCGACAGTAGACTACAACTACACTTTCATAAAATCATGCATCATACTCTACCTTGTCTGTGGCCATTGTTGATTCCAAAGCCGGTGCTGGATAAACAGAGAGCATGTGCGTGCACGTGCGACAGTAGGCTGCGGTAGGCTAAATTATTTACGACACCAGTAATGGACAATTCCGCTTCCAACCTGTAGGGCGACCGCAGAGGAAAAGTCACTTGGTGTTGCTTTAATACAACCCAAACTGCCAAGTGTGAACACATCATTAATGTCTCTTATCTAATACTCGTGTCTTCAGAGGCCATGTTTATGTCCTCCTCGTGTTAATTTGTTGTTTTTGTTTCAGAGGTGACCAAAATTCTGTTGTGTGCCGCCCAGGCCTCCCATCAGCTGGTCCCTCCTGAGGTAAGAACTCATCATGAGGCCTTTATATATCATTAAACGAAGGTGAGGTAAAACGCTGTTTGAAAGTTGGTCGGACTGACAAAACCAGACACAACAACAAACATGTAGCCAATCAGCATTAGGGGCCGTGTGACGGTGGAGGAGAGAGAACGAGCAAGAGGGAGATTTGAAGAATGACTGTAGAAAGAGTGATGGCTGAGAGACATTACAAAAGAATATCACTGGAAATTGGAAGGTTATGACCCGGAAAGACCTTTAGGACCCGCGCTAATTTTAGAAAAGCTTTCCAGCGCTGGAGAGAGCTAAGCGAGAAGGCCTGAAAACAGACGCGGGTGTTGCTTTGATTTGGCTCCACTCGTGAGTAACACTGGGTTTGAGTGTTATTGTTTGCCTGGAGCTGCTGTGCTGTTAGCAACTAACAACAAATTCTTGTTTGTATTTACTCTATGTATGTTAATTTTTTTGTGCTTCCTTGTCGTTCGTTCATCTTCGCTTTATTTTTCGTGAAGCATTATTTTGTTGCGCTTCTGCTACGATAAATAGACATCCACTCTTGCATTGCGTGTGTAACAGAGGCCAGTTAGTGAGAGTTGTGCAGGCTGATGACTGCTAGAGAATGCCGTGTTTACTGTTTAGCGTCCTTGTTAGTGCACACGCCTCGCACACCAGCGATCGAGGTTCGTCAGACTTTGTTTTTATTTATAGAAATGCATACTTTCATTTAGAAGGGATGCATTAAATTGATCAAAAGTGACAGTAAAGAATCCTGAAATATATATACACTGTAAAATATACACAAAAATATGGAGTAGCACAACTGTTTTCCAAATTGTTGAGCATATTAGAATGATTTCTGAAGAATCATGTGATGGAGTAATGATGCTGAAAATTCAGCTTTGCATTCACAGGAATAAATTACATTTTAAAATCAATTAAAATGCAAAATACTTATTTAACCAACCCTGAACTTTTAGTGTTCTAACTAATTACTGTCACATCTACAGATCGTTGAGCCAGTCATCATGACCATCGCCAATAACTTTGTTACGGACAGGAATTCAGGGGAGGTCATGACAGTTGGGTAGGTGCTGTGTAAAGCTCAATAAAATACACTGAAATGTTAAATTGTTTAATGCAAAATACTGTTATTTTGTCCCTCATTTGCATGAATGTCTCTCTTGTTCATCCTCATATCTCAGAATCAACGCTATAAAAGAACTGGTAGCCCGCTGTCCTCTCTCGATGTCAGAAGACCTGCTTCAAGATCTCACACAGTACAAAACCCACAAAGATAAAAGTGTGTGGTTTGTCATTATTTATCAGTCTGTTCATCAGATGCTACGTACTTTGAATGAAATGATAACAGAATAGACTGTTTGACTTTTTTTGTTTATCTTCCAGATGTTGGGATGTCTGCCAGAGGTCTTATCCAGCTTTTCCGAGATCTCAATCCACAGATGCTACACAGAAAAGACAGGGTGAGAAGCTTAAAATATTAAAAAATAAAAAAAAGACATTCTAGAGATCAAGGATTCCCAAGCTTTTTTGCCACTCAAACCTTTTTGACTTAAATATTTACTTAAGTGCCCCCTGAGATTTTAAATGAATATTTCAATAAACAAACAACACATTTGCATGTTCATGTTTCCCTGCCATCTGTTAATGGTCACATGACATGCAGATAAACAGATAAAATGTCATGTTTTATTTTCATTGTTTATCTTAAAATGATTTATTCATTAAAATGTTACATTTTTATTATTTAATTAATTGTTAGCTGGAAATCCTGTTCTAGATGTACACTACCAATCAAAAGTTTAGGATCATTTTTTTTTGTGAAAGAAAGGAAGAAATTAATACTTTTATTCATCAAGGATGCATTAAATTGATCAAAAGTCACAGTAAATGTTAGGACATTAATGCTGTTCTTTTGAACTTTCTATTCATTAAAGAATCCTGTAAATAAGTATGACAGTTTCCACAAAAATATTAAGCAGCACAGCTGTTTTCAGCATTGATAATAATTAGAAATGTTTCTTGAGCATCAGATCAGCATATTAGAATGATTTCTGAAAAATCATGTGACTGAAGACTGGAGTAATGATGCTGACAATTCACAGGAATTACATTTTAAAATAAAAAGAGTTATTTTAAATTGTAATATTTCACAATATTATTGTTTTTACTGTATGTTTGATCAAGTAATTGTAGATTTGGTGAGCATAAGAGACTTCTTTCAGAAACATTACAAAATCTTACTGACCCCAGACTTTTGAATAGTATTGTACATTATTGTTTTTGCACTCATTATTGTTATCAGGGAAAGCCCACAGAATCCTCTAAGGAGGCCAAAATCCAGAGCTATGGAGAATTGGAGGCCAAAAACTACATCCCTGGTGCTGAGGTGCTGGAAGCAGAGGAGAACGCAAATGAAGAGGAAGATGAAGGCATGTGAAAATCTGTATTAGCATTTGCTTATTATATCATTTGAGTAATATGTGTGTAAAACATTTATTCCAATGTAATGCTTTACCTTCCAAGACGGCTGGGAGAGCGCCAGCATGAGTGAGGATGGTGAAGATGGAGAGTGGGTGAACGTGCATCACTCCTCTGATGAAGATCAGGCAGAAGTGGTGAGGATCATTCCACTTTCTTATCTGATTCTACACTTGATTCTAATGATGGGAAATTCTGCATCTGAACCTGTGTTGTTGTTTGTATATGTCAGGCTGAGAAGTTACAGAGTATCCCAGAGGACGAGCGCAAAGCCAAAGCTGCCGTGGTCAGCACGAGTCGTCTCCTCACGCAGGATGACTTCAAAAAGATCCGCATCGCTCAGATGGCCAAAGAGGTCAGCTCTGCACCCGGGAAGGGTCAGAAGAGGAAGAACGTAGAGAGTGATGAGGAAGAGCAGAGGTAGGACATGGTTTGGGCAGGATGTTTCTTTACTGGTATGAACTGATAATAATCAGTCTATTCATATATATATTTTTTTTTTCAGAGGAGAGTTGCTTAGCCTGAGAGACATTGAGCATCTTCATAAGAAACCCAAATCTGACAAAGAAACACGACTGGCAACAGCCATGGTGAGTATGGGGGATAATATTTTATAATATTTTATATATATATATATATATATATATATATATATATATATATATATATATATATATTAGTGCTGTCAAACGATTAAAATATTTAATCGTGATTAATCGCATTAATGCCATAGTTAACTCGCGATTAATCACACATTTTTATCTATTCTAAATGTCTCTTGATTTCTTTTTGTCCCATTATTTTTTTTTCTCATTTTAATGCTCTTATCAACATGGAAAAGTGGATCGGCTTGCTTTGTGCAAATGTTTTTATTGAAAACAACCTTGGCATATACTGTGTTCAATTTCACACTAAGATTCTCACTTGGAGCAAATAATAAATCTCTCACAATGTAACTGTCCATCAATAAAAGGGTGAAAGAAATACTGACGAGGTCCTGATATTGACGAGGGGGCGGAGAATTCGCATCAGCTGTGTGTGTGTGTGTGTGTGTGTGTGTGTGTGTGCTTGCCCGTCAAGTGGTATTTCAGACTGGACGTTTTGCGATGATGATTGCTCAGTTCACAACGACAAAACACACAGATCACTTTGGTCTTGTCATTGGAACCATTTGGCAACTTTTGAAAAGTAAACTTTCCATTCAGAATCTTATTGGCATCCATTTTGGCGTCTCGCGCTCGCCATCCACTCAAAACGTAACGTATTTGGCCGGCTCGCAAGCTCAAACAAGTGTGTGCCTGTTGTTTTGTTTCCGGTCTAGCTAGATCAGCTTGCGCTTTGGTCAACGAAGCAACAAAACGTGCTCGCGCGGCGCAAGCCATTGAAATGAATGGGTTTCATAGCGCCGCGCATGCCGCATCCTGTTGCAAAAGCATGTGAAAAGAACTACAAAGTTTGCTAGGCCAAAAAAAAACGTTAATCGCGCGATAAAAAAAATTGACGCCGTTAAAATGGGTTTGCGTCAACGCTGTTAATAACGCGTTTAACTGACAGCCCTAATATATATATATATATGAGCACTAAAGTATGAGTATAAAAAAAATATATAAAATATAATAAAAAAAATCAAATGGATCCTTGCTGAATTAAATTATAAATAAAATTGCTTTATGATCTGAATAATAATGCGACACTGAAGACCTGAGTAATGATGTTGAATGTTGATGTCAGCTTTGCATCACAGGAATAAATAAAAAATTTCATTTAAAAATAAAAAAAAACAGTTTTTTACTGTATTTTTGATCCAATAAATGCTGACTTTGTGAGCATAAGAGACTACTTAAAAAAATATGACTGAGCCCAAACTCTTGAATGGTAATGTTTATGTATATGTATTTTTTTCCCTCTCAATATCAGGATTTAAAAAAAAAATCATTTTTAACTTAAAATCCTGATGTTGAAGGAAAGAAAACACATTAATTGGCATTTTGTCAGCTACCCATAGCAAAAAAAACAAGGTTAAAAGTTACACTTTCTTGACATTTTTTTCTCTCAGGCTGGGCGGACTGATAGGAAGGAGTTTGTTAAAAAGAGGAGTAAGCTAAACCCGTTCGCCAGCACCAGTAACAAGGAGAAGAAACGAAAGAAGAACTTCATAATGATGAAACACAGTCAGGACGTGAGGACCAAAGGCAAACGCTCCTTTAGAGACAAACAGGTGAGCCTGCAGCTCTTTTCACATCTTTAAGAACTTTAGATGCAATAAACCTGCATGCGCTTCCCATTCAAGTTCAGTTTGTGTTGTGTTTGTGATGTTTCCTATTAATAGTGATCTTCCCCACTCATTTCCCCCTCAGATCGCCCTCAGAGATGCACTCTTAAAGAAGAGAAAACGCAAGTAATTCCCACCTGTAATGGACTAGAGCTGACTGAATGGTTCATCTCATGATATGATCTGTGCGGAAGACAGTATATACGACTTGGCTGTGTGGATTTTCATGTTGTCTTTTAATAAATCGTTTAAACAGTTGAAATCTGTTACTTTTTGTATTTGACCTACAAATAGGCCTTTGGACAAACTGCACCCATAATAGTTTAACTAAATTAGTGAACAATAGTTCTACAGCATTTGGTTTCATATGTTGTCATCTAACACACTGATGTTCAGACATTGTTAGATTATAATTCTTATTTTAGGCCTATGGAAAGAGTCATGAACATCTAAGACAATCTATGTTTACAAAACTACTTCAGCTTTACTTTCTGTTGTACTTGAGCTTTTATACATGGTCCAGGGGTGGTGTTGCAACAGTCCAATGAGAATACATTACATCATATAGAATGCAAGACAAACAGAAAAACAAGTCCATAGGAGAAATATATGGCAGTATATATGTTCTGGACAAATCCAGATCTACTATCTGAGCTGGTTTCCTAGAAACACACACACACACACACACATACTGTACATGAAAAGGAAATAAAAACTTCTTCCCATTTTCCCCTCGTAGCCTACTACAAAGTCAGCAAGTTTATACACACCAGAGAGAGAGGGTTCATAAAGACAAAAAGAAAAAACAGACAGGAAAGTCAGGCTGAGGTCTATCTTACGGAGAATAAGTGCCCAAATATTTTGTGACCACTTTATATGAATAAAAAAAAGGTTTTTTTTTTTTATCCAGTGATATTTCAGAGAAATATAGGTTCCTCCCAGCTTTGCTATATGATATCTCATATTTGCATCTCTCTTTTCCAGTGTCATCAGCACATATTGTGACCGCTGTGTAGTTATTTGTCAAAACTTGTGTTCTTGGAAATGCATCCATGGGGTGACATTTCTGCAAAATGATTTTACTAGCAATGTCCAGTAAGTGGAACTAAAAGCACGTTCAGATTTATCTGAAACAGTTAAATGTGAATTTACCAGATTTATTGCGTTGGTTGTAGCTTACATTTCGGAAATGTGTACATGACACTAAAAGATTAAAGCTCAGTCATGTTTGAAAATATACACTAAACCTATTTGTTTGTTTTAGCAAAACAAGTAAAATGACAAGGAACTCGAAACTATTAGTGCTGTACCAGGTGACCTACCGGGCAAACTTACTACGCTAGAAAAACCACACCTATGGAGCTGCTTGAAAACGTAAAAATAGCAGGGGTGGTAAAAGTACTCAAAAGTTATACTCGAGTAAAAGTATATATACCTAAATAAAAAATTACTCCAGTAAAAGTAGAAAGTCCTCCATTCAAACATCACTTGTGTAAAAGTAGAAAAGTATCCAATTTAAAACGTACTTATAGGTGCTATATGTATTTTTTAGCGGCCTCTATCGGTGATGTTTCAGATTGCAACCAATTTTTACAAGAGCGCTCGTGGCGTGCTCTTGCGCGTGCTCGAACACAAGAGCGAGCACTCATGGTACCGGCCGGCCACACTGAGACTTTCAACACACCGGAGAAAGCATCTCACAACATGCTGGAAACTCATGTAAACTCCCACTGCAACGTTACAATAATAGGCTACTTTAATCAGCTTGACGTTGAACTAATGCTCCATGCTCGTACCATGATAACGTTACATTGACTGCATTTAGCCGACATGTAGTGTTGGCATAAGGCATTTCACTAACTATTCGTGTATCTTTCACAATCAGGCAGCAATGTCAACATAGATGGATGTATAATATGATAACGAAAACGGCTAGTGACTAGACTGAACAATTTCAGTGTAACAGTAAGATCGTAGGAAGTAACATTACTGTACTGAACGTGTCTGAAAATTATAAACAATATGATAGTAGTGGGATGAGTGACGTTAGACAGTAGATCTAGTTCATAAAATAAGTTACATCCTAAAGCACCTTTTGTTGTCCTTGTCTTTTGTATTAATTTCATATCTCATGTATGTTGTAGTTTACCTTGCTATTTCATTACAGTTCACCATTATTTCAGCATATCTGAAAACTTGTAATTTATCACAATAAAAATAGCGGAGGTCTCTCCATAATTCAAACGCTCTGCCGATGTTGATCCGTGTTTTCGTCCTAAGTCGATCCGATTCACGTTTGGCCCGACGAGCTTCAGCAGATACATTTTTGTTTTGTTTTTTATATTTATTCAATTCAAATTTATTTGTATAGCGCTTTTCACAATACATATTGTTTCAAAGCAGCTTTATGTGGAGTTTGTGTTTTGTAGTCTGTGTTGTGCTGGAGGCAGGTCGTTTTTTGGTGTTATCAGACTCCATGTCTGCAGTGCCGTCGCATAGACTGTATTTAAAAAGGAGAGAGGCTCGGGAGCGCACATGCACGTCACATCCGATGGATTTCCGATCTGGCAAACTTACATAGTGTGGTTATAGCAGATAGGACCACAAAGCGAAGGCATAATTGCCTTTCACACTGTTACGGCTTGATGAACCACTGAAACGATTTTGGAAACATTATTTTAAGGTAGAAAAATCTTCTTTAATGTTGCTTTAACGTCAACTCACCTCAATATGTTTTCTCAGATTTGAGGGTGAAGTTTTGAATGCTGAAATTTCATTCACCCGTGGCAGGCAAAGAATACATTTCAGCCTATAAGAATCTCCCTTGACTTCAGTGAATTCGAACATATCATTGATATACACTCACCGGCCACTTTATTAGGTACACCTGTCCAACTGCTCGTTAACACTTAATTTCTAAGCAGCCAATCACATGGCGGCAACTCAGTGCATTTAGGCATGTAGACATGGTCAAGACAATCTCCTGCAGTTCAAACCGAGCATCAGTATGGGGAAGAAAGTTGGATTTGAGTGACTTTGAACGTGGCATGATTGTTGGTGCCAGAAGGGCTGGTCTGAGTATTTCAGAAACTGCTAATCTACTGGGATTTTCACGCACAACCATCTCTAGGGTTTACAGAGAATGGTCCGAAAAAGAAAAAACATCCAGTGAGCGGCAGTTCTGTGGGCGGAAATGCCTTGTTGATGCCAGAGGTCAGAGGAGAATGGCCAGACTGGTTCGAGCTGATAGAAGGGCAACAGTGACTGAAATAACCACTCGTTACAACCGAGGTATGCAGCAAAGCATTTGTGAAGCCACAACACGCACAACCTTGAGGCGGATGGGCTACAACAGCAGAAGACTCCACCGGGTACCACTCATCTCCACTACAAATAGGAAAAAGAGGCTACAATTTGCAAGAGCTCACCAAAATTGAACAGTTGAAAACTGGAAAAATGTTGCCTGGTCTGATGAGTCTTGATTTCTGTTGAGACATTCAGATGTTAGAGTCAGAATTTGGCGTAAACAGAATGAGAACATGGAACCATCATGCCTTGTTACCACTGTGCAGGCTGGTGGTGGTGGTGTAATGGTGTGGGGGATGTTTTCCTGGCACACTTTAGGCCCCTTAGTGCCAATTGGGCATCGTTTAAATGCCACGGCCTACCTGAGCATTGTTTCTGACCATGTCCATCCCTTTATGGCCACCATGTACCCATCCTCTGATGGCTACTTCCACCATGTCACAAAGCTCTAATCATTTCAAATTGGTTTCTTGAACATGACAATGAGTTCACTGTACTAAAATGGCCTCCACAGTCACCAGATCTCAACCCAATAGAGCATCTTTGGGATGTGGTGGAACGGGAGATTCGCATCATGGATGTGCAGCCGACAAATCTGCGGCAACTGTGTGATGCCATCATGTCAATATGGACCAAAGTCCCTGAGGAATGCTTCCAGCACCTTGTTGAATCTATGCCACGAAGAATTGAGGCAGTTCTGAAGGCAAAAGGGGGTCCAACCCGTTACTAGCATGGGGTACCTAATAAAGTGGCCGGTGAGTGTATATGGCCATGGGGGATCCCTGTCGGGAATCTCGGGATTTTTGCTGGCAGCGAGAGCTGCACCTTCACCTGTTTCTGCGGTCATCTTCAACTTCGCAATGGCGAACTGACTGCTATGTGAGCGTATGCTGGCAAAGAGCTCGTGCAATCTTTTTTTCAAAAGAAAACCAAGTTTTTCATTGGTTTGGAAAGCCAGTGCAATAAATACTTGGAGCAGGCTTTCCAAACCAAGTTTTTCATTGGTTTGGAAAGCCAGTGCAATAAATACTTGGAGCAGGCATGGGGAAATGTATCGGAGTAAAAAGTAAACTTTGTCTTTAATATTGTAGTGGAGTAAGAGTGAAAGTAGATGCAAATAAAACCTACTCAAGTAAAGTACAGATCCCCGAAAAAAAATATTTAAAGTACAAGTTCGGTATTTTACACTTAAGCCCTGTTTTAAGATCGTTTCTGATGAAATAGAACGGTTAAGATTAACATTTGGACACATGCTGCTGTCCCGAGAATTTTCGGTTTCTGTGGTTGCACTATCTTAAAACAGGGCTTTAAGTGTAAATTACCAAACTGGTCCTTTAAGTAAAGTAACAAAGTATTTTAGTTACTTACCACCACCACAAAATAGTTTAATCATATAGCGTGTTGTGGTCAGGCTATTGTACAAGTTCTTTATTAATCCATAATCTGCCCTTGTAGGCATAATTTGAGTGAATTGGATCAAAAGTTGGCATTTTATTTCCACTATTGTTCATTTCAACTGGAAACTTACAGTTTACAGTTTTGCAAAACTAAAGATAGAAGCACATATTTCCAGTGAGCCAAGCCTAGTCATTATTTTGACCAGTCAGGGCTGTTACTTTTTTCAGTTTATCAATGAGTTTTTAGATCTGTTTTTGTGTCTCTTTGGACATGAATAGAGACACATTGAGAAGATGGCTGGATTTGAGAACTCGTCCATCCCTGATCTGAATCCACATCTCAACATAACTTCACTTGACAACATTCAGTTGAAGGTTTTCACTTTTGTACTTTGCTTCAGTGTCCTGTTTGGTCCTCCAACACATGCTTACATCCTGTGGCTTATTGTGACAGGAATAAGAATTGCATTAGAGTTTCTAAACTTTAATTGTTCTGTTTGTGAGATCTGTTTTTTTTTTGTTAATTATTTAACCTCGTTTTTGGTGATAAGATTCCCAGAGCTCAGTGCATTTTCAATATTCTGAACAGGACTTTACATCACTGGTCGTCCTCTGTTTCAGTGTCTGATGTGTGTTGAGCGTTACCTGGCAGGGGTTCATCCTGTAACCTTTCTGAAGTTCAAACCTCTCAGATATAAATTTTTCTGTTGTGCTGCTGTGTGGTTTATGGCTCTCAGATCCTGTTTGTTTAGCATGTGTATGTGTGGTAGGCTACTGCAGTTTTTACTCTTTCTTTTCGTAAATCTATTCTGCTGTATAAGTGTTCCCTTTCGTTCAGTCACTGCGAGCAGAGACAATTTATATAGAGACATGCCACTTCCTCAATCCTCAATACAACTATATATGGAAAACCCGTAACGGCAAAGATGGCGGTTGTATGCACATGCCCCGCCCCTCCCGCTGGAAAGCCAATCGTCTGCTTTTAACAGTCAAGCCTATCGTCTGGTTCCACTGACGCAGGCTTATGCGTATTAAACGTATAACCTGTCGGGAAAAAGGCCTTTTAAACCTTATTTTGGGGCCAAGTCATCGAACTTTTTCAGCGATTTTTATCATATTTTACTGCTGTTTCTATACAAGCAATTTTTATTTCCCGGTGACCAGTGAAAGTGCAGTTCTGACTCTCTGCCCATTCATTTAGATAGGAGCCTGGTCTTGTTAGTCCGAAATAGCTGCCCGGAGGCGTTGCCAAGATGGCGGCCGAGTGGCATGACTTGCCTAAAAGGACTTTCCTGCGAGTTACGTCAGTGAAAGACGAAATGGAGGTTTCGCTTAGAAGCCTATCACCTTCGAGTTATACAAAACGAGCCAATGGCAAATAAATGCCATGGGTCTGCGGAATTTGTATAGCGCAACTCAGCCCCACCGCGTGGATATAAAAGGAGGGACGCTGGCAATCTCGCATTATGTTTTTGCTTCGGAGCCAAGAATATCTCTTCACTCCTCTGCAAGCCTGTATCTGAGATCTTCGACTCTACGAGATGAGCAGCTCTCCAGTGTGTTGGTGTAACGGCGCGTTCCAGCGAGATCACATTGCCTGCTGCTGATCTGTGCAGTGATCTGCCAACAGTGTGTGTGCTTCTCCCTGGGCTTTTCAGCACTCTGCAGAGTTTCCTTCTCCTCACAAAAGAGCTTGCGCGTGGCACGTCTTTTTCAAGATGTCTCGCCCGTCCACTTCTGGGTGCAGTCGATTTGTTTTGTCATCTGATGGCCACAATCTCTGCCTTGCGTGTTTGGGATTAGATCATGCTAAGGAAGCGTTTGTGGATGACTCATGTTCTCATTGCGGGAACATGAGTCAAGACTCAATGACCTCCGTGGAGGTAGAGTCCCCTCTGACACACCCCATTCTATCCCCTCCGTGAGAGGCGATACTTTGGCTGGTGGCCAGGGTGACCTGAGAGTGACGTGTGGAACAAAGTCCCGACGATTCTTCCTCGGGCCACACCCCCCCTTTGTGCACCGTAACCCGCGACCGTTCAGGATGAGATCGCGGGTCCGTCTTCGGACGCTCCCCGCATCTCATTCTGCGCTCCAGATGATGAGACGATGTCGATCACAAGGTGGGCTGGAGTCTTCCGGAGATAAAGATTCGGCTGTGCCTTCGCCTTCAGGTGTGCTAGCATTACCCGAGTTTGATCCGGGAATTGACAGCCATGCTCTCCCGGGCAGCTGCGAGCATCGGGCTGGAATGAAATCCTCCACCCTGTATGATTGGTTTTTGGGGGCGATGAGTGCTGACGGCCGTCAGGAGGGAGGTCACGAGGTCCTGGAAGTCACCATTGTCTTCCCATGATCGTTTGGCGGCCTCCTCCGTCTTCTCTTCCCTCGATGGGGCCGCAGCTAAAGGGTACACTGGGGTCCCCCCGGTGGAGCGCTCTGTCGCCAGACCTGGACTTGGTTGTCCAAACTGGTGCTCCTCGCGACAGCACCTCCCTGGCCAATCTCTCTGAGGAAGGACCTCCTTTCTCAGAGAAAGGGAACCCTCTGGCACACACGTCCCGATCTATGGAACCTGCATGTGTGGGTCCTGGACGGGAAGCGGCAGGTTTGAGTACCCTAGCACCTCAGGTGGTGGCTACCGTCACTTCAGCTAGGGCCTTGTCCACGAGACTATGCTCTAAAGTGGAACCTCTTCGTCACCTGGAGTTCTTCTCACCGAGAAGACCCCAGAAATCTAAGTCTAAGGTTACAACTGTTACCCCAATTCCCTGAGAAGGGAACGAGAAGCTGCGTCACTTTGCCATAGTTTTTGCATCCATTTGATCGACTTGCTTTGGCTAAATAAAAGCTAACGCCGTTTTTTCTGGGTGTGCTTTTATCCTGTCCTGTTCGGGAGATCCCCTACCAGTGACGTTCACTCTCGCCATTGGACTAGTTGACACGTGCTTCAGACGCAATCACGCGGGGTGTTCCCAAAGTGTTATTGATGCAGTATCTCGTTCCCTTCTTAGGGAACTAGGGTTACAGTCATAACCTGAGAAATTTTCTTGTAAACATAATTTGTATCTTTATTTTATTTACAACTTACCACTCATAACACCATAGCAACAACATTTACTTAATATACTTTTGATTCTGCTTTTCGATTTATATCATGTTAACTTGATATTTTTCACACAGATATTAACTAAAATTAAGAAGTAGCCTACAGCGATGAACTGCTCTTCTGAGGATCCCACATGCAAGGTGTTCCCATCAACCAACATAACAGAACATGAAAGTGAACCATTGGACTTTTTCAAGATTAGTTTGTTGAGCTTTAGTCTCCTGGTTGGTCTTCCTACACACTCCTATGTTATATGGCTCATTGTCACAGGAACAGGAAGTGGAGTTGCATCAGAGTTCTTCAACCTTAATCTCTCTGTTTGTGAGGTCATTATCTCTCTCCATGCTTTGATCTCTCTGCTGAGAATGATTCCAATTCTCCAAAGCGAAGGGCTCTTGATTCTAGCAAAATTTCTTTCAGGAAACATCATCACCATCCATCCTATGTTTCAGTGTCTGATCTGTGTTGAGCGTTACCTGGCAGTGGTTCATCCTGTAACCTTTCTGAAGTACAAACCTCTCAGATATAGAGTGATCTGCTGCACTGTGGCCTGGATATTCACTCTTGGATCCTGTGTGCTCTGCATATTCATTATTTTGTCACATCACATAATTTTTATGTGGTTTTAATTCGTGCAATTCCTCCTCTTCCTCTTCGTTGAGTTGTTTTGTCTTGTGGCTGTTTTCAGGGCTCTATGAAGCAGTCAGGACCAGGAGAGAGAGGGAGAGAGAAACCACATATGAGAAGAGCGTTTTATCTCGTTCTAATACTGACCATCACTATGCTAATCATATCTGTGCCTTTTATTATGAGAGGATTCTTCTATATTCTGCTACAGCGAGATACTCCAGTGTTAAGCCTGTTTAGCTTGTATTGTTTTGTGTTGGGTGGTTTTTTACCTGCTATTCTTTTTCTCCGGCGAGTTGGGAAACTACTCGGTTACTATCGTAATCTCAGTTCCCTGAGATAGGGAACGAGTATTGCGTAGCTATACGCAGTGGGGAAACTCCTTTTCCTCGATTTACTGAAGCCTATATGTAAAACGCATTTGCAGCTGCACAGCTAGCACACTGAGCGTCAGACCCGCTCATAGGCTGTGCTGCAGCAACTGCACATCCAATGGCGCGGGCGAATCTGACGCACGACCAATAAGCTAGCCCAACGTCAGAGCCCGTCGAGGGGGCGTGGCCCAGCCTATTTAGACCCCTGAATTCGCCATTATAGCAGGTTTATACGACTGAAGCGACAACTTCACTGGTTACCATAGTGCGGCCGGCTACGCAATACTCGTTCCCTATCTCAGGGAACTGAGGTTACGATAGTAACCGAGTAGTTCCCTTTCGAACGGTCACTTCGTATTGCGTAGCTATACGCAGTGGGGACACCATGCAAAACGCCGCACCATGAGTAACTGGTTGCCCTGCCACTCAGGACCCCTGAGCTAACAGAACAAGCCAGAACCCAATAACATATGCATATACATGTATATATAACAGACCAGACACAGTCGGGTCTGAATAATATATATATAAGTCAGTAACAACTAACAGAATATACTAACAAAACCAGACACCGTCGGGATTATTAGTATAACCTTATTACCGGCCGAAGCGGGTTTATATAAATATGTATGTGATTATGCACAGTAATTTTTGTAGATAAGACCAGCCACTGTCAGGTCTCAATCATACCGAAAGCACCTTCGCCTGCAGGGAAGGTACCTCCATATTATAGAACTTCATAAATGTGGAAGGCGAGGACCAGCCGGCCGCATCACAAATATCTTGAATGGGAAAACCAGATGACCAAGCCCACGACGAGGCCATACCCCTGGTCGAATGGGCCTTGACACCTATGGGGCAAACCTGACCCACTGCGGTGTAGGCCAAAGAGATGGCATCCACTATCCATCTAGACAGTCTTTGCTTAGTGACTGGATCACCCTTAGATCGGCCCCCAAAGCAGACAAACAGCTGTTCTGATTGTCTAAAAGACGCAGAATGCTCCAAATAGATTCTCAACGCCCTCACAGGGCAGAGAAGATTAACCTCCCCATCCTCAGCAGAAGGGGGAAGGGCTAATAGCGTAATAACTTGTGCTCTGAACGGTGTTGAGAGCACCTTGGGCACATAACCATGCCTGGGTTTGAGAATGACTCTGGAGTCATCCAATCCAAACTCCAAACATGCAGGACTTACAGAGAGGGCCTGCAGATCTCCCACTCGCTTGATAGATGCCAATGCCAACAGGAGAGCAGTCTTTAGCGAAAGTGGTTTTAGATCAACCGACTGGAGCGGCTCAAAAGGTGGTCCCCTCAGGGCCCTAAGGACCGTGGAGAGGTCCCAAGGCGGCACCGAAGGGGGCCTGGAGGGGTTAATCCTTCTAGCACCCTTCAGAAACTTTACCACCAGGTCATTCCTTCCTAGTGATTGGCCAGCCACCAGAGCATGATGCGCTGCGATGGCTGCCACATACACTTTGAGCGTGGACGGGGTGCGGCCCGCGTCCAGTAGCTCCTGCAGGAAGGAGAGCACCACCGAAACCTCACATGACTCTGGGTCAATACGATTTCTCGAGCACCAGCTGGAAAAACCCCACCACTTCAAAGCATAAAGGCGCCGAGTAGACGGGGCCCTTGCTTCAGACATAGTGCTTAAGACCCTGTCAGGAAGGTCCCCGGATACCCGTTTAGGGGCCACACATGGAGAGCCCATAAATCGGGTCGGGGATGCCACATCGTTCTGTGTGAGGAGATCCTTCCTCATCGGAACAGGCCAGGGGGTCGTGTCTGACAACTGAACCAGTTCCGGAAACCATGGTCTGGATTTCCAGAGAGGAGCCACCAGAAGGACTGGGCATCCGCTCTCCCTGACCCGCTCGTTAACCTGTGGGATCATCGAGACGGGGGGAAACGCGTAAAGGGGGCGGCTGGGCCAGAGATGAGCCAGCGCATCCCTGTTTTTCGAGAAGAACACCCTGCAGTGGGTGTTGGCTCTCGAGGCGAAAAGGTCGACTTCGGCCTCGCCGAACCTCTCCCATATTAGTCTGACCGTCTGAGGGTTCAGGGACCACTCGCCTAGGGGAGTGTTGCCCCTTAAGAGCATATCCGCGCCCACATTCTGGACGCCCGGGACATGCGCTGCTCTCAGAGAGCTCAGATTGGCTTTTGCCCACATGAGGAGGTCCCTCGCCATAGTATACAGGTTGCCTGACCTGATGCCACCCTGGCGATTTATGTAGGCCACCACAGACACGTTGTCTGTACGGACCAAGACGTGGTGACCCCTGAGATTTGACAGAAAAGCTTTCAGGGCCAAACGAACTGCTTTCATTTCCAGACAGTTGATATGTAAGCTCTGCTCCGTGCTCGACCAGAGGCCGGAGGCAGGCTTGCCCTCGTGCAGCACTCCCCAACCCATGTTGGATGCATCTGTAAAAACCACTTTCCTCCTGGAAACTATCCCCATGGTCACCCCCTTGCGGTACCAGTCCTGAGCCCGCCAGGGAATCAGTGTTCTCAAACACCCCTGATTCACCATAATGCGCAGGCTGCCTGACTGCCATGCATGGGTTGGCACACGGCATTTCAGCCAGTGCTGCAGCGGGCGCATGTGCAGTAATCCCATGTGGAGTACTGATGATGCAGCTGCCATTAGACAGCTCGCGCGCCCTGAATGCGGCTACCAGTGTCTGCACAGAGAGCGCGCGCTCTTGAGTGAGCCACCCTTTCATTGTCACCGAGTCTAAAACTGTGCCCAGAAAGACCACAGTCTGGCTGGGATTCAGTTCGTTTTTGGCAACATTGATTGTGAGACCCAGGCATTTTAAATGGCTGAGAATCAAATCCCTGTGAACTATTAGTTCGTCTCTCGACTGCGCTAGCACCAGCCAGTCGTTGAGATAATTCAGCACACGCACTCCCTGGCTTTTCAGCGGGGAGAGCGCTGCATCCATACATTTCGTGAATGTACGGGGTGCCAGAGCCAGACCGAAGGGCAGAACGGTGTATTGATATGCCCTCCCCTCGAAGGCGAATCTCAAAAATGGCCTGTGACGTGGGTCGATCTGAATATGAAAGTATGCATCTTTCAGATCCATTGAAACAAACCAGTCCCCCGGGCGAACCTGCGCGAGAATTTGTTTGAGTGTTAACATTTTGAAAGGCCGTCTCATGAGAGCCCTGTTCAAACGCCTCAGATCTAGTATGGGTCTGAGCCCGCCGTCTTTCTTTGGAATTAGAAAATAGCGGCTGTAAAACCCAGAATACATTAGCGCGGGAGGGACTGACTCTATCGCTCCTTTTGCTAATAATTCCTGAACTTCGGTGCGAAGCACATGATTCACGCCGCTTCTCACCAATGTCTCGATAACCGCCTGGAATTTCGGGGGTCTGCGAGCGAATTGGAGCGAGTAGCCTCGCTTTATAGTGTTTATGACCCAACTCGACACACCAGGGATGGCTTGCCAGGCCATCACTCGTGTGGCTAGGGCGTGACACACTGAATGGGGGGGACCGCCTAACATAGGGGGACCTGATACCCTTATAATGTGATTTGTGCACATACTGAGTGTTTGACTGACTATATAGGCTTTTGCCCGGGGGGAAGTCAGTGTTACAACAGGGCGGGGGCCGCCTAGTGAAGGGGGACCGTGAACCCGTGTGTTGTGATTGTGAAACATGCTCTTTTTGTGCTTTATTTGGGTCGCCGTGAAAACGGCGTTTGTTTGCAGAGACGCGCTCACTGCTGCGGGCCTGTTTACAATAATAAAATCCCCAGCCGCCTGAACTGAACAGGGAGCTGTGGGAAGTTTTGCTGGTTTCTTCGAGGGTGGTCCGGCTAGCGCAAGACACGAGCCCTCTCTCTTTCCCCTTCGGAGGCGCCTGGTCGGCCACGGCGCTGGGTCGAGGGCCAGCCTCGTCCATGGACCGGAGGAGTTTGGCCTGGTAGACCTGCAACACGGCCATCGTGTGCAGGGCCGATGCAGCCTGACCGGAGGCGGCGTACGTGCGTCCAGCGAGGGCTGAGGTGTTACTGCAGGGTTTGTTGGTATGAGCGGCTCTAGCTCACCAACTAGCTGCAGTGTTCGGGCAAAGATGAGCTGCCACGGCCTCTTCAAGGGGCGGCAAAGACTCATAACCCTTTCCCGCTGCGCCATCCACGGAGGAGAGCGTCGCAGAAACTGCGGATCCCACACGTGCTGAGTATGGAGCGCGTCAGGCCTTGGTTAGCTCCTCGTGGACCTCGGGGAAAAATGGCGCCGGTTTGTGACGCGGGGCCTGCTGGCGCCCCTCCAGAAACCATCCATCCAGCCGACTACGAGGCGGCTCCTCGGGCGAGGCCCACTCGAGGTCGAGGTCCGCGACGGCTTTCGTCAGGATCCGAAGCATTTCGGCATCGGAGTTCGTCCTGGTCGCTAATCCACTGGCCTCCGATTGAGAAGCGGTGACGGGGTCGAGAGAGCCCGGCCACTCGTCCTCAGAAGCGGCGATGGATAACGTATGCTGTCGTCGCGCTCGAGAGATCCGCCGAAGGAGACTGGTCCGCGTCCCCCGTCCACGCTGGTCTCCTGCGAACAGGACCAGTGATGGCGATTGAGTCGGAGAAAGTGAAACACGCGGGGACGCGGCCGGCGTGCGTTCACAAATCTCCATACCCTCCGGTTGCCGTTGGCTGCGACGCTTCTTCTTCCTCGGAATGGAAAGCGTGGTTGAAGCGGCCTCGCCGTCCCGGGAGAGAGCTAGCCGATTGCGCAGCACGGAGATAGGCATGCTGTCGCAGGCCTCACATCCGCCGGCAGAGAGAGCATTCTCTGCGTGGTCGACACCCAGGCAGGAAATGCAGCTCGTGTGCTGGTCTGCCTCGTGCAGATGGCCTCCGCACGTGGCGCAGGATGAACGAGGCATACTGAAAAGAAATCTTACAAATAATAGTACAAAGGATATAGGATGTCGCCGGATAGCCACAGGTGAGACGGCGTCAGGAGACAATCGACGTGCAGGCGAAGTCTGCTGAAGAGAAGCTCGCTCAGGCTGAAAGGCTTGTTTGACGGCGAATACTACAGTAAAAAGCTCAGGGACATGTGTACTGTCGCTGAAGGAGTAAAATCTGCTATAATGGCGAATTCGGGGGTCTATATAGGCTGGGCCACGCCCCCTCGACGGGCTCTGACGTTGGGCTAGCTTATTGGTCGTGCGTCAGATTCGCCCGCGACATTGGATGTGCAGTTGCTGCAGCACAGCCAATGAGCGGGTCTGACGCTCAGTGTGCTAGCTGTGCAGCTGCAAATGCGTTTTACATATAGGCTTCAGTAAATCGAGGAAAAGGAGTTTCCCCCCTGCGTATAGCTACGCAATACGAAGTGACCGTTCGAAAGGGAACTGCCTTTCTTCAAACATCCCTAACTCCATTCAATTGTCTGAGGTTGCACTGTGCGCCAAATTACTTCCAATACCATTTTTGTTTATGTATTATCAGCAATTTGCATGTTTTATCAAATAAAAGCAATTAATCTATGACCCTCATGTTTCATGTTTCAATGCCAGGTGTTGCCATAGACACTGCAGTGAGTTTCTGTTTGTTTTTTATTGTCCATCAAATGAATAACAACAGTGAAATTATATTTAACTATATTTTTTTAACATGAATTAGCTAATTTATTTCTATATAATTGTACATTAATCAAACAGACATTTTTTTTCTCCATGTTTAGCACTTCTTGAGTGTCATGATTTTCCATTGCATTTACATGTGTAAAAATAATTCTGGCAATTTGTTAAAGAGCAAATCAAAATAAAAGGGCAGTGCTGCAAACACAACCTGCCAAAGAAGTTTTATGTATGTAGCTCCTTTGCGTATAGCTCAAGGTCGCTTTACGTACATTTACAATACATTTGCATACCCACACACAAAGTGACTGTGAAAACGCTTTAATTTTTTTAATACACACTGTTTTCTCCATTGATAAGAAATGTTTCTTGCGCAAAAATGACATTTTTAGTATATTTAAAAATAGAACTGTTATTTAAAATTAAATTAAATTTGTTGCAATTACTTTTTGTATACGACCTATAAATAGGCCAAACTGCACCCATAATAGGTTAACTAAATTAACATGAACTAAAAATGAATACTTCTACAGCATTTGGTTTCATATTTTGTCAATTAACACAATGACGTTCAGACATTAAGTGTCCAACTATTTTGTGACCACTGTATATGAAAAAAAAAAAAAAAACTTTTATCCAGTGATATTTCAATATAGGTTCCTCCTAGCTTTTCTATATGATATCTCATATTTGCATCTCTCTTGTCCAGTGTCATCAGCACATATTGTGACAGCTGTGTAGTCATTTTACGAAACAGTGGCAGAGACTTGTGTTCACATGGATGTTTTAGGAATTCACTCCTCAGGTGAATTGTCTGTTCTTGCTTTTGTTTAGCATTTTCAGATTGCAGTCCTCTCTAACTAGTAAGTAACAAGTAAAGGTAATTGGATTGTTAGTCATTATTTTGAAAAACAGGTTAATTGAAAATAGCTACATGATGTTTTATTAACAAAGTTTGGGAGGAGCACGTTCAGATAATTAACCTGATTAAAATGAGAGGAGTGCATTTAGTCAATCAACTCAATTAACGGTAAGAGGTATATATAGCCCCTGTTCGTCGAAAGTTTAAGACAACCTGGGGGAGTACCAAAATGTATGTTTTGTGCCATAAGTGGTCTACACATAATTAGTAAGGTGTACTGCCATACACAGACACATTGAGACAACCCATACTACAGTCTCCTCAACATTCCTTCAAGGATTCACCACAGTAAGAAAATTACCACACCATAAGTAAATTGAGAAATTGAACATTACAAACAAAGCACAAATTCAGACAAGCACAAGGCCCAGTGCTTAGAAACATCACTTTAATTATGATCAAGAAACACCGGCACTACAACCAAAACTAACATCAACAAAGATGTAAGTGGCAAAGATGTAAGTGGAAAGAATACCAGATATTACCCTCTGCCACCACAGCCACAGAACAATTAAAGGGGTCATATAATGGTACATGCACTTTTACAAGTTGATTGTACTGAAATGTGTGTTGGCAGTGTCTGTACACAACCATCATATAATGATAAAAATCCATCCAGTGGTTTTGTTTTAATCTCCTTATATGTTTGCCCCTGCCTCAAATCGAGCCGTTCGAGCCTGTGACGTCACAAGCTCGCACGCCCCTCCCACGATTGTTGATTGACAGGCGCGTTTCAACACAGACCCACCCTCGCTCGTGAGCGAGCTGTCAATCATAGTCTGCGCGGACCGGCGCGGTCATTGTTGATATGCTGGAGCTGTCTATGAGCAGAATGGCGTCTAAGCGATTGTGGTGTTCTGTTCTTGGGTGCAATAAGGAACACAGCAGTCATTTTAATGTTCCTAAATCCGAACTGCTGAAGACGCAGTGGCTGAGTTTGTTTTCGAAGGGAATATTCCCCACGAGCAACGTCAATGCGTTCATGTTTGCGCGAATCATTTCTCAGCAGACTGCTTTATAAATGAGGATCAGTATAAAGCTGGTTTTGCTAAGAAGCTGTTCGTACCAGCTATTCGTGTTCCTGCAGAACCTCTAGAACAACTGAAGTGAGTGTAACGTTTTATTAACCTTTATATTAATATTTATATCTTTGCAAATCGCTAGCTGCTGCACGCTTCACGATGAATGCGTCTAAGGTTTACACTTAGGGTACATTACGGCATGTTTTCTATGTACGACGTTCTCAATATAATTCATAATCCCACGTTTATAATGAACAACGCGTTATGGTTATTGTGTTACAAACGTGTACGCACAGAACAGAGGGGCGGAGTGAGCAAAGCTCATGATCATTTAAAGTCATATACACTGAAACGGCGTGCTGAAAACAGAGCTGTTTTTGACCAGGTAAAATAAGTGTTTTCTTACAATACTAATGATAATTTTTAATTAAAGTATATTACAAACTTTTAATTTAGACCCTAAAGAATCATATTAGCTTGTACAAAAATGGCATTATATGACCCCTTTAAAAAGGAAATATGTAACTATACACAGCAAAGCAACAGAAGTCCCTGCACTTACAGTTAAACTGCAAGCTGGTAACCGCTTTTAGATTTGTAAACCAACAGGTGGGCGACAGCATCTGCCTCAGTGCAGAAGACCCTGTTTTACTGAGGCAAAATCACAATATCATTACTGAGACACAAACCACTGTGCAATACATTAAACTGTGTATAAAGCAAAGCTATGAGACACACATCCGATTTTCTCTCAAATGTTCACTTTAGACATAACCAACTATGTAAACCTTGTGTGTATTTGACATTGATATTAGCGCAATAAGACGCGAAAGATAACTTAGTCCAGTAATCAGGCACTGTTTGACATGCTTTTAGTGGTAACGCTTCCTTTTACAGTACAGTACTTACGTGTACTTACAGTGTACTTACCTAGAAAGTACTGGCTAATATAAGGTAAGTACATTAGTTAGGGGTAGGTTTAGGGGTAGGTTCAGGGTTAGTACCTAGTTATTACCCAGTAATTATAATTACTACATAGTAAGTACATGGGAAACAGGACTGTAAAAGGAAGCGTTACCCTTTTAGTGTGCGTGTGCTTTGAGTCTACTACTCGCTCAGAAAAGCAATGAAAAACGCGAATGAAATTATTAATTAAAATTATTATACAATGTAGCGCGATACTACGATATTTTTACAAAAGCAGATCGTGGAGACATTTTAATCTTCCACGATCAAAAATCGTGCCCTTTACGTTTTCTTGTAAACTCTAATGGGTTAATGTTTCAGACTTTGCATACCATGGGTAACCAAAATCATATGTGTGGCATGTTTGGTCTCTATAAACTCCAATATTTGTTCCCCATTTGTTAATTTACATTACATTTTGCTAACTTTATGACACATTAGTATTATAAGAATCTTGAAGATTCTTTTCTTGAACACCCAATGAAATTACACATTCAAATGCCCTGCTAGAACACAATGGGTCGTAAAAACTCCATCCAAAGGGACCGGTTCGTATTGGCTCACACACCTCCAGAGGGTGCTATAACTTCTTGCTTTCCCATATTCTGCTTCAGCTCTCTTTCCCTTGGTAAACTGTATGCATGTATGTATGTGTATGTTAGAGTAGTTTAAGTGTTCAGTCTAGTTAATAAAATCTTGATTATGTCACACAAAAGTTGTCCGTGTCTCAAGCTCATATTTGGAGTCTCTAATCATAGATCTTGTCTACTTGCTCTTGGTAGTACTGTAAAGTAAGAAAGACATTTCCCATGCCCCGTAAATGTAAATTTCTTAGAATTAATAAACAATTAACACTGAGTGTTCACGGGACAAACAGGTTAATTGATTGTAATATTAATTCACAACATTAAGTTAATTATATTAACTGATACAAACATGCATAATCAATTATAACAAGTTATTATTGATTATTAAAGTCCCTGTAAAGGCAATTCAAAAAAAAAATTCTAAACACATTATAAATGTTAGAAATGTATTGCTAAAACATATTACAAAGACTGTGAACTGTGAAGTACTGAATTGTGGAGTTAGATCGGTACAAAACAGATCACATCAAGAAGAGGTGGAGTCATTTTGTGAAGAGCCATCTTGATGGAGAGCTGAGGATCACCCCCAAAACCCGCCTCTGTAGTGATCATTTTACACGGGATAGATTTATAAACTTCCGTCTAAGATAACTGGGATTCACTGATAATCCGCTGTTACTGGTGAATGGGGCCGAACCGACTATCTCCCGTCTCGGCCTTCATCTCCCCGTCCCGAAAGCAGTATCACCTAATATCACCCTCGGCAGCTTTCCTGTGAATGGGCGTGGTTTCAGCGCAGCCAGCGGACACGCCCCCAGCGTTTGAGAGCAGAGAATACTGCTCATTTTTTCAAGATTTTGATTGCTTATTTTATTTACTTGGCGGCTTTTTTTATCATTCAAATTTGGCTGGGTGGCTAATAACACATTTTTCTGTGGTGTGACAAACTCAGAACACATACTTAATTTTGACTTTACAGGGACTTTAATATTTCATAGAGCTAATTTTTATCACAGTGTTTAGTTTATAGGCATGCGCATTTGATTATGTAATTGGGCAGGAGCATAGTCTTTCTATACAAATTGACATTGGCTAACATTGAGATTGAGACGTGGTCTGGGAACCACGTTCATTTTCTCGTATTTGAGGCGTGGTTTACGAATGCCCAGAGCCGTTTATTGGGTGCTACGAATGTCTATCAAATGCGCCTGTACGTAGCTCATAGCCAATCATTTCAATTATACCAGATGACGTATGTAGAGCGACAGAAATTAGACGAGGAAGAAGACGATGGGTCAGAGATTTATGTGTACACGATGGAAACTCCTAGTCTTTTATTTTATTTCCTTTTTTTTTTTTACCTTATTTGTATTTTCTATATTCTATGTTATGGTGCTTGTCTGTTGTCTGAGAAGACATTTCATATGTTGTACCAGGACAATTATGGTTGTTAGTATTGTTCAATAAAAAATGTAAAATTTTTAAAAAGTGTACACGATGGCATATGTATCTAAGGCAGCATCGAAAGGTAACTTTGCGTCTGCTGCCATGTTTGATCCATATTATTAACAAACTGCTTCGGTGTGTCGCATAGACGTCATCATCGTCTTGCTGCTCCCTGCCCGTTCTGTTATTGGTCCCCTCGCTGAGGCGAAAATCTGGTCGTGCATAGTATCCAGACTGCCTAGCAGCGTGAATAAAATCGCGCTGCGCAAAGGCAGCATGGGGTATGTCTGGCCTGCATAATACAGAATTTTTAGTCGCTTCTGCGTATTCATGCGAACTGGAATCATTTTGACAACGTTTTATCTGTACAGAGGTAAAGGCAAAGGCAGGAGGCCTTCACAGGGCGGGGTTACCTAGTTGACACTTCAGGATGGCGTTGTCGTCGTGTCCAGGCGCAGGTCCTTCATCAGATCTGGATACGGCCTGTATCCGGCGGACTAATATTAGCCTAGATGCCATTCTTCTTATGATGTAATGAGTAAATCAGGTGTTATGGTTCCGGCTGACCTAATTTATGCAGCCTTACATTTTACATGATTTGAATTATAGAAGTTGATAATGTGTTATGTGTATGCCAGGTTAAAGAGATGTGTTTTTAGTCTAGATTTAAACTGACAGAATGTGTCTGCTTCCCGGACAATGTTTATTCTGCACTCTTTAGAATTGGCATTTTATGTTAATTTAATGTTTGTTTGAAACAGAAAAAGCATTTCATTAGATGTGCATCATCTGTCTTTTGGTTATGTTTGATATATTTGCATGTAAGGCCTCTGTACAAAAGCCTCACTCGCCCGCTCTATCCCCCATGATTGGCCCGAATTGCCTGCAGCTGCGACTCCCTCACGTGTTGCACAGGAGACACACCTGTCACTAATTATTAGGCAGGGGATATAACTTACCTGGTCAAGCAGTGCTCCTGTTTGCATCCAGGTGTGACCTGACCGAACTCGCATCTCCTGATCTCCTGCTAGCCCGTGATTAATCCTGTGTGCGTCTTCCAAACGTGAGTTTACTTCCCTTTCTCCACTTGCAAATGTTTGACTTGGTGGTGGTTGCGGTGGTATTACGTTTGCCACACCAACCCCTAATGCTCTCAGCTGCCTTTGCTATCCATTGTGGGCCGTTAGCGTGCAATTGAGTTGGCTGCGAGTGTTTGTTTACTAAACAGCGGTATCGCGTGTACTATGCCACCGGAAATAGCATAAACCGGAAGTAGAAAGTAATTGAAGACGTAAATGTTTATTCTGATTCCTTACATTGATTGATGTTGTAAACCCACTGCTATGGTAGCTAATTAATTATTCTCCATGCCTTGTCATGTTTGTTCTTTATCTTCAATGTGTTACTATAACACAATTGTGTTATATAATTATATTATATATTATTATATGATATATTATGATTATTTATATTGATATTCTGTTGATGGCAATATGAGCAGTAATTGTGGATGGCTTTTAGGGCCAAATTACCAAAGTTGGATTTGGTGAGTTTGATTTAAACTGTTATTGCTGGTTGTGTGCTGATAGTTTCTTTGTTCTTGTTACAGCACACACCCACATACCCATACGCCCATATACCAGCCAAGAAGACAAGATAAAAGACAATTTAATAAATACACCCTTTGAGGTGAATTTGGCTGAACTCTGTCTGTGTCCTCCTCCTTCCAACCCGATTCAACTCTCCAACCATCTGACCGTGGTTTGCCTGTTCCCTGCCCCTTTCCAAAGTGTCCCAGCCCCCCACTGAGAGTAGCTGCTAATTCGTTCAATGGTCCTTCGAGCCGGAGGAGAGAGACAATGTCAGGTAATGGGTTGGAGGCAGAGAGGCCAGACGAAGAACGTGGTCTCCAGCGACCAGATACGATCAGCCATGAACCTGAGCCAGGTGATGCCACTGGGACCGATCCACGCCCTCGCAGAGTGAGGAGACCACCAGACCGTTACACTGTTCCAACGAGCTCCAGCCGCACCTCCCGTGCTACTTTTGCCATTAACTTGATTTCCCCCTCTTCACCAGAGAGAGAGTGGACGGAGCTAAACCGGACCCACCTCCAGTCCCTGCAGAGCCCTTGGCAGAGCTTCATGAGCCCCCAGGGAGTGGAGAAGGTCGAGTTGTCCCTCTTCAATCCAGTGTTCCTAGAGCTTCCGCCTCTGATGCTGCAGGCCTTACCAGGCCACATGTTAGCTTGTTGAAGGCTTCGCCTGGGGTCGTGCGGATCCAGCCAGATGGTCCAGCCCCAGTACACCCTGATGATCGAAAGAAGCCTTCTGCATGTAAAAGCGAATCATCCTCCACCTATACTTATGGTACTGGAGGTAAATCTGGTACCTCGGTCTCTCGAGTCTCTCTCAGTGACAAGCAAGTAGCCACACTGGAGGAGAGGAAGAGGCTCCTGGCCCTGGAAGAGTTAGAGGAGCAAATAAGGGAAGAGCGAGGAGTGGATATGAGGTACCAGCAGCTGGATGAACAAACACGCCAGGCCCTACGAGAAAGAGAGGGGATTACCAAGAGGCTGCAGGAGGAGAGGAGGCTGCGTAAAGCGAGACGCGAGTTGGAAGAAGCTCGGCTGGTTGCAGCTCTGATCAAGGAGGAGAGTGAGACAGAGCAGCAGGCGGGCATCTGCCCCTCCTGGGATATTCAGCAGCCGGGCAGGCCGCAACTGAGACTAGGCCCTGCCCTACATCTCAGCTCATCCCCAGCTGAGGATCTCCACCCTTCTCTATCTCGTCATGTCCACACCATCCCCCTTGGCGCGACAGAGCAAAATCAGAGCCCAACGCTTACTCAATCACCTTTCCGTCAGCTTCCACAGACTGGAGCGAGGGCGGGATACCCACGACGGGATGAAGGATCGTATGTGCCTCCTGTGCCTTTGGCGTCTTCCCGCGGTGGGGAACCAATCATGGAGCCGCAGGGGCGTCTAACATCCCGTGATGAAGGGCCATTTCCTGTGACTCCAATGTATCCAAAGTCTCCCAGGGGTCATGAGCCGTGTCCTGAATCTTCGTGGAGGCCCGCGACTTCTGATGGTGAGGGGACAGATCCACAGGCTCCAGTGCCCTCTCCTGGAGGGGATGATCCACCTCCAGGGCCCCGGCAGCCATCTCCAGCACCTCCCGCATGCCCAGCGGCTCCAAACAATGTCGGGCCATCACCATTACCTGAGAAAGGAACTGACTTGATGGAGCTGTTAGTTGCATCGGCATATGGAATTCCCAAACCAAAGTTGCCTTACTTTGACAGTGGCAGAGAAAGCGACTTTGTTCTGCTGGATATGGCTTTGGGCAGTCTGGTGGGCATCCATACCCATCTTTCAGAGCATTTTAAGTTCCAAATCCTTCTTGACCATTTGAAGTTTCCGAGCGCCTATAGACTGGCTAAGTCACATATGTATGCCAGAGACCCCTATACCTCCGCCCTGGCTGCTCTGAGAACTAGATATGGACAACCTCGCCAGCTAGTCCAAAATGAGATCAGCAGCATTTTGAACACCCCACCTATCAAGATGGGTGATAACGCTGCCTTTCAAGAATTTGCTCTCGCTGTTAGTTCTCTTATTGGGCTGTTAGAGTCAGTAGAGGGGAAGAATGGCAGTGAACTAAAGTGTGGCTCACATGTAGACAAGCTTATGGGTAAATTGCCCCCTTCATATCGTGATGGGTTTGTTGAGCACTGCTATGCTCAAGGCTACTTGAAGGATGGGACCACGAGAACATACACTCTTCAACATCTGTCGGCCTGGCTACGAGGGAAGGCAAGGGTCAAGAGTGTGGTGCAGCAGCTGACCTCTGTCCAGTGGGAAAGGAAAGAACCTGTTGGCAAAGAGGTGAGGCGCAGAGAGAGTCCAACCACCTTGTATCTCACCACTGCCTGTACCACGTCGAATGCCATTGCCACTACTACCTCCAACCCTGAACGGAGGCATATGGCCAGCACTACTGCAGAGGGACAGGGTAAGACGTCTCCCTTCAAAAATAAGCATAAGTTCCAGCCTTACTGCCCTTATCACAACAACCGTGATCACTACTTTGGATCATGCCCAGAGATGATGAAGTTCACTCCAGCTCAGCTAAGGGATTGGATTGTGGAGAATAAAAGGTGCCACAAATGTGCCCGCTGTCATTCGCCAGACAAATGCACACTGAGGAAACCTTGTAACCTGTGTAACCAGCTGCATTTGACCATTCTCCATGACATCAGCAATCAGAATACGACCCAAATCTTGATGGTTCAATCTCCCCATGAGGAAGCGGTCTACCTTGACCTGCCCAGTCGTTCACCGAGGGTCTTGCTTAAGGTCTTAAAAGTGACCTTACATGCTGGGGGCCATAGCCTGGAGACATTTGCTCTTCTCAACGATGCCTCTAGTCGAACAATCATCTTGCCCACTGCTGGTCAACATCTTCACCTCCAGGGGGAGCCAGAGGTGCTTCATCTGCAGACTATACGGCAGCAGGTAGTCCCGGTGGAGGGCATGACTGTGTCCTTTTCTATATCCCCGGCAGGGCAACCGGAGATAAAATATCCCATCCAAAATGCCTTCACCTCTCTGTGCCTCAGCCTGGCTGAACACACCTGCCCTGCAGAGGCCCTTAAGAAGCAGTATCCTCACCTGAGAGAGTTGCCACTTCAGTCCTTCTCCCGGATAGCACCTCTTGTGCTTATCGGCTCAGATTACCCTGAACTGATCGTTCCGACTGAGCCTGTCCGGATGGGTCCGAAGGGTGGACCAGTGGCAGTTCATACAGCATTAGGCTGGGCCATGCAGGGACCTGTTAGTGTGACCTCTCGCCCAAATGTGCACCTCGAGTCCTGCCTCTTTATGACCTCTACCGCCAATCCGTTGCCTTGTGCCACTGCGGAGCTCCTTAGGAATGTCGAGTTGTTGTGGAAGCTGGACGCTTATCCCCACCGAAGCATCAAGGATGTGACTCGCTCGAAGCATGATGAGTATGCATTGGAGCTGTTACGGACCAAGAGTGTCCCTGTGACCGTTGATGGCATTCAACGATATGCCACACCCTTGCTGCGTGCCCCGAATTGCCCTTTGCTTTCGATCTCAAAGTATTCCATCATGCCCTTGTTGCGGGGAACGGAAAGACTACTGGACAGGGATCCTGAACTCGCCAACATACACCACAATGAGATCCAGAAGCTTTTTGATGCTGGTTATGTGACCATCGTGGAGGATGTGGGTGAGAGTCAACCTATTAAGTCGTGGTACTTACCTCATCATGTTATCAAGCAGGCTAGTGGAAAGCACAGGTTAGTCTTCAATTGTTCATTCACGTTCAGGGGCCAATGTCTGAATGAAAACTTGCTTCCGGGACGTACCTTGGGTCCATCCCTCTTGGGAGTGTTGCTCCGATTCAGACAGCATTCAGTAGCCATCAGCGGAGATATCCGTGCCATGTTCCATCAGGTCCGTCTGCTGCCACAGGACCAGGCTCTCCTTCGCTTTCTTTGGAGGAATCTAGAAAGAGAGAGGGAGCCAACCACCTATGAATGGCAAGTGCTTCCCTTCGGTGCCGCTTGCAGCCCATGCTGTGCGATCTATGCGCTGCAGCATCACACCAGGCGTTGTGATGATAGTGACCAAGAGGTAGTGGATTCGGTGGAGAACTCGTTCTACGTCGATAACTGCCTCCAGAGCCTGCCTTCTTCCGTAGCAGCCAAGACCTTGCTTGAGAAACTGCGTATCCAACTTGCTAAAGGCGGATTTGAGATCAGGCAGTGGGTGAGCAACACTGTAGAGGTGGTAAAACATCTCCCTCCAGAACCAAGGTCAACCAGCACCGAGCTGTGGCTTTCCGAGATGGGTTTGGGCCCTCAAGAGCCAGCCCTGGGTCTCCGTTGGGCTTGTATCCCAGACACCCTCGGATACAAACACAGGGCAGGACTGACCTCGGCTTCGCCCACCTTGAGGGTGGTCTACCGCACCTTAGCCAGTCAGTATGACCCGTTAGGTTACATATTGCCTTACACGACGAGGGCCAAGGTGATTGTTCAGGACCTATGGAAGACCAAGCAGGATTGGGATGATCCTATTCGCCCAGCTGAGCTGATGGATCGGTGGCTTGAGTGGGAGCGTGAATTGGTGGATCTTCATCGAGTGCAGATGCCCCGGTGTTATGTGCCTGCATCAGTTGATTCCCCTGCAACAGAATGGGATCTCCACGTCTGTTGTGATGCATCTGAGAGGGTCTATGGGGCAGTAGCTTACCTCAGAGCACAGCCTGCAGATGGTGAGGTTCAGGTTTGCTTTGTCTTGGCCAAGTCGAGAGTGGCACCAAGGAGACAGATCTCGGTGCCCCGCCTTGAGCTCTGTGCTGCCCTCCTCGGAGCCCAGCTCTCATCCACCGTGCAAACTGAACTTACCTTGCCCATCCGCAAGGTGGTTTACCGGAGTGACTCTACCACCGTGCTCTCCTGGCTGAAGTCAGAGTCCTGCAGGTATAAGGTCTTTGTAGGGACACGCATTGCTGAGATACAAGACCTCACTGATGTAAACAGCTGGAGGTATGTGGATAGCCAGAGCAATCCTGCGGACGACATTACCAGAGGAAAGACACTGCAAGAGCTAGCACAACGTCAAAGATGGAATGAGGGACCATCGTTCTTGTGGAAACCTGAAAGTCAGTGGCCGGTCTTCCCTCCGTTATCCATTCCACTGCCCGAGAGTGAGACGGATGAGCTCAGGAAGTCTGTTGCCTGTTACCTGACTCACAAGACATCTGCCTTTCCGCTGCCTGATGTTTCACAATACAGCAGGTTAGGAGAGCTGATCGCAGCAGTATCCAAGATGGCCTCTGATGGGGCGGCTACTGCTGCTTCTCACCTTGCAGCGGAAACACTGCTAATCCAGAGAGCTCAGGCGGAGAGTTTCCCAGAAGAGCTTCAAGCTCTACTCAAGGATAGAGATTTACCAAGGAATAGCCGACTCGTCTCCCTCTCCCCTGAGCTAGACCCTGCATTGAACGTGATCCGGGTAGGCGGAAGACTGCGCCGGGCGGAGTTGGAACCTGATGTCCTACATCCGATTGTCCTTGACGGTGATCATCCCCTTTCCAGACTCATTATAAAGAGCTATGATGAGCAGCTTCTGCACCCTGGACCAGAGCGAGTTCATGGTGAGATACGGCGGAAGTATTGGGTGTTGAGGGGCCGGAGTGCCATTAAGCGACACCAGAACATCTGTCCGGAGTGCCGCAAGTGGAAAGCCAAGCCAGACATTCCAAGAATGGCGGACTTACCAACTGCCCGTCTTCACCTGTTCAAGCCTCCCTTCTGGTCAACGGGGGTCGACTGCTTTGGACCATTCCAGGTCAAAGTGGGCCGCCGGTGTGAAAAACGCTGGGGAATACTCTTCAAGTGCCTTACTACCCGATGTATACATTTGGATATACTTGAGAGTATGGATACAGATGCATTCCTTATGGCCCTCCGACGTTTTATATCTCGAAGAGGGAAGCCATTCGAAATCTTGGCTGACCGAGGAACCAACTTCAGGGGAGGTGATGTGTTACTCCGCAAATCGTTTGAAGCTATGGAGCCCAATCTGAGACAACAACTGGCTGAGCAGCAGATCACCTTCCGCTTCAATCCTCCCCATGCACCTCATTTTGGTGGTGTATGGGAGAGGGAGATCAAATCGGTCAAAACTTCCCTCCAAGTGGTCCTTGGCAGTCAGCCCATTCTGGAAACCGTTCTCCGTACCGTACTTATAGAGGTGGAGGGTATCTTGAATGCGAAGCCTCTAGGATACATCTCAGCCGACCCTTCAGATCCTGATCCGATCACCCCCAATCTGCTCCTCATGGGCCGTCGTGACTCCTCACTTCCGCAAGCGACCTTTGCATCAACCAGCTTTGTCGGGACACGCCGGTGGCGTCACAGTCAACTTCTTGCTGACCACTTCTGGTCGAGATTCATCCGAGATTACTTGCCCACCTTGCAGCCGCGAGGGAAATGGAGGAGGGATACCAGCAACATGACCGTTGGACAGCCCGTCCTGATAGTCGATCCTCAATTCCCTCGGGCTCTCTGGCCAGTGGGACGGATCACCCAAGTCATCTCCGGAGTGGACGGGAGAGTCCGGACAGTGGAGGTGAGGGTCGGTGAGAAGAGGTACATAAGACCGGTTGCGAGGCTCATCCCCTTACCCGAGTTGAAAGATGAGGATGAGGAGGAGGGAGGCAGAAGCTCGTGATTCTTTCTACGGTATGGAATTTGTGACAAATTCCGGGGCGGCTGTACAAAAGCCTCACTCGCCCGCTCTATCCCCCATGATTGGCCCGAATTGCCTGCAGCTGCGACTCCCTCACGTGTTGCACAGGAGACACACCTGTCACTAATTATTAGGCAGGGGATATAACTTACCTGGTCAAGCAGTGCTCCTGTTTGCACCCAGGTGTGACCTGACCGAACTCGCATCTCCTGATCTCCTGCTAGCCCGTGATTAATCCTGTGTGCGTCTTCCAAACGTGAGTTTACTTCCCTTTCTCCACTTGCAAATGTTTGACTTGGTGGTGGTTGCGGTGGTATTACGTTTGCCACACCAACCCCTAATGCTCTCAGCTGCCTTTGCTATCCATTGTGGGCCGTTAGCGTGCAATTGAGTTGGCTGCGAGTGTTTGTTTACTAAACAGCGGTATCGCGTGTACTATGCCACCGGAAGTAGCATAAACCGGAAGTAGAAAGTAATTGAAGACGTAAATGTTTATTCTGATTCCTTACATTGACTGATGTTGTAAACCCACTGCTATGGTAGCTAATTAATTATTCTCCATGCCTTGTCATGTTTGTACATGTTTGTTCTTTATCTTCAATGTGTTACTATAACACAATTGTGTTATATAATTATATTATATATTATTATATGATATATTATGATTATTTATATTGATATTCTGTTGATGGCAATATGAGCAGTAATTGTGGATGGCTTTTAGGGCCAAATTACCAAAGTTGGATTTGGTGAGTTTGATTTAAACTGTTATTGCTGGTTGTGTGCTGATTGTTTCTTTGTTCTTGTTACAGCACACACCCACATACCCATACGCCCATATACCAGCCAAGAAGACAAGATAAAAGACAATTTAATAAATACACCCTTTGAGGTGAATTTGGCTGAACTCTGTCTGTGTCCTCCTCCTTCCAACCCGATTCAACTCTCCAACCATCTGACCGTGGTTTGCCTGTTCCCTGCCTCTTTCCAAAGTGTCCCAGCCCCCCACTGAGAGTAGCTGCTAATTCGTTCAGCCTCCTTGGCACTATTCAGTATGTAAAGTGTGTATATAGTGTGTTTGAAAGATGCAACAGCAGAGCAAGTCCTTTACTGAGGAATACCGTGCTTCCTTTTGGAATATTTTCAATTTGCTCCTCAGGAAATAGTTTTCTCCTTAATATATTCATTTACTGTAGTTAATCTTGGTGATAAGTTAAAAAAAATTGTTAAAAATTACATGCTGTCTGTGATTTTACTAAATGGGACCCGGTTGCTTGAGAATTACTTCTCAAGGTAATAATGTCCTCTTATAATTTTATTACAGTTTTAGAAAAAAAAAAAAAAGAAAAAAAAATCTGTTATCACTTTAAGTTGAATTTTATGTAAAGCTACAAGATGATGCAATGTAAGGCGGCGAAACATGTTCTAAGTAATTTACTTTCATTTACACAGGTGAAAATATATATTGTAAAATGTATAATGTAATGCAAAATGTCTTGTTTTGCTAAGCCAAACAAAATAGTCATGATTATAACAAACCCCTCAAACTATGTATTGAATTTTAGTGTGTGACTTGTCATTCATCATTTAGGTGTGCAATTAGTGATTTAAGTAATTGAACAATAACATATCTGGGGTGAAAACCCATAAAGAGAAGGGTGGGGGGCGGGGGATTTACTTTGAAACAAATTTCACTCAGGAATTGCTAGTTAATTGCAAAAATAATTACAAAAAAATGGCAAGTAACACATTGAATTAAAGGTAAAATTTTGAAGTAAAAAGACTGAAATAGTGTTTTCTTGTAACATAATTTTGTACCTGTATTTTATTTATTTTAACCTTTTTTTTGTTACATTTTCTTTTACAATGTAGCAACATGCATAGCAACGACATTTACTTAATTTACTTTCGATTCTGCTAAGATTTAAGTCATGTTAACTTGATCTTTTTCACACAGATATTAACTGAAATTGAGAAGTAGCCTACAGCGATGAACTGCTCTTCTGAGGATCCCACATGCAAGGTGTTCCCATCAACCAACCTTACAGAACATGAAAGCGAACCATTGGACTTTTTCAAGATTAGTTTGTTTAGCCTTAGTCTCCTGTTTGGTCTTCCTACACACTCCTATATTATATGGCTCATCATCACAGGAACAGGAAATGGAGTTGCATCAGAGTTCTTCAACCTCAATCTCTCTATTTGTGAGGTCTTTATCTCTCTGTATTCTTTGATCTCTCTGCTGAGAATTATCCCAGTCCTCCAAACCCAAGTGCTCTTAGTCTTGATTCTAGCGAGGTTTCTATCAGGAAACATCATCACCATCCGTCCTCTGTTTCAGTGTCTGATCTGTGTTGAGCGTTACCTGGCAGTGGTTCATCCTGTAACCTTTCTGAAGTACAAACCTCTCAGATATAGAGTGATCTGCTGCACTGTGGCCTGGATAACGGGTCTTGGATCCTCTGTGCTCTGCATATTCATTTTGTCACATCATTTCATTTTTATGTGGTTTTCACTCCTGCAATTCCTCCTCTTCCTCTCCATCCAGGTGTTTTGTCTTGTGGCTGTTCTCAGAGCTCTGAAGCAGTCAGGACCAGGAGAGAGAGGGAGAGAGAGAGAGGAGGAAAACCACATGAAGAGAAGAGCGTTTTATCTCATTCTAATACTGACCGTCCCTATGCTAATTGTATCTGTGCCTTTTATTATGAGAGGATTCTTCTATATTCTGCTACAGCAAGAAACTCCAGTGTTAAGCCTGTTTAGCTTGTATTGTTTTGTGTTGGGTGGTTTTGTACCTGCTTTTCTTTTTCTCCGGCGAGTTGGGAATATCCCTAACACCTCTCATTTGTGTCACGTTGTGCACTTTTAATATTTTAAATATATACAATATTTTACTCATATTTTGATGGTTCCGTTATGGGATAACAAAAAGTGCACTGTAAAAAATGTGTAACCTTCCAACTCAAAAAGTTCTAGTGACTGGTCACATCTAAATTTTTCAATTGGCCCAAGTGAAATTCTGCAAATTGATCAAATTAAATTTACAAAATTTCACTTGGGCCAATGGAAAAATTTCGATGTGACCAGAACATTTTGAGTTGGGGAGGTTAGACATTTTTTTTTTTTACAGTGAGTGTGTTCAATCAATTGTATCTTTTTTCCTGGTCAGTAAGTCATTTCTGCTCAAGTCATTTCTGTTTATGTATTAGTAGCAATTTGTATGTTTTTCAAATAAAAGCAAATCATCTATGACACTCATGTTTCCACACCAGGTGTTGCCATAGATCACTGCAGTGAGTTTCTGTTTGCTTTAGTTGGGCTCTTGATTATGGAAGTAAAATAATATCAAATGTTTTTGAAATAAAAAGCCTGTTAAATTGCACTACTTGAAAAAAAATAGGCATTGCATTAACCATGCTTGCATTTTTATGCATTGTATTTTTAGGGCTTGCATTTTTATGGGCTGAAATTCAACATGGTTGAATATTTAAGCTGTGAATATTTCAATTAAAAACATTTCAAACACATTTTCATTATTAAAAATTAAATAATCCATATTCACCATTCATATTTCATTTCCAAAATATTCAAACTGTTTAAAAATACAACCAATAATATTCAACAGGCAATTTTCGGTCCATTTTATTTCGCTTTGCAAATTCGCTTCCACAAATTCAGTGGTTCAAATTCGACAGTAAATTCAACATTGACGCCCAGGAACTGCAGGAAAAGCAGAAGATTGTCGAGCATAATCTCCATCTGCTGTTAGTCGACCTCACCAGCAGGGGGTGCAAAAGCGCTTGTTGTTGACGAAGACCAGCAAAATTAGAGCAAGTCATTCATTCATTAAACTCATTTACAGCAATGTAAGTTTATTTGTGATTATTATGACGGCTGTTTTTGTTAAATTCGGTGCCTTCACGGTTACTTTTCCTGTGTAGCCTACATGCATATTTCTCTACCGTGAACGAGATCATAATTTTATTTCCCGATGCGGATATACAGATCCAATGTTACATTTTTGAGGTTGACATATATTTCTCTTGGTTGTTTAGTTGCCTTAACTTTATATTGTGGCGATGTGCTGCATGCAGGCTATTAGGGTTTCCCTCAATACTTCAGGATTCCCCTGCTGGACATATACGCTTAACGTATCTTAATGGACTAGTGATGTAAAAGTCCAAACTCACAGGCAAGCAGAAGGACTCAGAATAACGCGCACAGCTAAGCGTTTCCCAGTGATAGACTGGCATTAAGTTGGCTTGATGGCTTGTCTCTAAAGTGTATACGACTTTGGTATACACGTTTCTAACTTCAATAGCATTTGAATAGAACGACTTACAGTCATAAAACCAACTGTAAGTGTTCATGTAGTGTCAGGCATAATGCGCACCCTTTGGATTTTTGATATTTATTCAATTAAATGTAAGTTTGCGATTGAAGTTAGAAACGTACTTGCCAATGTTGTATGCAACTTTAGAGACGGTCCCTAAATGTGCGAATGTCCAATGTCAAGCCAATTTTACATTTAGTCATTTAGCAGACGCTTTTATCCAAAGCGATTACAGTTAAACTAACAATAGGAGGACAACAATATGCAAGTGCTATGATCCCAGTTTAAGCTAATGCAATACACGTAGGCATTTTAGGACTTTATATATATATATATATATATATAGAGAGAGAGAGAGAGAGAGAGAATAGAATAGAATAGAAAGTGTTAGTATTAATTGATCAAGTGTTGATTTTATGCCAGTATATCACGAAACGCTCAGCATGAAACTTTGCGCGTAAAGTTTATTATCTGAGTCCATCTTCTTGCCTGTAGCCTATAGTAGCCTACAGCCTACATCCCCAATAAGGTGCAAGATTGGTCTTTCATATCACTGTATGTGTTAAGCGTTTTGTCCCAACGGAAAGGGAATCCTTGAGTATGAGGTATTGAGGGAAACCGATTATAATCCCGTTCATGGTAGAGAAAGCTGATGACATGTAGAATACACAGGGAAAGTAACAATGAAGTTATTGAATGAAACATAAACACAGCTTTTGTGTGTTTATCATCTTTTCCGCATATACTGTCACAGATAATCATTTCCATTTTATGAATGAATGTCTTCGTCAACAACAAGCGCTTTTGCACCCCCTGCTGGTGAGGTCGACTAACAGCAGATGGAGATTATGCTCGGCAATCTTCTGCTTTTCCTGCAGTTCCTGGACGTCAATGTTGAATTTACTGTCGAATTTGAACCACTGAATTTGTGGAAGCGAATTTCAAGCGAAATAAAATGGACCGAAAATTGTCTGTTGAATATTATTGGTTGTATTTTTAAACAGTTTGAATATGTTGGAAATGAAATATGAATGGTGAATATGGATTATTGAATTTTTAATAATGAAAATGTGTTTGAAATGTTTTTAATTGAAATATTCACAGCTTAAATATTCAACCATGCTAAATTTCAGCCCATAAAAATGCAAGCCCTAAAAATACAATGCATAAAAATGCAAGCATGGCTAATGCAATGCCTATTTTTTTCAAGTAGTGCAATTCAACAGGCTTTTTATTTCAAAAACATTTGACATTATTTTACTTCCATACTTGATCCTTTACGTTTTAATGTTTAAATCTGGCTGCTGTAACTGTAAATATGAGGTTAATCTGTTGATGATTTACTGATGTGACATCATCATGGAGCGTAATTCACAGGTTTCTTATTTCAAGATTTATCACTGGTCAAAAGTGTGCTAGGTCATTGAAGACTTTTAATATAGTACCGATACTGTGGCAAGAAAGCATTTAGAAACGCACAGACTTTGAGAATCAGCATATGAATCTCAACAACGGTGACATGCTTCATGCCGCAATGCATGCTGGGAGCCATCAGGGCTGGGTGCAGGATGGCAGAGGCAGGCTAAATAAACATTAAGTCAAGTCAAAGCGTTTATTGTCATATGCACAGTGAGGAAAAACAAGTTTTCCCTGTACAATGAAATTCTTTCTTTGCTGTCCACAATGAATGCCAGGACTAGTGCAAAGTACTTATAAAAGAACAAACACACACACACACACACACAAAATAAATAAAAAATACTATAGGATAAGAATTAGACTTAAGGATTAACATTTAAAATATAGTATATCTATGTATGTAAATGTGCAATACTGATTGTGCAATACAATAATACTTTAAAGTGCAGTTTAAGTGCCTCTCCTTGATAAATAGCAACAATATTTACAGATGTGCAATGATGCAACAATTTGTCCAAAATTCTACTATGAGATGAGACTAATCTATGTCCACTGGCTATCTGTTTAAAAGTCTGATAGCTGAGGGGTAGAACGAGTTCTTAAGTCTGGAAGTCCTACATTTCACACTTCTATACCTCCGTCCCGAGGGTAGAAGTATGAACAGTCCATGCTGGGGGTGGGTAGGATCTTTAATGATAGAGGCAGCTCTCCTGTGTACTCTGCGATGGTAAATGGCCTGCAGAGAAGGCAGCGGAGTCTTGATGATCTTCTCTGCAGTCTTCACAATTCTCTGCAGACATTTGCGGTCCCTCACAGTAGTGTTTCCATACCACACGGTAATACAGCTTGTCAAGACGCTCTCCACAACACAGCTGTAAAAGTTATGGAGGATCTTAGTCGACATGCCAAACTTCCTCAGTCTCCTAAGGAAGAACAGCCGCTGTTGTCCCTTCTTGACCAGCTGGGTGGTATTGAGTGTCCAGGTGAGGTCCTTGCTGATGTGGACCCCCAGATACTTAAAACTACTTACCCTCTCTACTTCAAGCTCTTGGATAAACAGTGGCTGATGAGTGCTCTTCTTTTTCCTCATATCCACTATCATCTCCTTTGTCTTGTCCGAGTTGAGGGTAAGGTCGTTATTCTCACTCCATGTTACAAGACTGGCCACCTCCCTCCTGTAGGCTGCTTCATCCCCGCCAGTGATACGTCCCAACACTACGGTGTCATCAGCGAACTTCAAGATGATGTTGTCCTTATGGGAGGCGACACAGTCATGTGTGAATAGTGTGTAAAGAATAGGACTGAGAACACACCCCTGTGGGGTGCCAATATTTGTTGTGATAGTGGCTGAAGTCCTATTTCCAATCCGGACAGACTGCGGTCTGCCTGTCAGGAAATCTAGAAGCCAGTCACAAAGTGTGGGGTGTAATCCAAGTTCAAACATTTTATAAGTGAGTTTATGCGGAATGACCGTATTGAAAGCGGAGCTATAATCAATAAATAGCATCCTAAGATATGTGTCCTTATCTTCCAAATGAGAGAGGGAAATATGGAGAGCATCAGCAATGGCATCCGAGGTGGACCTGTTGGAACGGTACGCATACTGCAGGGGGTCCAGTCTGTCCAGCATACTGCTCTGAATGTGGGCCAGCACCACTCTCTCAAAGCACTTCATAATGATTGAAGTGAGTGCTACCGGTCTATAGTCACTCAGGCAGGTCGGCGGGCTCTTCTTGGGAAGGGGGACAATAGTTGTGGTTTTAAAGCAAGTTGGAACGGTGCTCTGACTGAGGGAAAGGTTAAAGATAGATGTAAATACATCAGTCAGCTCAGTAGCACAAGCTTTGAGAGCCCGCCCAGGAATATTGTCTGGCCCTGCTGCCTTGCGGGGGTTAATCCTCCTCAGTGCTTTATGTACCACAACTGATGAGACAGTTAAAGGGGGGGAGAATGACTGAGTGGTCCAAATGTGTGAATGACTCCTCTCTTTATTGGCGCTGGGGATCTCAAAGCGAGCAAAAAAAGTGTTTAAGTCATCCGGTAGGCTGTCCGAGGAGCTGATAGCGCTCGTGATGGTCCTGAAGTCTGTGATGTGCTGCAGGCCCTGCCACATCCGCCCGGCATCAGCAGTAGAGTAGAAACTGTCCAGCTTCTCTCTATACTGTCCCTTAGCCGCTATTATGGCTCTTCTCAGTCCATACTTTGCGGCTTTATACTCTGTCTCGTTGCCAGATGCAAATGCATAAGATCGAGCACGCAGCATGCAGCGTACCTGACTTTTTATCCAGGGCTTCTGATTGGGGAACTTCCTGACTTTTGTGGTGGGTATGATGTTATCAACACAAGTGCTAATATAGCTTGTCACATATTCAGTATAGTCCTGAATGTTGACAGAAAAGTCCTCCTGAGTGGCTGCAACTTTGAACACATCCCAGTCTGTCAGAGCAAAGCAGTCCTGCAAAATTACCTCAATCTGCGGGGTCCAATGCTTAACCTGTTTAATGACAGGATTTGTTTGTTTGAGTCTTTGTCTATAAACCGGGTACAAAAACAAGGAAATGTGGTCTGAAAGTCCAAAATGGGGGCGGGGGGCAGCCCTATATGCACCACGTATGTTACTGTAAACATTGTCTAGTGTGTTTTTATCGCGAGTGGGAATGTTCACATGCTGATAGTATTTAGTAAGCACAGTCCGTAGATTGCACTGATTAAAATCGCCAGCGGCAATAAAAACAGCATCGGGGTGAGCAGTCTCCAATGCGCTAAAAACATCATAAAGCTTGCCACAAGTTATTAATGAATACACACACACCTCCCCCTTTCGTCTTGCCGGAGGCTGCTGTCCGGTCTCCCCGGTGCACAGAGTGAGTCAGTAGCTGAACAGAGGATTCCGGGACTTTCTCTGAGAGCCAGGTCTCTGTAAAAATGAGAGCACAACATTCCCTTACCTCCCGTTGTGATGTGATCCTTGCTCTCAACTCGTCTAGTTTGTTTTCTAAAGACCGCACGTTAGCTAACAAAAGGCTGGGTAATGGTGGCCGGCTAGCGCGGGCTTTTAGCCTAGCATGGAGCCCTCCCCTCTTGCCTCGCTTGCGTCGCCGTCTCCGGAGCGCTCTCCTTGGATCAGCCTCCTCGCTCAAACCCGGTGCTTCGAGGCCCACCTGGGAGTGGTGGCGGTGGTTTCGGGATCGAGTACTGAGTTGTAGCTCCAGTGGTATAAAACCGGTAAATTTAAAATGGTTAGCTGAATTGGCAATGTCCAGTAATGCCTGTCTGTTATATGTTAGCAGTGTATGACATTTATGCACTACAAAAGAAGCAAGAAACAAACAAAGATAAAAGAAAAACCGGCATTCAAGAGCGGAGTGAGCAAACACGTCTGCCACGGAGGGCGCCATGATGCATCGATAGATTAACTGCGCAGATTTTGTGTTTTGCGGTAGGTGGTATGCCATACGGAACCGTTGCAACTGAAACTGCTTTAACGCACCAGTGGGGCTCGACAGCCTTAGTCAAACGGGTTGGCGCGTATGGTTGGGTTGCGGAGAGATTGTGGTTAGGTCTCAGCAGCAGGAGGGATGTAGAGGTCAGTAAGCTGGACTGAGTTGAGTAGGGGACGGAGGGGGGCGACTCTGGGACGCCAGAGTCACTGTCGAGCCCTCTTGAGGTGTCGTGGGCTAGTCGACGAAACACTGAGGACAGAAGGTGCCCACTTGAAGACCCTAGAGATGTCCCCTACTCGGCTCAATCCAGACGGTTGTCGTGCTGGTCCACTGTAGACCACACTGTAGTTGCAGCCGTCGCATGTGCTGACGCGCCAAGTACACTGCAGCCGTTAACGCCGGACAGAAGGGGAGTCACACCACCATATGGAAAGAAGCGTAAATGGACGGAGAAGCATAGTTTACTGTAAAGCTACGTCTTAGTTTGTGCTTATCTTGGCGAAAGCCGAGTACAAATCAGCATGAAGTTTTAACATCTACTCTCGTGTAATGGAAATCATTATTTGAGTTCACGCAACATTCTTTACTTAAAAATATATGCATCACGTTACATATATTTTTAAGTAAAGGATGTTACAGTCTCGACTAGTCGAGCCACGAACGCCGTGCTGAGTGAGATGAACTGTGACTTGGAATCTCATATGGTCTGTTGTTTCCGTAAGAAACTATTTTAATAAACAGATATAATTCATGCATTTCCATGTAATTCGTTTCGCAAACGTGATTCCTATCGACCAGCTCACTTAGCACGGCGTTCGTGACTCATCACCTCTTTGCCTTCCAGCGTTACCCCAGTCTGTAAAGGATCACCTGCTGAGCCACCTTTCGTGATGATCCTCAATGTGAGATGTTCCAGTTCCTCTTCGTTCTCATGAGTATCCTTAAAACAGCAAATCTGCATTTACTTGCAACATCACTTGTTATTGTTCAGATTGTTGCAAAAAATACATTGCATTGAAAATACATTGAATTGAAACAGAATGAGAAAGAAATGTACCTTTACACTTTAAAATGAAATAAATCTCTTACAGCCTCTTACATCTAATTTTGTTAAATTACCGGTATTTTAATTGCCATTATACAAGTTGTTTATTTAGGTTTGGAGCTCAACTTGGTTATTGATCGACTTTAGATGCTCTCCTGATAATGCTTGATGAGATTCTCAGGATTTTCCGAGAGGTAGCTCTGCGTTTTTCCACAGGATTGGTCTGAAAAGTATACAAAATGTGGCTTTTCATGGTGCATACACATAAAACAACAATTATACAGAGATCACATAGAGTTTGAGCATTAACAAACTCATCTTCATTGACTGTATAACTACTGATGGCAGATTAATGCTATGTACACTACCGGTCAAAAGTTTTTGGATGGCAAGATTTTTTGATATTTTTAAAATAAATCTCTTTTGCTCATCAAGCCTTCATTTATTTGGGCCAAAATACAGCAAAAACTGTAGTATTGTGAAATATTAAAAAAAAAAAAAAAAAAAACTTTTCAATTTGAATATATTTAAAAATGCATTTTATTTCTGTGTTGCCAAAGCTGTATTTTCAGCATCATTACTCCAGTCTTCAGTGTCACATGATCCTTCAGAAATCATAATATGATGATTTGATGCTCAAGAAAAATTTTTTTTATCAATATTGAAAACAGTTGTGTACAATTTTTTTTTCAGGATATGACGAATAGAAAGCTCAAAAGAACAGCATTTATCTGAAATTGAAAGATTTTGCAACATTATAAATGTCTATACTGTCACGTTCAGTGTTGGGAAAGTTCACTTTCTACATGAAGTAGTTCAAAGTTCAGTTCACAAATTTTTAAGTGATCTAGTTCAGTTCATAGTTCACAATTTTGAACTAAGTTCACGGTTCCAAAAAATGAACTAGTTCATAGTTCTTTTTTTCCATATGTTAACCAAAAGTAGGCTAACCCGCGCCCAAGGCCTGGCCGCCCCCCTTTCCCGCGATCCATGTATAGATATTAGAGAATATGGGAATTTGTAAATACGCAAAGTACATTTTTTTTTAAATCCGAAAACTCATAGCCTGTGTTACACATGTAGAGAGGAATAGGCGTCGTTTCTGGTGCAACACATTTAATAAGGGTTTTTGTATGCAATCCTGCAAGACAGATATAATAGTATGAAGTCAATAACAAGTGAAGCATCTCAATTCAGTGTATTATCTATCTGCTCGTCTCTGCATTAACTGCTATATTACGCGTTCTTGAGCAGACCTTGGCGAGAGCTCCCTCTAGCAGTTTGGATACTTTATGCCACGGTATACACATGAATAAATACCATTCTTGCAGATCTCTATTAACGTCACTAAACAGGAGTCCAAGACACACTTCAAGCGCTTTCAGAAATTCAGTCTGAATAGATTACTCTGAATACAAAAGTATAAAGTCTCAAATTTTTAAGTGGGGGGGGGGGGGGATCTTCCGTCTTAATGACTTTAATTTACAATGACTATAATTTACACTAGTGCTCCAGCCCGTAGAAAGCTGAGGTTCCGCCACGGGGTGAAGGACTGATGGCAGGTCGGAGTTATTGGAACTCTGAGCGTACCGCGATGCCATGCCCACCTCGGGACCCGATCGCGAAGCCACAGCTGAAGCGGTCTCATATGAAGCAATCCGAGTGGTGTTGCCGCGGCTGCGGATGCCATATGCCCCAGGAGCCTCTGAAAAAGTTTCAGTGGGACCGCACTCTTGCCCTCGAACTGTCGAAGACAAGTCAGCAGTGAGTGTGCGCGCTCGCTCATAAGCTGCGCGGACATGGCGACCGAGTCTATCTCCATACCGAGAAAAGAGATCCTCTGCACGGGGCAAAGTTTGCTCTTCTCCCAGTTGACCCGAAGGCCCAGACGGGCTAGGTGCCGGAGCGCTAGGTCTCTGTGTTCGCAAACCTGGACTCGAGAGTGAGCTAATATTAGCCAGTCGTCGAAGTAATTCAGGATGCGAACCCCGTGTTCGCGCAGGGGAACAAGGGCTGCCTCGACAACCTTCGTAAAGACGCGAGGAGACAGAGCCAACCCGAATGGGAGAACTGCGTACTGGTATGCCTGCCCCTCGAAAGCAAACCGAAGAAACGGTCTGTGTCGAGGTAAAATGGAGACATGAAAGTAGGCGTCCTTCAGGTCTATCGCTGCAAACCAATCCTGTGGCCGCACGCATTCGAAAATGCGTTTGGTCGTGAGCATCCTGAATGGCAGCCTGTGAAGGGAGCGGCTCAAGACGCGCAGATCCAGGATTGGCCGTAACCCACCGGTCTTCTTGGGGACAATGAAGTGCGGGCTGTAAAACCCTGACCTCATTTCGGCTGGAGGGACAGTCTCGATTGCACCCTTCGCCAGCAGGGTGGCAACCTCCGCTCTCATGATCGGGGCATTGCCACCGACCAAAGTAAACGGACTCCCCTGAAGCGGGGAGGAGACGGTGCGAATTGGATCGCATAGCCGAGCCTGATAGTTCGGGCGACCCAGCGGGACAGGTAGGGAAGCTCTAACCAAGCTCCCAAGAACTGAACCAGCGGAAACATCCGAACGACAGACGTCCCCCCGGAGGGGCAGCGAAGCGGAGTGACCGGCCCAGGCGTGGGTGGCATAGCGGCCCGGTGCGGGGGCACGGTCATGCTCCACGTCCTGACAGAGGAGACCAGGGAAGGACCAGCATTCCACGGGGGTCTGCTCTGCCAGGGGTCTGGCGACAGAGGGGGACGAGAGTGGTGTGGTCCGGAGACGGCACACACAGTCATCCGCGCCCTCAGAGACAGAGGGGGACGAGAGCGGCAAGGCCCGGGAGCGTTGCGCACTGTCGTCCGGCCCTCTGAGGGCTCAGAGATGGGATGCAGCTCTTTGGTTTAGAAAATATTCTCCCCCAGCCCTCCACCGGGGGAAGGAGTGGCCCTGCAACCACTCCCTGAAGAACTGCAACCCACATCTGAGCTGGCCGTAACGGGAGCGCCGCAAGCCTGGCCTTGGCGGGGCTGCGGGACCGGTACGGGCAGGGGCGCCTTCCTGCGACCACCTCCACGGCGCGGCCCGGTGCTGCTGGGGGCCGGGCGGGAGGGGGCGGAAGTCGCAGGAGGGCGCATTCGGCAGCAAGCGGACTGAGGCGTCTGAGCCGGCAGCTGGAGGCAGCAAAGCCGCGGGGTCAGACAAAATAGCCACAGTCCACTTCTGGGCGGCCGAGAACTGTTGGGCAGAGTCCTCGACCGCGCCGCCGAAGAGGCCAGCCTGGGATATGGGGGAGTTGAGGAAACGAAATCACTCAGCCTCGCGCACATCAACCAGGTTAGCCAGAGGTGTCTGACCACCTATGTGGACATCACCTGACTCAGGGAGCGTGCGGTCACCTACTTCGCTCGGAGAGCAAGGTCGGTGACGGCAGGCAGCTCAAGGATGAGCCCTGAATCAGCCCTACCCTCGTGCATGTCATTGAACACCCAGGAGGATGGCAATAACACGCAGTGAGGTGGCAGCCTGCCCCGCAGCTCTATAGGTCCCCGCCACCGGAGTAGACAAGAACCTAAAGGCATTGGAGGGGTGCTTAAGAGTCGCCACGCCAGGTGGAGGCGCTGTGGGGACATATAAGTGTTGCCACAGAACACTCCACAGGGGGAACCCCAGTGCACCCTAGGCCGCGGCCTCTACAAGGGCAGAGAAGGCGGAAGAGGCCACTGAGCAGTCGCGAAAAGTCAAGGAGACTTCCACGATCTCATGATCTCTTCATGCACGTCCGGGTAGAAAGGATTTGGGTTCGCCACCCCCAAAAACCAATCAACAGCCTTAAGTGCTCGGGACATGGCAGAAGGTTCCACACAAGCCCGATACTCGCGGCAGCTCGGGAAGCATAGCTGTGCACTCTGGATCAAACTCGTTATGCTAGCACATCCGAGGATGGCAGCACAGACGAGCCATCATCTCTAGAGGACTCCAGCTCACCTTGTGATGCGGTGATACATGATTTCATCAGCCGGGGGACCGAATGAGACGAACTCACCTGGGACCACACAGGTTGCAATGTGAAAGACGGGGTGTGGACCGAGGAATTTTTCGTCGGTTTAGTTCCAAACCTGCCGTCTTAGGTCACCCTGGCCACCAGCCGAAGTATTATCCCACGTGGAGAAAAATAGATCGGGGTGTGGATGAGGGGACTCTCACTCATTGAGCTCATCGAGTCTCGACCGTTACATTGCGATGGTCACGTTCCCAGTGAGAGAACGTGACACACCCACGAGCGCTGTCTGAGCGCGATCAAAGCCCAAACACTCAAAACAGCGCTCGCGCCCATCAGCTGAATCTATCAGAATACCACACTCAGAAAAAAACACGGGCAGATCGTCTTTAGAAAGACGCGTCTTTAAAAAGACGTGCCGCGTGCAGCTCTTTAGTGAGAGGAAAAACTCTGCGGATGTTGAAGCGACCAGGGAGAACACACAGACTGGCAGACCACTGCTCAGCTCGCAGGCAATGTGAAACTCGCTGGATACCGCCGTCACACCAACACCGGAGAGTTCCAAAGCGAAAACATGATCTGCTTGTTGCAGGTGTCTCTCCTTAAATACCCACGCGGTGGGGTGGAGATACATTATGCAAATTCCGCAGACCCATGGCATTTCATTGCCATAGGCTCGTTTTTTAATACTCGAAGATGATAGGCTTTCTGGCGAAACCCCCATTCTCCGTCATCCGACGTAACCCGGAGTGACTACGAAAGGGAACTGCCTTTGTCTGAGCTGAAGCTTCTCAAATGTAAATTAAATTATTATTTTTCTAGATGAATAATGATAATGAGTTTTATTGTTGTTGTTGTTATTAATGATATTAATATTGTTCCCTTAACAAGAAGACATTTATTCATTTAAATCGTGTTAATTAATAAAAGGTTCAACATTATGTTATTCCGCATTTAGGACTCTTATTCATTTTGAGCATTAATATTCTATTTGTACTTTACATTTATTCATTTAGCTGATGCTTTTATCCAAAGCGACTTACAATTGCTATATATGTCAGAGGTCGCACGCCTCTGGAGCAACTAGGGGTTAAGTGTCTTGCTCAGGGACACATTGGTGTCTCACTGTGGATTCGAACCCGGGTCTCTCAAAGGCATGTGTCTTATCCACTGCGCCATCACCACCCTCCTATTATTATTTTAACTCTTATTTAATTCTTTTACTTTTTAGAAAGTCTTGTAGTCCTGTGTTGTTTTTATGCATCACTTCCGTTCTGGAGGATCATTTTTTTGTACAAGCTGTAAATTGTTGAAATGACAATAAATTCCATACTAGTGATCCTTTCAGCTCTTAGATGGCACCATGTGTCTTTTGGTCCTTTTTGATACATTTGCATGTCATGCCTTAATATTCAGTATGTGTATATGAGCTATACAACAGCAGAGTACTTTATTGGAAAACACCGTGCATGCTCTTGGGATATTCTACAATTGCTCCAGGAAACTGAGATTTCATGGTAAAATTTCCATTATTTATATCTTAGCAGTTGATTTAAAAAGTTTAAAATGCAGTATGCAGTTTATCAACAACACCTGATTGCTTGAGAATTACTGGAATTTGACTTGTGAAGGTAAAAAAAAAAAAATTCATACCTTTTGTTTTTTAAATTCAAATATAGTTTTTTTTCCTTTCATTTTCAGTTGAAAATAGAAAGTGAATTTCTTTTTTACACAAGGGAGTGAAATGTGTTTTAAAATGTCATTTAATATCAAAGTAGTTTTCATTAAAAAAAAATATACATTCAGAAAATGTATTTTTTGGTCATTTTCTGTACATTTGCATATCAGGGCTCCCTGCAGTAATGTGTGTGTGTGTGTGTGTGTGTGTATATATATGAGAGCTGTTAAATGAAATTCCCTAACAGACAGTACTTTATTAGTAAATTTATTTATATGCTTCCCATTGGATTGTGTGTGTACCAACAGAACCTCAGGAAACAAAGTAAGATTATAATATTTAGTAATATTCATTCTCGTGTTTTCAGTTACATTTTCATTTAGTTATATCAGATACAAATTGGTTTAAAAGTTAGAGTCTGCATTATATTAAATGGGACCTGAATGACAAAAAATAACTTGTCATGGTTTAAAAAACGCTAACAATTCTTAAGTTAAGGCATTACATAAAAAATTTGAAGAAAGAAGCATGTTTAAAAAGTAATTTGATATAAGACTACATTGATTTTAATTATACAGGTGATGTAACAGTTGAGAATCTAGTTTTGTAAAGATTTAAAATGACTTTAACGTTTGCTTGTTCTGTACCAACAGAACCTCAGGAAACAAAGTAAGATTATAATATTTAGTAATATTCATTCTCGTGTTTTCAGTTACATTTTCATTTAGTTATATCAGATACAAATTGGTTTAAAAGTTAGAGTCTGCATTATATTAAATGGGACCTGAATGACAAAAAATAACTTGTCAAGGTTTAAAAAACGCTAACAATTCTTAAGTTAAGGCATTACATTAAAAATTTGAAGAAAGAAGCATGTTTAAAAAGTAATTTGATATAAGACTACATTGATTTTAATTATACAGGTGATGTAACAGTTGAGAATCTAGTTTTGTAAAGATTTAAAATGATTTTAACGTTTGCTTGTCCAGACATAGTACTCATTGAAATATTGTTTAGGCAGACACATATACAGATATGATCTGCTTTTACGAAGACCATACTACAGTGTAGGGGTGTCCATGGTTAACCGATTAACCGATTAACCGTTAAAAATTGCTTAACCGAGTGAAACATTTTGCTCGGTTAAGTGGCGTCAATGGCGTGCATTGAATTTAGTTGTAATACATTTTTGCACCACCAGAGACCGCCAGAGCGCTCCCATACATTTGTAATGTCCACAAGAAGTAGTCATGACTCATGACCAGTTTTCTAATATGAAGCGGGCAAAGAAAAGCACAGCGTGGGAGCACTTTAAAATCGAGAATGACGGGGCAAAATGCAAGTATTGCAATGAGATATAATATGAGATATAAGGTTAGATATACTTCAAGTACAACCTCGTTGTTGTACCATCTCAACAGCCAACACCCGGGCATCATTATGGTCTTGTGTGTTCACACCGAACGCGAATAGAGCGTCAAATAACGTTACGCGTCTATCGCGTCTAGCTTGAACATTCGCTCGAGTTCAAATTTTTCAACTTGTGCGGAAGACATTCGCGGCAAACGCGTCGCCCAATTCGCGTCATTTGCAACGCCCGGCGCGAATGATGCGTCTTTGCGTCTTTCCATTGACTTTGTATGTAATCACTCGCGCATATAATTAAATTCGCGTTCGGTATGAACACAACATAACTGCTCTGTCCTTACCACTGCGTTTTATTTCTATAAATTAATTTTGTTTTAAATGTGGTCCAACCAGTTATTAAAGGTGTTAAAAATGAACTACCCCTTTCGCGTGTGTCTGTATCTCGGGGTTGCGGCGCGCACACTATGGTTAACCGAGTATTAACCGCTAAGGGCCTCGGTTAACGGTTAATGAAAAACTTGAAAACGTGCAGCCCTACTACAGTGACGTCTGAAGATGTCCTAAAATGTACACCGTACCCTACATGTGAGTTGTTCCAATCAACCAACCTCACTGCAGATGAAAACACACCAATGACTGTTCTCAAGAGTTCTGTGTTGATCTTCAGTGTCTTGTTTGGTCTTCCTACACACTCCTATATTCTATGGCTCATCGTCACAGGATCAGGAAATGGAGTTGCATCAGAATTCTTCATCCTCAATCTCGCCGTTTGTTGCGAGGGAAACATTGACACAGAGAAGAAAGAGTTAAAAACTCTTCACATGTGCTCGCGCTCATGACAGCTGAACACGGCCACTTCGTCCAACACTCATGATGTTCTTAAATCTTCTTATTACGAGTGTGAAACCGCTTCAGATGATTCAGTGCGTAAAGGAATCTGAACAAATCATTAAAACTGATTCGCGAACCGATTTAGACAGTTCTGCCCATAGATATCCACAATAAAGGCTTAGATATCTTACGGTGGAGTCTCTATCGTCATCCCCGGCGGCCATCTTGTCACAGGCAAGCTTTCTGGCGGGCTCTGTGGTACCTGATGTAAGATGAGTGATCAGCACGAACACAAATACTCTTATCTCGTTGAAATCTTGACGGATTTACAAACGGTTTGGTTTCTTACAAGCGTTATTAACGTGGCTACAATTCTGGATGATTATTTATTGAGACACTTATTATTCATAAGTGTGCAGTGTCATAACTACATCTCTGATGTTTATAACAAACCTAACCGTTTATAAATCGATAGAAAATTGAGCAAGTTATGGTTATTTAAAAAGTACATGCACCATTAAAACACAATGTTACGAGTGAGCGAGCTGCCTGTGACAAGATGGCCGCCAGGTGCGGACGTCGACCTCCATTGGCCAGCAGCGCGGACGAGACATCTAGCCTTTATTATGGATATCTATGGTTCTGCCAACTTCTTTGATTAAGTCTTTGAACAGAATCGACTCAAAAAAAGTGATTCATTTATGAATTGAGTGTCACAAGGTGAAAAATCTAGCGGAACTAATTTCCGCTAGGAGTGTGTTTCCCCCCGGGACGATTTCACCGGCACACCGTGCTGGTTTGCTGTTGTCAGTTGCCATGACAGCGGCAGCTGATTAGCTAAGCGGGACCAGGTGCGGGTGTTTGGTGTGGGGATCTGTGATTGGGAAACACGGCCCAGAGAGGCAGTTAAAAGGAAAAGGAAAAGGCATTCGAGTGTGGTACTCCCCCGGGAGAGATCGATTCCTTTGGCAGTGGCTTGGGTTTGCTGGGATCTTTGGAGCGGCTGTGAGGACCTGACTGGAAAGGGGTGCAACGGTGATTGAGGGAGTGCAAGCTGGAACGTGAATTGGATGTGAATTGTGGAGATTGAGTCAAGATTGGAGAATGTCATCACTCGAGGGAAAAAGATAAGTAATGAAACACCGGATCTGTGTGAATGCATGTCTTGCACTGAATTGGATAAGAAATTGTGAAGTGTATTGACCACAAATATAATTACCACTAAGAGTGTGAACTGATTCATCTTTGAAACCCTGATATCTTCTTCTGAGTGTGAAAGAGTGTTGAAGACGCTGTGTTCCATGCGGTGCGAAATCCTTTGCATCTCACCAGCTTCTGAGTGTTGAATCAGCGCAACAGTGGAGGGATTGAACATTGGGTGAGTGCTGGCCTTATTGCACTAAGATTTGAGAGTGGATTGCGGTGCCTGAATTGAATTGTCACACAGTATTGGACTTGACGTGAAGTTGCAGTGTGTGGATATACATGTTTATTTAACCGCCAGTGTTCTCCAATTCACATTCTCGCCAGTGTTTGCGGAACGAAGCCCTCAGGTTGGATGTGTATGTTCCACTTCGGCCACCAGGTCCTATGATGTGGGAGAGGAGTGTGATTGTCCTGTTTAACTTGTCCTTTCTATCTAAATAGAACGTTCCTCTGCCTGTTCGGAGGAAAGACACACCCCAGCCTTCGTATCGCCGTGGGAACCACCCAGCCCAGCCGTAAGCCTGATTCCCCATTATATGAAAGGATCATGTTTTTTGTTCTTGTATCAAATGCTCCGTTTATTTAAAGTTCTTCTGCCACTGCCTTCTTGGGTGTTGCCTGTTCGGAGGAGAGACACGCCCCAGCCCTAGTGCCCGTGTGGAGCAACCCCGTCCAGCCGTAACCCGATTCTCCATTATACGAAAGGATCCTGTTCGTTCTTGTATCAAGGGCTTTGCCTATTTAAACAGAAGATACTTCTGCCTCGGCCTTCTTGTGTGCTGCCTGTTCAGAGGAGAGACACACCCCAGCAGCAGCGCTGCTTGTCCCGAACCACCCGCTCCAGCTGTAAGTCCTTACTTCACCGGAATAGAATTGAACCTGCACACTTGTCTCTGTCTTGGAATATACAGGGTACCCTTGTCTCTGGCTGGAGTCGTCAAGGGCGGAAAGGCACCCGGAGGACCTCACACCTGCCGAATAGCTGACGCTTGGGAAAACTTACCTGCTACCCACCTGTCCTGTGGAGAGAGCCCCCGCCTGGCCCGTGGTCCCGGCCCTGGTCTGCCCAGACCGTTGTCCGCCTGTATTACACCGAAAAGATCCTTCTTACCACGCTACTGACCTGCACGCCAGACGGGCGTTCGGCTCCCTCCTCTGTGGCTGCCAGTAGTCCCTCGCAGCGCACCCCTCGGTCTCCTCCCTGGAAAGAGAGACGAAGCCCGTATTAAGACTTTTATTTCTTGCTTTTATTCAATAAAGATTGTTACTTTTAGAAAATCTTCTTGTCTGTCTGGTCTCTGGTACGCTCCTTGAGGTGGTCCTGGGTTTGAGGGGTGGGCGCAGTCTGGCTTGGCTCCCCCCGACCTGTGACATGAGCATCGCTCATGCCCAGAAAAAAAAGATAGACATTTGACACTCGGCTCTCGGCTTGGAATAAACTACGCATTTAACAACATATTAAATAACGAGAGGAACGTCGCCCAACGTAACAAATTAAAAGTACAGTTTTTTTTTTTCTTCATTTGAAAGGTAGCCTACTTGAGTTAAACTAAGTAAAAGTGCACATTTAAATCTACTCTTAAAAGTAAAAAAAAATCCCCAAAAAATACTCAAGTAAATGTAGGCTAACAAAATAAATGTAGGCCTACTTCGTTACTACCCACCTGTCTTTTTCCACAACTTCTTCGCTAAAGCTAACGCTTCCTACTGTTAGCTGAGGCTGAGCGTAGGCGGTAGAGGGCAGCAATTTTTCCAAGCTAACAGTGGTTAGCTCCTTGACACCCTCCTCTTCGTCATTCTTAGCTCTTTTAAAAAAGCTATTTATTTGCGGGATATTTTTAATAGGAACTTTTCTCTCAATTTTTTTTCTCTGGGCAGCCCCGCTGGGCTTTTTTTAAAATTCTGATTGGATAATTATCAAGATCGAGGCCAAGCCTTGTGTATACTATTTTTATGTAGCGTATACTAAAATAAAAACTCTGATCACGGAGGGCCCCTCTCTGAGCAAGGGCACGTGCCCAGATTGCCCGTATGGTAGATCCGGCCCTGTAACAGAGGTAAAGGGAAGGGAAGGAGGCCTTCACAGGGGAGAGACTAGTTGACCCTTCAGGACTGAGTTGTTGTCGTGTCAGGGCCTTCATCGAATCTAGATACGGCCTGTATCCGGCGGATACGGTAATCCTCGGGACAGAGAGACTAATATTAGCGTATGCCATTCTTCTTATGATGTAACAAGTACATCAGGTGTTATGGTTCTGGCTGACCTAATTTATGCAGCCTTACATTTTACATGATTAGAATTATAGAAGTTGATAATGTGTTATGTGTATGCCAGGTTAAAGAGATGTGTTTTTAGTCTAGATTTAAACTGACAGAATGTGTCTGCTTCCCGGACAATGTTTATTCTGCACTCTTTAGCATTGGCTAAAGAAATTAAATGTTAATTTAATGTTTGTTTGAAACAGAAAAGCATTTCATTAGATGTGCATCATCTGTCTTTTGGTTATGTTTGATATATTTGCATGTAAGGCCTCCTTTGCACTATTCAGTATGTAAAGTGTGTATATAGTGTGTTTGAAAGATGCAACAGCAGAGCAAATCCTTTACTGAGGAATACCGTGCTTCCTTTTGGAATATTTTCAATTTGCTCCTCAGGAAATAGTTTTCTCCTTAATATATTCATTTACTGTAGTTATATCTTGGTAATAAGTTAAAAATGTGTTAAAAATTACATGCTGTCTGTGTTTTCATGAAATGGTTGAGAATTACTTCTCAAGGTAATAATCTCCTCTTATAATTCTTTTATTACAGTAAAAAAAAAAAAAAAAAAAAAATCTGTTATCACTTTAAGTTGAATTTTATGTAAAGCTACACGATGATGCAATGTATAGGCAGTGAAACATGTTTAAAATAATTTACTTTCATTTACACAGGTGAAAATATATATTTTAAAATGTATAATGTAACAAACAAAATAGTCATGATTATAACAAACCCTTAAAACTATGTATTGAACTTTAGTGTGTGACTTGTCGTTCATCATTTAGGTGTGCAATTAGTTTATTAAGTAATTGAACAATAACATATCTGGGGTGTCAATTAAGACATTGGCAATTAAAATGGCAATTAACACATTGATTTAAAAGTAAAATTTTGAAGTAAAAAGACTGAAATAGTGTTTTCTTGTAAACACAGCTTTGTATCTGTATTTTATTCATTTTAAACTTGGGTTTTTTTTTTTACAATGTGGCAACATGCATTGCAACGACATTTACTTAATTTACTTTCGATTCTGCTAAGATTTAAGTCATGTTAACTTGATCTTTTTCACACAGATATTAACTGAAATTGAGAAGTAGCCTACAGCGATGAACTGCTCTTCTGAGGATCCCACATGCAAGGTGTTCCCATCAACCAACCTTACAGAACATGAAAGCGAACCATTGGACTTTTTCAAGATTAGTTTGTTTAGCCTTAGTCTCCTGTTTGGTCTTCTTACACACTCCTATATTATATGGCTCATTGTCACAGGATCAGGAAATGGAGTTGCATCAGAGTTCTTCAACCTCAATCTCTCTTTTTGTGAGGTCATTTTCTCTCTGTATTCTTTGACCAATCTGCTGAGAATTATCCCAATCCACCAAACCCAAGTGCTCTTGATTCTAGAAAAGTTTCTATCAGGACACATAATCACCATCCGTCCGGTGTTTCAGTGTCTGATGTGTGTTGAGCGTTACCTGGCAGTGGTTCATCCTGTAACCTTTCTGAAGTACAAACCTCTCAGATATAGAGTGATCTGCTGCACTGTGGCCTGGATAACGGGTCTTGGATCCTCTGTGCTCTGCATAATCATTGTCACATCATTTCATTTTTATGTGGTTTTCACTCCTGCAGTTCCTCCTCTTCCTCTCCATCCAGGTGTTTTGTCTTGTGGCTGTTCTCAGAGCTCTGAAGCAGTCAGGACCAGGAGAGAGAGGGAGAGAGAGAGAGGAGGAAAACCACATGAAGAGAAGAGCGTTTTATCTCATTCTAATACTGACCGTCCCTATGCTAAATGTATCTGTGCCTTTTATTATGAGAGGATTCTTCTATATTCTGCTACAGCGAGATACTCCAGTGTTAAGCCTGTTTAGTATTGTTTTGTGTTGGGTGGTTTTGTACCTGCTTTTCTTTTTCTCTGGCGAGTTGGGAAACTACCCTTCTTTAAACATCCCTAACACCTCTCATTTGTGTGAGGTTGCACTTTTAAAATTTTAAATATATACAATATTTTACTCATATTGTGATGGTTTAATTGAACTTTTAGTGTTATAAAAAACAAAAATTCCCTCTGGAAATCACTTTTGCCCACTACTGTAGAAGTAACTTTTTTTCTTCTTTGTTAATTGTCTTGTGCTTCAAAATCGTTTTGCTGTTGAAATTTTAAAGAAAGCTGACAATTGGCCGTTTAATGATCTAATGTGACAATACAATGTGATAACATATTCCGTTATGGAATAGAACAAAGTGTGTTCAATCAACTATATATGTTTTCCTGGTCAGTAATAATAACTAAGTCTGTAAGTATCTATACAGAAGTTTACCTATACCCTGAATGTTTTTTTTTTTTAGTTTAAAATTCAAACACGAAATATGAAAATATTCTTAACTCAAGTAATTTCTGTTTATGTATTATCAACAATTTTTATGTTTTTCAAATAAAATAAAATCATCAATGACACAAGCCAGGTGTTGCCATTGATCACTGCAGTGAGTTTCTTTTTGTTTTTCACAGTCCATTAAATGAACAACAACAGTTGGCATTCAGGTTAATGTACCATTTAATTATATATAAAGAGACAGAAATATATATACAGTATATATATATATATATATATGTATGTATATATATGTATGAATATATATATATATATATATATATATATATATATACTGTATATATATATATATATATATATATGTATATATATATATATATATATATATATATATATATATATATATATAATTTTGTATTATATCAAATCAAAATGACATTGGAGATTTTTGTTTTGTTTTAATTTTTTTAGCACTTCTTGAGTATCATGATTTTCCATTGCATTTACATATGTAAAAACAAATGTGTCAAATATTTTTTGTACAAAGAAGTTCATATGGCTTGACGTATTGCGAGTGACAGTGTGCGCTTACAAAGAAATGCCATGGGTCTGCGGAATTTGCATGGCGCAACTCCGCCCCATTTCGTGGGTATATAAGGAAGTACGCTGGCAACATGCAGTTATGTTTTTGCTTCGGAGCCAAGAGGTTCTCTTCACTCCTGCAGGCTATTCTCTGACTATCTTCGAGAATCTTCCAGACGAGCAGCTTCCAGTCGGTGTTGGTGTGATGGCGTGTTCCAGCGAGTTTCACATTCCTGCCTGCTGAACTGTGCAGTGGTGTGCAACAGCGTGTGTGTCACCCTACTGGTGAAGGGTACGATCGAGACCACTCCTCCAGCCGAAATGAAGTCCAGCTTCTTCAGCCCCGACTTCATTGTACCCAAGAAAACCGGTGGGTTCCGCCAATCCTGGACCTGCGCGTCACGGCCAAATGCATTTTCGAATGTGTGCGGCCACAGGATTGGTTCGCAGCGATCGACCTGAAGGACGCCTACTTCCATGTCTCCATTTTTCCTCAACACTGATCGTTCCTACAGTTTGTTTTTCGAGGGGCTGGCATACAAGTACGCGGTTCTCCCATCCGGGCTAGCCCTGTCTCCTCGTGTCTTCACGAAGGTTGTTAGGGCTACGGCAACACGGGGTTCGCATCCTGAATTATCTCGCCGACTGGCTGATCCTAGCTCACTCTCGAGACCAGGCTTGCGAACACAGGGATCTGGTGCTCCGGCACCTAGCTCGTCTGGGCCTTCGGGTCAACTGGGAGAAGAGCAAACTTTGCTCCGTGCAGAGGATGCGTGCAGCTTACGAGCGAGCGCTCACTGTCACTGTCACTGCTGACTTGCTTGAGACAATTCGAGGGAAAGAGTGCGGTTCCACTGAAATTTTTTCAGAGGCTCCTTGGGCATATGGCATCCGCAGCTGCAGCTACGCGGCTCGGACTGCTTCATATGAGACCACTTCAGCACTGGCTTCTCGATCAATTCCCGAGGTGGGCATGGCAATAGGCACGTTCCGAGTACCAGTTACTCCGACCTGCCGTCAGACCTTCACTCCGTGGTAGAACCTCAGCTTTCTACGGGCCTGAGTGGCCTTAGATCAAGTTTCCAGGCATGTTCTTGACTCAATAGATGCCTCCGCCATGGGCTGGGGCGCCATGCGGTGGTGGCTACCATCACTTCCGCTAGAGAATCGTCCACGAGACATGCCTATGCGTTGAAGTGGAACCTCTTCGTCAACTGGTGCTCTTCTCACCGAGAAGACCCCAGAAAGTGCTCGATCAGTGTCGTGCCTTCCTTCCTGCAAGATGGGTTGGAGCGAAGGGTGTCTCCCTCCACCCTGAAAGTGTATGTTGCCGCTATCGCAGAGTGCTCCTCTTGAACCTCTGCAATCAGTGGAGCTTAAGTTCCTGTCAGTTTAGACAGCGCTCCTGGTTGCATTGGCCTCCATTAATAGGGGACCTGCACGCATTTTCCGTTGACGAACCGTGCCTGGAATTAGGGCCGGCCTATTCTCACATGATCCTGAGTCCCCGGCCTGGATACATGCCCAAGGTTCCCACCACTCCCTTTCAAGATCAGGTGGTGAACCTGCAAGCGCTGCCCCCTGTGCTAACGTAGACAGAACGCAGTGTTTCAGGACCTCTGACCAGCTCTTTGTATGTTATGGTGGGAAGCTGAAGGGAAAGGCTCTCTCTAAGCAAAGGTTGTCTCACTGGATAGTGGATGCCTGCGGGCTGGACACCCCAGTGTTTTCCATATGCAGCCCCCTCCTGGGTCATATGTGTATTCTGTAAGTCCCCCTGGGGTTTGGTGAAAAATCTAATTTAGATTTTGCCAGCGCAAACCCACTTTTGGCGTTAAAAACCTACTGTCACGATTTACTAAAGAAACATAGTGAAAAATTAGCGCTGTAAAGGTGGGAACACAGTTATTTTTGCGGCTTATTGCATAGCATATACATTTGTTGAAGTTCACCTTTCAGATGCAAAATTTATGGGAGGAGAGTATTTAAATGAATCATGCAAGGTGATTTACTAAGGTTTGCGGTCATCAATTTACTGGTATTTGCGCCATTATTCATTGATTAATTTGTGGGTCGTCAGTAGATCACATGCAGAACTTCCCACTCCAATCAGAGCTTTTTTTGGAATTGTGCTCATTTCCCCTGTTTAGTAAATCTGGCCCTTAATGTTTTATTTAACAAAATTCTTGACCTTGGACCTTGGTCTTGGCCGACATGCCCGTTCGTGAGACTCTAGTGTCGAAGTTCACTCCGCTTCGCCCAGAAGAAGCTCACAAGGGGGGTTATGGGGGGATTGGATGTCTCCCTCGGTTGCAAGGGAGTAGTTTTGGTTTGAACATTGGGGGGTTGAAGTGTGAACCGTTTAACAGGGTCCCAGAGGCATGCTCCCTCATGAGGTTTATTTATTTGTTTGTTTGTGCAAAATGGTCTTTTGTAGAATGGTTCACACATGCAAAGTTGGTTGATAACATAACTGCAATAAAGGAGCCTATAGTTAACAATCACTTGTTTACAAATTGCCATGGGAAGTCAAACTATCTTTGCTTAAAATTTTCTCATACTGAACATGTTGATTCCCTGTTATATCTTAGAATATCAGAAAGACAGATTTTTCCTAATAATTATTTTGTGGTCCATAAAAGAAAGAACGCCATAAGTAAATGACAACACCAGGGTGAGTAAATGATGATTTAATTTTAATTTTAGAGTGAACTTTCCCTTTAAATCTATTGCTCCGTATTGAGGAACAGAGAAAATGTCATCTGACATACATTTGCATGCCAGGACTGAATGGTGATAAACTATGCGAGATGTGAATGTATTTCTCAGTACAAAAGAGCTACTTCACAATACTGTGCGTCCCGCTGGAATTTTTACCAGTTGATGTTTTTTAAGTATTTTCATTTAGTCATATCTCAAAAGTTAAATATGTTAAAAGTTACTGTTGTATTATATAAAATGGGACTTGATTTTTGAGGAATTACTGGAAATTGACTTGTCAAGGTAATAAACTCCCCTTTCAACTATTTTATATTACAGTTTATTTTGAAATGATATATTAAATTATTGAAAAAAGACATTTATTAACAGTTAAACAGTTTTCATTCATATTACAAAGCCATTTTACACAAAATAAGTAGGCAGTGAAACATGTTTATATGTCTAAACCTATATATATATATATATATGTGTGTGTGTGTGTGTGTGTGTGTGTATGAGCATTAATATCGTTTCATAACAACGTTTGATACTAATTAAAAGAATGTGTATTTAGAGGGAAGTACAAAGAGATGAACTACTCTGCTGTGGATCCTACATTTGAGGTTTTCCCATCAACTAACCTCACTGCATATAAAAACACACCAATGGACACTATGACGATTTGTGTGATGATCTTCAGTCTTCTGTTTGGTCTTCCTACACACTCCTATGTTATATGGCTCATCATCACAGGAACAGGAAACGGAGTTGCATCAGAGTTCTTTATGCTCAATCTCTCTGTTTGTGAGATGATTTTCTGTCTGTTTGCTGTGATTTATTTGTATAAGGAAATTAGAACAAGTTACCAAGAATCAGTGTCCTTGATTACATTGAGGTTTTTAACAGGAAACATCATCACCATCCGTCCTCTGTTTCAGTGTCTGATCTGTTTTGAGCGTTACCTGGCAGTGGTTCATCCTGTAACCTTTCTGAAGTTCAAACCTCTCAGATATAGAGTGATCTGCTGCACTGTGGCCTGGATAACGGGTCTTGGATCCTGCTTTTTGTTCATGTTAATTTTAGTGTCATCCAACATTTTCATGTGGGTTTCGTTCGTGCAGATCCTCCTCTTTCTCTTCATCCAGCTGTTTTGTCTTGTGGCTGTTCTCAGAGCTCTAAAGCAGTCAGGACCAGGAGAAAGAGGGAGAGAGAGAAAGGAAGAAAACCACATGAAGAGAAGAGCATTTAAGATCATTGTAATATTGACTGTGACCATGCTAACTATAATTGTTCCTTTTATAATCTCAAGATTCCTCAATATTCTTTTACAAAAAGATGTTAAGGAAGTGAGTGTGTTTAGCTTGTATTGTTTTGTGTTGGGTGGTTTTGTACCTGCTTTTCTTTTTCTCCGGCGAGTTGGGAAACTGCCCTACTTCAAACATCCCTAATTCCTCTCACTCCTTTAAAACATTTCAATATTATCAACATGTTACAAATTATATTTTTGCTGTTTTATGGATTTTTCATGCTTTATAAAGGTTTTACTGATTAAATTCTACTGAAAAGCCCACACTAGGCTGTTTAATGGAAGGTTTGTGACAACTTACCCCATAAAGTATAATAAATTGTTTGACTAACATCAGATCAGATGTCTTTTTTCCCTGGATGCACTAAAGGTGAAAATAGCCATCTGTGTCTATAAAAAAGTGAAAAGTGTGATGATATAAATATCCTTTTGTATCATCAGTCATTTGCAGTGGTGTAAAGTAACGAAATACAAATACGTTACTGTAATTGTAAGTTTTCAAAATAAAATAATTGATCATTTATCTCTAACACAGTGTCACCTGTTTCGCTTATGTCGGATGTTTTCATAGACTACTGTTGTGAATATAAAGAGTTTTAATTTCATATTTCTGTCACAGCAGACAAACAATTTGATAAAGAACAGAATATTTTTTTCCAAAGAACAATTGTACCATATTTCAAATTGACACGATCCTGCATCACATTCTTCACAAAACATTGACTCCTTAAACACTTAAACACTCTAGCCAAATCTCTAAATGGAGCTTGCATCTTTATCTTTAAGTCAATATTTAGTGAATTAAATGTGTAAAATAACAATTGTTAGCATGTTTTTTAAATTTGTATTTTTTACATGCATGTAAACATCTCATGCCTTTAAATCAACTCAAATTAACATGCTGGATTTTCTATAAAAATAGAACATTTTCTATGCAAATGTTTCAAATGTTTACTCAGACAGCTATCTGACTCATGCAAATATATCTTAGTGACAGCTGTGAAGTAAGCGCAGATTTAAATGCATCCAGAAAGACTGGACATTCACTTTTAAGGTGACAAACTCATTTGAATTTGAAAGTTTTCCCCCAAGAACGATTGTTACGTCCCTATTAACGATGTCTAGGGAATAAGGGCATAACACTTTAAAAATTGTGTGTGTACCTCAATGTACAGGACAGAGCAAGAAAAGGAAGCCGACCTCAGAACTCAGCTCAAAAGGATTTATTAATCCACAGTGCCATGAAGAGTGAGTGAAGAAAATAATATTTACAATATATACAAACAATGAATAAGAACAATAACAAAATAACGACATTAAACACAAACACAAGGTGGGAAGGCGAGCGCACGAGAGATGCCAAATCAAATAAATAAAACAAAACAAACTAGCTAAAAGTTAATTCGACTAAACTAACTACCAAACAAAAAATGTAGAAAAGAAATCTTCGGCGTCAAGACGCTCTAACTAAACTACACTAACTAAATAACAAAACTTACAAAGTGGGCACTCTCCTAAACTAGTGTGTCTAACATAATCCAAAACATTCTAAGTGCAAAGTGTATGTCGCGTGACCTAATAACCTGCTCTCTTCCCAGCTTTACACACTGTGTAAACTGATCAGGCTGAACAGTATAGGCCTACTCGAAACACTATGCAGCAAATAAACAGAACTCGACTGTTAGACACACAGACAAATCATTGACAGCAAGTCACACAAGCGCAACAGACAAAAGTGAGCAAACAGCTGTTGACATGGAAGTGATCACGGGCATTTGAATGAAGTGGTGAGATGTGATTGGATGAGGTGAACCGAAACGTCATCATCCTTCATTAAGATTGACAGGTGGTAGATTGATTCAACGAACACCTGAAACACACACACACCACAACAACAACAACAACAACAACAACAACAACAACAAACTACACACATCTCCATATTGCAACACTTTGAATACGTACGAGTATGTAACAACGATATACAGCAATACCATGGCCATCTGGACTGAGCTGTGTTGTCCTTTATTGTCCACAAGTGGAAATTTGTCTTTGGCTTCACTATACACCACACACAAGGACCAACACAACATAACAATACACATAAATATAAAACAATTAAAATAATAACATTCCCACATCCACATATATAATATATGCATACATTTCCAACCAAACTCATATTCATATCTTCTCAACATTTAAAATTCTAATGGCAGTTGGCTCAAATGACATCTGGTACACATTTTTACTCGCCTGGGGTTGTCTAAAACGTCTCCTTGATGGTAACAAGTGAAATTTAGAAAGGGATGAGAAGAATCCTCTATAATAACCAATGCTTTTATTTGAACTTTTGATATATATTCTGTGTATATATATATATATATATATATACCATTCAGTTGTCTTTGTGTTTTACCTACAATTGCGCTAGCTACATTAACCACCCTTGACAAATTCTGCTTTGGTTTAACAGTCAGAACTCCATACCACATTGTCATATTAAAAGACATAATACTCTACACAAGATTCTTATACACCATTTCTACAATATTCTTGCTCACGCCAAAGTGCAAATATACAATCACTGCATTGTCTTAATAGAAACATAATTCAAATTACTATCTATGAATGTTCCCAAGTATTTAAACCTACAGACTATTTCTACCTGGCATCCATCAATTATCAAGGGTTGCAATTTTTCTGCAGTGGCGGTTAAAAGCCAAGGGGTTTTCCCCAAGGGGAACGCATTCCGTTTGATCAGGGCTATGCGCAGATGCCTTCGTTCCCTGTCCATATGGAAGAAACCTTGGTTCCTGTCCCAAGGCCCAGTGTTGGGAGCGCCATGTTGCCGGAAAAAGTTTTGACACATGCCTCATACGCTGGGGCCCAGCCACGGAAGGCCGATTTGCGAGAGGCCTGTGGCAGGACCATCATCATTCTTGGCACATAAATTACCTAGAGATGTTGGATGTTTTCAGGGCTCTGAGGAGCTTCCTCCCAGACCTCAGGGGCCATCACGTTCTTGTATGGACAGACAATGTGTCAGTGGTCTCTAATTTGAATCATCAGGGGGGTCTGAGATCACAATGCACATCTCCAGGGACCAGAATCGGAGAGCGGACATCCTGTCGAGGCAGGGGCTGAGGCCCGGGGAATGGAGACTTCACCCCGAGGTGTGAGGTCAATATGCGAGAGGTTCGGCCCAGTGGAAGTGGATCTTTTTGTGTCTCAAGAGACGACCCACTGCCCTCTGTGGCTCTCTCATGCGAGATGGTTCAGGCGTGGCCGATTTTCCCGATTGCTCTGCTCCCGGGAGTCCTGGAGAGGGTCCGGCGAGTGTTGCGGCATAGTGGGTATTTATTCCCCAAAAAGTCATCATCGACGCAGTGCGATATTCCAACCAAATATAGAAATATTCAGCACCGCAAACTGATCTTGTTGTTCATAAAAAAACACATTAAGCTAGTTGAGTGAATGTCCAGAGTGTGCAGAGACAAAGAAACCCAAAAGGAGATTTCATTTATTGAACATTTTGGTCACTCTATAATCCTCTTTAATTTTATGAGTTGCATGACTATACGGCTATAAAAAAATATTTATAGGTCTGTGTAAATTTTTAATTAGTTGTGTAAATTATTGTCTCATAATTTCTCATAATGTTGGATCTTTCTAAACCTCATATTTGGTACAAACAAAATTTGCATTCCAGGTGTTTGACATACCACCTATGAAAGCCAAGATTCAAATTTATATTCACTCATCATATAACAATTTCTTTAAAATATTTACTCACAAAAATAACCCTGTTATTGTCAATCTCATTGATCAGTTAAGGGTCAATTTAAAGGAATGGACCTCCAATGGTGATCTCCTTGTGTGGAATATTCTTCCTAAAATAAGGCAGAGTAAAGTATTAATTTTGTATTAAGTTGACAGTGCACCTTTTATACTCACTATTAATAATATAGTATAAGCCTGAAGATAATAATTGTAAAATACATTTTAGATACATTTTAAAGCAATAAACATTTTTTATATTTTATTTACAAAGAATGTTGTATTGCAAAATCATTTTCCAACTAGTCTTTAAGAAAGCATCATATCCCATAGGCTGACTACTCTTGTACTTTTTTGTAGGATCATGAGCTATATATTAAAATTTTTCCACATACCTACACTTTTTAACCTCATTTTTTATATTGAATATTTGCATATGTGTTCGTAGACATTATATATTCTTGTGACAGCTGTGAAGTCAGCCTACAACACACAGCACCGAGATTTATACACATCCAGAGAGACTGGACATTCACTCTTCAGGTGATAAACTTCTCTTTTAAATTGTATTCATTTTCTATGCTGAATGATACGTCACAATATGGGCATATTGTTAATTGGTCATATTAAAGGGGTTGTGGGCATGCAGGGCATGTTTGTTGGTAGAGTGCCATTTGTTTTATCAAACAAAAATCAATAATTTACTTTGAAAACTAAAATAGCTATACACATCTCTATTTCTACAGATCATAGTTGCTATATCTTGTGAGCTTCTGTCCATAGACAAGAGAAGAGAAAATGAACTCAACCAGACCTGACATGTACACCAACTCCACAAGTCCTTGCATTGAGCTAATAGTCAATCTCCAAATGTGCATCTTCACCCTCAATTTCCTTTTTGGTCTTTTTACACACTCCTATGTTATATGGCTCATCGTCACAGGAGCAAAAAATAGAATTGCCTCAGACTTCTTTATCCTCAATCTCTCTGTTTGTGAGATTGGCAACACTATGACTTCTTTATTCTTTATTCTGTCAAATGTGTTCCCATGTCTCTTAACATTAGTAACATTTTTACAAGGACTAGCTGTCACTGGTCGTCCTCTGTCCCAATGTCTGATCTGTGTTGAGCGTTACCTGGCAGTGGTTCATCCTGTAACCTTTCTGAAGTACAAACCTCTCAGATATAGAGTGATCTGCTGCACTGTTGTCTGGATAATCAGTCTTGGACCATGTTTATTTTGTAGGTTTATTTTAAACCCTTTCAACCTGAAGGCATATGCCTTCTTCATCTCACTGCAGTTCCTCCTCTTCCTCTCCATCCAGTTGTTTTGTCTTGTGGCTGTTCTCAGAGCTCTGAAGCAGTCCGGACCAGGAGAGAGAGGGAGAGAAAGAAAGGAGGAAAACCACATGAAGAGAAGAGCATTTTATCTCATTTTAATAGCTACCGTGAATGTGGCTTTTATACATATACCATATGCTATCGTAGCACTCAACGCCATTTTAACACAGCAATATGTTTGTGAACACTGGTTTTCTGGTTCGGTTTGTTATGTTCTAGCTGGTTTTGTTCAGCCTGTTCTTTATCTGCACCGCACTGGAAAACTCTCCTTCCTCTGTTCCTCATAAAACCTGCTATTGTGATATTTAAATGTCATGGGACAATTTTGAATCACCTTACTTTCCTTTAAAATTGGTTCCTTTGTTTCTTTCCTCTAAATGAGCACCAGAATCATCTGAGTTCAGCCTGCTTTGAGGCAATGTATATTTACATATTCTGTAAAAATGGAATGTTACATAAAAACTTTACTAAAAACTCAAAACCTTTGATTATCTTATGAATATATTTACAATATTGAATGTCATAAACCCACAAATCCAGCATCTGCAAAACACAGTAATTGTTTCAAGGTAACATCTACACATGACTTGGTTTCTACTGGATTAATAAAAGCATATGCACGTTTACACTTGGCCAGTGAGATATGAACTGCTGACAGTCAGTAAACGTTGGTTAATGCATGAAATCCTTTATTGTCCCATTTATGTACAGATTTTATTATAAGTGTGTATTTCAGATATGGTTGCTAAGTTTGTATATCCAATAAATCATTTCAACAATAAAGCAGTGTCATTTTCTTTGTCTTTCTTTCTAAATACTTGGTCTTAACATTTTCATTTCAAGAGCAGAATTCAAAAGTCTAACTTTCTATTTTATTTTTCTTACTGTATAAAACGTCTCGGTTACGGATGTAACCCTCGTTCCCTGAGTAGGGAACGGAGACGTTACGTCGGATGACGGAGAATGGGGGTTTCGCCAGAAAGCCAATCCTCTTCGAGTATTAAAAAACGAGCCAATGGCAAAGAAATGCCATGGGTCTGCGGAATTTGCATAATGTATCTCCGCCTCACTGCGTGAGTATTTAAGGAGAAACACCTGCAACAGCAGATCATGTCTTCGCTGAGGAGCCGAGACTGAACTCAGGCGTCTACCCAGCGGTACAGCGGAAGTGGCACGGAGACGTAACGTCTCCGTTCCCTACTCAGGGAACGAGGGTTACATCCGTAACCGAGACGTTCCCTTTCGTAGTCACTCCGAGTTACGTCGGATGACGGAGAATGGGGGTCCCCGTGTAATCACGCCACCTTCACAGCTGTCTTCCAGTGCCCTGCGAAGTCTGACCTCCCTGTCGTGATATAGGCACGGACGAAGGAGTCCTACTAACACAGGAATACCAAGGTACACTGGGAAGCATATCTCGGGGGAGATATGCCGCAGCATGCCTACCCATAGGGAGGACTTAAGAATACACATATGGCCCAAGGGGGCTACATATGGAGGAACACTGGAGTGACCAGCCCGTAGGGTGGCATCTACTTTCAACTCCAGGAGTGGCAGGTGACATGCCGAGGGAAAGACACATGCTCAAAGAGGCTTACAGTGGAAAATACACATGTGGGGGTTACTCAGAGGAGGAACCATGCACACGGAGGCACCTAGCCGACGCACAGGCAATAGACACTGGCGCCAGCGTCAACAGTGCTGGAGGAACTCAGGGCTTCAGAGGGGAAGGCTCATCTGAGGAAATATCGCACGTATCCAGTCCGTGGAGTGGAATGGCGAGCAAGCGAGACACTTAACAGCTCCCATGTTAGCTTGAAAAAGACAGTACATGGGCGGAGACTGGCTCCACTCGGAGATTGTAGAATCTGGCGAATGTGTTAGGTGTCGCCCAGCCTGCAGCTCTGCAGATGTCTGTTAGCGAGGCGCCACGCGCTAAAGCCCAAGAGGACGCCACACTCCGGGTGGAGTGGGCGGTCACACCAAGGGGGCATGGTCGACCTTGCTGCTGGTATGCCAAAGCAATGGCGTCCACTATCCAGTGAGACAACCTTTGTTTGGAGAGAGCCTTTCCCTTCAGCTTCCCACCATAACAGACAAAGAGCTGGTCTGAGGTCCTGAAACACTGCGTCCTGTCTACGTAAGCACGGAGTGCGCGTACTGGACAGAGCAGTGCCAAGGCTGGGTCTGCCTCCTCCCGGGGCAGCGCTTGCAGGTTCACCACCTGGTCCCGGAAGGGAGTGGTGGGAACCTTGGGCACATATCCGGGCCGGGGTCTCAGGATCACGTGAGAGAGGCCGGGCCCGAACTCCAGGCACGCTTCGTCAACGGAGAATGCGTGCAGGTCCCCTACCCTCTTGATGGAGGCCAGTGCAACCAGGAGCGCTGTCTTCATTGACAGGATCTTAAGCTCAGCTGATTGCAGAGGCTCAAAGGGAGCCCTCTGCAGGGCACTTAAGACCACTGAGAGGTCCCAAGAGGGAACGAGAGGAGGGCGAGGAGGATTCAGTCTCCTCGCTCCTCTCAGGAACCTGAGGATCAGGTCGTGCTTTCCAAGAGACTTACCTTCAACTGCTTCGTGATATGCGGCGATAGCGGCCACATACACCTTCAGGGTGGAGGGAGACAGCCTTCGCTCCAACCCGTCTTGCAGGAAGGAAAGCACAACGCTGATCGAGCATCTCCTGGGGTCTTCTCGGCGAGAAGAGCACCAGTTAACGAAGAGGTTCCACTTCAACGCATAGACATGTCTCGTGGACGATGCTCTAGCGGAAGTGATGGTAGCCGCCACCGCTGGTGGCAGGGTACTCAAACCTGCCTCGTCCCGTCCAGGAGCCACACGTGGAGTCTCCAAAGATCGGGACGAGGGTGCCATAGGGTGCCCCGTCTCTGAGAAAGGAGGTCCTTCCTCAGAGGAATTGGCCAAGGAGGTGCTGTCGCGAGGAGTACCAGTTCGGAGAACCAGGTCTTGGTGGGCCAGTATGGGGCGACCAATATGACCTGCTCCTCGTCCTCCTTGATCTTGCACAGAGTACGTGCGAGAAGGCTCACTGGGGGAAACGCATACTTGCGTAGGCCCTGCGGCCAGCTGTGCGCCAGTGCATCCGTGCCGAGCGTGCCCTCGGTCAGGGAGTAATACAGGGCGCAATGGGATGAGTCGTGGGAGGCAAACAGATCTATCTGTGCGTCCCCGAACTGGTCCCATATCAGCTGGACCGACTGGGGATGGAGTCTCCATTCGCCAGAGGTTGGCCGGAGCCGTGACAGCTCGTCGGCTGCAAGGTTCCGCACTCCTGGAATGTAAATAGCACGAAGGGACCTCAGGTGCTTCTGACTCCATAAGAGGAGGTGGCGTGCGAGTTGCGACATACGGCGAGAGCGTAGACCACCCTGACGGTTGATGTACGCTACAGTCGCGGTATTGTCCGAGCGGACAAGTACGTGTTGACCCAGGAGCAAAGCGTGGAAGCGGTGCAGGGCAAGGCGTACTGCCAGCAACTCGAGGCAATTGACATGCATGAGGCGCTGGGGTCCTGTCCAGGAGCCCGCGGCTGCATGTCCATTGCACATGGCGCCCCAGCCCGTGGCAGAGGCATCTGTGGAGACGACAACATGCCTGGAAACTCGTTCTAGGGGAACTCCGGCCCGTAGAAAGCTGAGGTTCCGCCACGGGGTGAAGGTCTGACGGCAGGTCGGAGTTATTGGAACTCTGAGCGTACCGCGATGCCATGCCCACCTCGGGACCCGATCGCGAAGCCACAGCTGAAGCGGTCTCATATGAAGCAATCCGAGTGGCGTTGCCGCGGCTGCGGACGCCATATGCCCCAGGAGCCTCTGAAAAAGTTCGAGATAATTCAGGATGCGAACCCCGTGTTCGCGTAGGGGAACAAGGGCTGCCTCGACGACCTTCGTAAAGACGCGAGGAGACAGAGCCAACCCGAATGGGAGAACCGCGTACTGGTATGCCTGCCCCTCGAAAGCAAACCGAAGAAACGGTCTGTGTCGAGGTAAAATGGAGACATGAAAGTAGGCGTCCTTCAGGTCTATCGCTGCAAACCAATCCTGTGGCCGCACGCATTCGAAAATGCGTTTGGCCGTGAGCATCTTGAACGGCAGCCTGTGAAGGGAGCGGTTCAGGACGCGCAAGTCCAGGATTGGCCGTAACCCACCGGTTTTCTTGGGGACAATGAAGTAGGGGCTGTAGAACCCTGACCTCATCTCGGCTGGAGGGACAGCCTCGATTGCACCCTTCGCCAGCAGGGTAGCAACCTCCGCTCTCATGATCGGGGCATTGCCACCGACCATAGTAAAGCGGACTCCCCTGAAGCGGGGAGGAGACCGTGCGAACTGAATCGCATAGCCGAGCCTGATAGTTCGGGCGACCCAACGGGACAGATTGGGGAGCTCTAACCAAGCCCCCAAAAACTGATCCAGCGGAATCATCCGAGCCACAGGCGTCCCCCCGGAGGGGCAGCGAGGCGGAGTGACCGGCACAGGCAAGGGTGGCATAGCGGCCCTGAGCGTGTGCACAGCCAAGCTCCGCGCCCTGACAGAGGAGACCAGGGAAGGACCAGCGTTCCACGGGGGTCTGCTCTGCCAGGGGTCTGGCGATAGAGGGGGATGAGAGTGGTGTGGTCCGGGGACGGCACGCACTGTCATCCTCGCCCTCAGAGACAGAGGAGGACGAGAGTGGCGAGGCACGGGGGCGTCGCGCACTGTCATCCGGCTCTGTGTGCTCAGTGATGGACATTTCGGTTCTTTCTTTAACCACATTAGGGTGCTGCCCACCCGTGGGTGAGCAGCGGGGAGTGGAGAACAAAAGATTCTCCCCCGGCCCTCCACCGGGGGAAGGAGGGGGCCTGCAACCGCCTCCTGTGAAAAAACCGACACCATCACTGAGCAGCCCGTCTCAGGAGCGCCGCTTGGCCTGGCGTTTAGCGGGGCGCGGGGCCTGAGGGGGCTGGGACGCCTTCCTGCGGCTTCCTCCACGACGCGGCCCGGGTGAAGGCTGCTGCTGGGGCCGTGCGGGAGGGGCGGGAGCCGCGGGAGGGCGCCCTCGGCGGCGAGCAGGCTGAGGCATCTGTGCCGACGGCTGGGTGGAGGCAGCAGCTGGCCGTCGGGGCAGAATGTGTTTTATCGCCTCAGACTGCTTCTGTGCGGTCGAAAACTGCTGGGCGAAGTCTTCAACCGCTCCGCCGAAGAGGCCGGCCTGGGATATGGGAGCATCGAGCAGACGAGTCCGCTCAACGTCCCGCATATCGGCCAGGTTCAGCCATAGGTGACGCTCCTGGACCACATTAGTGGCCATCACCTGACCCAGGGAGCGTGAGGCCACTTTCGTCGCCCGGAGAGCGAGGTCAGTGGCGGCACGCAGTTCGTCGAACGTCCCTGGGTCAGTCCCGCCCTCGTGCATGTTTCTGAGCAGCTGGGCCTGGTAGACCTGCAAGGTGCTCATCGCATGCAGGGCAGCAGCCGCCTGTCCTGCAGCTCTGTGAGACCTCGCCACCATTGATGACGAGAATCTACAGGCCTTGGACGGGTGCTTAGGATTACCACGAGAGGATGCGCTCTGAGGACACAGTTGCATCGCAACAGAGCGCTCCACCGGGGGAATCCCAGTGTACCCATGGGCAGCTGCGCCATCGAGGGGAGGAAAGGCGGAGAAAGCTGACGAGCGTTCACGGGAGGTCAAAGGAGCCTTCCATGATCTCGACAGCTCCTCATGCAGCTCCGGGAAGAAAGGAATTGGGGTTGGCTGAGGCCGTGAGGCGGCAGCCGCACCCAAAAACCAATCGTCCAGCCGCGAGCGCTCGGGGCAGGGCGGAGGGTTCCACTCTAGCCCGATGCTCACGGCTGCCCGGGACAGCATGGCTGTCATCTCAGGATCCGACACGGGCAACGCTGGGACTCCCGAAGGAGGCAACGCAGCCGCATCCTCACTTCCTGAAGACTCAAGCCCACCTTGTGATGCCGCGATCGACATCGCGTCATCCTCTGGAGCGCCGAATGAAACACGCGGGGCTTCCGAAGAAGAGCCCGCCTGAATCACCGCGGCACTCGCGGGTTGCAACACAGCGGAGGGGGGCGTGGTCCGAGGACGCATCGTCGGATTGCTCCACACCGTCACCCTCAGATCACCCAGTCCCCCAGCCGAACTACCACCTCTCGTGGAGGAAGCAGAACGGGTGGTGGACGCGGGGACTCTCACTGAAAGATCATTGAGTCTTAATCTTAGTGTTGCGATGGCCATGTTCCCACAGAAGGAACATGAGTCATCCACGAGCGCTGCTTTAGCGTGTTCAAAGCCCAGACACACAAAGCAGCGCTCGTGCCCATCAGAAGATGACAGATAACGACCGCAACCAGAAGAACACGGGCGAGACATCTTTAAAAAGACGTGCCACGTGCAGCTCTTTTAGGAGAGGAAAAACTCTGCAATGCTGAGGCGACCAGGGAGAAAACACAAAGTCAGGCAGACCACTGCACAGATCGCAGGCAATGTGAAGACTCGCTGGATACCGCCGTCACACCAACACTGGAGAGTTCGCTCGTCTCGAAGAGGTGAGTCACTTGTAAACTCAGTTGTGGCTGTGGAGTGAAGAGGTTCTCTTGGCTCCGAAGCGAAAACATGATCTGCTGTTGCAGGTGTTTCTCCTTAAATACTCACGCAGTGAGGCGGAGATACATTATGCAAATTCCGCAGACCCATGGCATTTCTTTGCCATTGGCTCGTTTTTTAATACTCGAAGAGGATTGGCTTTCTGGCGAAACCCCCATTCTCCGTCATCCGACGTAACTCGGAGTGACTACGAAAGGGAACTCACAGCCATGCACAACTGCAGGTGTGATATTCTACAACAATTCAATAAACTGGAAGGTAATACTTATATTTCTACAGACAATATTTTGCTTTGCCAAACTTTCAATCTAAAAGGTCAGGACACATTTTGAATGGCATTAAAATGTTTATATGTTCAAAATAACATTTTCTATAGCCTATTGACAATAAAAAAGGTTAACTCTGATTAGACTGTCCTAGTGAACCTAACTTTTTCCTTATATATTTGCATTTTTGATGTTTTATGTGACGTGTATCAGATGCATATATTCTTTTAAAAAACTGTGAAGTCAGTCTACAAAACAGCACAGAGATTTATACACATCCAGAGAGACTGGACATTCACTCTTCAGGCAATAAACTCCTCTTTTAAATTGGACAATCTGGTTATCCATCATATTAAAGTGGTTAATGGTATATTAGATTGATTAATTAAAGTAAATCACTGTAGCTACAAATGTACTTAAGTCTATTAGATTGTGCTAAAGTGGAACTATTGCAAGTATACTTTATTGTACAGTTTAAATATCTTGCATTTACAGACTGATATTATGCAGAGATCATACTATCCTTACTAATGGTGATATTAAACACATTTTAATATTAATCAATTAACAAACGCCATCACACACCTGCAGGTGATGTGAAAAAGAAGACCAAATAGGTAGGTCGACAAATCTGCAAATAAGGAACTCCCGCACACTATCAGTACTTGCAAGTAATATATAAAGGTTTTGTTAGCAACGTTTCGGTCGCACGACCTTCATCATGCATCTGATGATGAAGGTCGTGAGACCGAAACATTGCTAATAAAACATTTTTATATTACATGCCAGTACTGATAGTGTGCGGGAGTTCCTTATTTGAAGGCTTAATATTAAGAAATATGCATTATGCAATAATGAAGTACTCCAAATAAAGTTTAATTATCAGTAAGTCTCAAATGATAAGTGCTTTGTTTATCTAGTGATATTTGTTTATCCAATAAATCATTTTTATAAATGATCTAGTGTCAAATTTTGTCACTAGTGGAAGCCTATTTTCAGACGTACATTATTGAGTAGAGTGGATATTCATTATTCCATATCCACCTTTTTTTAAGGTGCAAGGTGCAACCGTTTGTAAATTGAATGTGTGGATAGAACACAATATAAATCATAGTCAATATGTGACACCAGATAGGGCCCAAAAAAACAAAAACAAAAAAATAGGAAAATAAATAAATCTGTCACAGAAGACAATAAGTTGTAGAAAAATACATAATTCTTTATTAAACAGGACCATAAAGATGTTCAGGACATTAACCCTGAGCCAAGTCACCTGACAGGGGCAGCAATTTCACAAATTGTCCAACTGGGAATCATTACAAATCCATACATTAATGAATTCAATCAAATACCCCCAATTAATCTAAAAAATTAACTTAATCTATAATGGTGCTGGTTATTGCATCAGTACAATAAAAAAAAAAAAACATCCATTGTAATAGTAAAAAAAAAAAGAAAAAAAAAAGAAAGCCTTGTTAAAACACCTGAGAGAGAGAGAAAAAACCCCACCCACACACTTCCTTCATTCAAAACGCTAACATAACTCACAAACCATAATCAGAATGGATGTAAACATAAAATAAGCATGGCCAAACCAGCCCATTCTCATCCCAAGGCGTCATCTAACTGACGCTTTTGACCGTAGGTCAATGCAGCATTTTGACGCATGCCGACGAACATGGTACCCCTTAAGCGTCCATATGAGACGCGCCTCCTAGTGGTCTAACCCTAAACCTACCCCAGACCTAAACCTACCCATAACGGAAGCGTCATCTAACTGACGCTAAAGGGTGCCATGTGCGTCGGCATGTTGACGCATGGTCAAAAGTGTCAGTTAGATCAGGGGTCCCCAACCCCCGGGCCGCGGACCGGTACCGGTCCGTGGGTCATTTGGTACCGGGCCGCACAGAAAAAATAAATACCTTACATTATTTCCGTTTTATTTATTCACACATTTACCTGTTCACATATCGTGTCTTTTGCGCACTCAAGTTTGTTATTTCAAATGTAGGCGCGCGGTATGTGCGCTCATAATGGAAGCGACGCGCCTGTTTTTTCCAAGCACGTCCGCGCCACATCGAGATAAAAACATCTCAACTTTTCAGAATGCCGCAAGCGCAATGCAGGTCACGTGACAAGAACCAACCAATCATCTTCCACACTGTAAACTGCTGCACTAGTTCCTAGTAAAAAATATTTTTACTAAAAATATTAATGCTCACAACTGATTCCTTGTTAAATCCATCATTGTTTATACAGAATTGTTCTATATTCTATATATAAATGTGTATGTGTTTGCCATTTCTGGTGTTTTATGACCACTTCAGTTATAGTCTAACCTCAGACAAATACAGAGCCGTTGCGCAGGAGAGATAAGTTAGTTTCACGGCAGAAGCTCCGTTTACTGATGCTTGGGCCAACTTTTCTTAAAATATAATCAAACTGGTCCTGGTCCACTCTGAAATAGGCTTTGAACCTCCCATTGTCCAGGCGGAGCTCCTGAATCAGCTGGTGAAATTCCCCATGGTTTTTGCGTTTTTGTAGTATCGGTTGCACGGTCTTGCACCCAAACACTGCAGCGTTTTTTTTTTTACTCTTCTTAGTAAATAAATCTTGTAACAGAGTTACAGCAAGGGTTTTTCGGTGGTGGAAATCCATTGCTGAAATTTCCTTGCTGTAACGGAGAGTGCAGCTGATGGTTGCTTAGCAACGACAGACACCTCCGGAGTGCAACCGTTTTCTACGCGTTTTTAGGAGCACCTTAAAGGCCGGTCCGTGAAAATATTGTCTGACATTAAACCGGTCCGTGGCGCAAAAAAGGTTGGGGACCACTGAGTTAGATGACTTGGGATGAGAATGTGTTGGCCAAACACATACTTGCTCTATCAGCAAAATAAGAGAAATGCAAGACAGGTTTACCTTCAATAGGCTTTATGCACAGGTTCACTAGTCACTACTTCCTGAACTCCAGCCAGCTCCTTTGTTTCCTGTCTGCCATTATTGGACAAACTGATTAATCCAGGCACACCTGGATTAATCAGTTTGTCCAATAATGGCAGACAGGAAACAAAGGAGCTGGCTGAAGTTCAGTACAGCTGTGCATAAAGCCAATTGAAAAATAATTCTTCTTCTTCTTCTATGGCGGTTGGCAACCAGCTTTTTGGTGCATTTCCGCCACCATCTGGACTAGAGTGTGGATCAAGAGGTCAACCTACACCTCTTTAAATTATTTTTAATAACCCAGTTATCTTCAAAAAAGAAAACAAAAAGTGAAAACAAATTTCACCAGATCCTCTTTGCGGTATATCATGTAAATTTAATGTCATATGGTTCTCATCAAGTTGTGAAATCAATCTTTGTCTGGCTTGATGGTATTTAGGACAAATCATAATTACATGCTCTACTGTCTCTTGACTATTGCAATATTCACAAATTCCATCAACATGCTTTTTCATTATAAATAAAGTTCTATTTAATCTTGTATTTCCTAGCCTCATTCTGGACACCACATCTTCTTCTCGCTTACTTCTGTAGGCCTATGCATTCCTGTTCTTTCCCGCTTTTCCTTGAATACTATACAGGTGTCTCCCAGACTGTTCATTATCCCATAGAAACGGCATTATACAATAATTTTAGCTTTAATTATCTACTTTTGACTTCAGCTTTGCTGTATTTAATATCCACATCAGGCTTCTCTGCTGCTTTCTTCGCACATTTGTCTCCGGCTGCCTTTCCATGTTGCCTGTCCTTTAAATTGGGCCACCCTATCAGCAATCTGTAATGGGATTGGAAGTTGCTTCACGATCCCCCTCTCCTGCTAATCCTTGCTACAATATCAAAGGAGCAATAGTGCTGCTGTCTCGTTCTGCAACGAATCGCAGCCACGTTGATGATCGGAACAACAGTATGAGTGCGAGTGTGATATTAAACAAGAATTTAAACATACAGTAACTTACATTTTAGACAAAATTTTCCAGTTTAATTTTCTCTTTTGTTCTCCACCATCGAGAACAAAATAGTTCCAAACAAAGTCAAAGCGTCTGCTTTTTCTCTGAGCAACACACAGTAGTTTGTGTTTCGCTCTTAATCAGTGTTTTGAATATTTTGATGAGTGAATGATTCACTCATAAGGACGGTCACTTGTCACGACCTACTGGCTCAACGATATCATTTGTAGAAAAGGTGATCAGCGCCCACTAATAAAAGGTGATCAGCGCCCACTGTCTGGAGCCTCATTTTAAAGTTCACAGTCAGTTCAGTTTATTTGTATAGTTTGCATAGTAATTACAGTTATTACGTTCCTGTGTATATTGAGTGAATGAGGGTTGGTGTTTGGGCAGATATTGTGTTTTGCGGTAGGTAGTATGCCATACGGAACCGTTGCCACTGAACCTACTTTAACGAAGACAGTGGGGCTCGACAGCCTTAGTCAAACGGGTTGGCGCGTATGGTTGGGTTGCGGAGAGATTTTGAGATTGCGGTTTGGTCACATGTGAACTACGAGGAAGGAGCAACCTCAGCAGCAGGAGTGATGTAAAGGTCAGTAAGCTGGGCTGAGTTGAGTGGGGGACGGAGGGGGGTGACTCTGGGACGCCAGAGTCACTGTCGAGCCCTCTTGAGGTGTCGTGGGCTAGTCGACGAAACACTGAGGACGGAAGGTGCCCACTTGAAGACCCTAGAGATGTCCCCTACTCGGCTCAATCCAGACGGTTGTCGTGCTGGTTCACTGGGGAGACCACACTGTAGTTGCAGCCGTTGTGTGTGCTGACGCGCCCAAGTACACTGCAGCCGTTAACGCCGGACAGAAGGAGATTCACATCACCATATGGGAAGCGTAAATAGATGGAGAAGCATAGGTTACCGTAAAGCTACGTCTTAGTTTGTGCTTATCTTGGCGAAAGCCGAGTACAAATCAGCATGAAGTTTTAACATCTACTCTCGTGTAATGGAAATCATAACCGTTGAATAAAATGTGGCTTCTTGGTGCACAGTTTCAAAGTTAAGTCACGTTTTGTGAAATTGAAACCTATAAGACTACAATCAGTGCCAATATCACTATATGCTAGGCTACCTCTAAAAGTTCTGCCTAAAAGTTTATTTAACTAATTTTATTTGTGTGCATCATACCACATAGATGAACCTTTTAATTATATTTATTAGGCCAACATATAAAAATCCCAAACATTTAACCCTCTGGGGTCCTTCGGACCAAATGGTCCCGAAGCGTTTAATTAATTATTTTTTAAAAATCATAGCTTCATCGGAATGGTCCGAAATGTGGTGACTATGTTGGTACTTGGTATATGAACACCCAAAAAAATTACAATAATATCGCGAGCGGGCGCGGGCGGCGTGAGCGCTGAGCGAGCAGGAACGAGTAGTGAGTTGTCGTCAAAAAAGATGGATAAAGCAAAAAATCTGTCGGGGGCTAAAAATAGAAAAAGAAAGAGGGGAAAGGAGATTGCGTGTCAATTGATGCGACAGCAACTAAATAAGTGGATGGTGAAGGCAACAGGTGAGTGACGTCCAGGCATAGGCTAATGCCATCGGGACTAACGGGAGATTCCCGGTGGGCCGACGTGCTTTTTGGGCCGATACATCTCATACTTTTTTTTGTTATGTTTTTTGTCTTAAACATTATTCTGTTAGAAGAGGGCAGGGTGATGAATCCGGGTTGCTGAACGGCAAAAGCCGTCTGAAAGCCTGTAACAAAGAATGAAAGCGCGTAGCTATGGCTTGCATTGGCAGGAATAAGCACGACCTTAATTATGAAATTGAAGACGATTGATAGCCAAATTAACGTCTCAGGAATGGCATGATCGCCTAACAATAAGATCTGCCTTGATGACAACCATGCTTTGTAAGCACAAAGATATAATGTATTTTGCGATCACGTCAAATCCCTAAGGACGCTAACGACCGCTATAGGATGATTTTGTGAAGAGCGGACGACACGAACCTTGAGTAAGCTTAGAAGATTCATCTAGCCTTTACTGATCTAGATATCCGAATCTGAGATTGGACGTGCACCCTTTGTCTAGTGTGTTTTTTTAGGGCCCAAGCCTTGAAAAGGCGAAGGCCCTATTGTTTTCCTAAGGATTATTTATTATTAGGGCCCAAGCCTTGAAAAGGCGAAGGCCCTATTGTTTCCCTTAGGATTATTATTATTAGGGCCCAAGCCTTGAAAAGGCGAAGGCCCTATTGTTTTCCTAAGGATTATTATTATTATTATTAGGGCCCAAGCCCTGAAAGGGCGCAGAGCCCTATTGTTCTTCTTAGGATTATTTGCTATTCTTCTTTATTAGGGCCCAAGCCTTGAAAAGGCGAAGGCCCTATTGTTTTCCTAAGGATTATTTATTAGGGCCCAAGCCTTGAAAAGGCGAAGGCCCTATTGTTTTCCTAAGGATTATTAGGGCCCAAGCCTTGAAAAGGCGAAGGCCCTATTGTTTTCCTAAGGATTATTTATTAGGGCCCAAGCCTTGAAAAGGCGAAGGCCCTATTGTTTTCCTTAGGATTATTATTATTATTCTTCTTCCGACTTATTAGGGCCCAAGCCCAAAGGGCGAAGGCCCTATTGTTTTCCTTAGGATTATTTATTATTATTATTAGGGCCCAAGCCCAAAGGGCGAAGGCCCTATTGTTTTCCTTAGGATTATTTATTATTATTAGGGCCCAAGCCTTGAAAAGGCGAAGGCCCTATTGTTTTCCTAAGGATTATTTTTTTTTTTTTTTTTTTTTTTTTTCTCCTCTTTTATTTTTCTTACGACTATTCGGGCACTTTTGGGGCTCTTAACGTGCACGAAAACTCTTGAAACTTTGCACGCGGGTCAGAACCCGCGGCCATCAGGGTCGGGGTGAAGATGGTACCCGGGCGTGGCAGGGGGGCTCGACAGCGCCCCCTGGAACGGGGTCCGAAAACTTGGTCCATAAATCAAACACGCTTGTATGTAAGAATATGAAACTCGGTACACATATAGATCTCATCGGTTCATATATACTTCATGCTCTTACTTTTTACCCCAGCCCAACAGGAAGTCGGCTATTTAGGGTTGTTTGTAAAACGCATGCAATGGAATTTAAAGTACTTCTCCTAGAGAATTCAAAGAAATGCCACGAAACTCGGTCAGCATGAAGTCAAGACATTGAGGATGAAAAATTGCGAGGGGATTTTTGATATCTCGAACGGTTTGGCCGTGGCGAGGAAACGAAATTATGGCGAGAAACGTGAAACAGGAAGTGTGTTATAACTTCTGCATACATTAACTGATCTTGATGAAACTTCAGCAGTGTGTTCGCTGTAAGAGGCCGATCACATGGATGTGACTATTGTGAGGCAAAGTTATAGCGCCACCAACTGGCAGCAGGAAGTGTGTCACTTTCAAAATGCTTCGAAATCACCCTCTTATTTTAACCCAATTTGTTTCAAACTTCATCTGTATAATGTAAACATACGCCAGATGTAGACCTGTGAATGGATTCTTGATATCTTTGATACTGTTGCCGTGGCAACACATCAAACTTTAAAATTCTTTTTTGATGCTTTTGAGACTCTTAGCATGCTTGAAATTGCATGAAACTCGACAGACATGTCACATATATTAGCCAGTAGACATGTGCAAAGTTTCAGGAACGGGCGTGGTGCAGGGACTCAGTAGCGCCACCTTTTGACAAAAGTGAGAGGGTTAGTTTCATAGTTTTACCTGCAATCTTAAAACTCGGTAGGCATATTGTTCAGATCAAGCCGGACAACTTTCTAATTTACAGATTTTGGTTCCGAACAACAGGAAGTCAGATATTTTGGTTTAAATGGGATGTTTTGGAGTAATCTCTGTCCCTCTCTCCCTCTCTCTGCATACCTCTGTGTCTGTGGGGGGAGGGGGATGTGTCTGTTTGAGTGACAAAGCTTTTAATTATTGTTGATCAAGGTTTCGGGGGCTTTTGGGGCCCTTAACATCCTCTAAAACTCTTGAAACTTTGCACACGGGTCAGAACCCGTGGCCATCAGGGCCGGACTGAAGCTGGTACCCGGGCGTGGCAGGGCGGACCGACAGCGCCCCCTGGACTGGGATTCGAACACTTGTCCATAAATCAAAGACACTTGCATGTAATAATATGAAACTCTGTACACTTATAGATCTCATTGGGTTAAACAACTTTCGTGCTCTAAGTTTTACGACATCCCAACAGGAAGCCGGCTATCATGGTTTGTTTGGAAACGCATACCCCTGAAATTCTATTTAATTCTCCTTGGGAATTGATCGGATTTCAAGCAAACTCGGTCAGCATGACGTCAAGACATTGATGATGCTAAATTCCGGAGGGATTTTTGATATCTCGAACGGTTTGGCCGTGGCGAGGAAATTATTGTTATGACTAAAAAAGGACATATAAAGTGTGTTATAACTTAGTTAGTTTTACCTACAGTTACAAAACTCAGCTTGTATATTCTTCTCCTCAAGCCGGACACCTTTCTAATTTAAAGTCATTATCTCCGACCCTCAGAAAGTCAGATATTGTGGTTTGAATGTGGATTTCTTGAAATGGTATCTCTCTCTGTCTCTCTCTGACAGAGAGAGGGCCCCCCCCCCTTTCTGTGTGTGTGTGTGTGTGTGTGTGGCTGAAGGGAGGGGAAGGGAGGGAGGGAAGGGAGGGAGGGAAGGGAGGGGAGGGAGGGCTGGTGTCTGTGTTTATGTGTGTGTGTGTGTGTGTGGCTGTCTGTCTGTTACAGTGACAAGAGATTAAGCCTTTCATTGCTGTGTGATTTTTCCTGCATTAAAGGATAAAGAAATCTTTAAGGCCTTGTCTTTTTGCATAACAATTTTATATTTTTTTTATCAATTACAAAATATGCATAGAACCCAGATCTTTAAAATGTATAGTTTGCTTTAAATAAAATTAAGATTGTATTGGTAATTGAAGCTGTATGAATTTAAAATGAATGTGGTCATTTTCTCTCTCTCTCTCTCTGAGCCAATATGGCAAGCCGTTTTAACATTTAATCATTTTAACCTACTAGTCTCTATTTTCATGCTTCTAGTACTTATTTTTTAGATACTAGTATCTATTCCATTAAGTACTAGTACTTATTCATTAGCGACTAGTGCTTATTCTTTAGTACTAGTGCCTATTCTTTAGATACTAGTGCTTATTCTTTAGTACTAGTGCCTATTCTTTAGATACTAGTGCTTATTCTTTAGATATTCTTTTGAATGCGTATTAGTAGCTAATGAATAAGTACTGGTATCTATTTAATAGGTACTAGTATCTAAAAGGTCATTTTCTCTCTCTCTCTCTCTGAGCCAATATGGCAAGCCGTTTTAACATTTAATCATTTTAACCTTCTAGTCTCTATTTTCATGCTTCTAGTACTTATTTTTTAGATACTAGTATCTATTCCATTAAGTACTAGTACTTATTCATTAGCGACTAGTGCTTATTCTTTAGTACTAGTGCCTATTCTTTAGATACTAGTGCTTATTCTTTAGATATTCTTTTGAATGCGTATTAGTAGCTAATGAATAAGTACTGGTATCTATTTAATAGGTACTAGTATCTAAAAGGTCATTTTCTCTCTCTCTCTGAGCCAATATGGCAAGCCGTTTTAACATTTAATCATTTTAACCTACTAGTCTCTATTTTCATGCTACTAGTACTTATTTTTTAGATACTAGTATCTATTCCATTAAGTACTAGTACTTATTCATTAGCGACTAGTACTTATTCTGTTTAGAATATTCAAAGTGCTTATTAGTTTAACCCTTTAAGGCCTTGTCTTTTTGGATATATATCTTTTTTTATAAAAAAAAAAAGTGCATACAACCCATATATTTTAAATGTATTGTTTGCTTTAAATTAAATTAAGATTGTATGTTTGGTTTTTTAACCTGAATAAATTTAAAATTAATTTGCTATATTTCAGAACAATATATTTGTTTTCCTTCATTTTAATCAACACTAACTTTATTCTCATCTGAATTATAAATAACTTATTTCTGTATAAAATAAAAAATCCCGAATAATCCAGACCAACCAGAGCACACTATTTCTACAACATCATCAGTGCTGTAGCGGAACTACCAGAGCCGTTCGGCAGATAGCGAGCAGATATTTTGTGTCACGTTGTGCACAATAACCCTAAAGGCACCAGGGTGGCGGTGCCACCGGCTTTTTATATATATATATATATATATATATATATAAATATAGCTGCGAGCAGCGATGAAGGGCCAAAGCCGGCGGCACCGCCACCCCGGTGCCTTTAGGTAACTAAAGGCACCGGGGTTGCGGTGCCACCGGCTTGGGCCCGTAATCGCTGCTCGCAGCTATATTTATTATTATTATTATTATTTTACTACCTTTTGGACACATTTGGAGGCCTTAACATGCTCAAAAACTCCTGAAACTTTGCACACATGTCAGAACCCGCGGCCATCAGGGCCGGGCTGAAGATGGTACCCGGGCGTGGCAGGGGGGCTCGACAGCGCCCCCTGGAACGGGGTCCGAAAACATGGTCCATAAATCAAACACGCTTGCATGTAATAATATGAAACTCGGTACACATGTAGATCTCCTCGTTTCATATATACTTCACACTCTTACTTTTTACCCCAGCCCAACAGGAAGTCGGCTATTTAGGGTTGTTGGTAAAACACACGCAATGGAATGTGAAATACTCCTCCTAGAGAATTCAAACAAACGGCACGAAACTCGGTCAGCATGAAGTCAAGACATTGAGGATGAAAGTTTGCGAGGGGATTTTTGATATCTCGAACGGTTTGGCCGTGGCGAGGAAACAAAATTATGGCGAGAAACGTGAAACAGGAAGTGCGTTATAACTTCTGCATACATTAACTGATCTTGATGAAACTTCAGCAGTGTGATCGCTGTAAGAGGCCGATCACATGGATGTGACTATTGTGAGTCAAAGTTATAGCGCCACCAACTGGCAGCAGGAAGTGTGTCACTTTCTAAATGCTTTTGACAAAAGTGGGGGGGTTAGTTTTATCTACAGTAACAAAACTCGATATGTATATTGTACTCTTCGAGCCGGACAACTTTCTAATTTACCGTAATTAGCTACGACCAACAGGAAGTCAGATATTTTGGTTTGAATGTGGATTTCAGATTCTGAGTTTTTAGCTACTCCTCCTAAGTAGTTTATTTTATTCATGCCAAACTTTTTCAACATGATGAAAATACATTGAAGATGCTAAATTGTGAACAGATATTGAATATCTCAAACGGTTTTGCTATGGTTGAGGGATTCAAGTAATGTCAAAAAAAGAATCAGGGCATGTCTCATATCTTTCTAAAATGTAATTATACACCATTTATTTTTATATAAAATTATACAAATATTAGAACTAAACCCATTTTATTCCTTTTTTTCAATTTAAGAATTATTTTTAAGTTTAAAAACAGCCAGAATGGTTGTTTAGTCAAAAATAATAATAATCCAAATCATATATAGTGCTATACTGCCCTCTTGTGTTCAAAATCAGGTAGGCCTATTGAATTTATACATATTTATATATTAGGGATGTTACTATGGGAATATTTTCCCACCGGTTAATCAACGTGTGATTGTGTAAACCAATTGTGTAAACCTCCCGCTGGGGGGTTTAAAAACACTAACTTGAAAGCGAAAGTATAATATGGACGTCCGCACGGACATTGAAATGGTGGCGCTCGAATGAATTCCTATGGAAGTAGAAATTAACTAAACGTTCGCTCTGTTCTGCTCGCTCGTCGCCATGGACGCGCACCATTATGAATGCCAGTGCAGCCGCATACTTTTTAGTGTCACTAAAATTAGTGCAATTTCGGGGGCCGATTGCTTGAATTGTGAGTTCAATAGTCTATTATTTTTCACGGAAAACACAACAATAAAAGAGTACAATGACAGATTCGCTTAAATAGGCGTTTTTACATAAAATAGCCTATTCCGTCATCATCTTTTCAGTCAGCTCTTCACTCTCGTGATTAATGAAATTTGACTCCTGTTGCTGATATTTGCTGCAACTTTCGTTCAGCTCACAATTTAGTAAGCAAACACATTTCAAATGTGTTTTTATTTTATTTTTGTGTATGTCTGTGTATATGTATGTATATATATAAATATAGCTTATGTTTCAAATATGAGTTAATTAACAATCGTTGGAAAGAATGATACTTTTAAACATAACACTAAACCGTCATTAGGTGTCGCCAGGCGACCGTCTTAATGAGCGAGTCATTGATTCATTCGTTTGAACGACTGAGTCATTCATGAATGAGATAGATGTTTATGGATTGATTGGTCATTGAATCTTTGAGTCAACCGATTCGTTCAAAATGCTGAATCATTCAGTAATGAGAACGCGTTGCTGTGAGATGCGCGATGGTTCTGCTGTGATCTTTGTTTAACTATTTTCGCTGCTGAAACAGAAAAAAAGTCAATATTGTATGTAAAATGTAAGTGATTTGACTTGTGTGTGTGTGTGTGTGATTGTGTGTGTGATTGTGTCTGTTACAGTGATAAGAGTTTAACCCTTGTTAAACTTTAGGCCTTGTCTTTTTGGATATATATCTTTTTATATTAAAAAATAGTCATACAACCCATATATTTTAAATGTATTGTTTGCTTTAAATTACATTAAGATTGTATGTTTGGTAATTGAACCTGAATGAATTTTAAACGAATGTGCTATATTTCAGATCATATATTTGTTTTCCTTAAAATTTGAACTAACACTAACTTTATTCTCATCTGAATGATAGATTATTTATTTCTGTATAAAATAAAAACACATTTGATTTTTCTTTTTTAATCAATGTAGAATGTGTAACTGAAAAAATAAACAGATTAGGGCTCTGTTTGATGACAAGAAATGAAAACCAATGCGATATGATGAATGTCCAAAAGATGGCTCCCACAGACTGTTTTTAAATAGGATTGTTTGATATTTTTTGCTTTTAAACTGTGTGTGTGTGTGTGTGTGTAAGAGATTTTGGTTGGGTGACAGTTGTAGTTTACAGTTTGACAAGAGTTTATAGCTTGACAAAAGCACAATGTTGTGTTTTATTGCAAGTGTACACAAATATAAGTAAACACTTTGCAGTTTGAATAATGTCCTGTATGAACAAAAGGACGGAGTATGTTTTTATGTCTACATTGTTCAATTACGCCACACACACACACACACAAACACACACACACACACACACACACACACACACACACACACACACACACACACACACACACACACACACACACACACACACAACACTATTTTTCTAATCAGATCAGGCAAGTAATATTCTGTCTTGTCTCTTAAAAAAACAATATATATATATTTATGTATATATATATATATATATATATATATATATATATATGTGTGTGTGTGTGTGTGTGTTTGTGTGTGTATATATATAAATATAGCTGCGAGCAGCGATGAAAGGGCCAAAGCCGGCGGCACCGCCACCCCGGTTATAGCGCCACCAACTGGCAGCAGGAAGTCTGTCACTTTCAAAAAGCTTTGAAATCACCTGATTGCTTCAAACTTCACTACTATGATGTAAACACACGGCAGATGTAGACCTGGATGTAGACCTGACCTTTCAGAAGGTTGCTCTCGCATACTTTGTGGTTGATATGTGCCCTCAATGCACACTTTTGCAGAGCCCACACTGATACAAGCTCTACAGCACACTTCTTTTCGACAGTCAAAGCAGGGTTACGTTTTTGCACGTCGTGCACAATAACCCTAAAGGCACCAGGGTGGCGGTGCCACCGGCTTTATATATATATATATATATATATATATATATATATATATATATATATATATATATATAAATATAGCTGCGAGCAGCGATGAAGGGCCAAAGCCGGTGGTACCGCCACCCCGGTGCCTTTAGGTAACTAAAGGCACCGGGGTTGCGGTGCCACCGGCTTGGGCCCGTAATCGCTGCTCGCAGCTATATTTATTATTATTTTACTACCTTTTGGGCACTTTTGGGGCCCTTAACGTGCTCGAAAACTCTTGAAACTTTGCACACGGGTCAGAACCCGCGGCCATCAGGGCCGGGCTGAAGCTGGTACCCGGGCGTGGCAGGGGGGCTCGACAGCGCCCCCTGGAACGAGATTCGAAAACATGTCCATATATCAAACACGCTTGCATGTAATAATCTGAAACTGGCTACACCTATAGACATCATCGGGCCGAACAACTTTCGTGCTCTAAGTTTTACGGCAGCCCAACAGGAAGTCAGTTATTATGGGTTGTTTGGAAACGCATGCTCAGGAATTTGAAACACTTCTCCTAGGGGATTTATCCGTTCGTCAGCAAACTCGGTGTGCATGAAGTCAAGACATTGAGGATGAAAAATTGCCAGGGGATTTTTGATATCTCGAACGGTTTGGCCGTGGCGAGGAAACGAATTTATGGCGAATAATGGAAACAGGAAGTGTGTTATAACTTCTGCATACATTAACTGATCTTGATGAAACTTCAGCAGTGTGTTCGTTGTAAGAGGCCGATCACATTGATGTGACTATTGCGAGTCAAAGTTATAGCGCCACCAACTGGCAGCAGGAAGTGTGTCACTTTCAAAATGCTTTGAAATCACCCTCTTATTTTTACCCGATTTGCTTCAAACTTCATCTGTATAATGTAAATACACGCCAGATGTAGACCTGTGACAGGATTATTGATATCTTAAATACTGTTGCCATGGCAACGCATTAAACTTTAATATTCTTTTTGAATGCTTTTGAGGCTCTTAACATTCTTCAAATTGCATAAAACTCGACAGACACATTACATTTATTAGCTAGTAGACATGTGCAAAGTTTCAGAAACGGGCGTGGTGAGGGGCTCAGTAGCGCCACCTTTAGTCAAAAATGGGGTATTAGTTTTACCTACAGTAACAAAAAAAGGGAAGGAAAATTGTTCTCCTCGAGCCGGACAACTTTCTAATTTACACTCACTAGCTCGGATCGACAGGAAGTCAGATATTTTGGTTTGAATGTGATTTTCAGGAGGATTTTCTCCCTCCCTCTCTCTCTGTCTCTGCATCTATGTGTGTGTGTGGGGGGTGAGGGGATTGTCTGTTGAGTGAAAATGCTTTTAAAATAGTTTTTCAAGGTTTTGGGGCCCTTAACGTGCTCGAAAACTCTTGAAACTTTGCACACAGGTCAGAACCCGCGGCCATCAGGGCCGGGCTGAAGATGGTACCCGGGCGTGGCAGGGGGGCTCGACAGCGCCCCCTGGAACGGGGTCCGAAAACTTGGTCCATAAATCAAATACACTTGCATGTAATAATATGAAACTCGGTACACATATAGATCTCATCGGTTCATATATACTTCATGCTCTTACTTTTTACCCCAGCCCAACAGGAAGTCGGCTATTTAGGGTTGTTTGTTAAACGCATGCAATGGAATTTAAAGTACTTCTCCTAGAGAATTCAAAGAAATGCCACGAAACTCGGTCAGCATGAAGTCAAGACATTGAGGATGAAAAGTTGCAAGGGGATTTTTGATATCTCGAACGGTTTGGCTGTGGCGAGGAAACGAATTTATGGCGAGAAACGTGAAACAGGAAGTGTGTTATAACTTCAGCATACATTAGCTGATCTTAATGAAACTTCACCAGTGTGTTCGCTGTAAGAGGCCGATCACATGGATGTGACTATTGTGAGTCAAAGTTATAGCGCCACCAACTGGCAGCAGGAAGTGTGTCACTTTCAAAATGCTTTGAAATCACCCTCTTATTTTAACCCGATTTGCTTCAATCTTCATCTGTATAATGTAAATACACGGCAGATGTAGACCTGTGAAAGGATTATTGATATCTTTGATACTGTTGCCGTGGCAACGCATCAAACTTTAAAATTCTTTTAGGATGCTTTTGAGACTCTTAGCATGCCTGAAATTGCTTGAAATTGCATGAAACTCGACAGACAGATCACATTTATTAGCCAGTAGACATGTGCAAAGTTTCAGAAACGGGCGTGGTGCAGGGACTCAGTAGCGCCACCTTTTGACAAAAGTGGGGGGGTTAGTTTCATCTACAGTTACAAAACTTTTTCAACTTGATGAAAATACATTAAAGATGCTAAATTGTGAACGGATATTGAATATCTCAAACGGTTTTGCTATGGCGAGGGATTATGTCAAAAAAAGAATCAGGAAATGTCTCATATCTTTCTAAAATGTAATTATACACCATTTATTTTTCTATAAAATTATACTAATATTAGAACTAAACCCATTGTATTCCTTTTTTTCAATTTAAGATTTATGTTAAGTTTAAAAACAGTCAGAATGGTTGTTTAGCCAAAAAAAAAAATCATTCATAGTGCTTTACTGCCCTCTTGTGTTCAAAATCAGGTAGGCAAATTGTATTAAATTGTAGGGACGCTACTATGGGAATATTTTCCCACCGTGACACCGCTGGGGGCTTTAAAATCGCTAACTTGAAAGCGAAAGTAACGGACGTCCCCACAAGACATTAACAAGGGTGCAGAGTACAGCGAGAGTTTTCAATTAAATCCTATGGAAGTAGGAATGAACTAAACAACATTCACTCTGTTCTGCTCGTTCCTCGGCGTGGACGCGCACCGTTATGAATGCCCGTGCAGCCGTGAGCATTTTCGTTTCATTTTAAAAGAAGCCCCATATCGGGGGCGGATTTCTTGAATGTATTTTACAAAATCACAATGTTGTGTTTGATTGCGAGTATCCAAAAATATAATTAAACACTTTGCAGTTTGAATGATCTTCTTGAATAAAATGACGGAGTAGCCAATGTTTCCACTGTTCGATCGCGGACGTCCACACGGACATTGATAATGGTGGCGCGTGCAGAGCGCTCAAGGGAATTCCTATGAAGTAGGAATGAACTAAAAAACGTTCTCTCTGTTCTGCTCGCTCATCGTCGTGGACGCGCAGCGTTATGAATGCCCGTGTGATGCAGCATAACACAGCAGAGAGAGACGCTCACTCTCGACTCGTGATTAATGAAATTTGACTCCGGTTGCTGATCTTAGCTGCAACTTTCGTTCAGCTCACAATTTAGTAAGCAAACACGTTCAGGTTTTAATTGTAGTGACTAAATGATTTTATTAAACACACACACACACACATACACACACACACACACACACACACACACACACACACACACACACACACACACACACACACACACACACACACACACACACACACACACACACACACACACACACACACACACACACACACACACACACACACACACACACACACACACATCAAATTGACGGTGGGGGGCAATGGTATATTTAAATCTGCATATTGTAATATATGCAGGGCACCCCAGTCTAGTCTTATTAAATGTATTCTTCATCTTTCATTTTTAATTTGTAAATTTGATCAATAAATTCAATTATTTAAAATGATAAGACACTATATGGCTTTTACCCTAGGTAGGGCTGGTCAAATTAAATCGTTTACACTAAAAAATAACAATGCATTAAATAATGTTATGAGATTGTTTTAAATATAAGTCAATTAAAAATCGTTGGAAAGAATGATACTTTTAAACATAACACTAAACCGTCATTAGGTGTCGCCAGGCGACCATCTTAATGAGCAAGTCATTGATTCATTCGTTCAAACGATTCGTTCGAACGACTGAGTCATTCATGAATGAGACAGATGTTTATGGATTGGTCATTGAATCTTTGAGTCAACCAATTCGTTCAAAATGCTGAATCATTCAGTAATGAGAAAACACGTTGCTGTGAGATGCGCAATGGTTCTGCTGTGATCTTTATTTAACTATTTTCGCTGCTAAAACTGAAAAAAAGTCAATATTGCATCTAAAATGTAAGTGACTTGACGTGTGTGTGAGAGAGATTGTGTCTGTTACAGTGACAAGAGTTTAACCCTTTAAGGCCTTGTCTTTTTGGATATATATCTTTTTTTTTATTACAAAATGTGCATACAACCCATATATTGTAAATGTATTGTTTGCTTTAAATTAAATTAAGATTGTATGTTTGGTAATTGAACCTAAATAAATTTTAAATTAGGAAGTCGGCTATTATGGGTTTAGGAAGGCCGATCAGATGGATGTAACTATTGTGAGTCAAAGTTATAGCGCCACCAACTGGCAGCAAGAAGTGTGTCACTTTCTAAATGCTTTTGACAAAAGTGGGGGGGTTAGTTTTATCTACAGTAACAAAACTCGATATGTATATTGTACTCTTCGAGCCGGACAACTTTCTAATTTACCGTAATTAGCTCAGACCAAGAGGAAGTCAGATATTTTGGTTTGAATATGGTGAGCCTCTCTCTGTCTCTCTCTGAGCCAATATGGCAAGCCGTTTTAACATTTAATCATTTTAACCTACTAGTCTCTATTTTCATGCTACTAGTACTTATTTTTTAGATACTAGTATCTATTCCATTAAGTACTAGTACTTATTCATTAGCGACTAGTGCTTATTCTGTTTAGAATATTCAAAGTGCTTATTAAATTTTTATGCTTATTTATATTTTCAGAGCAAAAAAAAAATTTCTGCTTATTCAATATTGCATCTAAAATGTAAGTGACTTGACGTGTGTGTGTGTGTGCGAGAGATTGTGTCTGTTACAGTGACAAGAGTTTAACCCTTTAAGGCCTTGTCTTTTTGGATATATATCTTTTTTTTATAAAAAAAAGTGCATACAACCAATATATTTTAAATGTATTGTTTGCTTTAAATTAAATTAAGATTGTATGTTTGGTAATTGAACCTAAATAAATTTAAAATTAATGTTCTATATTTCAGATCAATATATTTGTTTTCCTTCATTTTAATCAACACTAACTTTATTCTCATCTGAATTATAAATAACTTATTTCTGTATAAAATAAAAAATCCCGAATAATCCAGACCAACCAGAGCGCACTATTTCTACAACATCATCAGTGCTGAAGCGGAACTACCAGAGCCGTTCGGCAGATAGCGAGCAGATATTTTGTGTCACGTCGTGCACAATAACCCTAAAGGCACCAGGGTGGCGGTGCCACCGGCTTTTTATATATATATATACTGTATATATATATATATATATATATATATATATATAAATATAGCTGCGAGCAGCGATTACGGGCCAAAGCCGGCGGCACCGCCACCCCGGTGCCTTTAGGTAACTAAAGGCACCGGGGTTGCGGTACCACCGGCTTGGGCCCGTAATCGCTGCTCGCAGCTATATTTATATATATTTATTATTATTATTCTTTTTCTATCAACCTTTCGGGCACTTTTGGGGCCCTTAACGTGCTCGAAAACTCTTGAAACTTTGCACACAGGTCAGAACCCGCGGCCATCAGGGCCGGGCTGAAGCTGGTACCCGGGCGTGGCAGGGGGGCTCGACAGCGCCCCCTGGAACGCGGTCCGAAAACTGGGTCTATAAATCAAACACGCTTTCATGTAATAATTTGAAACTTGGTACACATATAGATCTCATCGGTTCATATATCCTTCATGCTCTTACTTTTTACGCCAACCCAACAGGAAGTCGGCTATTTAGGGTTGTTTGGAAACGCATGCTCAGGAATTTGAAACACTTCTCCTAGGGAATTCCGCCGTTCGTCTCCAAACTCGGTGTGCATGAAGTCAAGACATTGAGGATCCCAATTTGCGAACGGATTTTTGATATCTCGAACGGTGTGGCCGTGGCGAGGAAACGAATTTATGGCGAATAATGGAAACAGGAAGTGTGTTATAACTTCTTCATACATAAACTGATCTTGATGAAACTTCTGCAGTGTGTTTGTTGTAAGAGGCCGATCACATGGATGTGACTATTGTGAGTCAAAGTTATAGCGCCACCAACTGGCAGCAAGAAGGGTGTCACTTTCAAAATGCTTTGAAATCACCCTCTTATTTTAACCCGATTTGCTTCAAACTTCACTACTATAATGTAAACACACGCCAAATGTAGACCTGTGAATGGATTCTTGATATCTTAGATACTGTTGTCGTGGCAACGCATCAAACTTTAATATTCTTTTTTTATGCTTTTGAGACTCTTAGCATACTTGAAATTGCATGAAACTCGACAGACACATCTCATTTATTAGCCAGTAGACATGTGCAAAGTTTCAGAAACGGGCGTGGTGAGGGGCTCAGTAGCGCCACCTTTTGTCAAAAGTGGGGGGATTAATTTTATCTACAGTAATAAAAATCGGTATGTGTATTGTTCTCCTCGAGCCAGACAACTTTCTAATTTACACTCAATAGCTCCAACCAACAGGAAGTCAGATATTTTGGTTTGAAAATTGTCACTCTCTCTCTCTGAGCCTACGTCTCTGTGTGTGTGTGTCTGTGAGTGTGGGGAGGGGGAGGGGGAGGGGGAGGGGGAGGGGGAGGGGGGCTAGATTAACCATTTCACTGCTGTGTGGTCTGGCTTGCATTAAAAAAGAAAATAAATGTCTTATGCCTTGTATTTTTTAAATAAGTTGTATTAATAAGTAAAGGCATATAACCAGTTGAATTGTAGTGCATTGAAAATAGTTTTATATAATTAGTTTATTAATTAAATTAACTTGGTCCATAAACTTCGTCAGAAAATTTGGTCCATAAATCAAACACACTTGCATGTAATATTATGAAACTCGGTAGACATATAGATCTCATCGGGCCAAACAACTTTAAGCCAGCCCAACAGGAAGTGGGCTATTTTGGTCTTAATGTGGATGTTTTGCAAAACCAGGCTCTACATTTTTACCCACTCCTCTTAAGTGGTTTATTTTATTCCCACCAAACTTTTTCAACATGATGAAAATACATTAAAGAAGCATAATTGTGAATATCTATTGAATATCTCTAATTGTTTTGCTATGGTGAGGGATTAAAGTCATGTCAAAAAAATAAACACTAAAAGCCTCATATCTTCTAAAAATGTAATTATACACCATTTATTTCTAGATAAAATTATACAAATATCACAACTAAACCCATTTTATTCTTGTTTTCAATTTAAGAATAATGTACAAGTTTAAAAACAGCCAGGATGCACTATTCAGTTAAAAAATAAATATATCAAATAATACACAGGGCTATACTGCCCTCTTGTGTTCAAAATCAGGTAGGCCTGTTGTATTTAAATATAGGTAGCTGCTATGTGACTCCGAGAATTTTTTCTCACCGGTTATTTGACGTGTAACACCGGGGGCTTTTATATCACTAAGTTAAAAGTGAAAGTAAAGTAAGGACATTTATAGTGGTGGCGCTCACAGTGCGCTCGAATGAATTTCTATGGAAGTAGAAATGAAAAAACGTTCGCTCAGCTCTGCTCGCTCGTCGCCATGGACGCGCACCGTAATGAATGCCAGTGCAGCCGCATACTTTTTAGTGTCACTTTAAAATTAGTGCAATAACGGGGCCGATTGCTTGAATTGTGAGTTCAATAGTCTATTATTTTTCACGGAAAACACAACAACAAAAGAGTACAATGACAGATTCGCTTAAATAGGCGCTTTTACATAAAATAGCCTATTCCGTCATCATCTTTTCAGTCAGCTCTGAAATTTGACTCCTGTTGCTGATATTTGCTGCAACTTTCGTTCTGCTCACAATTTAGTAAGCAAACACGCTTCAAATGTGTTTTTATTTTATTTTTGTGTATATATATGTGTGTGTTTATATATATATATATATATATATATATATATATATATATATATATATAGCTTATGTTTCAAATATGAGTTAATTAACAATCGTTGGAAAGAATGATACTTTTAAACATATCACTAAACCGTCATTAGGTGTCGCCAGGCGACTGTCTTAATGAGCGAGTCATTGATTCATTTGTTCGAACGATTCGTTCGAACGGCTGAGTCATTCATGAATGAGACAGATTATGGATTGGTCATTGAATCTTTGAGTCAACCGATTCGTTCAAAATGCTGAATCATTCAGTAATGAGAAAACACGTTGCTGTGAGATGCTCGATGGTTCTGCTGTGATCTTTGTTTAACTATTTTCACTGCTGAAACAGAAAAAAGTCAGTATTGCATATAAAATGTAAGTGATTTGACTTGTGTGTGTGTCTGTGTCTGTGTCTGTGTCTGTGTCTGTGTGTGTGTGTGTGTGTGTATGATTGTGTCTGTTACAGTGATTGTTTCACCCTTGTTAAAGTTTAGGCCTTGTCTTTTTGGATATATATATTTTTATATAAAAAAAATAGGCATACAACCCATATATTTTAAATGTATTGTTTGCTTTAAATTACATTAAGATTTGTATGTTTGGTAATTGAACCTGAATGAATTTTAAATGAATGTGCTATATTTCAGAGTTTTCCTTAAAATTTGAACTAACACTAACTTTATTCTCATCTGAATGATAGATTATTTATTTCTGTATAAAATAAAAAAGAGATTTTGGTTGGGTGACAGTTGTAGTTTACAGTTTGACAAAAGCACAATGTTGTGTTTTATTGCGATTGTTCACAAATATAAGTAAACACTTTACAGTTTGAATAATGTCCTGTATGAACAAAAGGACGGATTATGTTTTTATGTCTACGTTGTTCAATCACGTTTCACACACACACACACACACACACACACACACACACACAAACTTTTTTTCTAATCAGATCAGGCAAGTAATATTCTGTCTTGGCACAATTGATTTAACTTTCATAACTTACTTATTTCATGTGTCCATTAACCCTTTAAGCGCCAAAGTCGCAAAATTGCGACAAGACGTCATACTTAATAAAACAGGCTGTGGGTCCTAATATGGTGTAATATCTAATTTGTATTCCCTACCACTAGATGGCAGACATGTAATACTTCGATTCGAGATCAAAATGACGTCATGTTCCTATTCAAAGTGTTGGAGGAAACAGCAGAGCAAGTGAGCGATCGTGTCATTGATGCGGAAGCAGTTCAGTTCAGAGCGTCTGAGGAGTAAATTGTGATATTTGTGAGAGAAAATAGTCAAATGGCTAATAAAAACTTGTACCGTGAGGATGTGTTGCAAATGTTATTCGCCGATTCTGACTCTGAAGGGGAATATTTGCCTTTTGTAAATGACGATCGGCCGTCTAATGATCGCGCTTCTCCCGGTTCATCTTTGCCGTGCAATGGTGCCGCCCGCGCCTTTCCCGGTACAACTTTGCCGCGCGCGCTTCTCCTGGTACATCTTTGACGCGCAATGGTGCCGCGCGCGCTTCTCTCGGTACATCTTTGACGCGCAATGGTGCCGCGCGCGCTTCTCCCGGTACATCTTTGGCGCGCAATGGTGCCGCGCGCGCTTCTCGCGGTAGGCCTACATCTTTGCCGTGCAAGGCGAGAGTGTTCACGAAGCACAAACAAATCATTTTGACCATTTGCCCAATGGGGATAGGGGTGGCAGGGGTGGACGTGATCTTTTCCTGAATATTACTGATGAACTGATAAAAAATGAGGCTACTGTTCACATGTGTTTTACTACTAATGTATTGTAATATAGTAATAATTTAGTACTTTCTCCTATTTTATTGTTGGTTTCCTCTTTTCCGATCATTTGGAATGAAGATAAAAAAAGAAAAGAAAAAAAGCATGTAAATAAATTCCAACATCAATTCAATATCTACTATTTCCTGAATATTACTGATGAACTGATCAAAAAGTAGGCTACTGTTCATATGCGTTTTACTACTATATAGTATAGTAATAATTTAGTACTTTCTCCTGTTATTGTTGGTTTCCTCTTTTCTCATCATTTGGAATGAGGATAAAAAAAAAAAACATGCAAATAAGTTTAAACATCAGTTCAATATCTACTATTTCCTGAATATTATGAAATTCAAGAGGGCCGCCCCCTTATGGCGTCATAATATGCAAATTAGATGAGTATATTTACACCCTTCATAAACTTTTAGTCATCCCCAACATTTTTCTAATTTACAGTAGATCTCTATCTTTAAACCCTTTCAAGCCACAAGCTTTTGAAATGTTAATGCCAAAATCCAGCATTTTTTAAAAAAAAACCTTGGCGCCTAACGAGTTAAGTCCATAAGACCGTAGGGTGTCTCATTTTTCATTTTAGGTTTCAGAAGGTTGCTCACGCATATGATATGTGCCCTCAATGCACACTTTTGCAGAGCCCACACCAATGCAAGCTCTACAGTACACATCTTCTCAACAGTCAAAGCGGGGTTAAGTTATTGCCCGTCATGCACAGTAACCCTAAAGGCACCAGGGTGGCGGTGCCACCGGCTTGTTTATATATATATAAACAATATATATGCTCGCAGCTATATTTTATTATTATTATTCTTTTTCTGTCAACCTTTCGGGCACTTTTGGGGCTCTTAACGTGCTCGAAAACTCTTGAAACTTTGCACACGGGTCAGAACCCGCGGCCATCAGGGCCGGGCTGAAGCTGGTACCCGGGCGTGGCAGGGGGGCTCGACAGCGCCCCCTTGAACAGTCCGAAAACTGCTCCGAAAACTGGGTCTATAAATCAAACACGCTTGCATGTAATAATTTGAAACTCGGTACACATATAGATCTCATCGGTTCATATATCCTTCGTGCATTTACTTTTTACGCCAACCCAACAGGAAGTCGGCTATTTAGGGTTGTTTGGAAACGCATGATCTGGCATTTGAAACACTTCTCCTAGGGAATTCATTCAATCATCGCCAAACTCAGTGTGCATGAAGTCAAGACATTGAGGATCCCAAATTGCGAACGGATTTTTGATATGTCAAACGGTGTGGCCGTGGCGAGGAAACGAATTTATGGCGAATAATGGAAACAGGAAGTGTGTTATAACTTCAGCATACATTGACTGATCTTGATGAAACTTCAGCAGTGTGTTCGTTGTAAGAGGCCGATCACATGGATGTGACTATTGAGAGTCAAAGTTATAGCGCCACCAACTGGCAGCAGGAAGTGTGTCACTTTCAAAATGCTTTGAAAGCACCCTCTTATTTTTACCCGATTTGCTTCAAACTTCACTACTATAATGTAAACACAAGCCAAATGTAGACCTGTGAATGGATTCTTGATATCTTAGATACTGTTGCCATGGCAATGCATCAAACTTTAATATTCTTTTTTTATGCTTTTGAGACTCTTAGCATGCCTGAAATTGCTTGAAATTGCATGAAACTCGACAGACAGATCACATTTATTAGCCAGTAGACATGTGCAAAGTTTCAGAAACGGGCGTGGTGCAGGGACTCAGTAGCGCCACCTTTTGACAAAAGTGGGAGGTTAGTTTTATAGTTTTACCTACAATCATAAAAATCGGTACGTAAATTGTTCGGATCAAGCCGAACAACTTTCTAATTTACAGTCATTAGCTTGGACCAACACGAAGTCAGATATTTTAGTTTGAATGTGGTTGTTTTCGAGCATTTTCTCTCCCTCTGTCTCTCTCTGACAGAGAGAATGCACCCACAAAATCATACATAGGGGCATACTGCCCTCTTGTGTCCAAAATTATATTTATATATACATATATTTGGTATGTGACTGAGGACCTACAGCTTTTAAATACGGACGTCCACATTGATAATGGTGGCACTTGCAGAGCGCTCGAATGAATTCCTATGGAAGTAGAAATAAACGTTCGCTCAGCTCTGCTCGCTCGTCGCCATGGACGCGCACCATTATGAATGCCAGTGCAGCCGCATACTTCTTAATGAGCGAGTCATTGATTCATTTGTTCGAACGATTCGTTCGAACGGCTGAGTCATTCATGAATGAGACAGATTATGGATTGGTCATTGAATCTTTGAGTCAACCGATTCGTTCAAAATGCTGAATCATTCAGTAATGAGAAAACACGTTGCTGTGAGATGCTCGATGGTTCTGCTGTGATCTTTGTTTAACTATTTTCACTGCTGAAACAGAAAAAAGTCAGTATTGCATATAAAATGTAAGTGATTTGACTTGTGTGTGTGTCTGTGTCTGTGTCTGTGTCTGTGTCTGTGTGTGTGTGTGTGTGTGTATGATTGTGTCTGTTACAGTGATTGTTTCACCCTTGTTAAAGTTTAGGCCTTGTCTTTTTGGAAATATATATTTTTATATAAAAAAAATAGGCATACAACCCATATATTTTAAATGTATTGTTTGACAAAAGTGGGAGGTTAGTTTTATAGTTTTACCTACAATCATAAAAATCGGTACGTAAATTGTTCGGATCAAGCCGAACAACTTTCTAATTTACAGTCATTAGCTTGGACCAACACGAAGTCAGATATTTTAGTTTGAATGTGGTTGTTTTCGAGCATTTTCTCTCCCTCTGTCTCTCTCTGACAGAGAGAATGCACCCACAAAATCATACATAGGGGCATACTGCCCTCTTGTGTCCAAAATTATATTTATATATACATATATTTGGTATGTGACTGAGGACCTACAGCTTTTAAATACGGACGTCCACATTGATAATGGTGGCACTTGCAGAGCGCTCGAATGAATTCCTATGGAAGTAGAAATAAACGTTCGCTCAGCTCTGCTCGCTCGTCGCCATGGACGCGCACCATTATGAATGCCAGTGCAGCCGCATACTTTTTAGTGTCACTTTAAAATTAGTGCAATAACGGGGCCGATTGCTTGAATTGTGAGTTCAATAGTCTATTATTTTTAATAATAAAACCCTAAAGGCACCAGGGTGGCGGTGCCACCGGCTTTATATATATATATATATATATATATATATATAACCCCGGTGCCTAAAGGCACCGGGGTTGCGGTGCCACCGGCTTGGGCCCGTAATCGCTGCTCGCAGCTATATTTATATTTATATATATATATATATATATATATATATATATATATATATATATATATATATATATATAAAGCCGGTGGCACCGCCACCCTGGTGCCTTTAGGGTTATTGTGCACGACGTGACACAAAATATCTGCTGGCTATCTGCCGAACGGCTCTGGTAGTTCCGCTTCAGCACTGATGATGTTGTAGAAATAATGCGCTTTGGTTGGTCTGGATTATTCGGGATTTTTTATTTTATACAGAAATAAGTTATTTATAATTCAGATGAGAATAAAGTTAGTGTTGATTAAAATGAAGGAAAACAAATATATTGATCTGAAATATAGCACATTAATTTTAAATTTATTTAGGTTCAATTACCAAACATACAATCTTAATTTAATTTAAAGCAAACAATACATTTAAAAGATATGGGTTGGATGCACATTTTTTTTAATAAAAAAAAGATATATTTAGGGCCCAAGCCTTGAAAAGGCGAAGGCCCTATTGTTTTCCTTAGGATTATTATTATTATTATTATTAGTATTATTTTATCGACTATTCGGGCACTTTTGGGGCTCTTAACGTGCACGAAAACTCTTGAAACTTTGCACACTGGTCAGAACCCGCGGCCATCAGGGCCGGGCTGAAGCTGGTACCCGGGCGTGGCAGGGGGGCTCGACAGCGCCCCCTGGAACGGGGTCCGAAAACTTGGTCCATAAATCAAACACGCTTCCATGTAATAATATGAAACTCGGTACACATATAGATCTCATCGGTTCATATATCCTTTGTACTTTTACTTTTTACCCCAGCCCAACAGGAAGTCGGCTATTATGGTTTGTTTGGAAGCGTATGCCCCTGGAATTCGATATACTCCTCCTAGAGAATTCAACCAATCGCAAGGAAACTCGGTCAGCATGATGTCAAGACATTGAGGATGAAAAATTGCCAGGGGATTTTTCATATCTCGAACGGTTTGGCCGTGGCGAGGAAACAAATTTATGGCGAATAATGGAAACAGGAAGTGTGTTATAACTTCTGCATACATTAACTGATCTTGATGAAACTTCAACAGTATGTTCGCTGTAAGAGGCCGATCACATGGATGTGACTATTGTGAGTCAAAGTTATAGCGCCACCAACTGGCAGCAGGAAGTGTGTCACTTTCTAAATGCTTTTGACAAAAGTGGGGGGGTTAGTTTTATCTACAGTTACAAAACTCAGCGTGTATATTCTTCTCCTCAAGCCAAACAACTTTCTAATTTAAAGTAATTAGCTCCGACCCTCAGAAAGTCAGATATTGTGGTTTGAATAGGGTCATTTTCTCTCTCTCTCTCTCTGAGCCAATATGGCAAGCCGGTTTAACATTTAATCATTTTAACCTACTAGTCTCTATTTTCATGCTACTAGTACTTATTTTTAGATACTAGTATCTATTCCATTAAGTACTGGTACTTATTCATTAGCGACTAGTGCTTATTCTTTAGTACTAGTGCCTATTCTTTAGATACTAGTGCTTATTCTTTAGATATTCTTTTGAATACGTATTAGTAGCTAATGAATAAGTACTGGTATCTATTTAATAGGTACTAGTATCTAATGACTTAGTACTAGTATTTATTGAATAAATACTAGTATCTATTAATAGGTACTAGTATCTAAAAGGTCATTTTCTCTTTCTCTCTCTCTGAGCCAATATGGCAAGCCGTTTTAACATTTAATCATTTTAACCTACTAGTCTCTATTTTCATGCTACTAGTACTTATTTTTTAGATACTAGTATCTATTCCATTAAGTACTAGTACTTATTCATTAGCGACTAGTGCTTATTCTGTTTAGAATATTCAAAGTGCTTATTCAATTTTTTTGCTTATTTATATTTTCAGAGCAGAAAATCCGATTTTTCTGCTTATTCAATATTGCATCTAAAAATGTAAGTGACTTGACGTGTGTGTGTGTGTGTGTGTGTGAGAGAGAGAGATGTGTCTGTTACAGTGACAAGAGTTTAACCCTTTAAGGCCTTGTCTTTTTGGATATATATTTTTTTTATTAAAAAAAATGTGCATACAACCCATATATTTTAAATGTATTGTTTGCTTTAAATTAAATTAAGATTGTATGTTTGGTAATTGAACCTAAATAAATTTAAAATTAATGTGCTATATTTCAGATCAATATATTTGTTTTCCTTCATTTTAATCAACACTAACTTTATTCTCATCTGAATTATAAAGAATTTATTTCTGTATAAAATAAAAAATCCCGAATAATCCAGACCAACCAGAGCGCACTATTTCTACAACATCATCAGTGCTGAAGCGAAACTACCAGAGCCGTTCGGCAGATAGCAAGCAGATATTTTGTGTCACGTCGTGCACAATAACCCTAAAGGTACCAGGGTGGCGGTGCCACCGGCTTTATATATATATATATATATATATATATATTAATATATATATATATATATAAATATAGCTGCGAGCAGCGATGAAGGGCCCAAGCCGGCGGCACCGCCACCCTGGTGCCTTTAGGTAACTAAAGGCACCGGGGTTGCGGTGCCACCGGCTTGGGCCCGTAATCGCTGCTCGCAGCTATATTTATTATTATTATTATTATTCTAACGACTATCCGGGCACTTTTGGGGCTCTTAACGTGCACGAAAACTCTTGAAACTTTGCACACAGGTCAGAACCCGTGGCCATCAGGGCCGGGCTGAAGAAGGTACCCGGGCGTGGCAGGGGGGCTCGACAGCGCCCCCTGGAACGGGGTCCGAAAACTTGGTCCATAAATCAAACACGCTTGCATGTAATAATATGAAACTCGGTACACATATAGATCTCATCGGTTTATATATCCTTTGTACTTTTACTTTTTACCCCAGCCCAACAGGAAGTCGGCTATTATGGTTTGTTTGGAAGCGTATGCCCCTGGAATTCGATATACTCCTCCTAGAGAATTCAACCAATCGCAACGAAACTCGGTCAGCGTGATGTCAAGACATTGAGGATGAAAAATTGCCAGGGGATTTCTGATATCTCGAACGGTTTGGCCGTGACGAGGAAACGAATTTATGGCGAATAATGGAAACAGGAAGTGTGTTATAACTTCTGCATACATTAACTGATCTTGATGAAACTTCAACAGTGTGTTCGCTGTAAGAGGCCGATCACATGGATGTGACTATTGTGAGTCAAAGTTATAGCGCCACCAACTGGCAGCAGGAAGTGTGTCACTTTCAAAATGCTTTGAAATCACCCTCTTATTTTTACCCGATTTGCTTCAAACTTGAAGTGTATAATGTAGACACTCGCCAGATGTAGACCTGTGAAAGGATTATTGATATCTTAGATACTGTTGCCATGGCATTGCATCAAACTTTAATATTCTTTTTGGATGCTTTTGAGACTCTTAGCATGCCTGAAATTGCTTAAAATTGCATGAAACTCGACAGACAGATCACATTTATTAGCCAGTAGACATGTGCAAAGTTTCAGAAACGGGCGTGGTGCAGGGGCTCAGTGGCGCCACCTTTTGTGACAAAAGTGTGTGTGTGTGGGGGGGGTTAGTTTCATCTACAGTTACAAAACTTTTGCAACTTGATGAAAATACATTAAAGATGCTAAATTGTGAACGGATATTGAATATCTCAAACGGTTTTGCTATGGCGAGGGATTATGTCAAAAAAAGAATCAGGAAATGTCTCATATCTTTCTAAAATGTAATTATACACCATTTATTTTTCTATAAAATTATACTAATATTAGAACTAAACCCATTGTATTCCTTTTTTTCAATTTAAGATTTATGTTTAAGTTTAAAAACAGCCAGAATGGTTGTTTGGCCAAAAAAATAAAAAAAATAAAAATCATTCATAGTGCTTTACTGCCCTCTTGTGTTCAAAATCAGGTAGGCCAATTGTATTAAATTGTAGGGATGCTACTATGGGAATATTTTCCCACCGTGACTCCGCTGGGGGCTTTAAAATCGCTAACTTGAAAGCGAAAGTAACGGACGTCTCCACAAGACGTGCAGCTGTGAGCATTTTCGTTTCATTTTAAAAGAAGCCCCATTTCGGGGGCGGATTTCTTGAATGTATTTTACAAAATCACAATGTTGTGTTTGATTGCGAGTATCCAAAAATAAGTAAACACTTTGCAGTTTGAATGATCTTCTTGAATAAAATGACGGAGTTGCCAATGTTTCCACTGTTCGATCGCGGACGTCCACACGGACATTGATAATGGTGGCGCGTGCAGAGCGCTCGAGGGAATTCCTATGGAAGTAGGAATGAACTAAAAAACGTTCACTCTGTTCTGCTCGCTCATCGTCGTGGACGCGCAGCGATATGAATGCCCGTGTGATGCAGCATAACACAGCAGAGAGAGACGCTCACTCTCAACTCGTGATTAATGAAATTTGACTCCGGTTGCTGATCTTTGCTGCAACTTTCGTTCAGCTCACAATTTAGTAAGCAAACCCGTTCAGGTTTTAATTGTAGTGACTAAATGATTTTATTAAACACACACACACACACACAAACACACACATCAAATTGACGGTGGGGGGCAATGGTATATTTAAATCTGCAAATTGTAATATATGCAGGGCACCCCGGTCCAGTCTTATTAAATGTATGCTTCATCTTTCATTTTTAATTTGTAAATTTGATCAATAAATTCAATTATTTAGAATGATAAGACACTCCACAGGTAGGGCTGATCAAATTAAATCGTTTACACTGAAAAATAACAATGCATTAAATAATGTTATGAGATTGTTTTAAATATAAGTCAATTAAAAATCGTTGGGAAGAATGATACTTTTAAACATAACACTAAACCGTCATTAGGTGTCGCCAGGCGCAGGCCCGTCGGAACAGGACAGGCAAACCAAGCAATTGCTTGGGGCCCCGAGCTGGACTGGGGCCCCGAGACAACGACTGTTTAAGAATAAAATGCAACGACAAACTGTGATCGCCCCTTTGATAGTCAATGCAGTAAAGTGCAATGACACTGTTATCGGAATCCCCCTCAAGGGGGCCCCCTCAGTAGTCGCTTACAGCAGCCAGCCAACCACGCGATCTCTGCTGCCGGCAAAATACAAACCTCCTCGGGAGTTATCATGAAGCGGAATTATGCTTCAGGAAGCCAGAAAAGAAAGAAGAGAAAGGAAGAGAAGGTTAAGAAAAATACCAGATAGTGGTAAAGTAATAAATTACACTGCATAAAAATAGCTCTACTTGTCTTGTACAAATGGTGTAATTTTGCAGCAGGTAACGTAACATTAGGCTAGCAAAAATATGTTTATGTTAGCTACCTGCCTGACGGCAAATGCTGCTTGTAACGAACAGTTAGTGCAATTTTTTTTTCGAACGGACAGAATATGGTTAACGTTACATACTGTAATATGTTTTTTAACGGTTTAAGGAGTTCCAGAATCACTGTTTATCGTATTTAATGACATGACATTGCTATAGCTAATAGGTTTTGATGAAAGTGGCATAGCATAACTATTCCACCGTGATAATCTATTTACCAATGGGGGTTAGGAAAACCACACAATAAATTCCATGCATCAAACATTAGCTTGGGATGTTTTTAAGCATTGGTAGTGAAAGCAGCATCCCTTCCCTTCTAATATCAAAATATGGAAATGCTAACATATCTTTAAGTTTTCTGTAACACTTTATAATAACAATCATTAATAGATGGTAAATTGTTAGTTATTTAATATTTAGTTAATTGTCATTTAACTGTTAGCAAACAGTCTTTTTACTTAATAAATAATTTGTAACCTTACCCATCTATAAACATTATTTAACCTGAAAAAGGCAGAGGAACATGATTTTTTCATAGCTTATGTCACTGTAATTTTTTTTTTTTTTTTTATGCACAGTATGCAACAGCAGTATTTGCACTGTAAACCTTTTTTATTCATATAAAGTGTGTGTAAGTGTGTGTGTGGGGTGGGGGGGCTTGGTGGGCCTCCATGTCCATTTTGCTTGGGGCCCCCAAATTCCTTCAAACGGCCCTGGCCAGGCGACCGTCTTAATGAGCGAGTCATTGATTCATTCGTTCAAACAATTCGTTCGAACGGCTGAGTCATTCATGAATGAGACAGATGTTTATGGATTGGTCATTGAATCTTTGAGTCAACCGATTCGTTCAAAATGCTGAATCATTCAGTAATGAGAACGCGTTGGTTTGAGATGCTCGATGGTTCTGCTGTGATCTTTGTTTAACTATTTTCGCTGCTGAAACAGAAAAAAGTCAATATTGCATCTAAAATGTAAGTGATTTGACTTGTGTGTGTGTGTGTGTGTGTGTGTGTGTGTGTGTGTTTGTGTGTGTGTGTGATTGTGTCTGTTACAGTGATTGTTTAACCCTTGTTAAAGTTTAGGCCTTGTCTTTTTGGATATATATCTTTTTATATAAAAAAATAGGCATACAACCCATATATTTTAAATGTATTGTTTGCTTTAAATTACATTAAGATTTGTATGTTTGGTAATTGAACCTGAATGAATTTTAAATGAATGTGCTATATATCAGATCATATATTTGTTTTCCTTAAAATTTAAACTAACACTAACTTTATTCTCATCTGAATGATAGATTATTTATTTCTGTATATAATAAAAACACATTTGATTTTTCTTTTTTAATCAATGTAGAATGTGTAACTGAAAAAATAAACAGATTAGGGCTCTGTTCGAGAACAAGAAATGAAAACCAATGCAATATGCTGAATGTCCAAAAGATTTTTTTTGCTTTTAAACTACGTGTATGTGTGTGTGTATGTGTGTGTAAGAGATTTTGGTTGGGTGACATTTGTAGTTTACAGTTTGACAAAAGCACAATGTTGTGTTTTATTGCGATTGTACACAAATATAAGTAAACAGTTTGCAGTTTGAATAATGTCCTGTATGAACAAAAGGACGGAGTATGTTTTTATGTCTACATTGTTCAATCACGTCTCACACACACACACACACACAAACAATTTTTCTAATCAGATCAGGCAAGTAATATTCTGTCTTGGCACACTTCATATAACTTTCAATCTTGTGTACTTATTTCATGTGTCCATTAAGTCCATGAGACCGTAGGGTGTCTCATTTTTCATTTTAGGATTCAGAAGTTTGCTCACGCATATGATATGTGCCCTCAATGCACACTTTTGCAGAGCCCACACCAATGCAAGCTCTACAGCACACATCTTCTCAACAGTCAAAGCGGGGTTAAGTTATTACCCGTCATGCACAGTAACCCTTAAGGCACCAGGGTGGCGGTGCCACCGGCTTGTTTATATATATATATATATATATATATATAAATATAGCTGCGAGCAGCGATGAAGGGCCAAAGCCGGCGGCACCGCCACTCCGGTGCCTTTAAGTAACTAAAGGCACCGGGGTTGCGGTGCCACCGGCTTGGGCCCGTAATCGCTGCTCGCAGCTATATTTATATATATATATATATTTTTTTTTTTAACATTTTGGGCACTTTTGGGGCCCTTAACGTGCTCGAAAACTCTTGAAACTTTGCACACGGGTCAGAACCCGCGGCCATCAGGGCCGGGCTGAAGCTGGTACCCGGGCGTGGCAGGGGGGCTCGACAGCGCCCCCTGGAATGGGGTTTGAACACTTGTCCATATATCAAACACGCTTGCATGTAATAATCTGAAACTCAGTACACATATAGATGTCATCGGGCTGAACAACTTTCGCCCTCTAAGTTTTACGCCAGCCCAAGAGGAAGTCGGCTATTTAGGGTTGTTTGGAAACGCATGCTCAGGAATTTGAAACACTTCTCCTAGGGAATTCCTTCGATCATCGCCAAACTCGGTGTGCATGAAGTCAAGACATTGAGGATGAAAAATTGCCAGGGGATTTTTGATATCTCGAACGGTTTGGTCGTGGCGAGGAAACGAATTTATGGCGAATAATGGAAACAGGAAGTGCGTTATAACTTCAGCATACATTAACTGATCTTGATGAAACTTCAGCAGTGTGTTCGCTGTAAGAGGCCGATCACATGGATGTGACTATTGTGAGTCAAAGTTATAGCGCCACCAACTGGCAGCAGGAAGTGTGTCACTTTCAAAATGCTTTGAAATCACCCTCTTATTTTTACCCAATTTGCTTCAAACTTAATCTGTATAATGTAAACACACGCCAGATGTAGACCTGTGAGAAGATTATTTAATATCTAAGAGAATGCTGCCATGGCAACGCATCAAACTTTAATATTCTTTTTTGATGCTTGAGACTCTTAGCATGCCTGAAATTGCTTGAAATTGCATGAAACTCGACAGACAGATCACATTTATTAGCCAGTAGACATGTGCAAAGTTTCAGAAATGGGCGTGGTGCAGGGACTCAGTAGCGCCACCTTTTGACAAAAGTGGGGTTGTTAGTTATCTAGAGTTACAAAACTTGGTATGTATATTGTACTCCTCAAACCAGACAACTTTCTAATTTATAGTCATTAGCTACAAACAACAGAAAGTCAGATATTTTGGTTTGAATGTGGATTCTGTCTCTCTCTGACAATGCAACCTGCCATTCTCTCTGTGTGTGTGTCTGTGTGGGGAGGGGGGAGGGGCTCTTCGAGTGATAGTTTAGTTTAAACACAAAATCATACATGGGGCCATACTGCCCTCTTGTGTACAAATTATATTTATAAATGAAATCGCCGTGTATGCGCATCGTTATGAATGCCCGTGCAGCTGTTAGTTTCCTTTTAAAATTACCGCCTTTTCTGGGGCCGATTGCTTGAATTGTGAGTTCAATGGCCTATTATTTTCATGGAAAACACAACAACAAAAGAGTATAATGACAGATTCCCTCATCATTTAAATCAGTCAGCTCTTCACTCTCTGTAATGAAATTTGACCCATGCTGCTGATCTTTGCTGGGACTCACGCACACACACACACACACACACACACACATTCCATCATTGTAATCTTGACATCGCAGCCTGTTCACTATAGCGTTAATAATATATAATAATAAAATAGTCAACCTAACATATAAAAATTACACTTCTATATTTAAATAGTCGTACAATTCGTATCATTCACAGTAAGCACCGCTCCACTGTGATTTTTCCAAAAACATTTTTCTGCAAGTGAAGAGGATGATTTTTTCGATAGATATTAGAACGTGGGTGAAGTAGCTACAAAGCGTATAATAAAGAATAGTTTAGCATCGAAATACATCGCAAATGTTGAAACATTTTGATTCTAAAGAGAGATTTACATGAGCCCAACACCGTTTAGCCTACTTTCAGTTTTGTTTTAAATTATTTCGTTTTGGCTTGATTATAGTTATTTTTGTATTCGTGTTCTGGTCTGAATATTATTAAATTTAAAGGTTTTGTTGTGAAATATTTTGAGTGTACCATCAAATCAGAATAATTCTCTCGGTTTAGTGATTCCCTAGTTATTATTATTATTTTTTCATTGTTCTAATCAGGTAAGGCAAATAATATTCTCTGTGTCTTTATATATATATATATATATATATATATATATATCGTCTGAATTATAAATAACTTTTTTTCTGTATAAAATAAAAAATTCCTAATAATCCAGACCAACCAGAGGGCACTATTCCTACAACATCATCAGTGCTGAAGCGGAACTACCAGAGCCGTTTGGCAGATAGCGAGCAGATGCAGCATATGTGTTATAACGAGGCAGGGTCAGGCCAGGGGAATCCATTTGCAGTTTTTATTAAGAATGGAAAAAGACAGGCAGGGTGAACAATGGAAAACAGGGCAGAACAGAAAAGGCAGAGACAACATAATGATGAATAATCTTACTATATTATATTGTATGCTATGTGTTGTGAATACACCCATGTTAAACATTAAAATTTACTTCCATTGCATATCATAGAACACATAAGCGTAAAATAAAATTACATTAATAAACCTGTACAAAGGCCTCCAGATAAATACTGGGCCTCTATATTTACACATTTAAGTGCTGCAAAACATATTGAGCTATGACATAAAAAATTATTCTATATTTAAATGATCTCATATATGTGGCTATTGTGGTTCACAATCATAGGCCTAGTCCCAAATGGCACACTTCAAATGAATACTCGGTCTTGTGTATTTATTTCATATGTCCGTTAAATCCATGTAGGGTGTCTCATTTTTCATTTTAGGTTTCAGAAGGTTGCTCACGCATACTTTGTGATTGATATGTGCCCTCGATGCGCACTTTTGCAGAGCCCACACTGATACAAGCTCTACAGAACACTTCTTTTCGACAGTCAAAGCGGGGTTACGTTTTTGCATGTTGTGCAAAATAACCCTAAAGGCACCAGGGTGGCGGTGCCACCGGCTTCTTTTATATATATATATATATAAATATAGCTGCGAGCAGCGATGAAGGGCCAAAGCCGGCGGAACCGCCACCCCGGTGCCTTTAGGTAACTAAAGGCACCGGGGTTGCGGTGCCACCGGCTTGGGCCCGCAATCGCTGCTCGCAGCTATATTTATTATTATTATTCTTTTTCTATCAACCTTTCGGGCACTTTTGGGGCCCTTAACGTGCTCGAAAACTCTTGAAACTTTGCACACGGGTCAGAACCCGCGGCCATCAGGGCCGGGCTGAAGATGGTACCCGGGCGTGGCAGGGGGGCTCGACAGCGCCCCCTGGAACGCGGTCCGAAAACTGGGTCTATAAATCAAACACGCTTTCATGTAATAATTTGAAACTTGGTACACATATAGATCTCATCGGTTCATATATCCTTCATGCTCTTACTTTTTACGCCAGCCCAACAGGAAGTCGGCTATTTAGGGTTGTTTGGAAACGCATGCTCAGGAATTTGAAACACTTCTCCTAGGGAATTCCGCCGTTCGCCTCCAAACTCGGTGTGCATGAAGTCAAGACATTGAGGATCCCAAATTGCGAACGGATTTTTGATATCTCGAACGGTGTGGCCGTGGCGAGGAAACGAATTTATGGCGAATAATGGAAACAGGAAGTGTGTTATAACTTCTTCATACATTGACTGATCTTGATGAAACTTCAGCAGTGTGTTCGCTGTAAGAGGCCGATCACATGGATGTGACTATTGTGAGTCAAAGTTATAGCGCCACCAACTGGCAGCAGGAAGTGTGTCACTTTCAAAATGCTTTGAAATCACCCTCTTATTTTTACCCGATTTGCTTCAAACTTCACTACTATAATGTAAACACACGCCAGATGTAGACCTGTGAATGGATTCTTGATATCTTAGATACTGTTGCCATGGCAACGCATCAAATTTTAATATTCTTTTTTTATGCTTTTGAGACTCTTAGCATGCCTGAAATTGCTTGAAATTGCATGAAACTCGACAGACAGATCAGATTTATTAGCCAGTAGACATGTGCAAAGTTTCAGAAACGGGCATGGTGCAGGGACTCAGTAGCGCCACCTTTTGACAAAAGTGGGGGTGTTAGTTTTATAGTTTTACCAACAATCATAAAACTCGGTACGCATATTGTTCAGATCAAGCCGGACAACTTTCTAATTAACTGTCATTAGCTCAGACCAAGAGGAAGTCAGATATTTTAGTTTGAATGTGGATGTTTCTGAGAATTTTCTCTCCCTCTCCCTCTGACAGAGAGAATGCACCCTGCCATTCGTGTGTGTGTGTCTGTGTCTGTGTCTGTGTCTGTGTGGGGAGGGGGGGATGGGGCTCTTCGTGTGATAGTTTAGTTTAAACACAAAATTATACATAGGGCCATACTGCCCTCTTGTGTCCAAAATTATATTTATATATACATTATACATATATTTGGTATGTGACTGAGGACCGAGAGCTTTTAAATACGGGACATTGATAATGGCCACGTGCAGAGCGCTCGAGGGAATTCCTATGGAAGTAGGAATTAACTAAAGTTCTGCTCGCTCATCGCCGTGGACGCGCACCGTTATGAATGCCCGTGCAGCCGTTAGTTTCATTTTATAATTAGCGTCTTTTCTGCGGCCGATTGCTTGAATTGTGAGTTCAATAGCCTATTATTCTTCATGGAAACCACAACAACAAAAGAGTATAAAAGTTTGGTGTGAACGCAGCATAATGAACAAGTTGCGATCTCAAGATTGCAATGCTGGAGTGTGTGTGTGTGTCTGTGTGCGCGCAAGAGAGAGGCGCGGGCGAACTGTGTGTGTGTGTGTGTGTGTGTGTGTGTGTGTGCGTCTGTGTGGGGAGGGGGGAGGGGCTCTTCGAGTGATAGTTAGTTTAAACACAAAATTATACATAGGGCCATACTGCCCTCTTGTGTCCAAAATGATATTTATACATATATTTGGCAAGCATGTGACTGAGGACCGAGAGCTTTTAAATACGGACGTCCACACGGACATTGATAAGGGTTGAGCTTGCAGAGCGCTTGAGGGAATTCCTATGGAAGTAGAAATTAACTAAAAAACTTTCGCTCTGTTCTGCTCGCTCATCGCCGTGGACGCGCACCGTTGTTAATGACCGTGCAGCCGTTAGTTTCATTTCAAAATTAGCGCCTTTTCTGGGGCCGAATTGTTGAATTGTGAGTTTAATAGCCTATTATTCTTCATGGAAAACACTTCAACAAAAGAGTATAATAACAGATTGGCTTAGGCGCTTTTACACAAAATATTCCTTCATCATCTATTCAGTCTAAATAGCGATAAATTTCGCTCTATTCACGTTTTGTGTGAACGCAGCATAATGAACAGGCTGCGATGTCAACATTGCAATGCTGGAGTGTGTGTGTGTGTGTGCGCGCGAGAGAGAGAGAGAGACTCGCGGGCGCGGTCGAACTGTGTGTGTGAGTGAGAGATAGAGAGAGAGATCTTTTGCTTTTAAACTATGTGTGTGTGTGTCTGTGTGTGTCTGTGTGTGTGTGTATATATATATATATATATATATATATACATATATATATATATATATATATATTTTTCAAAATATTCATATAACCCATATCTTTTAAAGGTGCCCTATGTAAAAATTGAGGTAAAATTATCCAAAAAATCAGCTACACGCATCAAAAGAATGAGAAGAAATAAGTGCAATGATGTCATTAAAAAATTGACAAGTTATAGTGCTTCGGAGATATAAACCTAAATTAGCATGCTAAATTACTAGCGCCGGCCCGACTGGTGTCGTAATACCAGTTTCGGCCATGGGAGGCGGTATGCGGGCAACATACATAACCACCAGCCAAACTGCAGTACACGAATAACTCGCACGGCTTGTGGGCGCGTACTTGAACCTGATGTCAATCGCGTCTATATGAGACCGGCCTTTATAATTTAGTGTTGAGATGTTGTTCATTGAGTCTCTAATCTCTAAAAATCTCCAAACGAACTGCGGTCTTACTATCGTGTCAATTGATTTGATTAATATGCGCGAGGGAGAGAGAGAGCAGGAGGACTGCGCTCGTGTTGTTTGAAGACGTGAGAGTGCGCGCGCGCGGCCGGGGCGCTCTCTCTCTCTCTGCTCGTTATAAGCCCTGTCAAGCACAGCAGTCATTATATTCTACATCACTCACCGATCAAAATAGGCTTTGGCGGGACAAAGCGGACGATTTGACGGTTTTAGAAGATTAACAACCCGAAACTAAAAAACAGACTAGAGTAGGCCAACTTTCTGGAAGTGTACTGCCCCCATCTGGTATGGAATATGTGGAGTATGAATTTATTTTTTGGCAGACATTCCACATGGCACCTTTAAGTGTTTTGTTTGCTTTAAATTAAATTAAGATTGTATGTTTGGTAATTGAACCTAAATGAATTTAAAATTAATGTGCTATATTTGAGATCAATACAATCAATGTTTTCCTTCATTTTAATCAACACTAACTTTATTCTCATCTGAATTATAAATAATTTATTTCTGTATAAAATAAAAAATCCTGAATAATCCAGACCAACTAGAGTGCACTTTTCCTACAACATCATCAGTGCTGAAGCAGAACTACCAGACCCGTTCGGCAGATTTTCAGTCTTGTGTGCTTATTTCATGTGTCCGTTAAATCCATGAGACCGTCTGTAGGGTGTCTCATTTTTCATTTTAGGTTTCAGAAGGTTGCTCATGCATACTTTGTGGTTGATATGTGCCCTCGATGCGCACTTTTGCAGAGCCCACACTGATGCAAGCTCTACAGCACACTTATTTTCGAGAGTCAAAGAGGGGTTACGTTTTTGCACGACGTGGAAAATAACTGTAAAGGCACCGGGGTGGCGGTGCCGCCGGCTTCTTATATATATATATATATATGAAGAGTTTGGTTCCAAAACGCGATAAACGCCATTTTGAAAAAAAAAATTAGTTACTGCAAAAATCAGTATTGTATCTGGTTGGAATTGAAAAGTCAATGTTTAATTTTAAGTAAAATGCGATATCCGCCGTGTTATTCTGTCATGTTTTCTCCCTTTCTTTCCAAACCGCGACAAACGCCAGTCTCCCTTCTCTGCAGAATGCGATATATCCGTTCTCAACCAATCACAGCGCACCATTCCACGCAATGTAAACAGTAACGGCAGCGCCTTAAATACACCCGGCTTCCTAGTTTCCTCATCGATTTTGTACTTTTCGATCAACAAACAAACAAAAAAATGAATAATTTTGAGGCATTGATGAACCTGTGGTTGTTTCTGCGGTGGGTAAGAAATGCAAGGCATCGAAATCGAATCATTTACGTGAGGAGATTAAGAAGATGAGGCACTCGGGAGGAGGAAACATGTTTTCAATCTTCTTTACAGTTCTTAATAAAAATATTATACTAATAAACTTACGTTGTTGTGTATTTTCAACAGTTTCAATATGAAAAAAAAACTTTTATATTGATTCAATGGATTAATTGCATTTTGATTATTTTTTTAAATGGATTTATTGCATTTTGGGGAAAAAAATAATCCGTTTTTATAATAAATCTTTGAAAATCAAAACCTGGATTTTAATTTTTTTTGTTATTATGACCTACAAATGCTATGTGAACGTTTGAAACAGAAAATAGTGGTTTTCATCTTTCCACTTTCTTGGTAAAGAAAACACATTTTTACTCAAATTAATCTAAATGGATTTATTGCGTTTTGGAACCAAACTCTTCATATATATATATATATATATATATAAATATAGCTGCGAGCAGCGATGAAGGGCCAAAGCCGGCGGCACCGCCACTCCGGTGCCTTTAGGTAACTAAAGGCACCGGGGTTGCGGTGCCACCGGCTTGGGCCCGTAATCGCTGCTCGCAGCTATATTTTTTGTTTGTTTTTTAAATTCTTAAACCGGCTAAATCTGACTTCTTAATACGGTACTTACCTGAAGTAAGGTGACGGCGTCCTGTCAAGAAGCTACTATCATTACCTAAATGATACTTGATGCAGCATATGCCTGACATGGCTCCCAAGTTGCTCTGTGCAAAAATAGCCCCATTCCTGGCTGGGAGATCGCTGGCCACAACAACAGTTGAGACTCTTGAATAGAAAGATACATGAACATGTAAATCATACAGTTGAGCAAAGACAATGCCACTCGAGGCTCCTTCACTGATAAGTTCTGTTTGATTTGATAAAACTATATGACTGTTAGTTCTACTGAGTTAACAGTTTTTGCTAAGGATATGAGGCCTTTGACAGGAGCATCCTTAGTTTGCATTTTTCTGTACATTAATGTGGAAATACCCATCACATAAAATATTCCTATCACACATATCAGAGGATTAAGTAGTCACCAGGAAAGGTTGAATATTACAGCAATTGTACACATTTCCAATATTGTAGATCTAATTTCATTAAGGGACTTATAATATGATTTTAAAGTAGCCTAAATATGTTGAAAATAGTTGTTTGTGAATTACAACACTTATGTAAATATGTAATTAACTACCATTGTAGAGATTTCCACTACAGAATGCATAACAGCCAATGAACAACTTGCTCTTTTTAGCTCAGGTTTATTTATTTATTTTTAAATCAGTTACTCAGTTGTTAGTGGGTATTTGCAAACTGCCCGCGAGAGCGTGGTATCGACAACGCTGATATTATTAGATCACTGTAGCTACTGTGGAATATCGGTGACGCGAAACTTGCTTACACTTGCTATGAACACTTCCCCTTTAAGGCGAGCTATCCGGCCCCGTTGCAGTCAGCAGATCAGTAGTAGTAATTATGAACACGTACGCCACGTCACCGTGGACTCCAATTTGAATTCTGCCGCTGGTGTAGGAAGGAACGGAGAAATACTTACCTGGATGAAGTTTAATCATGATAGATGGGGCATATTAACAGTGGCTGGTAGAAGCGCCTACCAAAACTGAAAAACCGACTTGAAAGCCTTGGAAGTGGAGCTTGAACTTGAACCAGCGAGAACAGAACGCCTCTTGTGACTTGGAGAGTTGTTGATTCATGACGGTGGATCGGTTATCTGCGGGATAATGCACCCGTGCAGACAGCGAGGTTCTTTGCTGGACAAGTTGTTGAGGATGACATAGTTCTCTTCCTGCCGGATTATCCTGGCTGAGCTGACGCTGTTGATGCTTTTGATGACGTGAAAATGGAAACTGATTGGTTACGTAGGGTGTTTTAGGCCTAGAGAGCAGAACTTCTCATGAGAGGGCTTGGCTGATCAAAAACTCTCCGAAGACCACTGTGCATATGGGGAGATGCGGCACTAAACGCGGGAACCTCGACGTGTAGCAGGAAATACAGCGGGACATATCCATCGTCGGAACTCGATAATAGTAAACAATATACGTGTCCTGAAACATGTTGGCTGACGACTGAACGAGAGCATGAATGAAGGCGACTGAACGAGAGCATGAATGAAAGCGTCAGCATCTGCGAACTCAAACATGTGTAAGTACTGGTCTTTTATACCGCAAGTATTAGACACGATTGGATAGATGAGAAGGTAATAAGTGACGTAGCATGTGAGTCTTCCTGGCAGAACTTAACGCTAAAGCTTCCATTTCAGCTGCAGCAGACCATGAACGGGCTAGCTAGCAGCTCATTGGTTCGCTCACAGAGAACTGCTTAAGCCTATGAGGAGACGCGAACGAACTCTCGGCCAATGAGAGTCTGACCTGCTCTCATTGCGTCAGAGCCCGCCGAAACGGGCGTGGTCAGAGAGTATAAATTAGCGTCCCAGGCTGTAAACTCTGGTTTTCATAGAATGAAGCGAGAACGCTAGGAGCACAAGCACGGCCAGGAACGCATTACTCGTTCCCTCATCTAGAGAGAACCGAGGTTACGTTAGGTAACCGATTCGTTCTCTTACGAGAGGTTCTCTCGTATTGCGTAAGCAAATGAAATTTATGGTTTTGATTGGTTCCAATTTATTTCTATTTTACACTTGTTGGTTTGTATTCTTATATTGTTTGTTTGTTACTTTATTTACTTTGATTAGTTAACTTGTAATTAATTTGTTGATTTATGAATTGTTGATTGTATGATTTCCCCTGTCTTGTTTAAGTGAGCTCACCGTCTGTGATAAATACCTGTTGGTTGTCTCATTTGGGGGGTAATGTTTGTGTTGTTCAGTTCTCCTTAGTTCTCGTTATATTGCGTTAAAATTTGTTTTTGTTTACTTTAGTTTATTTAAGTCTAGCTAGATTATTTGTTAGAACAAGTTGATTTATTTTGTTTCCTTTAATTGGGACTTTTTCTTATTTTTTTTGGGTAAAATAAAACCCATTTTTTGTTGAAAATCCTGTGTCCTTGTGCCTTACTACTTGGCTATATGTGACAGGCATCAACTATCCATCTGGATAGAGTCTGTTTCGAGGCGGCCAACCCCTTGGTGCGCCCACCGAATGAAACAAAAAGCTCCTCGGATCGTCTGACCGGAGCAGTGCGAGTAATGTATAATCTCAGGGCCCTGACCGGACACAGGAGATTAGAGTCAGATTCGCTATCGGATGCAGGCAGAGCCGATAGGGAAATAACTTGTGCCCTGAACGGGGTACCAATCGCTTTTGGGACATAACCATGTCTAGGTTTGAGAACGACTGAGGAGTCATTGGGCTCAAACTCGAGACAGGAAGCGCTAATGGACAGCACGTGAAGGTCTCCCACACGTTTTACTGACGCGAGCGCGAGCAGAAAAACTGTTTTGAGCGAAAGGTATTTGAGGTCCACGGTGTTTAGCGGTTCGAATGGAGGGGCTTTCATAGCTTCGAGAACTATGGAAAGGTCCCAAATCGGCACCGAAGGGGGGCGTGGGGGGTTCATCCTTCTAGCTCCTCTGAGGAAGCGGATGACCAAGCCATCTTTGCCCAGTGACTGGCCGCACCGGGGTTCAACGAACGCTGCGACGGCTGCCACATACACCTTGAAAGTGGACGGGGACCTGCCCTTGTCCAACATCTCTTGGAGAAAAACTAGCAAGGAAGGAACCTCGCATAACCGTGGGTCCAAGTTTCTGTCGGTGCACCATTTAGAGAACACAGACCATTTAGACGCATAGAGCCTTCTAGTAGAAGCCGCTCTAGCCTTTATGATCGTGTTTAACACTCCCTCTGGCAAAGCAACGGGTAGTTGTTGATCACCCACGCATGTAACACCCAGCGCTCTGGGTGGGGATGCCAGATCGTTCCACGAGCTTGGGAGAGGAGATCTGCTCTGATTGGAATGGGCCACAGGGCTGTCTGTGACAGCTGAGTGAGCTCCGGAAACCAAGTCTGACCCTCCCAACGCGGGGCTATGAGGAGCACCGAGTGGCGTGTTTCCCTGATTCTCTGAAGCACCTGTGGTAGCAGAGAAACCGCAGGGAATGCATAAAGCGGGCGGCTGGGCCAGGTCTGGGCTAGCGCGTCCTCGCTCTTTGAGAAAAATATTGGGCAGTGGGTGTTCTCTTCTGAGGCGAAGAGGTCCACCTCTGCTCTGCCGAATATTCGCCACAGCTTTTAGAGTGTAAGAGTGTGCAGGGACCATTCCCCGGGGGGAATGGGGTTCCTGGACAGACTGTCTGGACCGTTGTTCAGATGACCCGGCACGTGCGTTGCTCTGAGCGAGAGTTGGTGACACTGAGACCAAACTAAGATGCGTTCTGTCAGCCGGAAGAGATTCCTGGATCTGACACCGCCCTGACGGTTTAGATAGGAGACCAAGGCTATATCGTCCGAACGGATCAGCACGTGGTGACCGTGAATGCGCGGAAGAAAGCGCGTGTGCGCGTTCTCGACCGCCAGCATCTCCAAACAGTTTATGTGGAGGAGGCTCTCCTGAGCTGACCAGGGGCCGAAGGCCGGTGGGCCCTCGCAGACCGCACCCCAACCCGTGTTGAATGTGTCTGTCGAGATGACTTTTCGGCGAGAAAGGGTCCCCATGGAAACGCCCCGCTGAAACCATTCTGCCACAGTCCATGGCTGCATAGCTGTGATACAGGTCTGCGTTACTTCTATCAGCTGGCGGCCCGTGGTCCACGCACGGTGAGACACACGGCTCTTCAACCAGAGCTGAAGCGGGCGCATGCGCAGTAACCCAAGCTGGAGCACCGCGGAGGCTGAGGCCATGTAACCCAATGCCTTCTGAAAAGTTTTCAGAGGTGTGAGTCTTTTCATCTGAAAAGATGCGGCGAGAAGCTGAACACGGCACGCGCGCTGTGTTGAAAGACGATCCGTCATCGTGACCGAGTCTAGCTCTATATCCAAGAAGGAGATAGTCTGACTGGGTTGTAGTGCGCTCTTTGTCCAGTTGACAGAGAGGCCCAAAGCTTTCAGATGGTCGAGGAGAACTGTACGATGAGACAGTAGCTCTCTCTGTGATTGTGCCAAAATCAGCCAGTCGTCCAGATAGTTCAGTATTCGCAGCCCCTGACTCCGCAGGGGGGCGAGCGCCGCATCCATGGACTTGGTGAACGTACGGGGTGCTAGGGATAGGCCGAACGGAAGGACGGTGTATTGATAAACCTGGCCTTCGAAGGCGAAACGTAAGAATGGCCTGTGAAGGGGATTTATCTGAATCTGAAAGTAAGCATCTTTCAGATCTAGTGAAATGAACCAGTCCCCCTGGCGCACATGCGCGAGGAGTTTTCTGATAGTGAGCATTTTGAACGGTCTCTTCATGAGAACTTTGTTCAGAGATCTGAGGTCTAAGATTGGTCTGAGGCCGCCGTCTTTCTTTGGAACCAGAAAATAACGGCCGTAAAACCCCGACTCGCTCATAGATAGAGGAACTCTCTCTATAGCCCTTTTATACAAAAGTTTTGCTATCTCTGAACGGAGCAGTGTCACTGCTTCTGGGTTCACAATAGTTTCTAGCCACGCTCGAAAACGTGGAGGGCGGCGGTGAAACTGTAAGCGATAGCCTAGCCTTATTGTGTTTAGCACCCACTGGGAAATTCCTGGAATAGCTTCCCACGCTTTGAAGCCTAACGCTAAGGGGTGAATGGCTACATGGTCCCCGTTGCTGCACATAGCGGGCTGCGCGAGCGCGCTCAAAGTGTTTATGACAGCGGGACTTACACACAGAGAGGAGTTTAAGGGCCGTGTAACAGAGTGAGCAGAGGTGGGACGCGCACACGGGCTCGTGGGCGCGCTTATGCACTCTGAAACTCGAGCGGGTTGGAACCGCTTTATGAGAGTGGGCTCTGTGAGACACACGGGAACTGAAATGCTTTTGTGTATGAGTGAACACAGTGTTGTGGGCACATTTTCTACACAGGAGGCTTTTATTTCTTTTATTTTTATTTCTCTGGGTCGCCGTGAAAACGGCGTTTGTGCTCATGCAAGCGGGAAAGGGGACCGGCTTGGTAATGGCGGGGTACACTGCTGTAGTAGCCGCCTGAGCGGGGACTAACAGAGGGCAAAACTTTGACGGCGGTCCGGCCGCGGCGGGAGAGCGCCGTCTTTTCCTCAGCTGTGCTAGGCAGACTTCGAGTGATCAGGTTTCAGCGTGATCCTAGGCCGAGGCCCACCGAGGAGGCGGCGGTCTGTGGCGGCGGTCTGTGGCGGCTGTCAGAGCGAGAACGAGGGCGGCCGCCCTGGCGTCGCTGAGAAGTCTGACTGTGCTGAGCTGGGCGCTGGAGTGGGGCTCGTGCAGGAGGCTGGTCACGTGAGCGGCCTGAAGAGGGGCTAGCGCGACGAGGCAGAAAAAGATTCATGGCCTGGGAGGCTTTCTGCACTTCGGAGAAACGGTCAACGATACCCGTGACAGCAGATCCGAAGAGGCCGGATGGAGAGAGCGGGGCGTTGAGAAAGGCGGCGCGCTCAGAATCTCCCATGTCGGCGAGTGTGAGCCACAAATGTCTTTCAGACACACAAATGGCGGCCATGCATTTCCCCAGGGCTTGAGCAGCAGATTTTGTAGCGCGAAGGGCAATGTCCGTGGCGCTCCTCAAATCCGCGACTGTGGGGGGATTTTTTCCGCTCTCGTCCCATTCACGAAGTAAATCACCCTGTAGTATCTGAAGGACAGACATGGAGTGAAGTGCAGAGGCTGCTTGGCCGGCGGCTGAGTAAGCGCGGGCGTGAAAGCTTGAAGTCGCTCTGCAGGCTTTAGAGGGAAGCACAGGTGATGAGTGCCATCTCGTGGAAGGCGGGCATAAATGTGCGGCGACCAGGTCCTCTACAGGGGGAATGGAGAGATAGCCCTTTTCTGTGGCTCCGTCCACAATGCGAAGCGGGGCGGAAGAGTCAGAGCGAGTTCTAGCAGAGAGCGGGGCATTCCAGGACTTCGTGAGTTCCGTGTGCAGTTCAGGCAGTAAGGGCGCGGCCCGTTTAGTGATGGGAGTCGAGCGCTGGCGAAAGTAGCTGCCGTCCATACGGTTGATGGTCTGCTCGGGGGGAGGGGAACAATCGAGCCCGAGGCGTTCGACGGACTGTGAGAGGAGGCGCACTAATTCCTCCTCGATTCCAGCGCGGGTCCCAGAGGATTCTCGGGCCGAGGAGGCGTGAGAACCGGACCATTCCTCACTGTCTGAAGCGAGAAGCGAACAGGTTTCCTTAATGTCCGCGGCGTCATCGGAGGCGACAGAGCGGCCACTCGGCGGCAACTGTATGTCCGGAAACGGCGGAGAAGGAGAGCGGGAGGCGACAGGCTCCGGCGGGATGAACGCTTCTAGCTGGGGTTCCGGCGGCCTCTGAGAGCGGCGTTTCTTCTTCCGCGGCGAAGTCAGAGGCGGCGCGGAAGCAACTTTAGTGGCCTGAAGTCGAGCCCGCAGGGTCGACAACGGCATGTCCTCGCAGAGATCGCAGCCGCCATCGGCGAGGGCGAGCTCGGCGTGCTCCAATCCGAGGCAGAGAGCGCAGATGACGTGACGGTCTCCAGTCTCGAGGGGGGCGCTCTTTTAGATACAAATAAGAATAGGAAGCTTTTTTGTAAAAAGGATACAAATCCGTCGGATGGCGCTAGCTCGCAGGACGGCTGAAGGTGGCGAAGACGGCCGGCTTCCTCAGTCTCTCAGATGCTCGCTAGAGATTGCCTTTTCAACGACGGCGGCTTCTCTCAGAATCAGCAGATGCGTGTAGCCTCGCTGAAGAGATGAAAATCAGAGTTTACAGCCTGGGACGCTAATTTATACTCTCTGACCACGCCCGTTTCGGCGGGCTCTGACGCAATGAGAGCAGGTCAGACTCTCATTGGCCGAGAGTTCATTCGCGTCTCCTCATAGGCTTAAGCAGTTCTCTGTGAGCGAACCAATGAGCTGCTAGCTAGCCCGCTCATGGTCTGCTGCAGCTGAACTGCATTGACAATGGATACAAAATTATAGGATAATTTTTTGGCTTCAAATTCTCAGAAAAGATTAATCTTTCCCGTAGCGTAAGCTAGCTTACGCAATACGAGAGAACCTCTCGTAAGAGAACTCGTACATCGGCGGCCCATTCGTTTTGGCGCTGGATTAGAGCCGGTGTAAATGCATTTGGTCCAAAAAAAGTCAGCGTTAGGTTTTTTTCTGACATCCCATGAAACACCTAAATCAGCGGCCCATTGGTTATTTTCTTGATTGACACTGGGCTTGCCCAATCACATCTTTAATGTGAAGTATAGAAATATACTCTTTCAAATATAGAAATTAGTACAAAACTAATTATGAAAGTTTCCTTTATTTTTCAGTGCATTTGTTTTACAATATATGGCTATTACTATCATGGGATTAATATTATAACTATTATTATGTAGTAGTAATGTAGAAAGACACTGTAACTAAAAGAGGTTTTAATTTTTCTTTGTTTAATTTGCACACTGAATATGGGTGCAAACTTTGAACTTATTTCGGATTTTTATAATTTGTTTGTTTTTGTTTGTTTTTGCTTGTTTTTCGTAGCAATATCTGGCAACATTGTTCTGTCGGCATTAATAAAAAAAAAGATTAGGCTGAAGATACAAACTCAATGATCATCGTGACGTGTAAGAATCTGTAAGAAATGTATCAAAAACAATAGCATAATACAGATCTGTATGTTACAGAATGAAATATGCCAAATACTGGCCAGCAGGAACACGGCAGATGCTGTTTAGTTAACCTTTCACAAAGTCAACATAAAAACATTAAATGAAGCAGTGTTTCTAGTAGTCCACACCATTTTCGTCTTTCTTCTGTGGATTTTCTCAGCTCCTGATTAATCAAATTCAGATAGATCGACAAATCGGCTCATTCAACCGCACACACCTCACGAATTGCAAGCCGACAGCTCCCGAACTTTTTCGACATGCTTAAAAATTATCGGGAGGTCAAGAGGTGCTCGGCTCGGCTCGTATCTTCCTCGCACACGATACGAGCCGCGACATGCGAGCATAACCGATTTACACGCGATTTCTCCCGAGTGAAAAAAATCATCTGCGAGCTCGTAAAACAGCAAAAAATCGCACCGTGTACGCCCGCCCGGGTGCGCGGTTAGGAGCGCGCGGTTAGGAGCTCGCTCAACACAACTGTCTCGCATGCACGCTCGCTCTAGATTACAGGATATTTTAACTAATTTGCGGTAAAACTAGTCCATCACGAATGACTCAACAGGTAGATGTATATAGATAAACTTATCTTTCAGGCATTTGACCGACCGGGTTGACACTTCAGCGTGAGAAATCGGGGGTGTGGCGTGAGAGCGTGAGAATTGGCTTAATTGCGTGAGTCTCACGCTGAATGCGTGAGAGTTGGCAGCTCTGCACTTACATTTCTATAAATGTGTTTTTATGAATGTATGGCTTGCTCTAACTGTTGCTCGGTCTTCGTCAACAACAAGCGCTTGCACCCCCTGCTGGTGAGCTCGACTAACAGCAGATGGGGATTATGCTCGGTAATCTACTGCTTTTCCTGCAGTTCCTGGATGTCAGTGTTGAATTTACTGTCGAATTTGAACCACTAAATTTGTGAAAGCGAATTTGTGAAGCGAAATAAAATGCACCGAAAATTGCCTGTTGAATATTATAGGTTGTATTTTTTAAAAGTTTGAATATTTTGGAAGTGAAATATGAAGGGTGAATATGGATTATTGAATTTTTAATAATGAAAATGTGTTTGAAATATTTTGAATTGAAATATTCACAGCTTAAATATTCAACCATGTCGAATTTGAGCCAATAAAAAAATGTAAGTCCTAAAAATACAATGCATTAAAATGCAAGCATTGTTAATGCAATGCATATTTTTTTCAAGTAGTGCAATTCAACAGGCTTTTTGTTTCAAAAACATTTGGCATTATTTTACTTCCATACAAATGGTCCCCCATAGGAAATGAATTGGAAATTGGCAAAAATGTGAAAATCGTCTCCAACCTCGGTTCCCTGAGAGGCAAGGAACGAGACATTACGAATGTCGTATATGGGAACTCCTCTCATCCTTCACTTCCGCTGAAATCTTATAGGCTAACGCCAGCAGAGCTGGCCAATTGACGCGAATTTGCAAATACTAACACCTCGTAGCAGTATATATGCAAGTGAGCGCCAATTCCTCTTTAGAATCGAACAAAACGCTAAAATCAATAGCGAACACGGCGGCGAGCGTAATGTCTCGTTCCTTGCCTCTCAGGGAACCGAGGTTATGTAAGTAACCGGAGACGTTCCCTATCAAGGCTACGGAACTTCGACATTACGAATGTCGTATATGGGAACAGTATAGAATCCCGCCGTGGTAGCCAAAACAAACCAGATCCAGTCAGATCCAATACCAAAAAACCGCCCTCTCAGCATGCAAGCTTCCGATAGGCTGAGATTGGCCAATAGCGAACCACTAACCTCTGATAGGCCCAAAGGGACCTATCACAAGCTTACAAAACACTGCCAGAATTTGCATATCCGAGCAGTATAACCGGGGAAACTTTGCACTGAAGAACAACGGTGCAACAACATCAGTAAGAGAAGGCCAACGCATAGCGGTGGCAACAGTAAAAATACACAAAAGCACAAAACAACTCATGAGCAAAGCGCAGAGCAGCTCTCTCAATGCTGTGTACACAATGAACTCACCGAAAGCACTCGGGACGCTCCAGAGGGCAAACCCAACTTATAAAACCTGGCAAACGTGTTCTGAGAAGACCAGCCAGCCGCAGGACATAAATCCTGAATAGACATCCCCTTAGTCCAGGCCCACGAGGAGGCAATCGCCCTAGTCGAATGAGCCTTGACGTTAAGGGGACATTCCTGCCCCAGGTGATCATAAGCCAAAACAACAGCGTCCACAATCCAGTGAGCAAGCCTCTGTTTAGAGACTCCCCGTCCCTTGTTGCACCCACCAAAGCACACAAACAGCTGGTCCGATTTCCGAAAAGCAGCCGAACGAGAAATGTATTCCCGAAAAACTCTGACTGGGTAAATAGCACTCTGAGCATCCGAACCCTGGGAGGTTGATGGCTCAGCAGACAGTAACGGCAGAGAAACTATCTGCGCTCTGAACGGGGTCTTGAGCGATTTAGGGACATAGCCCGGCCTCGGTCTGAGAGTTACATTACAGTTTCCCGGCCCAAAGCGAATACAATCCTCAGTTACAGAGAAAGCCTGTAAATCCCCAACCCGCTTCGCCGAAGCGAGAGCGAGAAGCAGCGCCGTTTTGACCGAAAGCTCCTTAATGGCAATAGAAGCTAAGGGCTCAAACAGTGGTCGTGACAATGCTTCCAAGACCAAAGCTAAATCCCACGGCGGCACCGAAGGCGGTCCTAGCTCCCCTGAGGAACCGAGTCACCGACGCATGCCTGCCGATAGACTGTCCATCAACATGGGGGTGAAACGCTGCAATAGCGGCCACGTATACCTTCAGAGTGGATGGAAGGCTCCCTTCATCCATCCTGTGCTGAAGAAAGCGCAGAATAACCGACACAGAGCAGTTCGCTGGGTCTATATCATCATCCTGACACCACTTAGAGAAAACACCCCACTTTAGAGCATACAGACGCCTGGTGGACGGGGCTCTCGCTTCCGCGATGGTATTCAAAACTCGCGCGTGTAGCGCATTCCGCCCGCTCAGCGACCCTGCAGCGGCCACACATGAAGGCTCCACAGTCCGGGGCTGTGATGCCAGATCGTTCCGCTCGCTTGTGACAGCAGGTCCTTCCTGAGCGGAATCTCCAGCCGAGACCGGAAAACTTTGAGAGCTAGAGAGACCGCTTCCAACTCCAAGCGATTTATGTGCCACTCCATCTGCCTCTCTGACCACCGACCCGAGGCGGGCTTGCCCAAGCAGACCGCCCCCCATCCGGTGGACGAGGCGTCCGTCAGGATCTCCACGCGCCGCGTCACTAAACCCATAGGGACGCCTGAGCTGAAGAGATCGGGGTTCTTCCACGGGGCCAGGGCGCGGGCGCATCCGCGGGTGACCATGATGCGCTTGTGGCCGGAATACCATGCACTCGGGGGAACGCGCGTTTTCAGCCAGTGTTAAAGCGGTCTCATATGCAGCAGCCCCAGATGACACACTGAAGAAGCCGTTGCCATTCGTCCCAATAGTCTCTGAAATTCCTTCAGAGGGACGAGCCTGCCTGGTCTGAAGCGACCGAGAGAATAGCTCAGAGTCTCCGCTCGCTCGGGGGAGAGACGCGCTCTCATTCTCACCGAATCCAAGCATATTCCCAGGAAAGTGGAAGTCTGACTCGGTGTGAGCACACTTTTCTGGAAGTTCACCTTCAAACCGAGCAGTGTTGTGGGTAACGAGTTATAAAGTAACGCGTTAGAGTACTCTAATTACCTTTTTCGTGATATGTGTAACTTAACGCGTTAGTTTTGTGCGTTAAGTAATCAGTAACTTCGTTATTTTTTGTAAAAAGTAATCCGTTATTTTAAGGAAAGGAAAATCCCGACTGCAGCCTGTTTTTGGTCCGACAGTAGTATGCCTCAGGCACGGCGTTATGGGTGGGCCTGACGGGCCTAGGCCCACCCACTTTTCAACAGGCCCACCCAAAACTTTTCTTCAAAAATGTTTTGTCAATAATTATTAAAAAAATCGCCAATAAGCACATAATTTGTGCTAAAATAGTCTAAATGTTTAGTTTTAAAAACAATTTTAAAATGCTGGTTATGTCTATTTTGATGTTTCTGCACAAGTTCAGCAGACAGTGTTCGGGTTTGTTCCGATCAGAGCATGTGAGCAGAGAGCGCATTTCTGAATATTCCGCTCTGCTCACTCATTCCGCAGGGTCGCGCGCTCAACCCAGAATGGCCTGCTGGCTCGAACTTCCAAGATATGTGGAATAAGGCCTCCGACTATTTTTTCCCCCTAGTTGTTCATTTAAGCCATTAGTGGGCAAATCGCCCCTTTATATTAATTTAATTAGGCTACTTAAATAGGACAGGCTATAGGCTATAGTAGCCTATACTATGGAAGCTTGTTTCCGCCATAGAATAAAACATTTTAAAAGATAATTGTGACTTTTTATCTCACAACTGCGAGTTTACATCTCACAATTCTGACTTTATTACTCAGAATTGCGTGAAATAAAGCCGCGATTGCGTGTTATAAAGTCAGAATTGCGTGAAATAAAGTCGCAATTGCTTTTTTCTTTTTCTTTTTCTTTTTTTTTTTTACCCGAGAATAGTTTATATCTCATAATTCAATTCTGACTTTGTAACACGCAATTGCGACTTTATATCATGCAATTCTGCCTTTATATCTCTCAATTGCGTATTATAAAGTCAGAATGGCGAGATATAAACATGCAATTCTGTGAAAAAAAGTCAGAATTTCAAGCTATATTTCTCGCACTTTATATCACGCAATTTTGACTTAATAACATACAGATGCGACTTTAGGCCTATATCACGCAATTCTGACTTTATAGCTAACCTGCAATATCCACTTTATCATGTAGCCTAATTCTGAGATAAAAAGTCAGAATTGTGAGATTAAAAAATCGCAATTACATTTTTTTTTTTTTACTCTGTGGCGGAAACATGCTCCAGTTGTCGTGCAATGCAAGTGATCGTGCCGGCGCCTTATTACATTGTCTGCTATATATTGCTTCTTATTTATTAAATACGGGCAATTGGTTGATAAAACTTTGATCAAAATTAAGATACAATTTATACGAAACGAAAATCTTTAAAAAAAAATGTCTTTCTACAAAACAAAACTCAAGTGGTCAAAATAATGTTTTACCCACTCCATGTCTCCAGAAATATTGCAGCTTCAGCGCTTATCATTAGCTTGTGAAAGTGTGAAAATAATTTCCAGTAAAGGACAATGTTGCAACAGTCGTTGTTTAGGTACCTTAAACGCGCACGTACATTCTCTGAGTCATCGCTGCAACCAGGAGATGAAGGAAAGCTGAGATCCACATCACCTAGCACATCTTCGTCTCTGCCACCCGCTATAGTACGACTATCGCTGCTAGCGCGAGCAGCGCCGTTGCTAGGAGGGCACCAGCGCCTCTGCCTATACCATGAGTCCTAATAAATGCAATTCCAACTATTTCTGAAGTGCTTCTTTTATAAAGAACACCGCTTTTTCTTCTATCGGGAAACCCAGCCCAGGTATGATGCGTAATGGAGATTCCAAAGCGCTCTTCTTTGGTCAGGACCAAGGAGAGCGATCGCAGATAGGTCCGTCCTGACTCCATATGCACCGAAACTTTGTAACAATGCAACAAAATATTTAAAGAGCATCAAGCTATTAAAATCTAGCCTACGTACAGATATATTAGTCAGTAATTTTTATTAGGTTAAACAGTGATTGGATAACGTTTTTAATTTAAGGCCCACCCACAATTGGTCTGGCCCATCCAAACCTGGAATCCTGGCGCCGTGCCTGCTATGCCTAGGTCTACTGTGCCACCTGCGGGTGTATCAGCGGAGCAGGAGCGCTGTAATCATAAAGTCAATGGCTGTGATACGTCTGTGCCCTGCTCCCCCCTGTGTGTGTGTGTGTGTGTGTGTGTGTGTGTGTGTGTGTGTGTGTGTGTGTGTGTGTGTGTGTGTGTGTGTGTGTGTGTTTCGAACTCCCGGCAAGATGGCAGAGAGGACAGCGTTTGCAGTATGGAAGTATGCACATTATTTTCAATTTGTCAACGAAAAGGAAAAGAACGGTAAAATGCACACACTGCGTTGGTGAAAAGCTTCTGTCGACCGCCAAAAATTCTACCTCAAATTTAAAAAAAACATCCAAACACCAATCTAGCACTCTGGTATTGTGGAATAGCCTATTGATGACTGTCTTTCCTGTTATTGTTATCCCGCAGTGTTAATTTAGTCGGATGACTGACGTTATTCATTGCCAGGAGTCACGACTTCTAGGTGCATTTAAAGAGGGCCGTGTCTGTCAATTAAGCTGCAGCATGTGTGAGGCGCTGCAAACGGCTTTTAATTTTTGGTAACGCATGAGTACTCTAACGCGTTACTTTTGTGAATAGATAACGCTGTAACGTAACTGATTACTTTTAATTGATGGTAACGTTGTAACCTAATTAACTACTTTCCAAAGTAACTATACCCAACACTGAAACCGAGCATCTCCAAGTGACGAAGGAGGACTTCCACATGGCTGACCAGCGTTTCTTTCGACTGCGCGAGAACCAGCCAGTCGTCCAGATAATTCAAAACGCGCATCCCGCTCGATCTGAGGGGTGAAAGTGCCGCGTCTATGCATTTTGAAAACGTTCGAGGAGCGAGAGCTAGCCCAAAGGGAAGCACCGTGTATTGGTACACTGAATTCTCGAACGCGAACCTCAGGAAACGCCTGTGATGCTTTACTATCTGAATATGAAAGTAAGCGTCCTTTAAATCCACCGAAGCGAACCAATCCCCGAGGCGAATTTGCGCCAGGATTTGCTTCAGTGTGGTCATCCTGAAGGCGCGCTTGTGAAGCGCTCTGTTGACGGGTCTCAGATCCAGTATAGGGCCCCCTAGAGACCCCCTCCCTTCTTCGGCACTACGAAGTAGCGGCTGTTGAACCCGCTCTCCCGCTCGCTCGGGGGTCGCTTTCTTCTCGAGCAGGCTGCACACTTCTTGTCTCAGTATGTGAGCACTTTGGGGCAAAGTTAATGACTGAATTACGCCGCGAAAGCGGGGAGGTCTGCGTTTGAACTGAAGTGTATACCCGCGCCGAATTACGTTCAAGACCCACGGCGAAATGCCCGGAATAGCTTCCCACGCAGTCTGGAAACGACTGAGTGTGGGCTGAACTAAACCTGCGGTCATCGCCGCTATGTGAGGGCTGGAAATAGACACCTCGCGCTTCCCGTGAGGTGCCTTTATAGTTAATGACCGTGACTCTGTGCTGCTCGAGGGCAGGGCGGGTAACACAGTGTGTGGTGCAAGAGGAGAAAAAAGCTCTGTTTGTGAAGAAGTAATTTGCTTTATTTTTGAACACACAACATTCACAACATAACTGCACGTGTCGCTCGCAGAATGCTGAGGGACCACGTGCTCTCGAGTGCGTCGCTTGGACGCGGGGCCATCCTGGCGCTCTCCTCTCCTCTTGCCCGAGCAGTCAGGACGACTGCTTGGGCCTCGCCGGGGACGTGGTGGGCTTCCTGCGCGGGCTCCTCTGAGCCGGCCTCTTGTTTCCCGCTCCATGCCACTGGCCGCTTCGGCCTTTACGGGCATCCGGTCCCGGGCGCGGCGCTGACTGATGCCTGGCCGCAGCTTGAGGTTGACGACCCGAGGCGGAAGACAAGCGAGAGCGGGGCTGCGGCGGCGGAGGCATCGGCGCCCTCCGAGGAATCACGTGACTCATCGCCTTCGCTTTTTTCTGCGTCTCGGAGTATCGCTCGGTTACCTTTTCCACTGCGTCTCCGAACAGGCCTGCAGGGGAGATCAGTGCATTTAACAGTGTCTTCCTGTCCGCCTCCTGCACGTCCGATAGGGTGAGCCACAGGTGTCTGTGGAGGACCACCAGATACCCCATCGAACGGCCAATCGCCTGGGCCGAGCGCTTCGTGGCCAGGAGCGCGAGGTCCTTGGCCGAACGGAGATCCCGGATGGCGTCAGCGTCGACAGAGGCGGCGCCATCCAGAGACTTCAACTGCTTGGCCTGCAGCACCTGAAGAACGGCCATGGCGTGTAGTGCAGAAACCGCCTCCCCCGCGGCGCCGTAGGCCTTGTTAGCCTGGTGAGCCGTAAACCTGCAAGCTCGGGACGGCAGGCTGCGGTCCGAGCCCAGGGCGGGAGCCGACGGGCAGAGATGTGCGGCGACGGTCTCCTCGACAGGGGGGATGCGGAGGTAGCCATGGTCTCCTGCCTCGTCCACGGGGGCAAACATGGCCTGGGTTGAAGTGAGGGTGCACGCCGATTGCGGGGCCGCCCACGACTTCACCATGTGCTCATGCACGTCGGGAAAGAACGGTGTTCCTCTTCTCGAAGCGGCCTGACGGCGGCTCGATTGGAGGAACCACGTATCCAGCTTGCTCTTTGATGGCTCATCGGGGGCTTTCCACGATAAATCCAATTCCTCGACGGCCTTCGAGAGGATACGGAAGAGCTCTTCCTACAGGTCCGCCGGGGTCTCTTGCTCCGTGGTTGCCAGAGGAGCGGCCTGCTCCGCACCCCAGTCGTTCTCGGAGGCCGACAAGGACATAGAGTCTTCCTCCTCACTCGCCCCGAAGGACACGAAGTCGGCGACCTCGCGAGGGGGTTGAAAGGAAGGGTCGGGGAAACTCACCGGGGGTTGAACCTCGACTCCACGGTTGGGGGGGGGCCTGCCAGCAGCTCGGAGGCGGCAGCAGGCCCAATCCCCGCAGCAGCGCGAGCTTCGTCCCGCCTGGCCTTGAGGGCTCGGAGGGACATGTCCGCACAGAGATCGCAGGACCCTCCATCCCTGAGGGCTGACTCAGCGTGGGCCAGCCCCATGCATGCGACGCAAAACAGGTGCATGTCTGGGGGCACTATGGGGCCCGAGCATAGGTTGCAAACGGTCGCCATCGGATGCTGGAGACAGTTCAGGTATCTCCGGCGCACCTTCAACGACAGCGAATTGATCCAAAGTTTGTTGAGTAGTATCAGCTTTCTAGCACACGATTTGAGCGTGAAGAGAGAGATTCTGAAGAGGAATTGGCGCTCACTTGCATATACACTCACCGGCCACTTTATTAGGTACACCTGTCCAACTGCTCGTTAACACTTAATTTCTAAGCAGCCAATCACATGGCGGCAACTCAGTGCATTTAGGCATGTAGACATGGTCAAGACAATCTCCTGCAGTTCAAACCGAGCATCAGTATGGGGAAGAAAGGTGATTTGAGTGACTTTGAACGTGGCATGATTGTTGGTGCCAGAAGGGCTGGTCTGAGTATTTCAGAAACTGCTAATCTACTGGGATTTTCACGCACAACCATCTCTAGGGTTTACAGAGAATGGTCCGAAAAAGAAAAAACATCCAGTGAGCGGCAGTTCTGTGGGCGGGAAATGCCTTGTTGATGCCAGAGGTCAGAGGAGATGGCCAGACTGGTTCGAGCTGATAGAAGGGCAACAGTGACTGAAATAACCACTCGTTACAACCGAGGTATGCAGCAAAGCATTTGTGAAGCCACAACACGCACAACCTTGAGGCGGATGGGCTACAACAGCAGAAGACTCCACCGGGTACCACTCATCTCCACTACAAATAGGAAAAAGAGGCTACAATTTGCAAGAGCTCACCAAAATTGAACAGTTGAAGACTGGAAAAATGTTGCCTGGTCTGATGAGTCTCGATTTCTGTTGAGACATTCAGATGTTAGAGTCAGAATTTGGCGTAAACAGAATGAGAACATGGAACCATCATGCCTTGTTACCACTGTGCAGGCTGGTGGTGGTGGTGTAATGGTGTGGGGGATGTTTTCCTGGCACACTTTAGGCCCCTTAGTGCCAATTGGGCATCGTTTAAATGCCACGGCCTACCTGAGCATTGTTTCTGACCATGTCCATCCCTTTATGGCCACCATGTACCCATCCTCTGATGGCTACTTCCACCATGTCACAAAGCTCTAATCATTTCAAATTGGTTTCTTGAACATGACAATGAGTTCACTGTACTAAAATGGCCTCCACAGTCACCAGATCTCAACCCAATAGAGCATCTTTGGGATGTGGTGGAACGGGAGATTCGCATCATGGATGTGCAGCCGACAAATCTGCGGCAACTGTGTGATGCCATCATGTCAATATGGACCAAACTCCCTGAGGAATGCTTCCAGCACCTTGTTGAATCTATGCCACGAAGAATTGAGGCAGTTCTGAAGGCAAAAGGGGGTCCAACCCGTTACTAGCATGGGGTACCTAATAAAGTGGCCGGTGAGTGTATACTGCTACGAGGTGTCAGTATTTGCATATTCGCGTCAATTGGCCAGCTCTGCTGGCGTTAGCCTATAAGATTTCAGCGGAAGTGAAGGATGAGAGGAGTTCCCATATACAACAATCGTAATGTCGAAGTTCCGTAGCCTTGATAGGGAAACAGAGTTTTTTTGTGCGTACAATCTACAAATCAGCCACGATCCAGAAAAAAAGCACACAACAGTGAAGGGGTGAATCTATAAAACATCAAGAGTGCAAAACAGACACATCCACACACACACACACAAACACTTTTATACACGTAAACACTAATAAATTCAGATTACATATAGGTTTTGAATTTTTAAAATGCTCAGTTTGTCCACCAGATGGCATCCATCTCATTTCAAATATTGCTTTCATGAGGCCTAGGCTTGACTCTAAAATGAAATACAGCTTTAAAAAAAAAAAACAATTCTATTATATTCAATAGGAACAAAAATGGGTCATAATTATCGCATAAATATTAATTATAAATCATAAAACTATCTCAAAACACCAAAAAAGAAAAGAAAATATATTATAAAAAACAAGTAAAAAAAAAAAAAGATGATTTTTTAAAATAAATATTATTCCCACCCTCCCGGACCATTTGGTACCGAAGGTCCTGAGTGTGACTCTGAAATGAAGGACCCCAGAGGGTTTTAAACAAGCATGTTCCAAATAGGCCTATTCCATCTGTCCTTTGGGTTTATAAATGGACCTCTCTAAACATTTGCATATGTTGTACATGACATCTACCAGATTAAGTCATACACATAAGCTATTCTTTTGACAGCTGTGAAGTCAGTCTACAAAACACAGCACATATATGTATATAGCCTATATACATCCAGAGAGACTGGACATTCACTCTTCAGGTGATAAACTCATCTTTTAAATTAAGATTAATTTTCTTTTATATGCTGAACCATTTGTCATTGTTGTTATAAGTCATATTAAAATGGTTTATGGTCATGTTAAATGGCTTAGTTGTCAACTCAAAATAACATAATGAACATTAGTAATTATTATAAAACTTTGTTTATGTTTGTTGCTCTGTAATCATTACAAGCCCATTAGGGTATATTTTTTTTTAATTATGAACCAAAAAAATATGTTTGTAACCTTAAACTATACACTTCTAACCCTATTACATATTGCATATATTTAGTGTAATTTCTTATCATGCTCATGTTGAATTGCAGTCTAAATAAAACGGTACATTTATAATTCTCTCCTCTATTACCACTATCAATTATGTTTTGTAAGCTCCTGCTCAGACAAACAAGAAGGAAATGAACTCCACCACAACAGGAGCTTCCAACAACTCTACAATGGGATCTGGAACAGATGGAATCTGGGAAGCGGACGAAATAGAAATTTGGATTTTCAGCATCAGTCTCTTGTTTGGTCCTCCTACACACTCCTATGTTATATGGCTCATCGTCACAGGATCAGGACGTGGAGTTGCATCAGAGTTCTTCCAGCTCAATCTCTTTTGTTGTGAGATTTGTTTCTGTGTGGATTTTCTTTTCTTTATATTGTCAAAATATATTTCAAGTCTCTTGCCATTAGCACTTTTAATACAAGGATTTGGGATGACCGGTCGTCCTCTGTTTCAGTGTCTGATCTGTGTTGAGCGTTACCTGGCAGTGGTTCATCCTGTAACCTTTCTGAAGTACAAACCTCTCAGATATAGAGTGATCTGCTGCACTGTGGCCTGGATAACCACTCTTGCCTCCTGTTTGGTCTGCCTGATCATATATTTGTTATTTACAGTGACTGTACATGCATGGTTCTTCTTGATGCAGTTCCTCCTCTTCTGCTCCATCCAGTTGTTTTGTCTTATGGCTGTTCTCAGAGCTCTGAAGCAGTCAGGACCAGGAGAGAAATGGAGAAAGAGAGAGAGAGAGGAGGAAAACCACATGAAGAAAAGAGCATTTCATCTCATTCTAATAACTACTGCGACCTTGGTTATCACATATATGCCAATTACTTTCTCTGTAATCTTAACCATTCTGACACAGCATGACAGTTTGCCATTTTGGTCTCCTTCTCTGATTTGTTATATTCTTGGTAGTTTTGTTCAGCCTCTTCATTATCTGCACCAGGCTGGAAAAATCTCCTGTCTTTGTTCTCCATAAAACCTGTAAAACAGTAACTAACTACACCTAGTTTTTTTGGTTTTGATAACTTTTATTTATGAATGGGATTTTTATTTTTTTTTCAGCTGAATTGTCTCTGTCCTCTAAATGACTGTTCATTATGGTCTTTACACTGCTGAATCACACACTCACACAGTGTGTGCAAATGTCAAACACTGGCAAATCCCGGTATTGTTCCTTAAAAGTGCTCATTATAATATTTTGAATGCAATTTCCCAGAGGATGGCAAAAAGCTGTACCCCCTGACTTCTAAAATATGAATAGCAGGCAGCCGATGAGATTTCAACTGTAATTTCAGGGAGTTTTGAAAGTTTTGTGTTTAATATAGATCAGAAAGTCAGAAAGTGTGCATGAAGAAATCCTATATATTTTAAGTTTATCCTTAGTGTGTTTATCTGATATATTTATTATAAATGGTAGCTGTTTGCATGTTTTCCAATAAATCTTAATTGAAAGAGAATAGATTCCTTGTAATTTTCTCTTCCATTCTTTCTAAATATAAAATAAAGTTTGCATACCATGGTGTTCAGTGATTGGGAGCTGCATCATTTCTTCTTTACTGATTTTTTTCACAGCTGTGCTGATATTCGGAACAGCATCACAAATGCAATTGTCATATTGCTTTAATACAACAGTTCAGTGAACAAGACGTTTATCAAAATGAACTTTTTGAGAATAAAATTTAAGTATCAGATAAGACTGGGCCCTATTTTAATGATCTGAAATGGGAGAAACTTAGCTTACCAAATTAGCTTCGGTAAAACAGGCGTATCATAATTTGAGTAAATGTGTAAGCTATAGATTTATGCCTATTTTTTTCACATCTTCATGGACACCACAATGATTTTCCTCATGTGGTAAAATTTTTCCTTGTAATTATGTATGGTTTATAAAAAATTGGAACTGCTGTATGAGATAAGCAAAGCGCATTGTGCACACGCTACATTATGGCCAAGCATGCACCCTTAAAATAGCATCTGAATAACGCGCCACTGACTTTAGACTAGGTTTTACCTGGTCTGTGGCGGAATTGTTTTCTGAAACTGCGAAATAGCACCAGGGAACGTCTGCGCGTATTTTTGATCTTTTTACTTTTAATATTTGCATATCTGATGTTTTTATGTGACGTGTATCAGATGAAGTCATGCACACATATTCTTGTAACAGTGTGAAGTCAGTCTATAAAACACAGCACAGAGATTTATACACATCCAGAGAGACTGGACATTCACTCTTCAGGTGATAAACTTCTCTTTTAAATTGAAATATTTTTCTTTTTACTGCTGAATGATATATGACAATGTTGCTGTGGTTATCAGTCATAGTAAAAGGGTTATGGGCATCTTAGATGGATCACTTGAGTAAAACAGAACTGATCTCTATTTGTTTCATCAAACTGAATTAGCAATTTACTTGGCATTAGGGTACACTCTTAAAAATAAAGGTTATTTATTGGCATCACATGGATTTTATAAAGAACCTCTTAACATGGAACATTTCAAGTGCAAAAAAGCTTCTTTAGATTTTTTAAATGTTCTTCAAAAAAGGGTTATTTTAGGAACTTCACTAAGAGTTTTTTAGAGAACTAAAATGGTTCTTCTATGGAATCGCTGTTATTTTTAAGAGTGCATTATATAGACGTACTGCAATGTATTAAATGATCAATAATTTTTAAAAATATATATTTTTTTATCTTGCTTATGTTGAACTGTCGTCTGAGTAACCCCATAAGTTTATAATTCTCTCTTCTTATAGCAATACTATTTATGTTTTGTGAGACAAACGAGGAGGAAATGAACTCCACCACACCAGGAGCTTCCACCAACTCCACAACCCCTTCCATATTGCTAGAGGGGTATCTGGAAATGTGTGTGTTCAGCATCAATTTCCTGTTTGGTCTTCCCACACACTCCTATATTGTATGGCTCATCATCACAGGAACAGGAAGTGGAGTTGCATCAGAGTTCTTCATCCTCAATCTGTCTGTTTGTGAGATTGGTAACTGTCTGGATATGTTGTTTTTTGTACTGCTTAATTGGATTTCAGTTCTTGGGCCATTAGCACTGTTTTTGCAAGGACTTTCCATCGCTGGTCGTCCTCTGTTTCAGTGTCTGATGTGTGTTGAGCGTTACCTGGCAGTGGTTCATCCTGTAACCTTTCTGAAGTACAAACCTCTCAGATATAGAGTGATCTGCTGCACTGCGGCCTGGATAATTATTCTTGTTTCCTGTTTGGTCTGCATGATCACATTAATGTTACATTATATAAATGCAGATATATGGTTCTTCTTGATGGAGTTACTCCTCTTCCTCCCCATCCAGTTGTTTTGTCTTGTGGCTGTTCTCAGAGCTCTGAAGCAGTCAGGACCAGGAGAAAGAGGGAGAGAGAGAGAAGAGGAAAATCCCATGAAGAGAAGAGCGTTTTATATCATTCTAATAACTACTGTAAACATAGTTTTCGCACATATGCCAATTATTATCGCAGGAGTATTTATAATTCTGATGAACCAGTATCACTGGACATATTGGGCTCCTGGTTTGGTTTGTTATGTTCTAGCTAGTTTTGTTCAGCCTGTTCTTTATCTGCACCGCACTGGAAAACTCTCCGGCTTCTGTTCCTCATAAACTGACAAAAAATGACTACACATTGTTTTAATTTTTAAATTTTTCTTAGTAGTGTATGGGCCATTTTGTTTTGTATTATCAGCTGAAGTGTCTCTTTCCTCTTGGTGTTTGCTCTGTCTTTTAAATTAAGTTCTATTTATGATACAAATCTTTAATTTACCTGTTTATTACACATAGATATATTTTGAGTGTGTTAAATAAATATTGTTGATTGATATCAGTGTGTTTGTTTATCTAATAAAACATTTAATCAGTGACCCAGTATCACGTTTTGCATACCCCCCCCCCCCCCCCCCCCCATTTTTATTATTTATTTATTTATCTATCTATCTCTCTCTCTCTCTCTCATTCTTTCTTGCTCTCTTATAAGTAGTCTAAAAATTAATAAGTTACACCTGCATGTGCTGTCTAGTTTAGACGTACAAAGAATGAATATTCAGTGTGCAAAAAAAATAAATAAAAAAATGCAGGTGATTAATTTGAATTTGCTACTTTCTTATATATAGAAGCAACATATAACAATATTATGCGGCACACTGGAATACTTCATTCTGACTGGTCAATCACAAGCTTCCAGATGAACATTTTTCATATAAAAGTGAATTTCTGTTAATAAATTTACTCAGACTCTCTGTTTTTTGTGTGTTTTTTTACTTTAAATATTTGCATGTTTTATGCGGCATGAAACAGATGAAGTCATGCATTGACATCCTTGTGACGAATGTGAAGTCAGTTTACAAACACAGCACAGACATTTACATCACTTTTTAGGTGACAAACTAATTTTGTTTATATCCTTAGTGTTAGAAAATGTCACAGTATTTATCTGAAAAAGTCCAAAGTGAGTTCTGAGGAAAGTTTACTATTGAATAAAATGACATTGAGCTCTTTTTGTTTAATTGAACAGAAGTAACAATTTTATAAGCAAAATATGACAGAAATGTTATTTTGGGAATGAATGAATTTTTTTGGAATAAAATTAAAGTATCAAATAAGAGTATTTCTTTATGATATTTTTAAAAACCTTTTTACTTTTAATATTTGCATATCTGATGTTTAATGTGACGTGTATCAGATGAAGTCATGCACACATATTCTTGTAACAGTGTGAAGTCGGTCTATAAAACACAGCACAGAGATTTATACACATCCAGAGAGACTGGACATTCACTCTTCAGGTGATAAACTTCTCTTTTAAATTGAATTTTTTTTTTTTTACTGCTGAATAATATACTGTATGACAATGTTGCTGTGGTTATCAGTCATAGTAAAAGGGTTATGGGCATCTTAGATTGATCACTTGAGTAAAACAGAACTGATCTCTATTTGATTAATCAAACTGAATTAGCAATTTACTTGACATTAGGGTACACTCTTAAAAATAAAGGTTCTTTATTGGCATCTGTGATTTCACGAAGAACCTTTAACACAGAACATTTCAAGTGCAAAAAAGCTTCTTTAGATTTTTAAAATGTTCTTCACAAATTGTTATTTTAGGAACTTTTCACAAAGAGTTATTTGGAGAAGTAAAATGGTTCTTCTATTGAATCGCCGTTTATTTTTTAAGAGTGCATTATGTAGATGTACTGCAATGTATTAAGTTATCAGTATAAAAAATTGCCAATTTTTTAACTGTAAACTGTGTTGAATTGCTAGGGTAGACTGAAAATGTTTTTAAATAATATTTTTTATCTTGCTTACATTGAAATGTCGTCTGAATAACCCCATACGTTTACAATTCTCTCTTCTTAGCAATACTATTTATGTTTTGTGAGACAAACGAGGAGAAAATGAACTCCACCACACCAGGAGCTTCCACCAACTCCACAACCCCTTCCATATTGCCAGTGGGGTATCTGGAAATGTGTGTGTTCAGCATCAATTTTCTGGTTGGTCTTCCTACACACTCCTATATTATATGGCTCATCATCACAGGAACAGGAAGTGGAGTTGCATCAGAGTTCTTCATCCTCAATCTCTCTGTTTGTGAGATTGGTAACTGTCTGGATTTGTTGTTTTTTGTACTGCTTAATTGGATTTCAGTTCTTGGGCCATTCACACTGTTTTTGCAAGGACTTTCCATCACTGGTCGTCCTCTGTTTCAGTGTCTGATCTGTGTTGAGCGTTACCTGGCAGTGGTTCATCCTGTAACCTTTCTGAAGTACAAACCTCTCAGATATAGAGTGATCTGCTGCACTGCAGCCTGGATAATTATTCTTTGCTCCTGTTTGGTTTGCATGATCACATTAATGTCAAATAATATTGATGCACATTCATGGTTCTTCTTAATGCAGTTCCTCCTCTTCTTCTTCATCCAGCTGTTTTGTCTTGTGGCTGTTCTCAGAGCTCTGAAGCAGTCAGGACCAGGAGAGAGAGGGAGAGAGAGAGAGGAGGAAAACCCCATGAAGAAAAGAGCATTTTATATCATTCTAATAACTACTGTGAACATAGTTTTCGCATATATGCCAATTATTATCGCAGGAGTATTTATAATTCTGATGAACAAGTATCACTGGACATATTGGGCTCCTGGTTTGGTTTGTTTTGTTCTAGCTAGTTTTGCTCAGCCTGTTCTTTATCTGCACCGCACTGGAAAACTCTCCGGCTTCTGTTCCTCATAAACTGACAAAAAATTACTACACATCGTTTTACTTTTTAAACAATTTTTATTAGTGGATGGGCCATTTTTTTATATTTACAGCTGAAGTGTCTATTTCCTCTTGGTGTTTGCTCTGGTCTTTAAATTAAGTTCTATTTAAAATTATTTTTTAGTTTGATTGTCAGTTCATGTGAGTATACAAATCTTTTATTTCCCTGTTTATTTACACATAGAACTAGCTTATTCTGAGTGTGTTAATTAAATATGGTTGTTTGATATCAGTGTGTTTGTTTATCTAATAAAACATTTAATCAGTGACCTTTCCCCCCCCCCCCCCCACCCCACCCCCCAATATTTAAAATTTATGTATCTTTCTCTCTCTCTCATTCTTTCTTGCTCTCTTAAATACTCAGTCTAAAAATGAATGAGTATGCGGCTGGAATACTTTATTCTGACTGGTCAATCACAAGCTTCCAGATAAACATTTTCCATAAAAAAGTGAACCTCTCTGTTTTTTTTTTTTTTTTTTTTTTTTTACTTTAAATATTTGCATGTTTTATGCGGCATGAAACAGATGAAGTCATGCATTGACATCCTTGTGACGACTGTGAAGTCAGTTTACAAACACAGCACAGACATTTACATCCGAGAGGGGACATTCACTTTTCAGGTGACAAATTAATTTTGTTTTTGTTTTTATCCTTAATATTAAAAAATGTCACAGTATTTATCTGAAAAAGTCCAAAGTGAGTTCCTAAGAAAGTTTACTATTGAATATAATGAGATTGAAGTCTTTTTGTTTAATTGTACCGAAGTAACAATTTAATCAGCAAAATATGATATAATTGTTATTTTGGGTATGAATGAATGAAGTTATTTTGAACAGGATGAAAAACATTGGAACTCATTAATGTTCAATGTTCTGGTTTGTTGGGATTTCAACAGTTTCAGTTATGGAGGTATTTGGAAGCATTCATGCTGCTATAAGTAAAACAAATAAAAAATTAATTCAGATTGTTTAATCCTAAGAGTTATTGTTGTGAAAATGCCAACATAATTTCCAAAGTGCAACATTTTATAGCACAAACACATAATATAAAATGATAAAATATACAACCAATTACAAATGTTTTCATGAAAGTGTAATCTATTCATTGTAATATACCACTAAATATAAAGCAAATGCATAGTAAAGCCAGGGTTCTTTATTAGTCTATACTTGTTTTATGTGTGCTAGACAATTACTAGATCTTCCTCCATCTCCATTATACACACGTTTGTCATTAATGGAACTGACCCGAGATCAGTTCAATCATATGACACTGGTTCATGGAATCACTTTATCAGCGGCGAACCATTACCATTTTGAAATAGAATGACAAAACGAAGATTCGATTGCTAAAATCAATTATACTGAATGTAATATAAATGTAGGCTGTATTTATGTACACTTCTCTCTTTCCATAGATAAGTCTTACAATATTATATTTTGTGCGCTGTAGAGAAGAAAAACACAGAGAAGATGAACTTCACCACACCTGAAATATCTACAAACTCCACAACACAATCCTTTAGGCCACTGCAAATTTTAGAAATGTGTCTGCACAGCATCAGTTTCCTTGTTGGACTTCCTACACACTCCTTTGTTCCCTTTCAAGGGAACTTCGAGCTGCGTTTGAGACGCGGTGGGAACGCTCTGCGTGATTGCGTCATGAAGCACGTGTAAAATCAGTCCAATGGAAGCCCGATACGTCATGGGTGACGTCATAGACAAGGAAACTATAAAGCACCCTTGAAAACAGACCGCGACAGCTTCTGTTGTCTTCAGCAAGCGCTCTCTGTGATTCTGTCCTTGTCTATTTATTGTTGTTTGTCAAGCCCAATATATATATCACTCCTGTTGAGGCAGGGGCTGAGGCCCAGGGGATTGGAGACTTCACCCCGAGGTGGTGGAGCTTCTTAGGGAGAACTTTGGTCTAACTAAAGTCAAGTCGACCTTTCACATCGTTTGTACAACGCATTGCTCTATATGGTTCCCCCTCACGCAGCCAGCTCTTCTCGGACTGGATGCGATGGTGCAGGTGTGGCCGAGGCTGCACCTGTACGCATTTCCCCCGATATCTATGCTCCCGGAGGTTCTGGAGAGGGTTCGCCGGGAAGGGGCTCATCTGCTACTAGTAGCCCCATACTGGCCGACTCGAGTTTGGTTCTCGGACTTTGTCTCTTCTGGACGGCTCTCCCATGGAGATTCCGTTCAGGAGGGACCTGCTGTCCCAGGCAGGGGGCACGATATTTCACCCTCGACCGGAGTTGTGGAAACTGTGGGCCTGGCCTCTGAGGGGGCCAGGCTCATAGAATCCAGTCTTTCGACTGAGGTCGTTGAGAGATTCTCCATTCCAGAGCTCCTTCCACGAGAAGACTGTATGCACTGAAATGGAAATTATTCTCCACCTGGTGTGGTGAGCGTCAGTTAGATCCTGTTAACTGCCCTGTTGGTTCAGTTCTCGATTTTCTGCAAGACCGTTTCTCTGCTGGATTATCTCCTTCCACCTTAAAAGTTTATGTGGCGGCTATTTCGGCCTATCATACCCCTCTGGGGGGTACTTCTATTGGGAGAGATCCTCTGATTACTCGTTTTCTCCGTGGTACATTGAGGTTGAGACCTGCACTGCACTCTAGAGCACCGGCTTGGGATTTAGCCATTGTACTTGAGGGTCTGGCTCTGGCTCCCTTCGAGCTTATTGAAGAGGTTTCAGAAAAATTCCTCACTTTGAAAGCTTTATTTCTCCTTGCTATTTCATCTATCAAGAGAATTGGAGATTTGCATGCCCTGTCGGTTGCTCCGTCATGTCTGGAATTTGCACCTGGTATGGTGAAAGCATTTCTATACCCTAGACCGGGTTATATTCCTAAGGTCCCAGTTAATGTTGGGGGCCCAATAGTGTTGCAGGCCTTTTATCCTCCACCTTTTAATACCCCAGATCAGGAACAACTGAACCTGTTATGTCCAGTTCGGGCATTGGATGCCTACGTTCACAGAGCTGCCCTGTGGCGTAAGTCAGAGCAGTTATTTGTATGTTTTGGGTCACTCAGAAGAGGGTGCCCTGCATCTAAACAGGTTATGAGCAAATGGATAGTCGAGGCTATATCATTGGCTTATGAAGCGGCCGGTCAGCCTTCACCTATGGCTGTACGGGCCCATTCTACAAGGAGTATGGCGGCCTCTACGGCCTTAATTTCGGGTGTTTCCTTTCTTGACATTTGTAATGCGGCAGGTTGGTCCTCTCCACATACATTTGTCAGGTTTTATGACCTTGACCTCTCCACTCCTGGGGCGAGGTTGCTTGCTTCTTAGTGTGCGCAAGGACTTCACACAGAACGGGCATTTGTCACTATGGCGTAGTGGGTATGGGGTTCCCACCGCGTCTCAAACGCAGCTCGAAGTTCCCTTGAAAGGGAACGTCTCAGGTTACGTATGTAACCCTGATTCCCTGAGAGGGAACGAGACGCTGCGTTTGCCTGCCACACTTCCTGCATGCCCTGATCAACTTGCTTCAGACTTTTTCAGAAGCTGTCGCGGTCTGTTTTCAAGGGTGCTTTATAGTTTCCTGGTCTATGACGTCACCCATGACGTATCGGGCTTCCATCGGACTGATTTTACACGTGCTTCATGACGCAATCACGCAGAGCGTTCCCACCGCGTCTCAAACGCAGCGTCTCGTTCCCTCTCAGGGAACCAGGGTTACATACGTAACCTGAGACGTTATATGGCTCATCATCACAGGAACAGGAAGTGGAGTTGCATCAGAATTCTTCATCCTCAATTTCTCTGTTTCTGAGATTGGCAACTGTCTGAATGGTTTGATCAGTCTACTGGCATTTTGGTATTCAGACCTTTCAACACTAAAACAGTGTTTAACAGGACTAACTGTCACTGGTCATCCTCTGTTTCAGTGTCTGATGTGTGTTGAGCGTTACCTGGCAGTGGTTCATCCTGTAATCTTTCTGAAGTACAAACCTCTCAGATATAGAGTGATCTGCTGCACTGCGGCCTGGATCATTATTCTTGGATCCTGCTTGTGTTGCATGTTTACTATAGATTCACACAACATTGTATATATGTGGTTCTTCATGCTGCAGTTTCTACTCTTCCTCTGCATTCAGTTGTTTTGTCTTGTGGCTGTTCTCAGAGCTCTGAAGCAGTCAGGACCAGGAGAGAGAGGGAGAAAGAGAAAGGAGGAAAACCACATGAAGAGAAGAATGATTTATCTCATTTTAATAACAACTGCGACCATGGTTATCACATATCTGCCACTTACTCTCACAACTTTGTTTACCATTCTGACAAAACTGATTATTCAGGAAGTTTGGTCTCCGGCTGTGACTTGTTACGTTCTGGCTGGTTTTGTGCAGCCTGTTCTTTATCAGCACCGGACTGGAAAACTCTCCTGCCTCTTTTCTCCATAAAACCTGCTTATGATATTATTTTACTCTTCAAATCTAGGGATTAGTTTGTACTCAAATGTACTTATATCAACTTGATACCTTTCAAACACAACTTCACTTCTCAGAGGACTGAAAAAAACATGTGCACTTTGACTTCTAGAAAATGTCTAGCAGAAGTTCTGTGATATTTGAACTTATTTAAGGTCGTTCAGATAGCCACAGCATGAGTGCATGAAAAATCATATCCTATTAATAAAATGAGTGGTTGCTATTAGTTTGTTTTTCCAATAAATCACTTCATCAATTACCAAGCCTCAATTTTCCATCTCATTATTTATAAAGATTGTTTGGGAAGACTGACATCTCACCATTGTATTTTGTATCATATGAAAATTATATTTTGAAGTTCAGGGTCACTCGATAAATGTCTAAAAAATGGCTTGAATTTTGTTCATTTTTATAGTCTAAATATTTGCGTATATGATGTTTAATGTGACGTGTAGCAGATGAAGTCATGCACATATATTCTTGTGGCAGCTGTGAACTTAAAACGCAGCACAGAGATTTATACACATCCAGAGAGACTGGGCATTCATTCTTCAGGTGACAAACTTCAATGTTTTTACAATTAATAAGCAGAAACATTTGACACTGTGTTGATTCTGTTTTGTTGTAGGGCAAGTTTAATGAGTATTTTACTGAAAAGAAATAACAATTTAATTCAAGTTCATTTAAGAAAGATAAATAAAATAGAAAGTGGTTGTTTTTTAGGCTATAGCTTTTGCCCTTTGTATAACCATATTGTGCAGATTGAATAATGATGTACTCTGGATGTTTGAGTTAAAATTGAAAAAATGTGTAGACTTACAGATTGGATGTAAACTTAATTTGCATTTCTCTTTTCCTATAAATCATAGTTACATTATTATGTTTACTGGCTGCTGAACTGAGGAAGACAAACACAGAAAAGATGAAAAACGCTACAGTGAACTTCACCACAACTGAAGGAACTACAAACTCCACAACTCAGTCTTTTGAGTTAATGGACAGTCTGGAAATCTGTGGGCATGTCATCTGTTTGTTATTCGGTCTTCCAACACACTCCTATATTCTATGGCTCATCGTAACAGGAACAGGAAGTGGAGTTGCATCAGAGTTCTTCATTTTCAATCTCTCTGTTTGTGAGCTTGGTATCTGTCTGAATAATTTGGTCTTTGTACTGTCAATGTGGTTTACAAGTCTCTCAAGAATTGAAATGTTCTTAGCAGGACTCTCCTCCACCGGTCGTCCTCTGTTTCAGTGTCTGATCTGTGTTGAGCGTTACCTGGCAGTGGTTCATCCTGTAACCTTTCTGAAGTACAAACCTCTCAGATATAGAGTGATCTGCTGCACTGTGGCCTGGTTCATTGTTCTTGGATGCTGTTTTTTGTGCCTGTTAGTTTCTGATGAAGTAAAACTTATATTGTTCTTGGTGCTGTTCCTCCTCTTCTTCATCATCCAGCTGTTTTGTCTTGTGGCTGTTCTCAGAGCTCTGAAGCAGTCAGGACCAGGAGAGAGAGCGAGAGAGAGAAAGGAGGAAAACCACATGAAGAGAAGAGCATTTGATCTCATTCTAATAACTACTGTGAGCATGGCTATCATATATGTCCCATATATAGTCATAGGATTTGTTACCATTCTGAAACAACAGATTATAAATGCACTTTGGTCCTTTGGTTTGATTTGTTATGTGCTGGCTGGTTTTGTTCAACCTGTTCTTTATCTGCACAGGGCTGGAAAATTCTTTCTTTCTTCAAAATTATAGGGTGTTTCTTACCAGAATGAACATTACACTGGCAAGGTAAAGCAGCTTAATGACGCTTCCAAAGTTTTCTTTTGCTGTGTCCAAGAATTATCACAGATTTTTGTGTTTTAAATGTAACATACTTGTGTGTGATTCAGTGTGATTCCTCTGTAAATACACTAGTCCCACATGAAGTTGTTTTAAAATAAAGAGTAGGCCTACATTTTTGTGGAATATATGTTATGTATGCAATATTTTCAACATGCTGATTCTGAAAGTTTGCTTTTTTTAATTAACTGATTTTTTTTTACTGCTTTAACAACAGTGGTGTTGAAGTAGAGATTAATTGTGGATGTTATCCAAAAATTATTTTGATTAAGTACGTTTAGTTAAAATAAAATCATGTAGGCTATTGTACAACATTTAAACTGATGTCCATGTTTTAGTGTTAGGCTTCATGCTGCTTTTTGTTATAGACAGACATTAATTTACACCGTGTGGATGAATTACAAATTCAGAACATCTTCAATAAACGGAAGTTAGAGACATAGCTAAAAACCACGAAGTTGCAGACATTAAAGGAAACAATTATAATCACTCGTATAACTTTTAAGTTAGCCAAATAACATTAAAATCAGTAGATGGAAGACACGCGGTGCATTTATTTAATTTTTATTTTGTGAATATACTGGAAGAGAGAGCGGGCAGCGGAGCAAGGTGAATCCTGGTATGCGTCTACGGTCAGTTCTCTTACGAGAGTATCTCTCGTACTGCGTAATAGCTTACGCTAGGGGAAAACCTCTTTTCCACGAGATATTGAAGCCAAAAATTATCCTTAATTTTTTATTAATGTAAAACGCTTTGCAGCAGCAAGCAGACACAGGCGATACAGCTCGCGCGCCTATTGGCTGCTCTTGCGGCAAATGCAGCAGCCTATCGAGAGAGACTCTGCGTGACGTAATGACCAATGGGGGCAACTCGCGCCCATATCGTCACGTCCCGCCAGAAAGGCCGTGGTCTCACTCTATAAATATGCTCGTTAGGCTGGTACAAGCTGATTTTCATCTCTTCAGCGAAGCACACGCATCGCTGGATCCGGAGTGAGAAGCCGCGCCGTCGAAGCAAGCTTTTCAGCGGGACCAGCTCTGGAGTCGCTGGCCTCGCCGCCTTCAACTGCCGTACCTGCTGCGCTTTCCGGCGTTCTATATCCTTTTATATCACTTTGTATCCTTACTCTGCTGAGAGTGTTTGCTCGCTTACTTGACGCGACTCACACTTCTCATCACAAAAGAGCTGCGTCTTTTTAAAGATGCCATCCTGTGGCTCGTGCCGCGCCCCACTCAGCGACGGGGACCGTCACGTCATCTGTGTGTCCTGCCTGGGTGAGGATCACGCGGCCATCGCGCTCGCTGACGGCGGATGCCCTCATTGCGAGCTTTTGCCTATGGTGACTCTGAGGACTCGCCTGGCATCATTCTCCGAGCCTTCACCACAGCCCGCCGTGGTGCCGCGCCGCAAGAAGCGCCGCGCCCAGCGCGCTCCCGAGCTTTCTCCAGCCCGCCAAAGCTCGCCGGTTTGCCCGCCAGCTTCGCCGGCTTCGCTCGAGTCGCTCACTGACGGACAACGGCCGCCCCCTGCCGCCGCGTCCGTCCACGAGTTCGACGAACCCACCGAGGCTTGTTCTCTTCTGGCATCTGATAGCGAGGATTGGGCGAGCTCCGTGGACCTCCCCTCCGCTAGCGTTTCCCGCCAAACCACTGGTAAGAGAGCCGGCATTTAGACTGAGCTGATGCGTCTGCTCTCTCAGGCCGTGGAAAGCATCGGCCTCGACTGGGAGGCGCCCGCGCAACCGCCGCGCGAGTCGTCAGGGAAACGGGCCAGCATCAAGACCGCGAGCCCTAAAACCGCGGCTAGCTTTCTTTACGTTATAAGAAATCTACCCCGCCCCCCATGGGCGTGCGTCACCGGCAAATGAGAAAAGAGTGTGTTTTAGTCACCGCCGAGGCCGGACTAATCTCCATTTCTCAAACATGTCTCAGCTCCTAGTTTGAGCGGCTGAAAATGTCATTATTGCAGCAATGAGCCTGTTGTACAACACGCACACCTGCATACAAACGCCGACACACACAAAACTGTGATGACACTCTCTTATCTGCTTGCGCTAATGTAGTTCTCCCTGTGGACCAGTGGCAGAACCCGAAGCCTTCGCGCGAGAGACCCGTGTTCGATCCCGGCTCTCGCAGCAGATAGAAATTTAGTCTCGCCGCGGCCAGACTTCCACTGAAACTTTTCGCTCGTTCAGTTCCAGAAAATGCGACTGTTCCAGTGTATTTTGCAGTAAACAAGCTGGTTCCACGGCCCGCTTGCCTGCACATAAAGGCCATTTCCACGGCGACCCAGAAAAATCATGTAATCAGTGTATTTCTGGTTTTCCGGCCACAGCCGATGGTGTTATAAGTGTAATAAAATGCTCACAGCCCAGTGTTCATTTCTACACACAAACAAAGCCCGCCACGGTACAGGGCTCGCACAAATGAAATCGACGCATGTCAATTGTGCATTAAATGTAGTGAATGTGCCCACAACCCAGTGCCCACAAACACTACCACGGTTTCTGTAAAACGAAACCAACACAAGTCTTCCTAGCCTCCTAGGAAATCGACGGTGTTTCAGTCTCGCCGTGGCCAGACTTCCACTGAAATTTTCGCTCGTTCAGTTCCAGAAAATGTGACTGTTCCAGTGTATTTTGCAGTAAGCAAGCCAGTACCATGCCCGCTTGCCTGCACACAAATGCTGTTTCCACGGCGACCCAGATAAATCACATAAACGGTGTATTTTCTGGTATTCCGGCCACAGCCGATGGTGTTATGAGTATATTGAAAATGCCCACAACCCAGGGCTCATTTCTACACACAAACACAGCCCGCAAAGTTGCAGGGCTCGCACAAACAAAATCGCCTCATGTCGATTGTGCACTAAATGTAGTGAATGTGCCTACGTCTCAGTGCCCACAAACACTACACACCACATGTCCCACGGGTTCTGTAAAAACGAAACCAACACGCATTCAGTCAGCTCAGGCCGACGGTGTTTTTCAGTGCAGTAAATGTGCCCGCTGTCCTGCGCCCACATTCACTCACAGACATGTTAAGCCCCACGGGGCTCACCCCGCTCTCTCTCCCTCAGCAAACTGCTATAAGGGTTTTGAGCGCAGCCAGGCTGCCCGCCGCGATCGGCGCGCCCCCGCCTCACACACTGTAAACACAGTGTCTGCGTTACAGCACGCCGGAGCTCCCTTGCCGCCACTATGTCTCGGCCAGAGCCCAGATCTCATTCTACCCCTAGCTATTCATGCGAAAGTGTGGGCACAGCTTCCTGGGGTATCAGAATGGGTGCTGAACACTATAAAAAGAGGCTATTCGCTACAGTTCGCTCGATGTCCCCGCCGTCGAGACGACGGTGAAAACGAAGTATCTCATCTACTTCGAGCCGAGATAGCGAAACTACTGAGCAAAGGTGCTATAGAACCTTTATCTCAAGCTCAGAGCAAAGGGGGCCTACACAGCAGATATTTTCTGGTACCGAAAAAAGATGGAGGTCTCAGACCCATTTAACATCTACGACAGCTGAACAGAGCGCTTGTGAAACGCCAGTTCAGAATGCTTACGACCAGGAAAATCCTCGCGCAAGTGCGCCACGGGGACTGGTTTATGTCAATAGATCTGAAAGACGCCTATTTCCAAATACAAATAGCGTCCCATCACAGGCGATTCTTGAGATTCGCTTTCGAGGGCCAGGCATATCAATACACAGTCCTGCCGTTCGGCCTGTCCCTACATTCCCTCGTACATTCACGAAGTGCATGGACGCGGCGCTCGCACCCCTGAGAATTCAGGGCATGCGAGTCCTGAACTACTTGGACGATTGGCCGATTCTAGCTCGATCACGATCGGAGCTCATAGAACACAGGGCCGCATTACTCGAGCACCTCGAGGAGCTGGGCCTCACAGTCAATTGGGCGAAGAGCTCACTGTCTCCCAGTCAGAAAATGTCCTTTCTGGGAACAGTGTTAGACTCGCTATCCATGACGGCACGCCTGTCACCAAAGCGCGGACTAAATATTCAGCGCGTCGCGAAATCCTTCCGCCACGGCTCGATAGTTCCGCTCAAAAGGTTTCAGAAAATGCTGGGGCTGATGGCCTCAGCGGCCTCTGTACTCCAGTTGGGGCTTGCTTCGCATGCGCCCACTGCAGATGTGGCTGAAAGCGCGGGTTACACCCAGGGCATGGACAGCGGGTCTGTTTCGCCTCAGGGTCGACCTACAGTGTGTTTCAGCTCTGGAACCTTGGAAAATAACCGACTGGTATCAGTCAGGTGTGAGTCTGGGGACCGCTTCGAGTGTGAAGGTGGTGTCTACGGACGCCTCCACCTCGGGGTGGGGAGCGCTGCTCGAGGGCAGACCGCTAGCTGGCCTGTGGTCAGAACGGGAAAAGCTCCTTCACATAAACTGCTTGGAGATGATAGCAGTCGACAAAGTGCTACAGCGTTTTTGTCCCCAGGTAACAGGCCACCACGTCTTGGTCCGGTCGGACAACATGTCAGTGGTGGCATACATAAATCGCCAGGGCGGCGTCAGGTCACGAAACCTTCACAGGCTGACGGAACGCCTCCTGGTCTGGGCTCAGCACAACCTGCTCTCACTGAGAGCAGCGCACGTGCCTGGTCACCTGAATGTGGGACCGGACCAGACAGACTGTCCAGGAACAATATTCCAGCAGGGGAGTGGTCGCTGCACCCGCAGACGGTCCAGCTGCTGTGGAAAACATTCGGCAGAGCACAGGTGGACCTATTCGCGTCCCACGAAAACGCTCATTGCCCGAAGTTTTTCTCGAAAAGCAAGGACGCGCTGGCTCATGTTTGGCCCCGCTGCCCCCTATATGCTTTTCCTCCTGTCTCACTCCTGCCTCAGGTGTTGGAACGAATCAGGGAAAACGGATGCCCAGTGCTGCTCGTAGCTTCGCTCTGGACAAACCAGACGTGGTTCCCTGCCCTGATGCAGCTGACCAGCACTGCCCCATGGCCTGTACCATTGAGGAGAGACCTCCTCTCTCAGGCAAAGGGCTCGATTTGGCACCCTCGCCCGAAGCTGTGGTCCCTGCACGCATGGGCCATCAACGGGTACCCGCTAGCCTCCCAGAAGGAGTGTTAAACACGATCGCGCAGGCTAGAGCTCCGTCTACCAGGCGGCTCTACTCCTCGAAAAGGTCTGTTTTCTCTGCATGGTGTCAAGCCCAGAGTTTTTCACCTGTGGAATGCGGGGTTTCGGAAGTGCTTTCCTTCCTTCAAGAGCTACTGGATAAGGGCAGGACCCCATCCACGCTCAAAGTATATGTGGCGGCCATAGCAACGTTTGCAAAACCGGTGTCTGGCCAGTCGCTGGGGAAGAACGACTTAGTCGTGCGTTTCCTTCGGGGAGCTCGGAGGCTAAACCCTCCCAGGCCCCCTTCAGTCCTGACGTGGGACCTTTCCACGGTCCTGGAGGCCATGAAAGGCGCCCCGTGCGAGCCAATCCAGCTGGTGGACATGAAACACCTGTCGTTCAAAACAGTGTTTCTCATGGCTCTCGCTTCAGTGAAGCGCATAGGGGACTTGCAGGCGCTTTCAGTAAGCGCGTCATGTATGGAGTTTGGGCCTAATGACTCGAAGGTCATTCTCAAACCAAAGCACGGGTATGTGCCGAAATCCCTCAATACACCTTTTAGGGCCCAGGTAATTTCCCTGTCCGCCCTTCCGGTTCTCAATGAGGAGGAGGACGCGAGTCTCCTTTGCCCCGTCAGGGCATTAAGAGCTTATGTGTCGCGCTCATCTGTTTTCAGAAAGACTGAGCAGCTTTTCGTTTTGTTTGGCGGGCGCTCCAAGGGACTTGCCGCCTCAAAACAGAGCCTATCCAGATGGATAGTGGATGCCATTGCGCTCGCTTACACTGCAAAGGGCCTGCAGTGCCCCTTGGGTGTCAGAGCGCACTCCACGAGAGGCATGGCCTCTTCGTGGGCATGGTCTAGCGGGGTTTCCCTGCAAGATATCTGTACGGCCGCGGGCTGGGCCTCGCCGTCTACATCTATGAAATACTATAACCTGGTGGTACCCGCCTTACAAGCTAAGCTTTTGGCGGTCAAAAAATTCAGTGCTATCTGCCCCGCTGTGCGGCCCAGATGCTGAGTTTACTGCAGCCCCATGAGTGTTGACACACGTATGGCCACCCAGATCAGGCTGAAAGCTTTCACCCTGGCTGCGCGTTTTATTGTCATATGATAGCCCCGCTGGGTGCTATTTTATAAGGAATGACGCTTCTAGCCTCTCTTCCTCCACTCTATGTGAGTTTATGGTGATTATGCACTATATGAGCCCTGGGCTTCGGCCCCTGGGACTTTGGTGTTGGATCCCTGTACGCACGGCGTGTTGCATTGTGTTCCCCTAGCGTAAGCTATTACGCAGTACGAGAGATACTCTCGTAAGAGAACGTACTCGGTTACTAACGTAACCTCGGTTCTCTCTAGAGAGGGAACGAGTACTGCGTATCTTGCCATGCTTGGAATACGCTCTGGTTCGCTTCGGCGATGAAAACCAGCTTGTACCAGCCTAACGAGCATATTTATAGAGTGAGACCACGCCCTTTCTGGCGGGACGTGACGATATGGGCGCGAGTTGCCCCCATTGGTCATTACGTCACGCAGAGTCTCTCTCGATAGGCTGCTGCATTTGCCGCAAGAGCAGCCAATAGGCGCGCGAGCTGTATCGCCTGTGTCTGCTTGCTGCTGCAAAGCGTTTTACATTAATAAAAAATTAAGGATAATTTTTGGCTTCAATATCTCGTGGAAAAGAGGTTTTCCCCTAACGTAAGCTATTACGCAGTACTCGTTCCCTCTCTAGAGAGAACCGAGGTTACGTTAGTAACCGAGTACGTTTTCTTCTCTATATTTGCATATCTGGTGTTCCCTTTCGTTGTCACTCCGAGTTCCGTCGGATGACGACGAATGGGGTTTCGCTTAGAATGCCTATCGACTTCCGAGTATACAAAAACGAGCCAATGGCAAAGAAATGCCATTGGTCTGCGCTGCGGAATTTGCATAGCGTAACTCCGCCTCACCTCGTGGGTGTTTAAGGAGAACACTGGCAGCAAATAGGCATGTTTTCGCTTCGGAGCCAAGAGTATCTCTTCACTCCACCGCCATTTCTGACTTCACTCTACGAGACGAGCCACTCTCTCCGGTGTTGGTGTGACGGCGATCTGCAGCGAGTTCACATTGCCTGCTGATCTGTGCAGTGTTCTGCCAATGAGTTTGTTTCTCCCTGCTCGCTTCAACATCGCAGAGTTTTTTTTCTCCTCTCATAAAAGAGTTTGCACGCGGCACGTCTTTTTAAAGACGGCTCGCCCGTGCATTTCTGGTTGCGGTCGACTCATTTCCGATTTTGATGGGCACATTCTCTGCTCTGCGTCCTTGGGCTTGATCACACTAGAGCAGCGTTTGTGGATGACTCACGTTCTCCCCGCGGGAACGTGACCATGGCGTCATTACGGTCGAGACTCAATGATCTCGTTAGAGAGAGAGTCCCCTCATCCACACCCCGATCTAACACTCTCCACGTGAGGTGCTACTTCGGCTGGTGGACAGGGTGACCTGAGGGTGTGAGTGTGGAACAAATCCGCCGACTGTTTGTCCGTGGACCACGCCCCCCTCTTCAGTGATGCAACCCACAAGTGTTCAGGGGATTCCCCGGGTCTATTTTTGGATGCCCCGCGGGTTTCCCTTGACGCTCCAGAATCGGATCTGTTGTCCATCGCAGCATCACAGGGCGGGCTAGAATCTTCAGGATTCGACAGTGCTGCCACTTTCGGGTGTGCATATGGCATTTGTCGAGTCAGATCCTGAGATGACGGCCATGCTTTCCCGGGCCGCTGCGCGCATCGGACTAGAGTGGAACCTTTCACCCTGTCCGAGCGCTCGCTGCTGGACGATTGGTTTTGGGTGTGGCCGCTGACTCCTGTCGGCGTCCACTCCAATGCCTTTCTTCCCGGATGTGCATCAGGAGATCTCGAAATCCTCGAAGTCCCCCATGTCTTCCAGCGATCCCTCGTTGATCTCCTCCGCCCTTCCTTCCCTCGACAGGGCCTCTGCCCATGGGTACACTGGGGTCCCTCCGGTTGAACGCTCTGTTGCGATGCTACTGTGTCCTCAGAGTGCTTCCTCTCGGCGCGAACCTAAACTTGTGGCGAATTCCTATAGCGCTACAGGACAGGCAGCCGCCTCACTGCATGCCATGGCCATTCTGCTGGTCTACCAGACCCAGATGTTCACGGACATGCACGAGGGTGGGACTGACCCAGGGCTCTTCAATGAGCTGCGCGCCGCCACTGACCTTGCTCTCCGAGCGACGAAAGTGGCCGTACGTTCTCTGGGTCAGGTGATGTCCACCATTCGGTGGCTGAACCTGTCTGATGTGCAGGATGTGCTGAACCTGTCTGTGTGGTTGAGGGCTTTGCCCAACAGTTCTCAACCGCCCACGAGCAGACTGAGGCTTATTCTGCCCCGACGGCCCCGCCGTCCGAGCAGATCCCTCGGTCTGCCCACCGCCGAAGGCGCCCTCCTGCGGCTCCCACCCCGCCCGTTCACCCGAGCTGGCTCTGGAAGCCGCAGGGGGACGCCACAGCCCTCTCCAGCCCCGCCCCCCGCTATACGCCGGGTTAAGCGGCACTCTTGAGATGGGCTGCTCAGAGATGGGACTCAGTTCTTTCCAGGACAGGTAGCAGGGCCACATAAGAATCCTTATTCCAGAAAGAACTGACTCTCCCATCTCTGAGCACACAGAGTTCTCGGACGACACGGTGCGCTGCCCCCGGGCCGTGCACCCCTCGTCCTCCTCTGTCCCAGAGCCGGATGACAGTGCGCGCCGTTCCCGGACCGTGCCGCTCTCATCCTCCTCTGTCGCCAGACCCCTGGCAGAGCAGACCCCCGTGGAACGTTCGTCCTTCCCTGGTCTCCTCTGTCAGGAAGTGGTCTATGGCTGTACCCCCACACCGGGACGCTATGCCGTCCACGTCTGGGTCAGCCATGCTGCCTCGCTGCTCCACCTCCGGCCTGGATATGTGCCCAAGGTTCCTACCACTCCCTTCCGGGACCAAGTGGTGAACCTGCAAGCGCTGCCCCCGGAGGAGGCAGACCCAGCCTTGGCACTGCTCTGTCCAGTACGTGCTCTTCGCATCTATGTAGACAGAACGCAGTGTTTCAGGACCTCAGATCAGCTCTTTGTCTGTTATGGTGGGAAGCTGAAAGGAAAGGCTCTCTCAAAGCAAAGGTTGTCTCACTGGATAGTGGACGCCATTGCTTTGGCATACCAGCAGCAAGGTCGACCGCGCCCCCTTGGTGTGACCGCCCACTCCACCCGGAGTGTGGCGTCCTCTTGGGCTTTAGCGCATGGCGCCTCGCTAACAGACATCTGCAGAGCTGCAGGCTGGGCGACACCTAACACATTCGCCAGATTCTACAATCTCCGAGTGGAGCCAGTCTCCTCCCATGTACTGTCTTTTTCAAGCTAACATGGGAGCCGTTCAGGTGTCTTCGCTTGCTCGCCATTCCTCTCCACGGACTGGATACGTGCGATATTTCCTCAGGTGAGCCTTCCTCTCTGAAGCCCTGAGTTCCTCCAGCACTGTTGACGCTGGCGCCAGTGTCTATTGCCTGTGCGTCGGCTAGGTGCCTCCGTGTGCATGGTTCCTCCTCTGAGTAACCCCCACATGTGTATTTCCACTGTAAGCCTCTTTGAGCATGTGTCTTTCCCTCGGCAAGCCACCTTGCCACCCCTGGGGTTGAAATATTCCACCTGCGGCTGGACACCCCAGTGATTCCCCATATGCATCCCTCGGGTCATATGTGTATTCTTAAGTCCCCCCCTCTGGGTTGGCAGTAATTGCATATTATATATACCGTAATTCCTCAAATAAAGGACGGGGCCTTTATTTACCTGAACTGCAGATGGTAGCCGGCTTTTATTTGAAGCAGGCTTTTATTAGAGGCAGGCCTTTATTTCTAATTCGCGATCCCCGCCCGCCCGCCAGCCAAGTTTCCATGGTGACGCGTCATGCTTGGCACGTGTTCACCACAGCCAAAATAGCGCTATATGACAGATGTAGCACTTTTATTTCTAAATATTAACAAACTTGCTTACCATGTCATCAACTATCTTCTATTCTGACTCTCAAATCCGTGTAAGTGAGTTTGTTTTGTCGTTTAAAACCCTTTATAAATGATCTTGATCTGTAACGTGAGATGGGCACCGCAGTTCGGAGATTCCTGTTGTATTTGTTAAGTTACAGCGCGTGAATTCTTCAGTTTCTCCCGAAATACATGAAAGTAAGTGGCCGGTGAACTGGGAGAAGAATAGAGTAAACTTTATAGTTACTTACACTGTGTATCTGATATGAATAAAACACGTCGCCAAATATATTTGAATGGATTGTTATTGCTGCTTCCATAGACACCATTGTGTATTTTACAAACTATAAATTTATTGTTTTGCTATAAATCATATCTATTTAAATGTCTGAAACCTAAAATAAACATGTGGTTAAAAACACTTAATAGTTGTGATATATGACAAGCGCTGAGCGCGTCCGTCTTTGAGTGTACATTCATTTAAAGTGTACCTATTCACACTTTTTTTTCCCCGGCCTTAATTTGAGACCGGCGTTGTCCACGTTGACCACGCCCCCGGCCACTATCAGAGGCCCGGCGTTTATTTGAATACCGGTCTTTATTTGAGGAATTACGGTATGTATATACATATATGCTCCCCAGTGTACCTTGGTATTCCTGTGCTAAATAGGAGTCCTTCGTCCGTGCTAGTCTCACGACAGGGATCTCAGATTTACGCAGGGCACTGGAAAACAGCTGAGAAGGTGGCGTGATTAGACTGGTATCCCCATTCGTCGTCATCCGACGGAACTCGGAGTGACAACGAAAGGGGACGTCTCGGTTACGGATGTAACCCTCGTTCCCTGAGTAGGGAACGGAGACGTTCCGTCTTCCTGCCACTTCCGCTGTACCGCGGGGATCGCCTGAGCTCAGTCTTGGCTCCTCAGCGAAGAAACATGCCTATTTGCTGCCAGCGTTCTCCTTAAATACCCACGAGGTGAGGCGGAGTTACGCTATGCAAATTCCGCAGACCCATGGCATTTCTTTGCCATTGGCTCGTTTTTCTATACTCCAAGTCGATAGGCTTTCTAAGCGAAACCCCATTCGTCGTCATCTGACGGAACGTCTCCGTTCCCTACTCAGGGAACGAGGGTTACATCCATAACCGAGACGTTTCATGTGATCATGTGACGTGTAGCAGATGAAGACGTACTCATATTCTTGTGGCAGCTGTGAGCACAGAGGTTTACACATCCAGTGAAACTGGACATTCACTCTTCAGGTGATAAACTCCTATTTATTTAATCAGTTACATGGTTTAAACCACAATTATATGCAAACATTTTTTGCGGTTATTCAATATTGTCAAAAGGTGTTTGTTTGTTTGTTTTTTTTGTTAGGGGGGGGGGGGGGTAGCTCTTGTTTAACTCTTGTTAGCTCTTGTTTAGCTGTTTTAGCTCTGGTTAACTGGAACATTTCTTGAACTACATATTGGTTCATTTATAGTTTTTTCTATATAGACCACATATGTTTTGTGGGTTACTGAACTAAGACGACAAACACAGAGGAGATGAATAATTTCAACGTGAACTGAACACCACACCTGAATCATCAAACTCCACAATGCATTCCATTGGGCTAATGGACAGTTTCGAAATCTGTGTGTACAGCATCAATGTCTTGTTTGGTCTTCCAACACACTCCTATATTATATGGCTCATCATCACAGGAACAGGAAGTGGAGTTGCATTAGAGTTCTTCATTCTCAATCTTTCTGTTTGTGAGCTTGGTATCTGTCTGAATAGTTTGGTCTTTGTACCGTCAATGTGGTTTACAAGTCTCTCAAGATTTGAAATGTTCTTAGTAGGACTCTCCTCCACCGGTCGTCCTCTGTTTCAGTGTCTGATGTGTGTTGAGCGTTACAGTGGTTCATCCTGTAACCTTTCTGAAGTACTAACCTCTCAGATATAGAGTGATTTGCTGCCTGGATAATTAGTATTGGCTCCTGTTTGGTCTGCATGTATAATTTAGCCTCAAACAACATTCATGCACATGCTGTTATGACGGTGGAAGGTGAACCCAGGCGCAGACATGATGCAGTGACTAGGGATGGCTGCCGCGAAACAGTCGTTCCGAAGCTTTGCGAGATCCCGAAGCGCAGATGTTTCGAAACACTGATTCGAAGCGTGATTCAAAACACCCATGTCACGTGACTATGGCCAAACGAAGCCTCGAAATGTTTCACTAAGTGTTTCATCAGGTGTGATCCGCCGAATCAGCGTTTGATTGACACGGTCGGGAACAACAGACCACACAATCGCACATCTGTATAAAAGTGAAATCAACGCATATTAACCTCGTGGGTTTTTGTGAGAGGAGTTTGATTTTGAGATAGCGGATTTTTGGTGATATAGTGACATTTATAGTGCGATTTGTTTAGTTATATTTAGGCTTAACCCTCATGTGGTGTTCAAAACCCTATAACACCTGTGGTGTTCCCGGTCAAAAATGACCGGGCCATAAAAAAAAACCTTATAAATCACTCATTATACCATATTTTCACCCAATCTTGGATTCAATCTTTTTGTCAACATGTTCTCTTTCAATTAGGACTGGTTTTATATTTTGATTTGCATCTGAATAATCATAGGCCTCATTTATTTGAGAGTAGGCATTACATTTTTTGAGTAATTTTTTTTAAAAATGTGAATAATTTTGGAAATATTAAATAAAATCTAAAGAAAATTGGTATTGTTGATCACACTAGTCAACTTAACATTTTCACCAGGAATTTTGTTTTGATACTTTTGTTTTGTAAAAAATATGGCACATAGTCACACTTGTGGTGTTCCCGGTCAAAAATGACCGGCCTATAAAAAATAGCTTATAAGTCACTCATTATACCATATTTTCCCCCAATCTTGGATTCAATCTTTTTGTCAACTTGTTCTCTTTCAATTAGGACTGGTTTTATATTTCTGTTTGCATCTGATTAATCGGGGGCCTCATTTGTCTGAGAGTAGGCATCTCATTTTTTGAGTAAAAAACAAATAATTTATGAGTAAATTTGGAAATATGAAAAAAAATATGAAAAAAAATGGCTACTGTTGATCACACTAGTCTACTCTAATGTTTCACCAGGAATTTTGTTTTGAAACTTTTGTTTTGTAAAAAATATGGCACATAGTCACACTTGAGGTGTTCCCGGTCAAAAATGACCGGCCTATAAAAAAAAGCTTATAAATCACTTATAATACCATATTTTCACCCAATCTTGGATTCAATCTTTTTGTCAACTTGTTCTCTTTCAATTAGGACTGGTTTTATATTTCTGTTTGCATCTGATTAATTGTGGGCCTCATTTATCTGAGAGTAGGCATGGTCAAAAATGGTCACAATGGCCGACCATTGAAAGTGAATGGGAGAGACTGAAAATAACAGAACAATTTAGTTTTCAGGAGCATGTTCATTATTTTCATGTACACATATGAGCATGTGTGCTTGCAAACATCGAGCCCTTGGACCTGTGCATGTATCGATACATTTATACACACGCTACCCAGACACACACACGTTAAAACACACAAACTTTTTAAAATATTACACACATTCTTTTCCACAGAGAGAAATTTGATCCTACCCTAACCTGCATCTAATATACATTTATCCATCTGACATTACCACACACACACACACACACACAGGCCGTGATCAGATTTTTGACTCAGAAACTAGTGAGGAGGAGGAAATTCAGGATGCATCTTGCAGTAAAGATGTTTCTGAAGAGGAAGGCACCACTGAATCGGCTACGGAGCTTGAAACAACTGATGAGGAGCAGTCTTCCAGTGATGAGGGCCCAGCTGAGGTTACCGTTTCATTCTGGTCAAAAGATGGAACTTTGTCCTGGCCTTCATCCCCGCCTATGAGGCAAGGCAGGTTTTCTTCTGAAGGCCTTCCTCTTCAGAAACATCTTCACTGCAAGATGCATCCTGCATTTCCTCCTCCTCACTAGTTTCTGAGTCAAAAATCTGATGAATAACATCATGTGCAGAGCTGTTTTGCCATTGTGCTGCCACAAATGAATGACAAGCAAGGTGCTGTGAGGCATTTTATATATGCCTGTGCTATCACATGATGTATATTTATAAATATTGTCTAGTTCTGTGTGAGAACCTCACAGTTCCAAAACAAAATGTCATAATATTTTGTCTGGAAGCTGTGATGAAACAAGACCATGATTCTTTTGAAGCCGGGTCACTGCAGTCACGGCCAGTTTGTGTGTGTGTGTGTGTGTGTGTGTGTGCGCGTGCGTGTGTGTGTGTGTGTGTGTGTGTGGTAATGTCAGATGGATAAATGTATATTAGATGCAGGTTAGGGTAGAATCAAATTTCTCTCTGTGGAAAAGAATGTGTGTAATACTCAAAAAAGTTTGTGTGTTTTAACGTGTGTGTGTCTGGGTAGCGTGTGTATAAATGTATCGATACATGCACAGGTCCAAGGGCTCGATGTTTGCAAGCACACATGCTCATATGTGTACATGAAAATAATGAACATGCTCCTGAAAACTAAATTGTTCTGTTATTTTCAGTCTCTCCCATTCACTTTCAATGGTCGGCCATTGTGACCATTTTTGACCATGCCTACTCTCAGATACATGAGGCCCACAATTAATCAGATGCAAACAGAAATATAAAACCAGTCCTAATTGAAAGAGAACAAGTTGACAAAAAGATTGAATCCAAGATTGGGTGAAAATATGGTATTATAAGTGATTTATAAGCTATTTTTTATAGGCCGGTCATTTTTGACCGGGAACACCTCAAGTGTGACTATGTGCCATATTTTTTACAAAACAAAAGTTTCAAAACAAAATTCCTGGTGAAACATTAGAGTAGACTAGTGTGATTAACAGTAGCCATTTTTTCATATTTTTTTTTCATATTTCCAAATTTACTCATAAATTATTTGTTTTTTACTAAAAAAATGAGCTGCCCACTCTCAGATAAATGAGGCCCACGATTAATCAGATGCAAACAGAAATATAAAACCAGTCCTAATTGAAAGAGAACAAGTTGACAAAAAGATTGAATCCAAGATTGGGTGAAAATATGGTATAATGAGTGATTTATAAGCTATTTTTTATAGGCCGGTCATTTTTGACCGGGAACACCACAAGTGTGACTATGTGCCATATTTTTTACAAAACAAAAGTATCAAAACAAAATTTCTGGTGAAACATTAGAGTAGACTAGTGTGATCAACAGTAGCCATTTTTTTCATTTTTTTTTTTCATATTTCCAAATTTACTCATAAATTATTTGTTTTTTACTCAAAAAATGAGATGCCTACTTTCAGACAAATGAGGCCCACGATTAATCAGATGCAAACAGAAATATAAAACTAGTCCTAATTGAAAGAGAACAAGTTGACAAAAAGATTGAATCCAAGATTGGGTGAAAATATGGTATAATGAGTGACTTATAAGCTATTTTTTATAGGCCGGTCATTTTTGACCGGGAACACCACAAGTGTAACAAGGTAACAAAACTCCCACAAAAAAATAAGAAAATTTTCAAAAAAAACCCTGAGATTTAGTTAAACCGTTTGGGAACAAAGTCACTAAGTTTCAGTCCAAAGCGATAACATTAACTAGTATTTTCGGGAAAAAGAAAATCTTCTCCGGGTCAAATTGACCCGAACACCACATGAGGGTTAAATGTACACAACACATTGACTGATAGGCTAGAGACACAGAGTATACATATAGTGACACATTAATAGATACATAGATATAAATATATATAGACAGCTAGATTAATAGATAGTTAGATACAGATAGATTAAAGATAGGCTACATAATATAAATACATAGATAGATTATAGATACATTTATAGATACATATCTAAATACCTAAATTATAGATACATAGATTATAGATACATATCTAAATACATAGATTATAGATACATATTATATATACATATCTAAATACATAGATAGATTGTAGATACATATATCTAATTACATAGATTAGAGATACATATCTAGATAGATTTGGATAGATAGATAAAATGGAGGCTCCCCAGAAGAGATGCCGTACATCTGTGGTGTGGGAGCATTTCCATTTAGAAACCCCAAATAAAGTGAGATGTTTGTATTGTGATCAGCAGCTCGCCTACTACAACAATACATCATCCAGTAGAAACACAGGACAGTTTATGGGAACTTTTTGATACTCGTATCCATCAAACCCAGATGATACACAATGCTACAGCTGATGCCACAGTGGAAGTGAAAAAATACATCAACGATGCGTATTTGCCCAGAACTCATGATCCACTAACTTACTGGAAAGAGAGAGCAGTAATCTTTCCTCATTTGTATGTATTGGCTAAAAAATATCTTTGCATGCCAGCAACAAGTGTCCCTTGTGAGAGGATTTTTTCAAAGGCTGGAGAAATTATCTGTAAAAAAAGAAGTAGGCTAAGTCCTTCCACAGCAGAGAAATTCATATTTTTGAATAAAAATATGTAAAAAAGTGAGACATTGTGGCTTGATTTCTTTTCTTAATATTCATTTTGCAGGACCAAAATAACATTATGCACAGTGAGGAGCCTATAGGTTGCAAGATTCACATATTAGAAAAGTACAATAATAAAAAAACAACATTTTTTAATGGCTCGTCAAGGTTGTTTCAGATCTACACCTGCAAGTGACCACTAGGTGTCGCCCTGGAGACGGGTGTCGGATTGATTCGAAGCCTCGAAACAATATGGACCATTTGGTTCAACTGTTTCATTGCTTTACGAAGCCTCGAACTGCCCATCACTAGCAGTGACACAAAGTTTATTATAGACAGAAAACAGAGAAAACAAAATCCACGAGGGGGCAAAACATGAACAGCAAAAGAAATGACCAGACTAGACTAGGACTGACAAACTAGACCATAAACTAACTACAGAAACAGGATCAGTAATTCTCTAGACAAAACTCTCACAAGGTACTCACAGGTAAGTTTAACACACAGGTAGAAATCACACTATGAGAAACACACAATGAGAAACAATGAACCGGCACAGGACAGCAAACACAAGGGGATTAAATAGGGGAACACTAATGACGAGGACAGGTGAAGCCGACTAGACAATAATGACAGACAAGGATATCAAGGGGGCGGGGTTACGTAACAAGACAACACAAGCACATGGCCGAACACTAAGCCATGTGCTTGCACACAAAACATGATTCTGTCATGATCCTGCCTCACGACTAGGGAAAATCAAGGGCAAGAGGGCAGAATCATGAGACATGCATGGTTTTTGTCCATTCAGCTTACACTGGTCATCTCCATCCAGTTGTTTTGTCTTGTGGCTGTTCTCAGAGCTCTGAAGCAGTCAGGACCAGGGGAGAGAAGAAGAGAGGGTGGAGGAAAACCACATGAAAAGAAGAGCATTTAATCTCATTCTATTAACTACTATGAACATGATTATCCTATATTTCCCATTTGCAATCACAGGAATCTTTATCATTCTGACGGCAGACAGTAATCCAACAGTTTGGTTCACTGGTATGACTTGTTTTATGCTGGCTGGTTTTGTGCAGTCTATTATTTATCTGCACCGCACTAGAAATCTCTCCTGCCTCTGTTCATCATAAAATCTGCAATTGTAATAATTTACTTACTTAAGTTACTAAATCTACTTATTATTTCTGGGTTAATCTTGGCATGTCTGTTTTCTTCAGCTGTCCACTAGAATTAACACAAATGGCAACACTAAACATTGTGATTTCTCTGTAATTCATTTTCGCATTAAAAGCTCTGTCTAAGTGCATGTAAAACATGTTTTGTGACTGTCATTCAGTTTTTATTTAGAGAGATGCAGTACAAACGTCTCGGTTACGGATGTAACCCTCGTTCCCTGAGTAGGGAACGGAGACGTTCCGTCGGATGACGACGAATGGGGTTTCGCTTAGAAAGCCAATCGACTTCGAATACTTCAAAACGAGCCAATGGCAAAGAAATGCCATGGGTCTGCGGAATTTGCATAGCGTAGCACCGCCCCACCTCGTGGGTATTTAAGGAGCACGCTGGCAGCAAACCGGCATGTTTTCTTCGCTGAGGAGCCAAGACTGAGGTCAGGCGATCCTCGCGGCACAGCGGAAGTGGCAGACAGACGGAACGTCTCCGTTCCCTACTCAGGGAACGAGGGTTACATCCGTAACCGAGACGTTCCCTTTCGTTGTCACTCCGAGTTCCGTCGGATGACGACGAATGGGGATACCAGTCTAATCACGCCACCTTCCCAGCTGTCTTCCAGTGCCCTGCGTAAATCTGAGATCCCTGTCGTGAGACTAGCACGGACGAAGGACTCCTATTTAACACAGGAATACCAAGGTACACTGGGGAGCATATCCCAGGTCTTAGGGAAGTATGCAATTACTGCCAACCCAGAGGGGGGGACTTAGAAATACACATATGACCCGAGGGATGCATATGGGGAATCACTGGGGTATCCAGCCGCAGGTGGAATATTTCAACCCCAGGGGTGGCAAGGTGGCTTGCCAAGGGAAAGACACATGCTCAGAGAGGCTTACAGTGGGAATACACATGTGGGGGTAGCTCCGGGAGGTACCATGCACACGGGAGGCACCTAGCCGACGCGCAGGCAAGAGACACTGGCGCCGACGTCAGGAGTGCGGGAGGAACTCAGGGCTTTCGGAGAAGCTCACCTGAGGAGAATATCGCACGTATCCAGTCCGTAGAGTGGAATGGCGAGCAAGCAAAGACACCTGAGCGGGTCCGGTACTAGCTGGTTGAAGCGAGTACATGAGAGGACACAGGCTCCACTCGGAGATTGTAGAATCTGGCGAATGTGTTAGGTGTCGCCCAGCCTGCAGCTCTGCAGATGTCTGTTAGCGAGGCGCCATGCGCTAGAGCCCAAGAGGATGCCACACAGGAAGTCACACCAAGGGGGCACGGTCGACCTTGCTGCTGGTATGCCAAAGCAATGGCGTCCACTATCCAGTGAGACAACCTTGCTTGGAGAGAGCCTTTCCCTTCAGCTTCCCACCATAACAGACAAAGAGCTGGTCTGAGGTCCTGAAACACTGCGTCCTGTCTACGTAGATGCGGAGCGCACGTACTGGACAGAGCAGTGCCAAGGCTGGGTCTGCCTCCTCCCGGGGCAGCGCTTGCAGGTTCACCACCTGGTCCCGAAAGGGAGTGGTAGGAACCTTGGGCACATATCCAAGCCGGGGTCTCAGGATCACGTGAGAATAGCCCGGCCCGAATTCTAGGCACGCTTCGTCAACGGACAATGCGTGCAGGTCCCCCACCCTCTTAACGGAGGCCAATGCAGTCAGAAGCGCTGTCTTCATAGATAGGAAGTTTAGCTCGACTGACTGCAAAGGCTCAAAGGGAGCACTGCGCAGGGCAGCTAGGACCACTGCGAGGTCCCAAGAGGGTACGAGAGGAGGACGAGGAGGATTCAGTCTCCTCGCTCCTCTCAGGAACCTGATGATCAGGTCATGTTTCCCCAAAGACTTACCTTCTATAAGGTCATGCTGTGCGGCAATAGCGGCTACATAGACCTTAAGGGTGGAGGGAGACAGCCTTCGCTCCAACCCTTCTTGAAGAAAGGAAAGCACAACACTGATCGAACAACTCCGGGGCTCTTCTCGGCGAGAAGAGCACCAGCTGACGAAGAGGTTCCACTTCAACGCGTAGAGGTGTCTCGTGGACGACGCTCTAGCGGAAGTGATGGTAGCCGCCACCGCTGGTGGCAGGGTACTCAAACCTGCCTCGTCCCGTCCAGGAGCCACACGTGGAGGTTCCAAAGATCGGGACGAGGGTGCCATAGGGTGCCCCGTCCCTGAGAAAGGAGGTCCTTCCTCAGAGGAATCGGCCAAGGAGGTGCTGTCGCGAGGAGTACAAGTTCGGAGAACCAGGTCCGGGTGGGCCAGTACGGCGCGACCAGAGTGACCTGCTCCTCGTCCTCCCTGACCTTGCGCAGGAGTTGCGCAAGAAGGCTCACTGGGGGAAACGCATATTTGCGGCCCCGCGGCCAGCTGTGCGCCAGAGCATCCGTGCCGAGCGTGCCCTCGGTCAGGGAATAATACTGGGCGCAATGGGTCGAGTCGTGAGAGGCAAACAGATCTATCTGTGCGTCCCCGAACTGGTCCCAAATCAGCTGAACCGTCTGGGGATGGAGTCGCCAATCTCCGGGGAGGGGCTGAAGCCGTGACAGCTCGTCGGCTGCACAGTTCAGGGCTCCAGGGATGTAAATGGCTCGAAGCGACCTCAGATGCTTCTGACTCCAAAAGAGGAGGTGGCGGGCGAGTTGCGACATACGGCGGGAGCGCAGACCACCTTGACGGTTGATGTACGCTACAGTGGCGGTATTGTCTGTTCGGACTGGTACGTGTTGATTCTTGAGCACGGCCCGGAAGCGGCGCAGAGCAAGACGTACAGCCTGCAACTCGAGGCAATTGATGTGCCATAAGCGGTGGGGTCCTGTCCAGGAGCCCGCGGCAGCACGTCCATTGCACATGGCACCCCAGCCCGTGGTGGAGGCATCTGTCGTTACAACAACATGCCGGGAAGCTCGTTCCAGAGGCACTCCTGCCCGTAGAAAGCTGAGGTTCCCCCACGGGGTGAAGGTCTGACGGCAGGTCGGAGTAACTGGTACTCGGAGCGTGCCGTGTTGCCATGCCCACCTCGGGACTCGGTCGCGAAGCCAAAGCTGAAGCGGTCTCATATGAAGCAATCCGAGCGGCGTTGCCGCGGCTGCAGATGCCATATGCCCCAGGAGCCTCTGAAAAAGTTTCAGTGGAACCGCACTCTTGCCCTCGAACTGTCTCAGGCAAGTCAGCAGTGACTGCGCGCGCTCGCTCGTAAGCTGCGCGGACATGGCGACCGAGTCGATCTCCATACCGAGAAAAGAGATTCTCTGCACGGGGCAAAGTTTGCTCTTCTCCCAGTTGACCCGAAGGCCCAAACGGGCTACATGGCGGAGTACCAAATCCCTGTGTTCGCAAAGCTGATCTCGAGAGTGAGCTAGAATCAGCCAGTCGTCGAGATAGTTCAGAATGCGAACCCCGTGTTCCCGGAGGGGAACAAGGGCTGCCTCGACGACCTTCGTGAAGACGCGAGGGGACAGGGCTAGCCCGAATGGGAGAACTGCGTACTGATATGCCTGTCCCTCGAAAGCAAACCGTAGGAACGGTCTGTGTCGAGGGAGAATGGAGACATGAAAGTAGGCGTCCTTCAGGTCGATCGCTGCAAACCAATCCTGGTGCCGCACACATTCGAAAACGCGTTTGGCGGTGAGCATCTTGAACGGCAGCCTGTGAAGGGAGCGGTTCAATACGCGCAGGTCCAGGATTGGCCGTAACCCACCGGTTTTCTTCGGAACAATGAAGTAGGGGCTGTAAAACCCGGACCTCATTTCGGCTGGAGGGACAGTCTCGATCGCACCCTTCGCCAGCAGGGTAGCAACCTCCGCTCTCATGATAGGGGCATTGCCACCGACCATAGTGGAGCGGACTCCCCTGAAGCGGGGAGGAGACCGCGCGAACTGAATCGCGTAGCCGAGCCTGATCGTTCGTGCGACCCAGCGGGACAGGTTGGGAAGCTCTAACCAAGCTCCCAAGGACTGAACCAGACAGAGGGGGATGAGAGTGGTACGGTCCGGAGACGGCGCGCACTGTCATCCGGCTGTGGGACAGAGGAGGACGAGGGGTGCACGGCCCGGGGGCGGCGCACCGTGTCGTCCAAGAACTCTGTGTGCTCAGGGATGAACGTGTTATTTCTTTCTTTAACCACATTAGGGTGCTGCCCACCCGTGGGTGAGCAGCGGGGAGTGGAGAACAAAAGATTCTCCCCCGGCCCTCCACCGGGGGAAGGAGTGGTCCTGCTACCACCTCCTGAGAAACACACGTCATCCCTGAGCAGCCCGTCTCAGGAGCGCCGCTTGGCCCGGCGTTTAGCGGGGGGCGGGGCTGGAGAGGGCTGGGGCGCCTTCTTGCGACTTCCTCCACGACCGGGCCCGGGTGGAGGCTGCTGCTTGGGCCGGGCGGGAGGGGCGGGAGTCGCAGGAGGGCGCCCTCGGCGGCGAACAGACTGAGTACTCTGCCCGGTCGGCTGGGTGGAGGCAGCAGCGGGCCGTCAGGGCAGAATATGCTTAATAGCCTCAGTCTGTTTCTGCGCAGTCGAGAACTGTTGGGCAAAGTCCTCGACTGCACCGCCGAAAAGGCCATCTTGCGATATGGGGGTGTCGAGCAGCCGGGACCGCTCGGCATCCTTCATATCGGCAAGATTAAGCCATAGATGTCTCTCCTGGACCACGGCTGTGGACATCACCAAACCCAGGGAGCGCGCGGTCACCTTCGTCGCTCGGAGAGCAAGGTCGGTGGCGGCGCGCAGCTCATTGAAGAGCCCTGGGTCCGTCCTACCCTCGTGCATGTCCCTGAGCATCTGGGCCTGGTAGACCTGCAGAATGGCCATGGCATGCAAAGAGGTGGCCGCCTGTCCCGCAGCTCTGTAGGACTTCGCCACTAACGTAGACGAATACCTACAGGCTTTGGATGGGTGCTTTGGCTCACCACTAGACGAAGCGCTCTGAGGACACAGTTGCATCGCAACAGAGCGTTCGACCGGGGGAAGCCCAGTGTACCCACGGGCAGCGGCCTCATCGAGGGGAGGAAAGGCGGATGAGATCATCGAGCGGTCACGGGAAGACATGGGAGTCTTCCAGGACTTCGAGATCTCATCATGCACGTCCGGGAAGAAAGGTATCGGGGCCTGACGCGGACGGGGGTCCGCAGCCTGACCCAAATACCAGTCATCCAGCCGCGAGCGCTCGGGACAGGGCGGAGGGTTCCACTCTAACCCGATGCTCGCGGCGGCTCGAGACAGCATGGCCGTCATCTCTGGATCTGACTCTGGCACAACTGTAGTCACACCCGAAGGCGGCAGCTGTGATGAGTCTTCACTTCCAGCAGACTCCGACCCACCTTGTGATGCTGCAATAGACATGGCATCTTCCTCTGGAGCGCCAAAGGAAACCCGCGGGACACCCGAAGATGATCTCGCCGGAATCCCCTGAGCACTCACGAGTTGCAGCATTGGAGAGGGTGCGGCTGGGCACGGACTGATAGTCGGCGCTTGGTTCCAAACCGTCACCCTCAGATCACCCTGGCCACCAGCCGAAGTACTAGCTCTATTTCTAGAGTCAGTAGATCGGGGTGTGGATGAGGGGACCCTCACTCTTGCGAGATCACCGAGTCTTGACCGTAATGCTGCGATGGTCATGTTCCCACAGAGAGAACATGAGTCATCCACGAGTGCTGCTCTAGCGTGATCAATGCCCAAACACACTATGCACCACTCGTGCCCATCAGAGTCGTCAACCAGCCTACCGCAACCAGAAGTGCACGGGCGAGGCATCTTTAAAAAGACGTGCCACGTGCAAGCTCTTTTGTGAGAATAGAAACCTGATTGTGTTGAAGCGCTCGGGGAGAAACACACTCGCTGTCGAACCACAGACAGATACGCAGGAAGTGCGCGCTCGCCGAAGATCGCCGTCACACCAACACCAGAGAATCTTGCTCGTTTGAAGAACTGACAAATTCAGGAATGGCTTGTGGAACGAAGGATCACCTTGGCTCCGAAGCGAAAACATGCCGGTTTGCTGCCAGCGTGCTCCTTAAATACCCACGAGGTGGGGCGGTGCTACGCTATGCAAATTCCGCAGACCCATGGCATTTCTTTGCCATTGGCTCGTTTTGAAGTATTCGAAGTCGATTGGCTTTCTAAGCAAAACCCCATTCGTCGTCATCCGACGGAACTCGGAGTGACAACGAAAGGGAACTGACTTTTAGTTGTACTTTAATTATTCGATTTATTTATACAAATGTTTAGTTAATTCTGAGTGTACTTGTCCGATATAATTGATATAAATGGTTGCTACCAGTCTGTCATTTATTTTATTTTTCCCAGAAAAACACACATGAGTAAAAATTGTGATACAGTTAGTTTAGCAGACAGGTATACCTTAATGAGAATTTACATGAATGTATACTGGTAAAATTAGGCAGATTTCACATTAAGCTTTCAGGTTAATTTGTATGTTTCAGGTGGTCACTATTTAAAATTATGGCAATTTTATCACATATTTTATGTAAATAAAAGGCGTGACAAAACTCTATGCAAAAGTGAATAGATGTTCAGGGCGATGTGAAACATAAATAATAAATTCGCGAAATAATCTTCTTCTTGACTTATTTTTGTGTCTGATGAACTTGAGGCTTTTGGAATATGTGGATGTAAGATAACGAGGGCACATTTTAAATAAATGAAATATGTGCACGGAGAGTTCATTTATAATAAAGGATTCCCATGCTAAACATGGACAAAGTTTCAAAAATTAAGTTGTACGTTTGATTGAGTATTTATGTTCTCAAAATACTCCTTCCTGGTTGTCACAAGTTTCGGAACGTTTTTTTCGAGTATGGGCGCGTATGACGTCAGATGCGCCGGAATTTCCTTATACGGTCCTAAGGGCACTTCTCTCGGAAGGGCGCACGCGCAGCTGTAGAGCAATAGCCGTAACCTATGCCCATCAAAGCGCTGTGCATCGGCTGCGCTGCAATATGTCACCAAAGAAGTGTGTTTTCGGTTGCCAAGGCAAGACAACACTGCACAGATTCCCAAAGAATCAAGCGTTAAAGGGATACTCCACCGGTTTTTCATATTAAACTATGTTATTCCCTTAACTAAGACGAGTTGATACATACCTCTCTCATCTCAGTGCGTGCACTATATCGCTCTGTATTGCCGCAAAACTATGTTAGCACTTAGCTTAGCCCAGTGCATTAAATATGGGCCAAAAAGAGAAGCGACCAAACACTTCCTCGTTTTCCCTATTTAAACACAGTTACTCGAGTAGTGTAACTCGACCTAGGCTGGTGACACAAAATAAAACGTTGCGCTTTTCTAAGCGTTTAAAATTGATGACTATATTGTATGGCGGAATACCATAACAAGTGCTTTTGAGCACTTCGACTTGGCGCAATAATATCATCACTCGTGAAAAGTCCTCTTACCGGCTCACGCTTCCTCTCCCCCTCCCTCTCATTTCCGTCAATACAACCAACGTGACTTTTACTACCTGTGCTATTAGCAAACTGCAGATCATTTGCAATGGCGGACTTTGTAGATGATTATGACTTCTTTGTAGCAGACCCAGAGCCATATCTGTTTGAACCCGAGTACACGGAGGAGGAATTAGCTGCGATAGAGCGATATAGTGCACGCACTGAGACGAGAGAGGTATGTATCAACTCGTCTTAGTTAAGGGAATAACATGGTTTAATATGAAAAACCGGTGGAGTATCCCTTTAAGGGACCAGTGGATGGAGTTTGTTTTTCCAGAACATCAACACAGTTGTGCAAGTGTTCTTGTTTGTTCCATGCATTTCGAGGATGATTTTTTTATAAACAAGGCCCAGTTCGAAGCCAGATTTGCTAATCGTTTAGTTCTCAAAGGATGGAGCAGTCCCAACACTAAAGGTTAACGGTCTTGCATTGGAACCGCAGGCGGTGAGTAGAACTGCTTCAAATATCTGTGTGTCTATCGGCGTGTAACTTAAGCACAGCAATTAGGCTAAACAACATGATCACGAATAGTTAATGTATCTATGGAGCATGCGATGTATGTTGTGTGTTTGTTTAAATACATTTGTTTAGGTGGCTACTGTAGGTGTATGTTTGTTTAGTGTAAAACCAAATCATGTCTTCATAAACCACGAGTAGACACACAAATGTTATAAAACTTCGCGCGCTCGTGATTATTTAGCTCCGCCCACACGGCACGCCTCCACCCGCTCGGCTTTTTCCGGAAAGACTCGGTACAGCCTATCTTTCTTTTATAAATATAATAAAACTAAAGACTTTTTGGAGATATGATGGATGCAATATTACTCTATAGGTACTCAAGATTAACATGAGATTGACTGAAACTGAGTGTTTCACCCCCCCTTTAACATGTTCATGGGCATGATTATTAGAAATTGTCCTTACTGTTTTTAACAAACACTTTGAATATTTGTTTTCCATGGGGCCTTCTCAGTAAGAATTGTTTACTAAGTGACCATCTGTATTGCGTGTGGGATGGGCTGGTTTTGTCGATGACTCAGTGTCACCTTTCCCTTATGGAGGCTTTCCACTTGTTGTATTAAACTTGACATCCTATCATAACATAGATGATTAAAGAGTTTTTTTTCTCTCCTTTTTAAATGCTTGGTATAAAAATTTGCATATTTTGTGTTGACTGAGTGGCAGGTGTGCTGGGAGTTTCAGAAATAGGCCATACATAATTTATTTAAAGATGTATGGACCATTTGATTTTCCTACTGTATATATATATATATATAAATTTCATTAATATAGCTGGTGTAAGTTTTAGTTTTTATGTGAAGGTCAACTTGTAATGTAAAATGTTGCTTGGTGCACGATTTCAAAGTCAAAACTTGGTAAACTTGGTCGGTCAACTTGGTAAAGTTTGGGAAAATTAAAACCAAAAAGATAGTCTTGTACTATTAGGAAATTAAATTCAAGACAAAATGTGTCAACAGAACACAATTTAGTGTTCTTCCTCTTAAAAAAAATATCTAACAATCACTGTGCTTCTAATGGGACCTTTACTTGCGCTAACTCAGGATTCAGCCTTGGATTCAGTGGCAGAATGGGGACAATTTACAATGGTAATAAATGGAGCTAAGACCATGGCTATGCCAATTAATGCCAGGAGAGATGATGACATTCCCTCTCCTCCTTGTCCTGTAATTTCAGGACATGTAATCAGTAGAGTATCCATCTTCCAAAATCCAATATTTGCATATCTGGTGTGGTGTTTCATATGATGTAGCAGATGAAGACGTGCGCATATACAGCATATTCTTATTGCAGCTGTGTGCACAGAGATTTATACATCCAGAGAAACATCTCATTACGTATGTAACCCTCGTTCCCTGAAGGAGGGAACAGAGACGTAGTTGACGTGTCGACTGATTGAGATCACTCTTAGGGAGCCTGTCATCTTCGAGTATTGTTAAAACGAGCCAATGCAAATTGGCGTGCGAGAATTGCATCACATGCTCCGCCCCACGGAAGGGGATGCACGCACCAGTTGTTTTTAGCTGAGGAGCCGAGCGGAGCCCGGAGTCAGCAGTGGTCCAGCAATAGTGGCGACGGGACTACGTCTCCGTTCCCTCCTTCAAGGAACGAGGGTTACTTACGTTCCCAATTAAAACGCCACTAGTGCTGCTACCTTCCAGTGCCTAGACAAAAGCCTTCTGATCCCCCCGCATTATTGAGGCGGAGATAGGACAGGGCTTAGGCCAGGGAAGTCACTGCTGTTACACAAGACCACTGGGAAAGCGTTCTCTTTAGTTGGAAAGGAATACGCTGCGGAAGCCACATCCTGCCCGTAGGGAGGTAACGTGAAGGATACACATATGGACTGGGCGGATACCGGGCAGTATAACATATGGAATGTCACTGGGGTGGCTCCAGCCAATAACAGGGGGGAGATTCAACCGGACAGTGACGGCAGAGAGACACGGGCTCTGCTAAGAGAAGACACGGGCTCGCCGCAGGGAACCGTACCGTGGAAAAATACACATATGGGATTGCCGTTGTGATCACAATATATGGACCCAGCCTAACACAGGTTCCACCAGTGCATATGAGTGAAAGGCCTGGCTTCGGACGCTCCGCCACGTCCGTAGCCGAAGGGTATGGAGGAACTCGACAGGGTTCGGCTAAAGAGGAACTCTACTGGAGCAAGAATTCCGCACGTATCCAGTCCATAGGAGGGAAATGGCGCAGCAAGCCGACACTTCAAACTGGGCTTACAGTGAAACTGGCTTCATGAGAAGGGAGCCCACGGGAAGCACGGTTCGACACGTAGGCTATTTTTCTAGCGAACGTGATAGGTGTCGCCCAGCCCGCAGCTCTAAAGCATCTGTCAGCGAGACACTCTGTGTCAACACCTAGGCAGGAGCTATACTCTCTCTTTGGAGGAGCTCACTACCCAGGGGGGCACGTGCACCTTGGGATGATACATCAAAATGATGGCAACCACTATGGCCAACCTCTGCTTGGAAACAGGCTTCCCTTTCTGCTGTCCCCCGTAACAGACAATAGCTGGTCTGAGGTCCTGAGGCTTTGCGTTCTGTCCAGCTATAACCGCAAGGAGCGGAAGGGACAGAGAAAGCCAGGGCTGGGTCTGCCTCCTCCGGGGCAGCGCTTGCAGGCTCACCACCTGGTCGCCTTTTCAAGGGAGAGGTAGGAACCTTGGGCACACATCCAGGCCGGGGTCTCAGGATATCGTGAGAGTTGGCCGGCCCGAATTCTATGCACGATTCATAGACCGAAAATGCATGCAGGTCCCTACCCTCTTGATAGAGGCCAAACAAGCAAGAGAACTGTTCTATTAAAAACAGGTTTTTAACTCTGCAGGGGTCTCTGCAATACAGTAGCACCAGAGAAAGTCCCAAGAGGGTAAAAAGCTCCCCTCAGGGAACTGACGACCAAGTCATGCTTCCCATGGATTTGTATCCACTGCATCACGATGTGCGACAATGAAGAGGCAACAAACATTTTGATGGTGGAGGGAGACAGCCGTCCCTGTTAATGTACTCAGAGGAATGAGTCAGGAAGGGCTGTAGAGAGGAGCAAAAGTTCAGGGGAACTAGGTCCGGTTGGGCCAATATTTGGAAATATCAGAGTGACCAAAAATTAGGCTATTCCAGGGAGCCGGGTAATAAAATGTTCTAAACGTTTTAATTTAAAACTATGGAAGCTTGTTTTCGCCACAAAATAATAATAAATAAAAAAAAATTGAGTTTACATCTCATGACTTTTGTTTTTCTCAGAATTGCGAGTTTATATCTCACAATTCTGACTTAAAATTAAATACACACACATCCTCAATTTTTCCATTATGCTCAATCTCTTCACAGTCTGAAAGAAATGATGGATACTTGCTGTTGTCATCTTAACTGCAGATAAGGAATAATTATTTCAATGTGGTGTATAAATTGTGCCTTGGTGAACAGTTGGCTGAACAAACCCAGTAAGTTACATATTTGAACCTTTAATTTGTTTACTTTAAACATTTGCATATCTGGTGTTTTATGTGATGTCTAAAAGATGAAGTCTTGCATATAATTATTACAGCTGTGAAGTCAGTCTATAAAACAGCAGAGATGAATGTACTAGAGATCAGAAGTCCAGAGAAACCAGAAATTCACTCATCAGGTGATAAATTTATCTTTTTGATTTGATTTCTTGCTTTTACGGTAAAACAGATTATAAGAAGAAGCATTGTCACTGTGTTGATTTGTTTTTTTTTTTTAGGAAAAATTGAACATTAAATGGAAACTGGGCTCTCTTTATTTTATTGAAAAGAAAAAAAATCACTTCAGTAGAAATCCAATAGAAGCAGAGATTCTGCCAGTTAACATAGGCTGATGAAGATATAAAATAACCTAAAATACTACTGAATTTATAGAACCATTTTGAAGTCATTTAATGTTGGTTTGCTCTTGTTATTTCAGTTTTAATTTAGTATTTATTATTTAATTACCTGCATGTACAATTCTCTCTTCCGATTAATCACAGCTACATAATGTTTTGTGAGCTGAGAGGAGAAGACAAACACAGAGGCGATGAATAACTCTACAAACACCACAACTCAGTCCAGTGGGCTTGTAGAAACTTTGAACATGTGTGTGTACAGCATCAGTTTCCTGGTTGGTCGTCCTACACAATCCTATATTATATGGCTCATCATCACAGGAGCTGGAAGTGGAGTTGCATCAGAGTTCTTCATCCTCAATTTCTCTATTTCTGAGGCTGGTTTCTACGTGAATTGTTTGACCTTTGTACTGGCAGAGTGGTTCTCTTACGAGAGGTTCTCTCGTATTGCGTAAGCTAGCTTACGCTGCGGGAAAGATTCATCTTTGCTGAGAGTTTGAAGCCAAAAAATTATTTCATAATTTGTATCCATTGACAACGCAGTTCCTCTGCGGCAGACCTAGAGCAGGCTAGCTAGCAGCTCATTGGTTCGCTCAGAGAGAACTGCTTAAGCCTATGGGAGAGCGGGGCTGAACCCGCTGCCAATGAGAAGCGCCCGCGCGCTCATTGCATCATGGCCCGCCAGAATGGGCGTGGCTATGGTGTATATAACAGTCTCTCCCAGGCTTATATGTTGATTCATTTCATCTTCAGCAAGCTACACGCTTCTGCTGTCCTGAGAAAAGCCGTCGCCGTCGAGAAGGCATCACTCTAGCGAGCTCCCGGACCCTGAAGAAGCCGGCCGTCTTCGCCACCTTCAGCCGCCCTGCAAGCTAGCGCCATCCGACGACTGTATCCTTCTTTTCTCTATATCTAAAAGAGCCGAGCGTCTTTTTAAAGATGTCTCGTTTTTCCTGCGGCTCTTGCCGCGCTCCTCTCGAGGACGGAGACCGCCATGTCATTTGCGCTCTCTGCCTGGGACTCGAGCACGCAGAACTCGCCCTCGCGGATGGAGGATGCGACTTCTGTGAGAGCCTGCCGTTGTCGTCCCTGCGGGCACGACTTCTGGCGGCAAAATCCGCTCCCGCGCCGCCTCTCTCTTCGCCGCGTAAAAAGAAACGCCGCTCCCAGAGGCCGCCGGAGCCCCCTGCAGAACCATGCGGGCCGCCGCCGCCGCTTCCCGCTTCCCGCTCTCCCTCTCCGCCCCAGCCGGACATACAGTTGCCGCCGAGTGGCCGCTCTGTCGCTTCCGATGACGCCGCGGAGGAGAAGGATTCCTGTTCACTGCTCGCGTCAGACAGTGAGGAATGGTCATCTCTCGGATCCACGAGAGAGTCGGCGGGGATCCGCGCCGGGATAGAGGAGGAACTAATGCGCCTCCTCTCACAGGCCGTCGAACGCCTCGGTCTCGAGTGGTCTCCTCCACCCGAGCAGGCCCCGAACCGGATGGACGGCAGCTTTTTTCATCGGCGCTCGACCCCCGCGTGCAACCGGGCCGCCCCATTCCTGCCTGAACTTCACACAGAGCTGACGAAGTCCTGGAATGCCCCGCTCTCGGCTAGAAACCGCTCCGATATATCCGCCTCGCTGCGCTCGGTGGACGGAGCCGCCGAAAAAGGTTATTCAGCCATGCCGCCCGTTGAGGACTTGGTCGCCGCACACCTCTGCCCGCCCTCTGCTAGATGGCGCTCTTCCCCCACGCTTCCTTCGAAAGCTTGCAGAGCGACCTCGAGCTTTCATGCTCGCGCCTACGCCGCCGCCGGTCAGGCCGCCGCAGCGCTGCATTCTATGTCTGTCCTCCAAGTGTTACAGAGCGATATTCTCCGTGAATGGGCCGAGAGCGGTAGAAACCCCTCCCCCGCTGTCACGGATCTGAGAAGTGCTACGGACCTCGCCCTTCGCGCCACTAAAGCCGCCGCACAAGCTCTGGGGAGATGCATGGCCAGCCTTTGTGTATCCGAGAGACACTTATGGCTCACGCTCGCCGACATGGGAGATTCTGAGCGCGCCGCGTTTCTTAACGCGCCCCTCTCCCCGACGGGCCTTTTTGGATCTGCTGTCACGGGAATCGTCGATCGCTTTTCCGAGGTCCAGAAAGCCACTCAGGCCATGAATTTGTTTCTGCCCCGCCACGCTAGCTCTTCCGCAGGCCGCTCTCGCGAGCCTCCTGCCAGAGCTCCACCACAGCGCCCTCCTCCGCAGACTCAAACAGCCCAGCGCAGACAGGGCGGCCGCCCTCGCTCTCGCTCTGACAGCCGCCGCAGACCGCCGCCCCCACGGGGCCCGCGACCCAAGATCACGCTGAAGCCTGATCATCAGAAGTCTGCCTAGCAAAGTTAAGAAAACGACGGCGCTCTCCCGCTGCGGCCGGAACACCGTCAAAGCTTCGCCCTCTGCCAGTCCCCGTTGTTTCGCCGACTGCTGTAGTGTTGACCGCCACAAACAAGCCGGTGTCCCAGCCCGCTTGCGAGCGACAAAAAGCCGTTTTCACGGCTACCCAGAGAAATCTCAAAAAGAGAAAATATGCCAGTTGTGTAGTAAATGTGCCCACAATCATGTGTTCACCCATACACACAAGCATAACATATCCCGTGTCTCTCTCAGAGCCCCATCACATGAAACGGGCACAGCCTGCTCTAATATCAGAGAACATAAACATGGGCGCCCCCCCTCTCTGCTCGCTCTGTTTCACGGCCCATAGACTCCTCTCTGAGTGCAAATCCCGTTGCCACACACATTCAAAGCGCGCCCACACACTGTATCCAGCCCGCTATGTGCAGCAATCAGGGCGATATAGCCATTCGGCCTCTAGCCGCATGCTCCAAAGCGTGGGAAGCCATTCCAGGCATTTCCCCGTGGGTGCTAAGCATTATAAAGAACGGCTATCTGCTACAGTTTCGCCGCCGCCCGCCTCGTGCGCGCGCTCGGCTCGAATCTACTGTCAGCCCGCTGGCCGCCGGCACGCTCCGCTCAAAAATTGCAACGCTGTTGCAAAAGGGCGCCATAGAGAGAGTCCCACCATCTATGACCGAGTCGGGGTTTTACGGCCGTTATTTTCTGGTTCCCAAGAAAGACGGCGGCCTCAGACCGATTTTAGATCTCAGGTTTTTTAACAAAGTGCTCATGAAGAGACCGTTCAAGATGCTCACTACCAGGAAACTCCTCGCGCAGGTGCGCCAGGGGGACTGGTTCGTCTCTCTAGACCTGAAAGACGCCTATTTTCAGATCCAGATAAATCCCCGTCACAGGCCATTCTTACGTTTCGCCTTCGAGGGTCATGTTTATCAATACGCCGTTCTCCCGTTCGGCTTATCCCTGGCGCCCCGTACATTCACGAAGTGCATGGATACGGCGCTCGCCCCCCTGCGGAGCCAGGGGCTGCGCATATTGAATTATCTGGACGACTGGCTGATTTTGGCCCAATCACAGACGGAGCTTCTGTCGCACCGCGCAGTTCTCCTCGACCATCTGAAAACGCTGGGCCTCTCTGTCAACTGGACAAAGAGCTCCCTTCAACCCAGTCAATCGATTTCCTTTCTAGGAATAGATTTGAACTCGGTCACGATGACGGCTCGCCTGTCCACACAGCGCGCGCGCAGTGTTCAGCGACTGGCCGCCTCGTTTCAGATGGGCACCCGCACACCTCTGAAAACTTTTCAGAGGATGCTGGGTTACATGGCCTCAGCCTCCGCTGTGCTTCAGCTGGGCCTTCTGCACATGCGCCCGCTTCAGCTTTGGTTAAACAGCCGTGTACCCCACCGCGCGTGGAACACGGGCCGCCAGCTGATCAGAGTTACGCAGACATGTCTCACGGCGCTGCAGCCATGGACAGTAGCAGAATGGTTTCGGCAGGGCGTCACGATGGGGACCTTTTCCCGCCGAAAAGTCATCTCGACAGATGCATCCAACACGGGTTGGGGTGCAGTGTGCGAGGGCTCACCGGCCTTCGGCCATTGGTCGACACAGGAAAGCCCCTTACACATAAACTGTCTGGAAATGCTTGCGGTCGAGAACGCGCTCTCGCGCTTCCTCCCGCTCATTCGGGGACACCACGTCCTGATCCGTTCGGACAACATGGCTGTGGTCTCCTATCTCAACCGTCAGGGCGGTGTCAGATCCAGGAATCTCTTCCTACTGACACACCGCATTTTAGTTTGGTCTCAGAGCCGCCTGCTCTCGCTCAGAGCGACGCATGTGCCGGGCCATCTGAACGACGGTCCAGACATACTGTCCAGGAACCTCATCTCCTCAGGAGAATGGTCCCTGAACACACAAACGGTCCAAATACTGTGGCGGCTATTCGGCAGAGCAGAAGTGGACCTCTTCGCGTCAGAAGAGAACGCTCACTGCCCAATATTTTTTTCAAGGAGCGAGGACGCGCTAGCCCAGGAATGGCCTCGCCGCCCGCTCTATGCATTCCCTCCGATCGCTCTGCTACCACAGGTAATTCAGAGGATCAGGGAAACACGCCACTCGGTGCTCCTCATAGCCCCGCGTTGGGAGAGTCAGAATTGGGTTCCGGAGCTCACTCAGCTGTCACAGACAGCCCCGTGGCCCATCCCAGTCAGAGCAGATCTCCTCTCTCAAGCTCGCGCCACGATCTGGCACCCCCATCCACGGCGCTGGGCGCTACATGCATGGGTGATCAACGACTATTCGTCGATTTGCCAGAGGGAGTAAGAAACACTATCATACAGGCTAGAGCACCTTCCACGAGAAGGCTCTATGCGTCTAAATGGTCTGTGTTCTCAAAATGGTGCACCGACAAACATCTGGACCCACGGTCATGCGAGGTGCCGTCTTTGCTTGTTTTCCTTCAAGAGATGCTGGACAAGGGCAGGTCCCCCTCCACTCTCAAGGTTTGCGTGGCAGCCGTCGCGGCGTTCTCTGAACCCCGACGCGCTCAGTCCCTGGGCAAAGACGAGTTAGTCATCCGCTTCCTCAGGGGAGCTAAGAGGATGAACCCTCCGCGCCCCCCTTCGGTTCCTATCTGGGATCTTTCTATAGTTCTCGAAGCTATGAAAGCACCCCCGTTCGAACCGCTCGAGTCTGTGGACCTAAAATACCTCTCGCTCAAAACCGTTTTTCTAAAGGCTCTGTCCTCAGTAAAACGCGTGGGGGATCTTCACGCGCTCTCATCCAGCGCCGCGTGTCTTGAGTTTGGACCGAATGATTCTGTTGTCATTCTCAAACCTAGGCATGGCTATGTCCCGAAGGCGATTGGTACCCCGTTCAGGGCTCAGATTATTTCCCTATCGGCTCTGCCTTCATCCGATAGTGAGCGCGACGCCAATCTCCTCTGCCCGGTGCGGGCTCTGAGATTGTACACTACGCGCGCTGCCGCGTTCAGACGCGCTGAGCAGCTTTTCGTGTCGTTTGGGGGGCGCACCAAAGGTCTGGCCGCCTCTAAACAGACACTGTCTAGATGGATAGTAGAAGCTATCGCCTCTGCTTACGCATCTAAATGCCTGCCCTGCCCTCTGGGCATCAGGGCGCACTCCACTAGAGGCATGGCCTCATCGTGGGCATGGTCCTGTGGAATTTCCATTCATGACATTTGTGTGGCCGCGGGATGGGCCTCCCCGTCCACTTTTGTCAGATTTTACAACTTGGAAGTTCCCGCCTTGCAGGCAAAATTACTAGCTGTCTAACGACCAGCTCCCTAAGAAGCTGCATTACTGGGAGTCCCTCACACAACCGGTTCGCCCCTTGTGCTCTCCTTAGATGCTTATGTATATACTTCATGTGCCCGCTCTGCCGGCCTCATATTACATTCACTCCACGTTAAAAATCCCCCGGTATCACCCTGGGATTCATGAGTGGATTCATAGCGCGCACGGCGTTGACCAGGTGTTTCCGCAGCGTAAGCTAGCTTACGCAATACGAGAGAACCTCTCGTAAGAGAACGAATCGGTTACCTAACGTAACCTCGGTTCTCTCTAGAAGAGGGAACGAGTATTGCGTTCCCGCCGTGCTTGCGCTACTAGCGTTTCGCTTCACGCTGAAATAAATCAACATATAAGCCTGGGAGAGACTGTTATATACACCATAGCCACGCCCATTCTGGCGGGCCATGATGCAATGAGCGCGCGGGCGCTTCTCATTGGCAGCGGGTTCAGCCCCGCTCTCCCATAGGCTTAAGCAGTTCTCTCTGAGCGAACCAATGAGCTGCTAGCTAGCCTGCTCTAGGTCTGCCGCAGAGGAACTGCGTTGTCAATGGATACAAATTATGAAATAATTTTTTGGCTTCAAACTCTCAGCAAAGATGAATCTTTCCCGCAGCGTAAGCTAGCTTACGCAATACTCGTTCCCTCTTCTAGAGAGAACCGAGGTTACGTTAGGTAACCGATTCGTTTTCATTTATAATACAGTTTAAACTATTTTTAATAGGACTAATCACCACTGGTTGTCCTCTGTTTCAGTGTCTGATGTGTGTTGAGCGTTACCTAGCCGTGGTTCATCCTGTAACCTTTCTGAAGTTCAAACCTCTCAGATATAGAGTGATCTGCTGCACTGCAGCCTGGATAACCACTCTTGGATCCTGTTTGTGCTGCATGTATACTATAGTCCCACACAACACTGTACATAAATGGTTCTTCTCGCAGCAGTTCCTCCTCTTCTTCTCCGTCCAGTTATTTTGTCTTGTGGCTGTTCTCAGAGCTCTGAAGCAGTCAGGACCAGGAGAGAGAAGGAGAGAGAGAAAGGAGGAAAATGATGTGAAGAGAAGAGCATTTTTATCTAATTCTAATAACTGTGAGCATGGTTATCAAATATGTCCCATATAGTATTGCAGGGTTTTTTACCATTGCCACAGAAAAGCTTAATCCTGCATGTTGGGTCCCTGGTTTGGTTTGTTATGTGCTGTCTGGTTTTGTTCAGCCTGTTCTTTATCTTCACCACATTGGAAAACTCTCCTGCCCCTGTCTCTTATAAAACTGCTACTTTACAAAATTAAGTTACTCAAATATGACTTAGAACTTTTATTATAGCTTGGGAAAATTGTAAATCACCTTTGTGTCCTTGTAGCTGAGTCTTTCCCATCTGAATTAAGCAGGGTTTTTGTTATGTAATTTTATTTCTTATGTATTTACAGTTCTGGGACTCTCTGTCATTCACTGAAACATAAATGAAACATGCAGCAATTCAGTGACTTATAGCTGTATTTTTGATTGTTCTAGTCCGATTTATTCTGATTGTGTTAAACAGACCTATGAGTGGTTACTATTAGCTCATGGTTTGTTTTACCAAAAAAAAAAAAAAAAAATATGGGCCAGTGTCACCTTTTCCATAATGAGGATTGTCACAGCGATTACATTAAACTTAACGTCCTGCCATGACACCGATTTTATTGTTTTCTTCTTCTTTATCTGTGCACAGCATCTTCGAAGATGGTTACTGAAGTTATGCAATTTTCTGCACATTGTCAAGTTAACATATTCTATGTGGAAGCGCACTGCATTCTTTAACTTTTTATTTTACTTTAAATATTTGCATATTCAAATTTGTGCATGGCGAACAACATGGCGAGTATGTTCAGATTACATATATATATATATATATATATATAAAACATTGTGCACAAAACATTTTAACAACTATATTTAGACACACACAGACATCAAGAATCAGTATATGAATCTCAACAATGTTGATGTGCTTCATGTTTCTCTCAGTCCAGGAGAGGCATGAATCATTGATAATATGCTGCATGTTACTTTATTTAAAAGGTAGTAACTGTATTGCAATGATGATGTCTATTAGCTTAGTTAAGTTGAAGTATTTTTTTATTTTTTTATTATTATTTCTGCTCAATTTTAGATACACAAAGTATTTTAACAGTATTTACAGTTTAATAAATACAAATTTGTTGTCCCAACACTCTTTTGTATGTCTTTGTATTAACAACTTACAACTCTTAATAAAAGACAACACAAAATGTCTTTGGGGTCATATTGACCCCAAACTTTTAAAGAGTGATTGCATACGGAAATATACATTTTTTATATGGAAAACTATATATCATTTTTTTTATTCACTCCTCAACTATACAATAATGCTGTGTTTTTTTGGAAATTTTTAGGTTTTTTACATATTTACTGCACAATTACATAACTAGGCCATAAATTGGCACATGAAAAATGATTTTTTAAAGAAAAAATCACTTTAATGATGATGATAATTAAATCTAAATAGTTTTTGGACATTGCTCTATGTGTTAGGGATAAAATACTACCATCTGGTGGTTAGTCGAAAAACTGTTTTTCTTATAGTTAAGAAATTAAAGTGCAATGACCAAATCTGTCCAATAGAGGTCCATAGAGACTCATTCATTTTCACTCATATGTCTAAACCGGTCTAAACGGTTTGATATACTTGATATATATGATAAAAATAGTTTATGCAATTCACAAAATATATATGTCAAAGTTAGAGTTTGTTGTTGTTGTCTGATATATTTTGAATTATTTGTTTTTGCAAATTATTATACATACATTTGCATAAACATTACAAGTCAGCACTATGACATGACTGTAATCACACACTATTTATTTCAGAAAATTATTTATCAACAATTATTTATTTTTTTAGAACAAGAGATTTTAGAACAAAATAAATTAAATAAACCAAGTAAATAAACCAATATAATACAAAACAACAGCACCAATAAACTGGATACATACATATGCATACATGTGTGTGTTTGTGTGTGTGTGGCTGTGTGTGTGTGTGTGAGATAGAAAGCTCGTTCCACTTTGTGTTTATGCTCTAGGACCAGGCCTTGATTTAAATGTATTTTTTTTTTAAAGATTTATGCCAGTTTTGTTTATTTTATTTGCCAATTTCTGTAAAAATGCTCTCTGTTGCAGTCATGACATGTGTGTGTTTGTGTGTGTGTGTCTGTGTGTGTGTATGAGATAGAAAGTTTGTTCTACTTTCTATGTATGCTCTAGGACCAGACCTTGGTTTATATCTAGAACATTTCAGATTTATAATGGATTTACTTTTATTTTTTTGACAAACAAAATAAAAAAAGTCATTTTTTCATTTTCCCATTCATTTTCAATTGGGGTCATTTTGACCCCAAACACCTTAAATGGTAAAATTTTTTTTATACACCTTTAGAACAACCGAATCGAACCCAGTTTTTTTGTGCATGTTTAGATAGATTATGTAGGAAAAGTCACAGAGTTTCATGGCCCTGAGATGAAGGGAACATTTTTAAAAAATCAAAGAAAAAGTCCAGTGGGGTCAAAATGACCCCAAAGAGAGTCTAAGGGTTAAGTAAAACATGCTTAAGGAATATAAGGCAATCTGTTGAACAACCCACATGAACCACATATTTGTCTATTGTCTATGTGAACAAGCTTGTTAAGAAAACAGAGGCTGTGTCTGAAATTGCATATTTTCTTGTACTTATTTTGAATAAGTAATTACTTCACAACCGCTAAAAAAATCCGTTCTATATAGTATGAATATATCTGATTACCACAGCAGTGCACTGTATACAGATAATAGCTTGACATAAGCACTTATACCGCCGGCCGCTAATAGCTCACTTTTGACAGATATTCTGTCCGTTTCTATCCAGTTATTTAGAAAGGATGTGTATAGTACATGTGATTGTGAGATGATTCTGAGAAAGAGACAGTCTGGTGCAGAGTTTGGCTCCAACCTTGATCAATCTTAATGAAGTTTTATCAATGTTCAGGAGGAGCACGTTCAACCAATCAGTGTAATCAACCAATCAGTGTAATCAACCAATCAGTGCAAGAGGAAGCCGGTATATAGCTGTCCCTCACCTCTGTCCTGCGACACTTTCACAGCATCCCTCCACCACCCCTTTGCCTCACTCTTGGCTGGTTTCTACCCCAGCTGAGGAGGGGGAGTACTCCGGGTTCGGGCCAAAATCCGAGCTCGGAGCCCTCCCCCGGACAGCACGCCAAATAAGCATAAATTACTATATCTGATTTCATGTACGTGTAAACTCGTGAAACTGCCTATAACTTTCTAGTAATCCTAATGAGCTTTATTCTCTTGTTCAGGTGTATTTTATTAGGATTGGAGCTAAACTCTGCAGGAAAGTTGATCTCAAGGGCCAAAGTTGAGAACCTCTGGTCTAAGGGATTATTATTTCATGGTTGTGTATAAATTGTGCCATGGTGAACAATTTAAAACACAATAAGTCACATATTTTAACCTTTAATTTGTAATTAAATATTTGCATATCTGATGTTTTATGTGACATGTAGCAGATGCAGTCATCCAAATATGTGACCCTTGATCACAAAACCAGTCACAAGTCGCACGGGTATATTTGTGGCAATATAGCCAAAAATACATTGTATGGGTCAAAATGATCGATTTTTCTTTTATGCCAAAAATCATTAGTAGCCTATTAAGTAAAGATCATGTTCCATGAAGATATTTTGTAAATTTCCTACCGTAAATATATAAAACATTTATTTTTGTGAGTGAATGCAGCACAATCGCGAACATAAATGGACAACTTTAAAGGCGATTTTCTCAATGTTTCGAGTTCTTTTTCGCACCCTCAGATTCCAGATTTTCAAATAGTTGTATCTCGGCCAAATATTGTTATATCCTAACAAACCATACATCAATGGAAAGCTTGTTTATTTAGCTTTCAGGTGATGTATCATCCTCAATTTCATAAAATTAACCCATGTGACTGGTTTTGTGGTCCAGGGTCACATATGCTTGTAACAGCTGTGAAGTCAGTCTATAAAACACAGCACAGAGATTTATACACATCCAGAGAGACTCGACATTCGCTCTTCAGGTGATTAACTCCTCTTTTTTTCAGTTAATAAGAAGAAGCATTATCACTGTGTTGATTTGTGTTTTTAGGAAATTAGATTGAAGTAAATACAAACAGATCTTTTCATTTCATCGAAAAGAAGAAAGTTCAGTTGAAATACAATATAAACAAACATTTTGCCTTTTAATGTAAGCTGATGAACATATGAAATCACCTTAAATATACTGATAAAACCATGTTTTTTTTTTTAATGGATATTTATTTTAGTTTAGTTCATTAGTTTAAATGAATAATATTTTTTTTTTGTGAGCTGAAAGGAGAAGACAAACACAGAGGAGATGAATAACTATACAATGAACTTCACCACACCTGAAATATCTACCAACACCACAACTCGTTCCACTGGGTTTGTGGAAATTCTGGAATTCTGTATTTACAGCACCAGTTTCCTGGTTGGTCTTCCTACACACTCTTATGTTATATGGCTCATCATCACAGGAGCTGGAAGTGGAGTTGCATCAGAGTTCTTCATCCTCAATCTCTCTTTTTCTGAGACTGGTTTCTGTGTGAATTGTTTGACCTTTGTACTGTCAGAGTGGTTTTCATTTATTATAAAGTTTAAACTATTTTTAGTAGGACTAATCACTTCTGGTCGTCCTCTGTTTCAGTGTCTGATGTGTGTTGAGCGTTACCTGGCAGTGGTTCATCCTGTAACCTTTCTGAAGTACAAACCTCTCAGATATAGAGTGATCTGCTGCACTGCGGCCTGGATAATTATTCTTTGCTCCTGTTTGCGCTGCATGTTTACTATAGACCCACACAACACTGTACATATGTGGTTCTTATCAGTGCAGTTCCTCCTCTTCTTCTTCATCCAGTTGTTTTGTCTTGTGGCTGTTCTCAGAGCTCTGAAGCAGTCAGGACCAGGAGAGAGAGGGAGAGAGAGAGGGGAGGAAAACCACATGAAGAGAAGAGCGTTTCATCTCATTCTAATAACTACTGTGACCATGACTATCACATATGTCCCTCATAGTATTGCAGGGTTTATTACCGTTGTCAGAAAAAAGCTTAATCCTGCATATTGGCTCCCTGGTTTGGTATGTTATGTGCTGTCTGGTTTTGTTCAGCCTGTTCTTTATCTTCACCGCATTGGAAAACTCTCCTGCCCCCTCTTATAAGACCTATAATGTAATGCATTATGGAATTAAGTTACTCAACTATATTTTACATAGAACTTGTATTATTGCTTCTGAGATTTTTAAATCACTTTTGTGTCCTTGTAGCAGCTGATTTTCCTGTCTGAATAAAGGTTTTATTAGGGTTTTTTATTATGTAACAGAGGTTATAATAAAATGCCATACCAGAACCTCCATGAACTTTGTCATTGTTCTTTCAAATGCACTACATTATTTCACTGTGGAAATGCAACTTTTTATGGCATAGTACTTCAGATGTGGCTTTTTGCCACATTTGTAGTTTTGGGATTCTGTCATTCACTGTTCATCCAGTGACTTATAGCTGTATTTTTGAACGTTTAGTCATGTTTGTTCTGTTTGTGTTTAAGAGATGTATAAGGGGTTACATTCGTTTTTCATAATGAGCATTGTCACAGAGATTGCATCAAACTTGACATCCTGCCATAACACAGATTTATTCAATTCAATTCAATTCAATTCAATTCAAATTTAGTTGTATAGCGCTTTTCACAATACATATTGTTTAAAGCAGCTTTACAGAAAGTGCATTTCAGAAATGTACATAGAAGAATATAGTTAGTTAATCATCACGTATTAATTTAGGGCATAACATATCGCCGGCGTTGAGTCGTCTCTTCACAGGCGTCGAGTCGTCTCATCGCAGGTGTTGGGGCATCTGAAGTCTCCGTGAGAGGCTGGATACAAACTGGAGCTGACGAACGCTATTTACCTCGGGACTAGCGTCCCGAGATAACAGCAGAAAAGCAGATGGGAAATAATTAGCGTAGCTGCTGTTCATAATATTAATGCATTCGATCTGATTCAACAGTAGTATAAAAGGTAAGCATTATGTGAATGCTTGGCTGAAGAGATGCGTCTTTAATCTAGTTTTGAACTGGGAGAGCGAGTCTGAGCAACGAACAGTATCAGGAAGGCTATTCCAGAGTTTAGGAGCTAAATGTGAGAACGCCCTCCCTCCTTTAGTGGACTTAGATATCCTAGGAATGACCAGAAGCCTCGAATTTATATTGTTTGTTTATAATTTATATTGTTTGTTTTTCTTTGTCATAGTTTGTGTAACCCGCAGCTACCCGTTTTATGGCGTAATAACTTGGGTACATGTGATCTATTTATGTCTAGGACCAGATTACAGAAGATGGGTTCGACTCACTGGAGTATAGGGAATATATAACAGACACTAAAGAAAGAAAGCAACTAGACTCAAAGGTAAATGTTAATTACTAGGAAATTAAATGTATTGTTATTAAGAAAAAATAAATGAATTTAATCTTTTGACAAATAAAATAATATGAATAATAACAAATAAACAGCAATAATAAACAGTAGTTCAGCTCACAATTGACACTTCAGTTCAATTTGGAAATTTAGATTTCAAAATCAAGATTTCAAACCAGATTTCACAATTCAAAATCAGTGTCCAGAGTAAAAAAAAAAAAAAAAAAAAACCTTCAGGAATCAGATTTCCTATGCACTTAACATACATGCTAAGCTACCACGTTCACTTTTAGTACATTGAAACCTATGCACACAGCCAGGGGCGTAGCAGCCATTATAAAAGTGGGGGGGACAAAATCGTGTGGTGATGTGACCCAAAGGTCAGTCCTTCCAGAAAAATGCGGAGTTTTTTTGTGATTGTTGCGGGCAAAAATCCTTGATTATGCGGCACGTTTTCTTAAAAAATGCGATGGAATATTCGGGATATTTAATGCAATTTTATGTGATGAAATTGCGGGAACTTGCAAAAACTGCGGTTTGATGAAAAAGAGAAAAACTGTTCTCACTACTACTACCTTAATGTAAAGAGTCATTTCTTATTACTTCCTATGATAAGCAAACATACTACATCACAGAAAGTGCTGGAATATTTCATCTAGTTTTATTTTTTGTTTTATAAACTTACAAAACATTGATGAGTCAAACAAGTTCTGTAGCTTTACAAAAGGAATATGCTACAACTTCTGTAAAAATGAATAAATAAAATATGAAAAAAATGTTTCCTGTTTTACAGCTTTTCAATGATGTTCATGTCGCGTAATTACATCACTTCATAACGTTCCCATGGCAACAGGGGTAAATGGCTGCTCTTGTGTGAAGTAAACGCAACATTTTTCAACTTTCTGCTAAGATATGTGACTTTTTTTGCAACAAAAATGCGGGGATTATGAAATCATGCAAGCCCCGCATATTTTGCGTGGAAATCGTCAATTTATGCGACAAAAGTGCGGCGTATTTTTTTTAAAAATGCCCCCGCATAAATATGCAGACTTTGGCTGATTATGCATTGAATCATGCGATCGCATAATCACGTTTTTCTGGAGGGACTGAAAGGTGATGTTCATAATAATAAATTCTAGATGGAATAGCAATTGGCATTTTACAGCACCCTAGTGCCAATTTTGGGAACATGCCATGATAGCTTAACAACCTATTTTTGTGAAATCATAATCGAAATAAAAAAATATTGCAGGACTTGGGACTTTCAGACAACTGTGGACATCTATACTTTATTTTTATGAAATAATGATATTTTATGATATTTATTATATTTCAGTTAAACTACACTTGAACAATAACTTGTATCTTACTTAACAGTTGGACCAAAAAAAAGTGTTCAATGAGTAGGCTATACAGATTACATCTAGCCTACAGTAATTTTATACAACAGACATTTTATACAAATATATCAATAAAACCTTATCAATGTATTCGGTATTGGACATCAATTTAACATTGACATTAGATGTTGAATTTACATTGAATTTTGGTCACCCGACGTCGCAACCAAAATTTAACCAAATATCAACGTCTTTTGACGTGTGCCTGCTGGGAATAATCTGTTATGTCTCATTTAACAGACTATAGACGCTTTTATCCAAAGCAACAAGTAGGAGAGCATTTACACACACTCGGCACAATCCGGCGCGACGTGACGAGGTCCATACGGGTTCTGTTGTCTTACACGTCTTACAGCGTTACAGTAGGTTAAATCATAACAAGGAAACTTTACGTGTGATTCATGTCATCGCGACATACTGTAACACATTATACTTACAGTGTGTGTTTGAAAAAAATGATGTAATCGTACTCTGCTTTTTTTCTGGGGTGCATTAGACGGCCACACAGCAAAGCGACTAAACGAACACGAAAATTCGCAAGAGCAACAAGAGATTTGAAGCACATGGCAGATGCGCCCAATAGATGCTTCGCGCTGTGATTGGCTGAATGTTAGCTCACTCAAGTCTAACCCCCAATTTCCACCAACTGCGGAACGGCTGCGGATCCGCTCAGGAACGGCGGCGGAGTCAATAGGTTTCCATTAAAGTCAATGTGTGCATTTTCACTGACTGCGGAACGGCTGCGTTCCAACTCCGTCCCAGCTCCGGCGTCCCGCAGCCCTCCGGAGAAGATACGCAGAGTTTCTATTTTTGCCGGATGCCGGAGAGCGCCGCAGGAAGTCGAGCAGAAACTAAATAAAACATCCGGTAATTTTCAAAATAAAAATATAGTTTTCACTTTTCCAACAAGAACAATAGTTAACTTTATTTACACAGCCTACTACTTTCCCAATACATTCAAAAAGGAACCCAAATAAACATTTAGCATTTTATAAGTTGATTATATTTAATTATAAATATAGTATTAGAATCACAATAATCTCCACAAAAAAGGGAGATCAGCAGGTCAGCACATAGTTGTTTCCCCTGTACTCCTCTGGATGGAAACAAACTGTTGCTGGTTTTGTGGTTCTGTTTATAGAAACTACATCCTGTTATATCGCGCGATCAAACGTAAATTCGCGAGATATCGTGTGTCCTCGTGACTTCAGCTGTCAGTCATGGCCGCAGCCGTTCCGCAACAAATCCGTATCTGGTAGGTATTGAAGGACGGCGGAGCACGGATCCGACACGCAGCGGAGCCAATCCGCAGCCGTTCTGCAGTTGGTGGAAATCCGGGGTAAAGCCCAATTTATACTTCTGCGTCGAACTCACGCCGTAGCTGTGTAGCGCGCGTACCCTGACGTGCATCTCTCCAAAAATGTAACGTCAATTCTACGCGTACCCAGTGCCGCTGCTAGCCATTTTGGTGCCCTAAGCATAATTCATTTATGATGCCCCCCCTAAAAAAAAAACATTTTCATTTAGGATTTTCATTTTGGGGGGCTAAGCCCCCAATGAGGGTATGATTTATAAAAAAATTAAAAAGCTAAAAAGTAACACTTTAGATTAGGGTCTAATGTTTACTATTAACTAGTTTCATTACCATGCAATGGCATGGTTTTATAATCACTGGGATCCCGAATTTGAGGCAGGTTAGTTAGGGGTGTTCGGGGGAAATTTTGGATTTTTCTGAACTACAGATGTGCATTTTAAGATGTTGTGAAGGCAAAAAAAAAAATAATAATAATAATTCGATAACAACAGCTTTAAAACCATGTCAGTGGGCAGCTGATTATTTTTCTCTCCTCATCAGCATCACACTCTTTTTCTCTTTGTTTTTATCTTGCCCTGTCTCTTCCCCTCCTAAAGTTGGCTTTTTTTAATTTACTAAAGGTTACAATTTGTATTTTATTCTCAATATATACACATTCATTATAAATCCTGTGCCTAACATGATGAAAACGGCTTTGTTCATGTTTCTTGTCCCCTCACAATGACAGTAGCCTAAACTATTACACTAGGCTACATGTTACAGGCCTATTTTCAGTTAAAAATGGCGAAATTAGACAAAACTATATTAGTTTGCCTAATTATTTTTTGTCATTCGTTTAACATTTATGACCTAAAAAAACCTGTCAAATAAAGTTAAGTTTAGCTACTTACATCTTATCTCGCACTTGACCGTACACTGAAGCGTCGAGTTGCACTGTTAAAATTCGCGCTCAGCGTCTGCGAACATAAAGCCTGCCTACTTTGATTTGATTGGTCATCTCAAATATTCTGACATTGACGAGCAGTGACAGACCAATGAGGCTCAGAAGAACACACACATGAACACACACACACACACACCCTGTCCTGTGTTTCTGACGTGCTCTCTGTCTCTGCTCGGCGCCGCTGCGGAATGAAGAGGAAGAACGCGCTGAATCTGATTATAACAAGAAGTTTGATGATTGGTTTTTCATTAGGCTATTTTTGGTGCCCCCTCAGCACTTGGTGCCCTACGCACAGCGCGTGATGCGCGTGGTGGGAGCGGCGGCGCTGCGCGTACCGCAAGCGCTGTGATTGCTAGAACTGCTCCCCGGGTTTCACACTCTCCCTCTGCATGTGTAATTGCGCGTCAACGCGGACAACGACGCAGATATATAAATGAAAACCAACGCGTAGAGGCTCCGGCGTAGGTCCGACGCAGAAGTATAAATCAGCCTTAATGGTGCGTTCACGTGCTATGGAAAATATGATATTTTCCACTTGTGAACTGGTATTTACCAGTGTGTTGCGTTCAAGTGCTTTTGTTGTCGTAATGTGGTAAAAAGATGGAGATCCAGACCTGTTATTTAGCTAAAACTATTTTAGATTGCTTAAGTCATCTGCTACAGCAAGAAAATTATTTATCAAAACTCAAACGTAAATAATATGCTGTATATTTTCTAGATCATGAATAGTACATATTTTTACCATTCACAACTCTTGCGTTGCTCTCCGCCATTTTGAAAAGGTCAAAGGTAATCTCATCTCGGCAACTCGTGCATCAAAATATTCTACGAGTTGCCCAGTGGAAAATACCACATGAGGGGGTGTTCATGTGCATTTTCCATGTCGGCTTTTGGTATTTACCATAATTACCATAGCACGTGAACGCACCATAAGTAAAAAATCAGAGAACACAGGCGGAAATATTGGCGCTGGGTCAAAAAAAATGCGGGGGACAGAATCACCTGTTTCTAAAAGTGTGGGGGACGTGTCCCCCCCGTCCCCCCCGGTTGCTACGCCCCTGCACACAGCTAGCAAAGCTAGCTTCACATGTAACATTTCTTACACAGTTATCATGAAAATATAGATTCAATTACCGTTTTTAGATGCATGTCTATCACATTACATTTCAAATGATAACTTTCCATATTTCAAAACCACTTAATATACATATATTATAGCAAAAATGGTACTCACCAAGGAAAAAGTAAGTGAAAGAGAAAAATAAAATAAAGTTTTCTTTTGGTTTGGCCTCAATCTAGATGGTTTAAGTCGTCTTCTTTTTTATGTGCGTTTCTAACAGGGGCGTCATTTGTGGGGGGGATGGGGGGGATATAACCCCCCCAATATTTAAATCTATGCATTACGACCCCCCCCCCCCCCCCCCCATTATTTATACCATGATCACAATATCAGGAGGCATACCCAAACTTCAACCCCGCCAATGTTCAAACCAAATCTATGCCCTTGGTTTCTAACTTTTCCCGTTCGCCTCGATCTCTTCTTCTGTCGGCTTCTTTTACATTTAAAGTGTGACTTCTAGGATATTTTTCACTAAAATAATCTAAAAATAAATTATTTCAATTCTCTTTAAAGAGTTATGAACAAAATGCACTGTCTAGCGTCAATCTGCATTTTTTTTTCCTTCGTCACACTCTCTGCTGCTCTCGTGTTGTTTCTTCGCGCTGTAATCTCAACTTCCGGAGGCGCTACTAACCTCCGACCTCATCCAATCGAAACTTTCTCTGGCCAATTTCTTTTTCTAGATTTACTTTTATAATATAAAACTTAAATTAACTTATCTGCATTATTTTGTTATTAATACTAAACATATATTATTAAAAATAAAATGATTATAATCACTATTGATCTAGTCATTGACCTGGATTACATTTGTGCTCACTATAATATCAGGTGTTGAATGAGTGGCACCTGATATTTGCAACGTATACCAGCAACAACACACAAAGACCAATATGCCACACATATAACGCAAAAAAACCAGCAACAACACACAAAGACCAATATGCCATATAGGCCTACATATAACGCAAAACCAGCAACAACACACAAAGACCAATATGCCATATACATATAACGCAAAACCAGCAACAACACACAAAGACCAATAAGCCATACTGCCGTGCAAAGGCAAAAGACCGTAACTTCGTTTTTGGTCGAAAATGAGTTATTGATATTTTTGGCACATCCAAGACCTCCTTTATCATGTGGATAAGTATCTTGAGTCAATTCCGTTGTTTTTTCGAGAAAATAATGGTTTGTCTTAACCGTAACTTCCAAAAGCCCATGAGAAACCAAGGCAGAACACCGTAACACCAGTTACGGCTGTTTGGCTTAGTTTTGGAACGCTCATATTGAGTTACGGCACTCTGCCTTTGTTTAGCCGCGCGTCAATATGAAGTTACGGTGCTGGCGTTCTATCAAATAATGCTATCAGATTATACGGTGTTCTGCCTTTGTTTTACTCTCCATTAAAATTGAAATTATGATGTAGCCTGTGTACTTTGTATAGCTACCATCCGTCCGTGTAACTTATGATGTCCTCAGAGCTTTGTCCTGCACTAATGCGGTCAGAACATGCTCTTAACCCGCTCCATCGACAAACGTGCGATATCGATCGCGACGGATATATGCAGAGTTGACAGAAAAATGTTACACATGCCGAAGCAGGTCAATACAACAAAGAACTAAAGCCCCGCCTCACCCAGTTCAGATACCGGACCTAGTTGAAACCATCATGCATCTAGCTGGAAGACTGCCAAAACTTCGCCGGCGCCTTCAGCTCCGCCCTGAACACGGTCGAGCCGACGCGGGACTAATATATCACAGAGTGATAATAATATTGGCGCATACAGCATAATGAAGCAAGAAGTGCTGGTGCATACAACATCAGAACAGCTGTTAAAAGCATGCATACAAAACACAGCGTCCGGAATAAATCCGCGGAACGAGCGAAGTGCACGCACTATAATAGGGCAGACAGCTGAAACCAACGCATACTGAAAAGACGCAGAACACAGAAGGTTGCGCTATAAATGCATTAGTCGTCTAAGTAGTCCAGAACGCGCTCCCTACTGAGTCCTAAGGAATAAAGCACTGCATTGGCTACTTTTCGTGAACGGATCGTGACACCTTCGAACACGAATCTCGGTAAACAATCGCCTGTGAAATATGCGTCTTTCAGATTCACCGCTATAAACCAGTCTCCGGGTCGAATGAGCGCGAGGATCTGTTTTATCGTGATCATTACATTACATTATAACGCGTGTTTAGCAAGTCTTATGCCACTCGGTAGGCTACCACTTGAAGATATTTAGTCTTTAGAGATTTTAAACAGGTTTTACTATAATGATTTTGTTAATGGTGATCAGCAACCAAATATTGATAAATGTGGAAGTTATGCCTTTTGCCTTGGCATGACTTCTCACTTTTTGCTGACAATACAAAGGCAGAGTACAGTAACTTTAAAATAGTGGTCAAAAGTCAAGTTTGAGCTCAAAATTTTGTTATGTAGATAATTTTCATTACTTAAACATCTAATTGCCAGATTTTCAGTGTCCTACCTATAATTAATTTGGCGGGACAACTAAAAATCTTTAAAGTCATTTTTCTCAGTTCCACACTCTAGCGAGTTAAGGTCTTTTGCCTTTGTAGGGCAGCATAGGCCTACATACAACGCAAATAGTGCGCAACGCGCATGTGCCCAAAATGTCAACAATATTAAAGTTTATGCAGGAGGCAAATGCCTGCTGGCATTTTTCTTTAAGCAGTCATGACAGGAATTTTCCAAATAATCATATTTCACCTCCTCAGATTACTGTTGCAAATCTCTTTACACCACTTTTGCGTATACACACACAAATGAAATGCCCGCAAGCACATTATATCATCAGCAGCTTCAGCATCTTACATAATGACTAAAGAGCAAATGAAGCTTAACTACGTTTCAGAAACGCGCACGGCAGGCCTTCAGCGCAGCAAAGGTCTTAACTGCATCCTCTATTTCGATTCTCTGTGCCAGTTCATGTTCTATGGAGATTGTTGCCAGTCCATTAAGTCTGTTCCCTGTTCACAAAACGTTCCCCATTCAAAGCAATCGGGACGTCACATATGAAACAGCCAGCCACCGCTGTCAGCGAGCCGAGCCGCCGTATTCAAGCACCGAGGGCGCGCGCGCCGCGCCCATACCTCCGGTTCAGTTTCCCGAGCCCACAAAGTGCGGCAAAAACATTTTCGGTGTAACTGCCACGGTTCAGCTCGTCTGCAACAATCTTTGCGGCATCGATCTTCATTGAATTTTGATATCAGATAGAGCTGGCCAGAGCGCTGCATAAGTAGCCACGCTGTTGGGGGGCGGGGGCAAAAGCGCCGGCTTATTCAGTATGGAAATACACACCGACAATGACACGCCCCTACTGCATGCTAGAATCTCCGAAAAACAAGCCGATTTCAACCTCAAAATGTACGCTTTTACAATACTGTTATCTCAAACATGGAGAGGCTTCTTCATGATGTCAACTAACAGATTCTGCAAAAAAGCGGAAATCACCAATTAAAAAAAAAAAAAAAAAACGCTTCTTTCTCATTTGGCCCAGTGCCATTTGAAACGTTCTGAGGGGTCTGTAAGAGACTGCCTTGAATGAAGCAGCTAGCTGCTGGATGGAGAGAGCTCGGCCTGGCGTGAGCCAAGCTCTCTTCTGGACAGAGTCGATTACTGCTCCCAGGTAGGTTATACGTTGGCTGGGAGACAGTACACTCTTGGAAAAGTTGATCCTGATCCCAAGGCATTCTAGATGACTGAGGAGCCAGGATCTGTGGATTTGTAACTCGGCCTTCGATTGGCCCAGAATGAGCCAATCGTCGGAGTAGTTCAGCATGCGCATTCCCTGCTGTCTCAGGGGGGAGAGTGCTGCGAGGTGCCAGGGACAGTCCGAATGGTAGGACTGCGTATTGATAAGTCTGCCGAAGGCGAATCTCAAGAATGGACTGTGAACCATAAGTATGTGTAATTATGCACTAAGCTGTATCTTTGTAATTCCTATGCTTTTCATGTTTTTGTTTGGTATCAATGTAAACCTCTTGGTTTGTCTTAGCTGAATCTATATCGTAGATTGTGATGAAATGTACTTTATTATGTTTCATCATCTCTGGAGTAAAATTGAACACATTTCTGTCACTGTCATAAAACATGCAAAGTAGGCCTCGACAGGACAAAGGGACACTTTGGCCGCGCACTTTTTTCACAGGTGATTGGTTCATTCACGCGAGAGAAGGCGTGAACCGAAATGCCTTAAAGAGACGCACCAAGCAGCTCTTCTCCTCTCTTCTCATTCGTCTCCGCGTGGCTTCATCATGTAATTCCTTCTGCTTAGCGATCTCCTCCACGGAGATCTTAACATTTGTTCAGTTTTGTTTTTGTATTCTACTCTGAAATGAACTTAGTCTGAATTATTTCTTTGGTAACTTTACGCCAAGGACCTTTAAACCTTTGAAGTGCGCGCTCCGGAACAGCTGCAAACCACGTGACGCTCCAACGGAACACACAAGACACTCACTCACACAGCCGTGTTCAGCAACATAAGAACCATGCAAGTATATCCGTGTTATCGAGCTTTCAGAGCATTAAGATTGTGTTTTTCCGTGTTGTCTCTCAACGCTTTAACTGTCCAGGTGAATTTTGCCAAATTCTGTGATCCTTACGGATCTCCCTCTCTCTCTCACTCTCTCCCTGTTTCTTTCACTTTCAGATTCTTTCAGTGTCTTGTTTTGTCCGTTGTTATTTGTTGCATATACATTTTATTCCTGTAACGTTAGTAACCGTATACGAAGTGTACTCCTTTATTAAATACATTATTCATTTGATTGACTGTCTGTTTCGCTCATATACAAGTCCCTTTAACGTACGATCCAAAGCTACAAGCTTTACAAATGTATTGATACTTAAAAAGGTATTGTTATAGAACAGGAAAGTTAATCCTCGTGGCCAGAGGAAGCTTCTCTTGAAAGTCTATAAAGTAGGATAATTCTGTACGAGTTGATAAAGATCGCGTGATCAGTTTGCTGGAAAAACAGATCATCCGATACTGAATTGATTCCATCAGGGGTATCCTTAGAGTTGATATATGATAGACATAATTGATATATTAATATTTAATTATAATCCGTTTTGATTAAGTATTGATATACAACTTATCTATTTTCGCCGACCTGGATGGAGAACTGATCATAATTCGTTGTGTTCGGCTGTCCAAACAGGCCGTTGGTAACTTTTCCCTTTAGTGGGTAATTTTATGATTTGTAGGTGATTCCCGATCATGTTTCACAGTTATTAAAACTATATTCCCTGTAAGAGCTAATCCCGAGATTCCCTACACAGACTAGGACTGCATCTGAAATCACATACTTCCCTACTATACAGTATAGGTGAAAAACAGTATGTGACAAAAAAAGTATGTCCGAATTCACAGTACTCATAAAAGAGTAGGCAAAAAGTAGTGTGTATCCTCTGGTAAAAGTAGTATTCTGAAGTGTGCAAACGATGGACACTTTACTATCCCATGAGGCCACGGGAGAGGATTTGTAAATGTAGTGAAGCAACGCAACTGATGCTGTAGGTCACGTGATAAGGGCAACATGGCGAATGTAGTATGTCTAGATTACATTCATACTACACATATTCGTACTATAGAACATACTTTTTTGTAAGTCCTGTGTTTTGTAACGCTGTGTTTAAGTCTATTTTTTATGCCCTTCCCTCACTAACTTCCCTCTGTCTCGTTCACTCAGATGCACGTCATTGCTTATGTTGCATGAGTGCCCACTACTGGTGGAACCCTTGTTGTGTTTAAATGGAATGCCCAAATCCCTTGATCACTTGAAATCTGCTATGGAGCTGATTCATTATTAACAGTTTTTTCCCTTATGAATTTGTTTTATGACCATTCTATAGGCCTGTATGTATGCGTGGGCTGTTCATTTTTTTTTATATAAACACATATCAAATATTAGAATATTTATAAATTTATATTAAAGCTGCAGTCCGCAGTTTTTCCTTTTTGTCGCCATCTCTGTTCGAAATCTGCAATTGCAGTTATTCGCGGAATTATCAACTTTACGTGGGTTGTACCTCGACACGGCACAGCAGCAGCGCGGATGAATCCAATGTTTGAGGAGAGTGTGTGGCTGTCAGTCACCGTGCCGGTGTGGAAATTGGCATTGAGAATCACAGATTATTATTTTTGGAAGTATGACCAACATAATAATTTTCCCCAGAAAATATCATCTGAACAAGTAAGTAACATCCACTTTTGCTCTTCTGACCAACTAACTGAAAAAAAAGCATTGCAGTCGCCTAAATCGCGCTGATTAAATCTAACGATCGTTTATCATATCACGTCAAACCGTGCAAATTATACTTTGTTCTCAAATTGTTAATGTTAACAACATCAGCATTGCGTGACTGCATTTAAAGCCCTTCAGATATTTATCCCTGTTTTCGCATGGGCCCGGTTGCAGTCTCTTTTTCCAAACTCTCAGTCCAAAGTCTTTTGCATTTTACAATGGGTGAATCTCCAGTTGTCACTGGTGATTGTCGTTTGAACCTTTCTGGATCCGCCATCAAATTAATAAGTTTAATTATATCAAGTGCTGTGAGAAAAGGCTATAAATCTCCACCTCCAACATCCTCACTCGCAATATAGCCCACTAGCCGAGACTCCTTCTTTATGTGTACAGATGTGACGTAATGACGCAAAGACATGTTCAAATTTCCAGCGGAAATCCACCAGTACCACTGGAATTAAAAACATTGTTACAAGCTTACCATTTTGAATCGAGCTAAGGCAAGCAGATCGTTTTGAACACTGGCTGGTTATGTACTTGCTCAAACATTTATTTTGGATAATTTTTAACACAAAAAAGTTACGGACTGGAACTTTAAATATAAAATATAAACAAATACACTAAAGAAAATGATAACAATTAACTATCACTCCACCTCGGCCTGTCGACTCTTCGGCTCCGCCTTGGCTCCTCCCTCCCTCAGCTTCACCCGAAACCATTGGCCATATGGCTTCTCCAGGCTCCCTCGTCCCTCTGGCTTCGCCTTGGTCAGCCGTCGACCTGCCTGCAACTTCGGCTCCCTCTGACTCAGCCTTTCCCCCGGCTCCACCTTCATCCTTGGTCCCACTGGCTCAGCCTCTGTCCTCTGGTATTCCGGCTCTACCTCGGACACTCGTTGCCACAGCTCTACTTCAGTCTCCAGGACCAGCGGTCTCGCGTGGGCTATTTAGCTTCATCAGGGTCTCCATCTGTGGCATCATCTCCGTCGGTCGTCCCAAGGGTGTCGCCTTCCAGCAAGCCATGGCTCCTCCCGCCTTCAACTCCGCCCTGGGGCCTCATCTTGGCTGGTCTCTGGCATGTCATCTGGGTCCTCCTGATCCTTGCTCCCCACTGGCTTCTCCCACCATCCACGTCTCCATGGACTGTTTTTGTTTGTGCCCTGGACTTTAAAAAAACATTTTTTTTAGCTCCACGCCCTCCTCCAGAACACCGTACGGCACGAGGATGCTCCTTTTTTGGAGGGGGCGTACTGTTACATGTATGATCTGTGTTTCCCCCCTTCATTGTGTTTTTGGTCCTGTGACCTAGTGTTCCATGATTGTTCTAATTAGTCATGTCTATCACCTGTGCATTGTCAATCACCTCATTAGTTATCTTGTTAGTCCCTGTGTATTTATACCTTGTGTTGTCCTTCAGTCTTTGTCCGTTATCGTCAATGTAAGCGTTTGGTGTTTCCCCTGAGAGTTTGGTTATTAAACGTTACGTCTACGTATTCCTCACCTCCATGAACTTGGTCCAGGAGTGACACCTTTGGCTGAACCTGGCCGATATGCGTGATGCCAAGCGGTCTCGGCTGCTCGACATCCCCATATCCCAGGCCGGCCTCTTCGGCGGTGCGGTTGAGGATTTTGCCCAACAGTTCTCAGCCGCCCAGAAACAGACTGAGGCGATTAAGCCTATTTTGCCCCGGCGGCCCGCTGCTGCCTCCACTCAGCCGCCGGCGCAGAACCCTCAGTCTGTTTGCCGCCGAGGGCACCCTCCTGCGGCTCCTGCGGCTCCTGCCCCTCCCGCCCGGCTCAAGCAGCAGCCTTCACCCAGGCCCGGTCGTGGAGGAAGCCGCAGGAAAGCGCCACCGCCCTCTCCAGCCCCGAGGTGGGCATGGCAACACGGCACGCTCCGAGTACCAGTTACTCCGGCCTGCCGTCAGACCTTCAGCCCGTGGACGAACCTCAGCTTTCTACGGGCCGACGTGCCCTTAGAACGAGTTTCCAGGCATGTTGTTGTCTCAACAGATGCCTCCACCACGGGATGGGGTGCCATGTGCAATGGACGTGCTACCGCGGTCTCCTGGACAGGACCCCAGCGCCTATGGCATGTCAATTGCCTCGAGTTGATGGGAGTACGCCTTGCTCTGCACCGCTTTCGGGCGCTGCTCAAGGGTCAACACATTCTAGTCCGATCAGACAATACCGCCACAGTAGCTAACTGAGGTCGCTTCGAGCCATTTACATTCCCGGAGCCCTGAACTGTGGAGCCGACAAGCTCTCACGGCTTCAGCCCCTCCCTGGAGAATGCCGACTCCATCCCCAGTCGGTTCAGCCGATTTGGGACCAGTTCAGGGACGATCAGGTATATCTGTTTGCCTCCCACGACTCGACCCATTGCGCCCTGTTTTACTCCCTGACCGAGGGCACACTCGGCACGGATGCACTGGAGCACAGCTGGCTGCGGGGCTTCCGCAAATATGCGTTTCCCCGAGTGAGCCTTCTTGCGCAGACCCTGTGCAAGATCAGGGAGGACGAGGAGCAAGTCATTCTGGTCGCGCCTTATGGCCCACCCGGACCTGGTTCTCGAACTTGTACTCCTTGCGACAACACCTCCCTGGCCAATTCCTCTGAGGAAGGACCTCCTTTCTCAGGGACGGGGCACCCTATGGCACCCTCGTCCCGATCTCTGGAACCTCCACGTGTGGCTCCTGGACGGGACGAGGTAGGTTTGAGTACCCTACCACCAGCGGTGGTGGCTACCATCACTTCCGCTAGAGCATTGTCCACGAGACATGTCTACGCGTTGAAGTGGAACCTCTTCGTCAACTGGTGCTCTTCTCACCAAGAAGACCCCCAGAGATGCATGATCAGTGTTGTGCTTTCCTTCCTGCAAGATGGGTTGGAGTGAAGGCTGTCTCCCTCCACCCTGAAAGTGTATATTGCCGCTATTGCCGCACATCATGACGCAGTTGAAGGTAAGTTCGTGGGAAAGCACGACCTGATCATCAGGTTCCTGAGAGGAGCGAGGAGACTAAGTCCTCCTCTCCCTCCTCTCGTTCCCTCTTGGGACCTCTCAGTGGTTCTAACTGCCCTGCAGAGTGCTCCCTTTGAGCCTTTGCAATCAGTGGAGCTTAACTTCCTGTCTATGAAGACAGCGCTCCTGGTTGCATTGGCCTCCATCAAGAGGGTAGGGGACCTCTGCACGCATTCTCCATTGACGAAGCGTGCCTGGAGTTCGGGCCGGCCTACTTTCGGGTCCAGGTGGTGAACCTACAAGCGGTGCCCCTGGAGGAGGCAGACCCAGCCTTGACACTGCTCTGTCCAGTACGCGCTCTCCGCGTCTATGTAGACAGAACACAGTGTTTCAGCACCTCAGAACAGCTCTTTGTCTGTTATGGTGGGAAGCTGAAGGGAAAGGCTCTCTCCAAACAAAGATTGTCTCACTGGATAGTGGACGCCATTGCTTTGGCTTACCAGCAGCAAGGTCGACCATGCCCCCTTGGTGTGACAGCCCACTCCACCTGGATTGTGGCTTCCTCTTGGGCTCTAGCGCATGGCGCCTCGCTAACAGACATCTGCAGAGCTGCAGGCTGGGCAACACCCAACACATTCGCCAGATTCTACAATCTCCGAGTGGAGCCGGTGTCCTCTCGTGTACTCACTTCAACCAGCCAGTACTAGGACCCCCTCAGGTGTCTTCGCTTGCTCGCCATTCCACTCCATGGACTGGATACGTGCGATATTTCCTCAGGTGAGCTTCCCCGACAAGCCCTGAGACCCTCCAGCACTGCTGACGTCGACGCCAGTGTCTATTGCCTGTGCGTTAGCTAGGTGCCTCCGTGTGCATGGTCCCCCCTGGGAGACCCCCACATGTTTATTTCCACTGTAAGCCTCTCTGAGCATGTGTCTTTCCCTTGGCAAGCCACCTTGCCACCCCTGGGGTTGAAATATTCCACCCTTCGGGCTGGACACCCCAGTGTTCCCCATATGCACCCCCCTCCCAGGTCATATGTGTATTCTGTAAGTCCTCCCTTCGGGCAGGCACTGATTGCATAGTCTCAGTGTACCTTGGTATTCCTGTGTTAAGTAAGAGTCCTTCGTCCGTGCTAGTCTCGCGACAGGGAGCTCAGACTTATGCAGGGCACTGGAAGACAGCTGTGAAGGTGGCGTGATTAGACTGAAACCCCATTCGTCGTCACGACGGAACTCGTAGTGACAACGAAAGGGAATGTCTTGGTCATGTATGTAACCCTCGTTCCCTGAGTAGGGAACGGAGACGTTCCGTCTTCCTGCCACTTCCGCTGTACCGCGGGGACCACCTGAGTTCAGTCTTGGCTCCTCAGCGAAGAAACATATCTGCATATTGCCGGCGTCCTCATTTTATACACACGAGGTTGGGCGGAGTTGCGCTATGCAAATTCCGCAGACCCATGGCATTTCTTTGCCATTGGCTCATTTTGTATACTCGAAGTTGATAGGCTTTCTAAGCGAAACCCCATTCGTCATCACGACGGAACGTCCCCCATTCCCTACTCAGGGAACGAGGGTTACATACGTAACCGAGACGTTTTTTATATATAGCCTATAGAGACACCTGCACATATAACCCAATGCTTTTCTTAAGCCTGAGAAATGATGCATATTCAAGTAGAATGTGCAACAGACAAAAGATATGCATATTCATTTATTGATGCTCCATATCCTAAAATCAACTACTATCGTTCCTGTGCCTAAAAAACGGTCAGTAAAATGTCTGAATGACTATCGCCCAGTCGCTCTGACACCAATTATCATGAAGTGCTTTGAGAGATTGGTTCTTTCATACATCAAAGCCAACATCCCTGCTGACCTGGACAGCCTACAGTTTGCTTACTGTAGGAACAGATCTAAAGAGGATGAAATCTCAATCGCACTTCACACCCGTCTTACTCATTTGGAGCATCCCAATACATATGTTAGGATGCTATTTGTAGATTTCAGCTCGGCGTTTAACACCATCGTGCCATACAAACTTGTAAATAAGCTGAATGACCTGGGTCTAAACACCACACTCTGTTCATGGATTTTGGATTTCCTCACTAACAGACCACAGAATGTCAGGATGGGCAGTCATACATCATCTGTTATCACCATTAACACAGGAGCACCGCAGGGATGTGATCTTAGTCCAGCTCTTTTCACCCTATTTACACACGACTGCAAACCCATCCATCCGTCTTCTAACACCATAGTGAAGTTTGCCGATGACACCACTTTAGTGGGAAGGATATCAGGAAACAACGCGTCTCACTACAGAGAGGATGTCCAACACCTAATCAAATGGTGTGTGAGCAACGATTTGGTTCTGAACACTGCCAAAACAAAGGAGATCATTGTAGACTACAGGAGAGTCAAGAAAACAACAGCACCCCCTCCTCTACATAAGTGGTGAGGAAGTTGAGAGGGTGAATGACATCAAATTCCTGGGTCTACACATAACAAAGGATCTCACATGGACCATTAACACATCCCACTTAGTGAAGAAAACACAGCAGAGACTTTTTTTCCTAAGAAAACTAAAAAAGACAAAAGTGCCAATCCAGCTCTTAGTAAATTTTTACAGGATCATAATAGAGAGCATCCTCTGTTACTGCATCACAGTGTAGTATTCCAGCTGCACTACAGAAAACCGACGAGCTTTGACCCGGACCGTCAAAACTGCTCAGAGGATCATAGGAAGCTTTTTCAAGGCGTTGGAACACTGTTCCCAAAAAGGATAAATGTTCAGACCAACTAGTCGAATACACCACCAAGTCGTCTAAGTAGGCACTGCAGTTCGAAACGCCAACAAGTACAGTATTTACTAATCTTTGAAAAGTGGCCGTGGCATTTCTTAACCCCAATGGCATAACCCGTGTAGCAACATTGAGAATGGACCAAACACAATTGAAGCTTTCAGACATAACCAAACACAAGGGGCTGCATATTCCAAATTATCCCTGAGGCTATGAGCCAAGAAGACCTTTTGTTGCTTAACTAAAGGGAGAACGTTGTCAATGTTTTATAATTTGGCAAGAACAGATCTGTTCAGAAATGGTGAAACAAGAAGCCTTTCTTTAAGGACCAAGGTCTCATGATATGCGAACTAAACTCTCACGTGGTACACACCACGGATGTGACAGATGCGGACCATAAGGATACCCACACACACACACACATAAGGACTTTCTTACATATCAAAATCCATAAAACTCATCCCAGAACAATTCCTGACTGACCCATAATCAAAATGACATAACATAACATAATTATATATTGTGTTTTACAACCCCTGTATGGGACTATTCTGCTTAGATCACATCTAAGTCATGTAATTGTTATGCTATGAGATGCTGGAATGAAAGTGTCGTGTTTCCTATCATTATGCTCATATATTATTAATTCAGAAGGTGGCTTGATTGAAATCTGTGTAAAAATGTTTATGTTCTTATAATAGTAATAATGTCTAAACTGTCGCCTCTTGTTCTCTCTGCTAAGGCCTGCAGAACAATGAGACCACAGAGAACACATGATTCGCGATGAGAGAAGGGGGGGGATAGAAAAGACCCCCCCTCTCAAATAACCATATAGTATCTTATTGTCCGAATTCCAAATTCCTCCAGGAGGCGGGACAAAACATTGGACTTTAAAACCTTAGACCCGAACACAGAAGCTCTCTCTCTGAACGCTCTTGTGATCCTCTCTCTTGTGATGCGCTCTTGCTCTCTGGTGACTCTCTCTTGTGATGCCCGACGCCGGGTGGAGCCGACGATGGTTATAGTAACCATGTAGACGAAGAGACAAATGACCCAAATCAAGATATGGGTTAAAACAGATTCAGCCAAGCCATCTCGTCTCGTCACACCTTTCTTTCTTTTCTTAGTTGTTTCTTTTCCGTTAAAAGTCTCGGTTCTAAGTTAAGTTTTGCTGCAAAGTTTCGTTTTAACGTTTCAACTGCAAAACCAGCTTTCAACTTCAAAGACTTTCATTCATCCGCGCCAACACACCACGTGATTGGCCGCCCCAAGACATCTATCCAGGCACGAGACAGCCAGCCAACCAACGGACCGGGAAACCCCCTTTACGACAAAAAGGAGAATCCCCAAAGCAACGCAAAGGACAAGCAAGTAACGCCTCCAGACTCTTAACTGGTGTTTAATATAAAATTGAATCACCCGCCTAAGAAACGATAAAAGGGTGAAATTAATTATTGATGCTTCGTTCAGGTTGTGTCTTATAAGTGCATAGAATCTTGGGAATCTCACCATCTAACTCCTAAAACTCATTCTTCCTCACTCTCTGTCTTTCTTCAACTTGTATGAATGCGTGTGCGTGTGTTTGTGTTAGATATTTGTTTTGTGTGTTAGCCATAGGCTTATAATCAATAAAGTATTGTTTGTATTTGAAAAGAGAAGCATTACTTGTGATATGTGCTTACCGATTTATTGTCTTGAACTTCGATCTAAGTTACCTATGCTTTGACCCTTGATTTATTTCTTAATTTAGCTGTTAGCTGGGAATTAGTCTTTCTTGGCCAAGAAGATATTATATTTCCTAGAATTAATAATTGTTTATGCTTTCCGTTCATTGGATGAACTGATAAACTGATCATATTATTGATTTTGCTACAGTAAATTCTGAAGATAATTCAATTATTAATTATTGATCATAATCTGTTATGAATAATAATTAATTATATTTATACGTGCGTACAATCGCTACACCCGGTACTGCATGAATGAATCAGGTGTCACAAAGGCAGAAATCTCTGAAGCTCGAGGGGTTAAAGGCACCTGCCAATATCCCTTCAGCAGATCTAGTTTACTAACAAACTGAGCTGAGCCTAAATTATCAATACAATCCTCCATGCGAGGCAAAGGGAAGCAATCTGGCACAGTGACAGCATTGATCTTACGGTAATCCGTGCAAAATCGAATAACTTCCATCTGACTTCGGGACAAGTAGGCACGGTGAGCTCCACGGGGTACTACTAGGTTCAGCAAGACCTTCTCTTACTAAATAGTCAACTTCATCTTTCATTAAAGACCTCTTAGTGGCATTCATTCTATATGGATGCTGCTTAATAGGGTGCGCATCCTTCACATTGATGTCATGGTACAGCACCCGTGTTTGTGTAGGAACATCACCACAAATTTCAGAAAAACCATGAATGAGCGCGGTCACATCTTGTTTCTGTGACTCCGTTAGTCCCACCAGGAAATTCGACAGATCGCTCAATACCTCGGAATTTGACAACCGCGCGAGCGGTAATGGATCACTGCGTAACATCAAACCATCCTCATCGATCGATACTCCAGAAGATGACGCTTCTACATGACAATTCATAGCCACCGGAGAGACAGCGGGCCCTGCAATCTCATCCGTAGGTGACTTTAACACATCATCTCTAGAATAGTACGCCTTCAACATGTTAATATGATAGACTCTTCGCTGTCGCTTCCTGTCAGGTGTTCTAACAACATAGTCAGTTTCACTTCTTTTATCCACGATTTCATATGGTCCAGCAAAACGTGCTGACAATGCCGACCCTGGTATAGGCAACAACACCAACACTTGGTCCCCAACGGAAAAAGAACGAAGAATTGTTTTTTTATCAAACCGTTTCTTCATATCACTCTGAGCGTGAGATAAAAAATCTTTCGCCAAGTCACAGGCGCTCTGCACACGTTCCCGGAGTCTGCAAACATAATCCAACACATTAACCTTCGGGCTCAAGTCATTACTAATACCAAGCATTTGTTCCTAACGACCTTCAAAGGTCCCCTAACAGTATGTCCGAAGACCAGGTCAGCTGGACTAAACCTTAATGATTCCTGTACAGTCTCCCGTATAGCGAATAAAAAGAAAGGAAGTCCCTCGTCCCATTCATTACCTGTGTCCACACAGTACTTTTTCAACATTGATTTCAGCGTTTGGTAAAATCTTTCCAGGGCTCCCTGGCTTTCAGGATGATACGGACTTGACACACGATGTTTTATATTGAGCGAGTTCAACACCTGCTTAAACACTCTGGAAAGGAAATTCGTTCCTTGATCAGTCTGTACGAACTTCAGAACCTGCCCAGAACCACTCACAGCACAGCAAATTAAGTGTCACTTCAGGAGGCATTAGCCAGACAGCTCGTCCCCTTGGAATTATAAGGTTCTATCTGCGTTCTGAGCAGTTTTGAGATATTGAGCTTCAAAGTTTTTGCATTACATATAGGAAAATTTATATGGGGAACAAGTTTCTTTCAAACATGAAAATAACAGGGACCCTAAATGTATTCTAAATATACAATATCAAAATCCTCTCAAATTTGTAAATGGGTTTTTTTGGAATGGGTCAAACGCAGATAGAACCTTCTAATTCTAAAAAAACACTTTTCGCTTAGAATTATAAGGTTCTATCTGCCAAAACATTATTTGAACATTAAATATAAAATTAATGTTGTAACAATGTCTCAACATGTGTTAGAAAGTAAAATTTTATCCTTTCTATGACATTTATTTCATATTTTTGAGCACTTCCATGTATTTAGGACATTTCAAATTAAGCAAGGTAGGTCTAAATATTTTGTCCAGTGCAGAATCTTAATTTTCGTTACCAATTTGGTGGGTAATTAAACACATTATTGCAGAAATTGTTACTTTAATCTTTCTTTTGTTTAGACAGAAAGCAGCTACTGTAATACATCTGAGCAGGACTTTATTCCAGCTAAAGTGGGCCAGGTGAAATGGCTTTCTCTCTAGACATCAGTATGGCTGAAATAACATGCTAACGTTTATTGTTGTAATTAAGACCCCATCAATGAAATTGTTAACTATTTGACCTTTAAGGCTTAAAATTGTAAAAATTAAGACATTTCAAGACTTTAAAAACTACAAGAAAATCGACATGCTTCAGCAAATTAATTCATAAAGTTTAATAATCATTGAAAAATTATTCACTGACTATTATGATCACAAAAAATGTCAGACTAATTTTTTAATCACACACACACACACTCTCTCTCACTCACACACACACTTTCACACACACACACACACACACACACACACCAACACACTTTCACACACACACACACACACACGCGCGCGCGCACACACACACACACACACACACACACACACACTTTCACACACTCGCACACACAGTCACACACACACTTTCACACACTCGCGCACACACACTTGCGTGTTAAATGTTTTTTTTTAAATATTCAATTTACCCACTGCATATTTGTATAATTCAGATAATAATAACTATAATAATAATAGTTATTAATAATAATCTCATTGATAATTAATAATAATAACCAATACACCATAAAGAAAATGGCCAAATTGAAGCCACTTCATAACACTACACAATTTAGTGAATATTTAATTTACTGTAAATGTATAGCATTATGCCTTTATGGGGTTTCTTTTTGTCTTCAAGGAAAAAGCCTGCGACATGACATATAAAGTTGATTCTGATTGGTCCTCTTCTGTGCATTCGAAGTGCTGATTGGCTCACGCAGATAGAACCTTATAGAGCCAAGTTAGAGTTCGATTTTGTAGATAGAACCTTTTTGTTTTTTCAATAAAAAGTCCCACAATGGACACAATTTAAAAAAACACATCACATAATGTAAATAAGTTGTCACAGAATAAGAATATGTGAATAACTCAATTTTGACAAAAATGTCAGATAGAACCTTATAATTCCAAGGGGACGAGCTGCATCCTGCTACATCTTGATTTACCGATCTTGATGGTTGGCCTAATATAAATTAACGTCAGCCATATTATGGAAAAGGAGTGTTTTAAACCCACAAGCAGTAGGCTACATCAGCTAATTTCTGCAATTTAATCGAAGCACCCATAGTGCGGTTCTTCAATCTTTTTTGGTGTGCGCAAAGTCCCGGAAGTGTTCATTTAGAAATGCTAACTTCATCATAATAAGGGATGTGAAACAGATAAGTGTATTAAATTTTACATCCTATTATCAGGCTATGCAAAATTAAATCATTTTTTTTCTCCAAAACTTTGTAATTGTATGGTCTATTTACATATCAAGTGTTCTCTTCTCTTTTTTCTATAGATCTTTCGGTAACGCTTCATTTTACAGTACAGTACTCACGTGTACTTACCTAGAAAGTACTGGCTAATATAAGGTAAGTACATGGGTTAGGGCGCTATTTGAGGGGAAAGCCATTTGTAGTGGTGTCCGAAACCATAGAGGACGTTATTTAGTGCACTCATTCAATCCCACATTGCACTGCAATAACGAGTGTACAACTGATGCACACTTATGGCTGTCCGAATTCGACCGTTTTTTGGACACACAGAATGCGTTTTTGCATTCCAGTGTGCAACTTTTCCATTGTTTATTGCAAGTTGAAATGTTAGCTCCCCCCCCCCCCCGTGACGCTATACAAAGAGGTTTGGAACACCCACTTGTTTTATACACCACACTCCTGGGCAAAAAATAAAATCTAAAGCTAAAATTTAGCTAAAGCTACGAGCTAAAATATGGGACAAATAAACTCTGTGGGTAAACCTGCAGACATCTTTTTAAAGGAAAATGAGTCAGTGTTTTTCAACTCGAAATTGAACAGTTCATGAGTAGTTGAAAAATGTCTCCCAGTTAGTCTGAGTTTAATATGAGACCAAATATTCACTATAAGGTTCAAAAACATGAACCTGATGGACTTGTTCTCAAGCCTCTTGTTGGTTGATTTGGACAGGTGCATTGATAACATCTGACCATTCCTTTTTAGTTAACAAATTTTCAGTGGTTGGAGGCAAGCCATTATGAGCCCATATTTTTCTGTACTCCAAAGCATTAATTGACTTGCAAAAATGGCTCCCCACAATGAAACTTCTTCCTCCATGCTTCAATGTGTTAGAGATTAATTTATTATCATATTTCTCAACAGATTTTCGAAGACACTGCTGTGGAGCATCAGCATGCAACTCGTGTTTCATTGTGATTCATCAGTCCACACACACAACTTCCCATATTGGCTGCCAAAAACTAGTGTATTTGCTTACATTTTTGCTAATTTCTAGACAAATAATTTGTGGTTAAGACTTCAGCTATTCTGCTGTGTGGCTGTTCTCAGAGCTCTGAGGCGGCAGGACCAGGAGAGAGAGGGAGGGAGAGAGAGGAGGAAAACCACTTTAAAAGAAGAGCTTTTTATATAATTCTAATAACTACTATGAGCATGGCTATCATATATTGGCCATTTACTATCACTGGATTCTTTTTTATTCTGAATAAACATATGGAGCAAACCTTTTCTGTGTGTTTTATTTGTTTTGTGCTGGCTGGTTTTGTTCAGCCTGTTCTTGGCTTTCCTTAAATCCCATGATTGTGATATTTGATTAATCCTTTTTTTTTTTGTCTGATTTATTTTATTTATGTTTGGAAAATGTAAAGTAAATACACCTTTTGCATACTGAGGATTGCCCACAACGATTATTGCATTAAACTTGACATTCATTACACAGATTTGAACTTTTTTTCTCTCCACAGAAACAAACAAACAAATTGCTCTTGTCTAAAAAATTTGCATGTCAGGTGTTTAATGAGTGGCACCTGTGCTGGCCAGTTTCAAATGTAAAAAGAAGACGACTGAATATACACTGTTCAAGTAAAAAAAAAAAAAGGGTTACACTTTATTTCGATAGTCCACTTTACAGTTTTTTTCAATCGCTAACAAGCGCTTACCCATACTTCAGATACTTTTTCTAAACTCTTAACACAGACTCACACCTACAAAACACAATTGGCCAAATGGATAATTTTCTTCTCAAAAACACATTTGTTTAAATATATACTAACTCTTCATTTCAAAATAGAACACATCTTTCTCTGCACACACTAACTTTAACAAAACACTGGAAATCTGACTCAAAATGAAATTATTCTGTCAAAGAATAACACTTGTTTTCACTTCACAAGGTGCATGCAGTCAATCAAAGTACACCAGGTTTCAAAATACTGGCTATTGTTGACATTACAAAAACTGCATAGACTTTGATGTTTCAGTTATACAGGTATTTGCATGCAAAACATGCAATCCACCGTTTTTACACTCTCACTGCTCCTGCATCTCTCAATGCACTTCTCACTACATCTCTCACTGCACCTGCACCTCTCACTGCATCTCTCACTGCATCTCTCACTGCTCCTGTACCTCTCACTGAATCTCTCACTGCATCTCTCACTGCACCTGCACCTCTCACTGCACCTGCACCTCTCACTGCATCTCTCACTGCACCTCTCACTGCACCTGCACCTCTCACTGCATCTCTCACTGCACCTCTCACTGCACCTGCACCTCTCACTGCATCTCTCACTGCACCTGCACCTCTCACTGCATCTCTCACTGCATCTCTCACTGCTCCTGCACCTCTCACTGAATCTCTCACTGCATCTCTCACTGCACCTGCACCTCTCACTGCACCTGCACCTCTCACTGCATCTCTCACTGCATCTCTCACTGCACCTCTCACTGCACCTGCACCTCTCACTGCATCTCTCACTGCTCCTGCACCTCTCACTGAATCTCTCACTGCATCTCTCACTGCACCTGCACCTCTCACTGCATCTCTCACTGCATCTCTCACTGCACCTCTCACTGCACCTGCACCTCTCACTGCATCTCTCACTGCACCTGCACCTCTCACTGCTCCTGCACCTCTCACTGCATCTCTCACTGCTCCTGCATCTCTCACTGCACCTCTCACTGTACCTCTCACTGCATCTCTCACTGCTCCTGCATCTCTCACTGCTCCTGCATCTCTCACTGCATCTCTTACTGCACCTCTCACTGTACCTCTCACTGCATCTCTCACTGCACCTCTCACTGCTCCTGCTCTTCTCCCTGGGCCCCTTGCTCTTACTCTTCCTCGTCCAGACATTACAGTGTTTGTCTTTTTCTGTTTCTGTTTCCAAAAACATCACTCCTCAAAGTCCTACTTTTACTTTATAAGTGTCAATGTAATAGAAAAAAAAGGGTAATTTTGGGTTGGCCTAATTTACCCAACATAAATAAGCTGTGGGTCAATTATTCAATTGTTTGTTTATTATTTTGCTGAGATATATTGTTTTTGAACTGATATCATTGCAGGAGCAGAGGTTTTTATACTGTATCTAAGGTTTGGAATATTGTTTTTGCTATTGTGGGATGGTGTGTGTTAACATTCGCAAATACTACAAAAACAATCCATAATTTTGTTGGGAGGTATAACTTGTCTGTTAAGAAAATGTAAGCATTGTGGAAATGTGTTCACTGACTGCATATTGTGTGAGAACGACATGAAGTGTGTGAATGGTATGGCCACAATAGACCGATGCTGTGCTAATTGTGTTTAGAGTTTTGAAAATGTGACTACTGGTTGGACAAATGCTTGTTAGCGATTGAAAAAAACTGTAGTCATTCTACCTACTATAAGTAACTTTTCAACTAAATGTCATCTAACTCTCTTTAGAGTATTAGTAGACTGTAGTAGACTGACAGTAGACTGTGAGGTTATGGTTAGGTGTTAGGGTTCGGGACGGGTTAGTAGAATAAGTTGACTTGTAGTTGCCAAGTCTGTTGGGGGACCAACAAAATAAAGTGTTAGCAAATATTAAGCAGAAAGTCTACTATTCATCTAATGAGAGTTAGTTGAGATGTAGCTGCAAAGTTACTTATAGTTAGTAGAATGTCTAAAGTGGACTATCAAAATAAAGTGTTACCAAAAAAAGTAATTGAAGTAAATTGAAGATTTACTGCATGAACACATGTATAGCCTCAGAATTAAAGTTAAGGATCAGTGGATTAATATTGTGAAAAAATGTGTCTTGGTTCACAATTTAAATGTAAATTACTGGATGTCAGTCAAGTCAGATGAAAATAAAATAAGATACATTGCATTCTGAACAGACCCGATCTCATGAAATGTGTCTAGCACGCATTGTATTTATCATGCAATTTACAAACCACACATTTCCGCCACAGAAACTAAAGTCTTAAATGATTTTAAATTCACAATTTTCTAAGTGAATGTGAATGAAGATCAAATTATTTAAAATACACTAGGAATACTAATAAAATCAGACTGAAATGGTTGTTGTAAGTGGTTGCTAGTCTTTTATTTATCCAATAAAACTTCACCAGTGACCCAATGTTACCTTTTCCATACTGAAGGTTGCAAAATAGTAATAATTGCTTTACACTTGACATCCTGTCATAACACTTTTTATTTTGTATAAACCTTAAAAGTTCAGTCTAAATATTTGCATATGTTGTGTGTTAGCAGATGAAATCAAGGTCATATATTATTCTTGTCTCTAAAGCACAGCACATAAATGTATAGACATCCAGAGAAGCTGGACATTCACTCTTCAGGTGAAAAAAACATTTTCATTCAGTTGTTTTAACCAACAGTGTCCCAGTGTTTTGGGATATGTTTAATACTTTAACTATTGAGTAAACTGGGACTGAGATATTTTATAATGATTTATCCTTTATACTTGATTATACTGAGCTATAACTAAAATAAAACGATTAAAGGAAATGAAAGAAATATGACATGCTTATAAATTTTAGGCTAAGCATAAATACTGAATATACATGCAACTATATTGTGAAGTCAATTTAATAATGGTGTGTTCTGGTTACGAGTTATAAATAGGAATTCTGTAATACAACTTAAGTGTATTATGTTGTATACTGAAAGCATAAATGTTATGTTTACCTAATTGGGTTAGTCTGAATTAACTGGTTCATTTACAGGTCTCCATAAAAATCCCAGTTGCTATATTATATTTGGTTTGTGAGCTGCTGAAATAAGATGATGAACACTGAGGAGATGAATAATTCTACAGTGAACTTCACCGCACCTGAAACATCAAACTCCACAACTCAGCCCATTGGGCTAATGGACATGGTGGTAGCCTGCGTACACAGCCTTAGTTTCCTGTTTGGTCTTCCAACACACTCCTATGTTATCTGGCTCATCATCACAGGAACAGGAAGTGGAGTTGCATCAGAGTTCTTCATCCTCAATCTCTCTATGTGTGAGATTAGTAACTGTCTGAATTGTTTAGTCTCTACACTGACTATTTACTTGTCAAGTCTCTCACTTTTAATGGTGTTTCTACAAGGACTAATTCTCACTGGCCGTCCTCTGTTTCAGTGTCTGATCTGTGTTGAGCGTTACCTGGCAGTGGTTCATCCTGTAACCTTTCTAAAGTACAAACCTCTCAGATATAGAGTGATCTGCTGCACTGTTGTCTGGATCATTATTCTTGGCTCCTGTTTCTATAGTTTATTTATTGCAATCTCACAAGACATTAATGTGCAAACGTGGTTCTTCTCACTGCTGTTCCTCCTCTTCTTCTCCATCCAGTTGTTTTGCTTGTGGCTGTTCTCAGAGCTCTGAAGCAGTCAGGACCAGGAGAGAGAAGGAGAGAGAGAGGGGAGGAAAACCACATGAAGAGAAGAGCATTTTATCTTATTCTAATAACTACTGTGAGCATGGCTTTTATATATGTCCCATTTACTATCACAGGATTCTATATTATTCATACACAACAGATTAATCCTGCATATTCTGCCCTACAAAGCAAAAAGGCAGTAACTGCATTTTTGGTCAAAAATGAGTTATTATCATTTTCATGACATTCAAGGCTTCCTTTGTTATGTGACAAAACATCTTATCTCAAATGTGTGTCGTTTTGGAGAAAAATGGTAGTCGTTTGTACAGTAACTGCAAAAAGCCCTAGTGAAACAAAGCAAGAGTACAGTAACATCCATTACTGTATTCTTGCTATGTTTTACCTAACAAAAAATAACTGTGTTGCTGCGCAGTGTAGTTACTGTTGCCATGGTGAACACACAGCTGATTTCGCGGCATCCTCACGGGACGGTTTTAACATTTGCGATTTCACGCTTCTAACTTCACAAAAATTTAGTTTGAGATGCAGTGTTTCCCCTAATTGTTCCCCTACCAAACTAACACACACACACACACACACACACACACACACACGCGCGCGCGCGCTGAAGCACGTGTGTGACGCTCGAGCTGTTTTTTTGCCTATGAGGACACGGTCTTCACGGCAACCCGTCAAAATAAAAGTTCGGTTTAACTTGACAAGAAATATATTACTGCTGTACAGTAGAATTTAGAAACGTCTCAATGTAATAATAATACTAACACTACAAATAAATTAAGATTAAAACTTAATTTTTAAAGGAATAATCACAATTTTTCTTCAATGTTTTAATTTTAACAGTAAAGCTCATTGTGCAGCATGTTGTTTGACCAAAAATGTTTGTTTTTAAAATATTGTATAAGTTTAATAATAGTTTATAATAAAATTTTCATGATTTCAATTAATTAGACATGATTTTTGATTACTAAAAATTTACACCACATATCCGTAACACGCCCGCTCCGCAACACTAGTTTCGCAACACAAAAATTTTGAAAATGTTGTCCAAATGGTTCCAATTATTTCAAACACAGTGTATCAGACTCAGAGCCCAAGTTGTGGCAAAATAGTTTTTGGAGAATCTGTAGTTACTGCCTTTTCCCTTGGTATGGTGCCACGTTTTTGGTAAGTAATACAAAGCAAGAATACAGTAACTGCAAAATAGGGGTAAAATATCAAATTAAATATGAGGATTGATATGTACAAAGAATAAGCTAATATAAAGTAACAAAACAGCCACATGTCCAATAATCTACCTACAACTACTTAGGTTGGATGACAGGATAACTTTAAAGTCATTTTTCTCTGTTCTGCACTCTGCGTAGTTACTGCCTTTTTGTTTTGTAGGGCAGTATTGGCTCCCTGGTTTGGTATGTTATGTGCTGGCTGGTTTCGTTCAGCCTGTTCTTTATCTTCACCGGACTGGAAAACTGCCTCTGTTCCTCATAAGACCTGCAATTGTAATTTTTCACTAAATCCAGTTACTTTACTTTCTAAGTGTTGTATTAGATAACTTTAATTTAAAATTGTATTAATTATCTAAATTTAGTAATTTAGTAATATACTAAATTTAGTCATTTTAGATTTTAGTATTTTTTAGGTGGTAGAGCATATTCTTTGGATATAATTGATTGCAACAATTTTGTAATGGTTTTATTTTTTTTTTCTATAAAACTTCATTTATCATTGATGTAGTGTCTACTTTTTCCATATTGAGGGTTGCCACAGAGATTGGTTTAAAGTGTTTGAGTACCTTTTTTTGAACACTCAATAAAAAAAAATATGAAAAAAAACAATGTCTCTATCTAAACCCCCTGCATCCACATGCAATTTTTCGGAATGACCACTGAACGGTCCAATGAAAGAGCTAATATTTATAAAAAAAGAAAGAAAACCTTTTGTCAATGTATTCACTGACACACTAAACATTTATATAGCAAACATGTATATTGTCACGAACTGCACGTGGAACAAGGACAGAGGTGATCCAAACGCAGGCTTTATTAAGAGGAGAATCCAGAGACAGGTACAAGGAAACAGGCAGGGGTCAAAACCAGGTAAGCAGTCCAAACAAACATCAAATCCGTGCAGGGATAAGGCAAACCGGGAACAGGCAGATAATCAGGGAACCGAAACACTAGAATACAAGGAAACGCTAGGAAACTAGGAAAACGCTAGGATGCAGTGAGACACATACAAACACTTACAATACTGAGCCCTGAACAAAGAGAAAACTCAGGCTTAAATCAGGGACGCTCAATCTAAAACAGGTGCAACAAATAAACCATAATCAGTCCAGGGTGAAACATAATGGAAACAATAAACTAGGAAGGAGTGCCCTCCAGAGGCTCAAGCGGGCACTCCAGCCACAGATCGTCACATAACCCCCCCTCTAAGGAGCGGCTTCCAGACGCTCCTAAGAGCTCCGGAGGGAGGTCGACGGGGGATGGGATGGAGGGCCAGGCCCGTGGAGAGGCAGGGGGCCAGGCCCATGGAGAGACCTGGGGCCTGGAGACCAGAGCAGGGCAAGAGACCACGGGGAGGCACGCTCCGCAAGTAGCCAGGGCGGAGCATGCTTGGCAGGAAGACAGGCTGGAGCATAAGTGACAGGAGAACAGGACAGAGTACACATAACACAGGACCAGGGCAGAGTAGACTTAACAGGGGACCAAGACGTGGGGAGCACAGGGCTGGACAGGACCAGTGACATGGTAAGCTCAGGCGAAGGTGGTTGTGCAAAGGTCCATGTAGGCACCACCTCCATGACCCTCTCAGGTGTAGGTGGTAGTGCAAGGGTCCACGTAGATGCCACCTCCATGGCCCTCTTAGGGTACCTATTGCCCCCCCCAAAAAAGTTCTTGGGGAAATTTAAAGCTAAAGCCTCCGGGCTGGAAACCGCTACTGGAAAAGGCTCCCGAAGCTTGAGAGGCGCAGGTAAGGCGAGGCGCAGAGGCGGGACCGGAAAGGCGAGGCGCAGAGGCGGGGCCGGCAGGGCGAGGCGCGGAGGCGGGGCCGGCAGGGCGAGGCGCGGAGGCGGGGCCGGCAGGGCGAGGCGCGGAGGCGGGGCCGGCAGGGCGAGGCGCAGAGGCGGGGCCGGCAGGGCGAGGCGCAGAGGCGGGGCCGGCAGGGCGAGGCGCAGAGGCGGGGCCGGCAGGGCGAGGAGTCTGGGAACACCCACCGGAGCCTGGCGAACCAAACGAGTCCTCCTTCTCCTCCTGCGACGGCGAGTCACTGGGCTTGATACACTGACTTGACTGGATTCACTCATTTGGCTCGACTCATTTGATTCACTCGACTTGGTACTAGATTCACTTGACACGGCACTAGATTCACTTGACAAGGCACTTGATTCACTTGACAAGGCACTTGATTCACTTGACACGGCACTTGATTCACTTGACACGGCACTTGCCTCACTTGACTCACTTGACTCGGGACTTGACGGCACTTGCCTCACTTGACTCACTTGACTCGGGACTCGGCGGCACTTGCCTCGGCGGCACTTGCCTCGGCGGCACTTGCCTCGGCGGCACTTGACTCGGCGGCACTTGACTCGGCGGCACTTGACTCGGCGGCACTTGACTCGGCGGCACTTGACTCGGCGGCACTTGACTCGGCGGCACTTGACTCGGCGGCACTTGACTCGGCGGCACTTGACTCGGCGGCACTTGACTCGGCGGCACTTGACTCACTTGAATCGGCGGCACTTGACTCACTTGAATCGGCGGCACTTGACTCACTTGAATCGGCGGCACTTGACTCGGCAGTTGACTCACTTGACTCGGCACTTGACTCACTTGACTCGGCACTTGACTCACTTGACTCGGCACTTGACTCACTTGATTCAGCTGGCACGCGCTCAGACTCAGTAGAAAACTCTTGAGGCAGGAATATAACGGAGCTTACGTGAAGTGTTAGAACGTCGGGATTCACATGTTGCGTGGATACGGCGAACCCTTTACGAAGCGCTGGTTCAACTGGGCTTTCATGTAGCGCAAACTCGGCGGAGCACGTGTGATGCGCTGGTTCACCGGGAGACAATTGATGCGTGGATTCAGTGGGTACCTTGTAAAGTGGCGAATCGTCGGGTCCTTTGTGAAGCAAAAGTTTCAAAAAATCCACAGTAAAAGCCGAACCGCTCATGGAAAGGGCCAGGTCAATATATTGGGTTAGAGTCCAGCTTGAACACGGAAATGGTATAGCAGAGCCGAGCGGTTCAGACAGTCCTACCCGAAAGAACATCATCAAACAGAAATCATTCAAGTAGGACTGACGAGCGAGCTTCAAAAAATCTGTCACAAAAACCTTGAGAGGACGTTCTCCTTGACGGAGGCTTACGATCTGCGCTGTGGGATCCATATCGAGGTCCGTATTCCTCTCAGCCGCTGGATCAGTTGTGGGTCAGTATTCTGTCACGAACTGCACGTGGAACAAGGACAGAGGTGATCCAAACGCAGGCTTTATTAAGAGGAGAATCCAGAGACAGGTACAAGGAAACAGGCAGGGGTCAAAACCAGGTAAGCAGTCCAAACAAACATCAAATCCGTGCAGGGATAAGGCAAACGGGAAACCGGGAACAGGCAGATAATCAGGGAACCGAAACACTAGAATACAAGGAAACGCTAGGAAACTAGGAAAACGCTAGGATGCAGTGAGACACATACAAACACTTACAATACTGAGCCCTGAACAAAGGGAAAACTCAGGCTTAAATCAGGGACGCTCAATCTAAAACAGGTGCAACAAATAAACCATAATCAGTCCAGGGTGAAACATAATGGAAACAATAAACTAGGAAGGAGTGCCCTCCAGAGGCTCAAGCGGGCACTCCAGCCGCAGATCGTCACATGTATACAGCAAAATGTTCCACCTAAGTCTTTGGATTTATAAAGATAGTTTTGGCAGATTGATTATGTTTTAGGCTGTCAAAATAAAATATTATAACAACACTTTTTTTCAGCCTCAAAATTAAAGTTGAGAGTCAGATGATAAATCTCATGGTCACCTATGATGTTGACATGCTAGAAAGGCATTATTATCTGAGATGTTACACTTTTTCAAATGCCTTCATATAAATCTATGAACTTTGAACATTTTTATATTTGACCCATGAATGTTCAGCTTTGTCTTAAAAATAAATCAGTTGTCCAAACCAAAAATTGCTGTATACTTGACAACACACTTTTATTTTTATTTTTCATTCCTGAAATGTTCAGTCTAAAAATTTGCATATCTTGTGTTTAATGTGACGTGAAGCAGATGAAATCCTTCGTGTCTCCAAAACACAGCACAGAAGTCTATAAACATCCAGAGAGACTGGACATTCACTCTTCAGGTGATTCAAAACTTGTGATTTCTTGTTTTAACCTCAGTGCTGTTTATCAAATAATGTATTGTGATGCGTTTAATGTTTTAGCTAGAATTGGTAAAATTGGACTGAGCTATTTTCTGAACAGAAGTAAATCATTTTAAATGTACATATTAAAGAAAATGACATGTTTAATAATTTAGGCTAAGCATAAATACTACTGAATATATACAACCATATTTCGAAGTCATATAATAATGATGTGCTTGTTATTTGAATTTAAATTATGAACTTTGTATTACAAAATCGTAATATGTTGTAAACTGCATGAATGTATTTAAATGTTTTTTTTTTTTACCTTATTGACTTAACTGGTTCATTGTATTTCTCCTAAAAAAAGATAACAGTTGTAATATTATATACAGTTTGGTTTGTGAGCTGCTGAACTGAGAAGACAAATACAGAGGAGATGAATAACCCTACAGTGAACTTCACCACACCTGAAACATCAACAAACTCCACAACTCAGTCTATTGGGCCAATGGACTTTGTGGAAATCTGCATACTCAGCATGAATTTCCTGTTTGGTCTTCCTACAAACATCTACGTTATATTGCTCATCATCACAGGAACAGGAAGTGGAGTTGCATCAGCGTTCTTCAACCTCAATCTCTCCACTTGTGAGATTGGTACCTGTCTAAATGGTTTGCTCTCTATACTGCCAATGTACTTTTCAAGTCTCTCATTGTTACCGGTGTTTCTACAAGGACTTATTCTCACTGGTCGTCCTGTGTTTCAGTGTCTGATGTGTGTTGAGCGTTACCTGGCAGTGGTTCATCCTGTAACCTTTCTGAAGTACAAACCTCTCAGATATAGAGTGATCTGCTGCACTGTTGTCTGGATCATTATTCTTGGCTCCTGTTTCTATAATTTATTTATTGTAATCTCACAAAACTTTCATATACACTTATGGTTCTTCTCAACACAGTTCCTCCTCTTCTTCTCCATCCAGTTGTTTTGTCTTGTGGCTGTTCTCAGAGCTCTGAAGCAGTCAGGACCAGGAGAGAGAGCGAGAGAGAGAGAGGAGGAAAACCACATGAAGAGAAGAGCATTTTATCTCATTCTAATAACTACTGTGAGCATGGCTTTTATATATGTCCCATATCCTATTACAGGATTCTATATTATTCATACACAACAGAATAATCCTGCATATTGGCTCCCTGGTTTGGTATGTTATGGGCTGGCTGGTTTCGTTCAGCCTGTTCTTTATCTTCACCGGACTGGAAAACTGCCTCTGTTCCTCATTAGACCTGCAATTGTGATATTTCACTGAATACAGGTGCTTACTTTCTAAACGTTGTATTAGATAACTTTAATTTAATACTTAAATCATGATGATTCATTTAATTTAATACTAAATTTAATTTAATTTTTATTTAAAGGCAGAGCCGGACAGTAACGGAGTACATTTACTTGAGTACAGTACTTGAGTACAATTTTGAGGGATCTGTACTGTACTCGAGTATAATTTTTGGGGATTACTCATGACTTTACTCAAGTACATTTGAGAGGCAAATATTGTACTCTTTACTCCACTACATTTCTATCCATAACCGTGAGTACCCGTTACTTCTAAAAAAAAAAAAAAAAAAAGGAAAAAAGAAAAATCTCGGAAACCCTCAATTTGTTGTTTCCCTCTCAAACGTGATTGGATTGTGCAGGCGCCACTGATTGGGACAGCCTATCAGCAAATCACCTTCACCTTCAGCTCTGAACTGACGCCAAAGTAAACTCATGGTCAGATTTAGATAAGAGACGAAACAGGTTCAAATGTGGGTGCAAAAAATCCATTAAAACTCTAGAAGAGGTTTGTCAGAGCGTTCCCATTGTGCATTGCCTTGTGGGCAAGTGAGAAATGTTAAATAAAGCAACATGGTAAAAAGATGAAAATTACTTGAATTAACTTTCAATTCCTTTTAGAATATCAAAGGTATTAACATTAACATTTTTCATAACTCCATGTAGGGCGTTTCTGTACATAAATGTGGTTCGCGTACCTACCCCGAAGTGATAAAATAAAATTCTGTATAAAATTTATAGGCAAAGACAAGTAGTTTGTTTAGGCATGGTTTGTAGGGAATTACAAACCTGCACACATATATTCAAACACACATAACTATAGAATCAATTCTTAACGCGCATGTGAACGCCATCAGCGTTAATCACAGGTTCAGTTTAAAGTCTGTTTAGAGAGAACGGCGTCGTCTTGGCAGCCCTAATTTAATAACAAATGATCATTTCGCTGGAAGTGAATCAATCAAAACTAACTTTAGCTGGAAATAACATTATTCAAGAATCGCTATAAAGCCAAAACAATCTCTGTTACCTTAAATTATGTTTATCTCTGTAAAGCTGCTTTGAGGCGATCTACATTGTTAAAAGCGCTATATAAATGAAGATGACTTGACTTGACACTCTGGCAGTAGTAATGCAATATTTAGAAAATTTACTCTTGTACTCTTGATACTCAAGTACTTTTAAAAGCAAGTACTTCAGTACTTTTACTTAAGTAGACATCTGACTGTAGTACTTTTACTTGTACTTGAGTAAAATTTAGCAAGGGGTATCTGTACTTTTACTTAAGTAACGAAGCTGTGTACTCTGTACGCCTCTGTTTAAAGGGAAGAAAAAAATTCTTTGTGGAACAAACATTTGTACATCGCTTATACATTTGTCATATAGTCTAACTACCTATCTTAGTCAGTATAATATTTTTCCATCTTTGCAGAAAAATATACATCTTTATAGGTATAAATGCATTTTTTCTTTCCATTCTTTCCATTGTATTAACCTGTTTCAGTCTCTGAAACTATTGAACCAACCCTGGATGATCTTCTTATCATATATTAAATATCAGGACCATAACTGTATACAAATCTCTTTTTTAACTGGCCAAATATGGATCTAGCAGCAAATAGTATCCTCCTCCTCATGCAGGGGAACCAGTCCCTATAGAGAGGCGTGCACTGGCATTTTTGGATCTCTACCGTCCACTGCAATGATATTTGTTTGTGTGTGCTTTTCAGGACAAGCTTGAATTATGTTGTGTTTTTATACCGCTGTAACCATTAAATCATTCTACAACATTCCCATAACCTATTACAATCATAGATTAACTTTACCTGCAGGTTAAAGATGTGTCACGATTTGGTCTTGTCTTGGTCACGTCATGTTTCTGTGTCTTGTCATGTGATTCCCTGTTTGTCATGTGATCATATTGGGGGAAGCACCCCCAAATGTTTCTACCCTATTAGAAATGAGATTGTTGTTGTCTTCCTTAGTACTGAAGATAAGTGTCAGTTAGTTAAATGTTGAATAATTCGAGTTCAGATCTCTTCAGTTTAGTCAAATGGTGTCTTTTTGAACCTTATATTTGTTTACTTTATATATTTGCATATATAAAGTCATATATTCTGTGACAGCTGAAGTCTAAAACACAGCACAGAGATGTATACGCATCCAGAGAGACTGGACATTCACTCTACAGGTGATAAGCATTTAACTCAGATTTTCTATATGAATGTGAAAGTTGTTGTTTTAATAGAATCTCTGTTTTTTTTACTTGGACAGACATGTATCGAAAACCTGCTTTCAAAATTTACTTTTGCTGACGTGTTTTTATTTTGATTCACTTCTAGTCTAAATTACTTGAAGTTTTTTAGTTCTAATATTTATATGCCTTTTATGTTGAATTTGTCTTGACAGTTGCTTGAAAGAACTGTGGCCCATTATGTACTCTGTTCATTTCAAATGGGTCAGCAGCTAAAGAGCATTTTAATGCTCTGTGATCCTCAGCATTTTATACAAGCCATTAAGAATTTCCGTTGTGACATTACTTTTTACACTTTAATGCAGGGGAGCCGTGACAAGGGACACACAGGTCCAGCAAAGTCCATGACATTTTCCCAGATGATTTTGTCATTTAAATGGTAAGTTCGCTCAGGTACGCAAAAATAAAAACTGCTCTTAGACTACAATCAGTCAGCAGGGACGGATTATGACGCGGTCGTGCCCTGGGCATGGGGGGAGGGTTGGGAGGGGAGTGGGATAGTAAGAAAAGGAAAAGAATGCTTTTGGAGTATTGAACCCCAAATTATTATTTATTGGTCAAACTCAATAAATGCTTACATTTTCACACGCAACCATCATGGCGTCACCAGCTTTAATGAGAGTAGGATACACCATGTTTAGTGTGGAGCGGAGTTAAACTTTTTTTTAGACAATATAGAAGTTGGCCGAAACACATTTTGAGAATTTGACTTAAAAATGATAATTAAAAGGAAAATTTCACGTCTTTGGGCTGTTCTGGACCTAACAGGTGAAATTTAAGCCTATTAAGTTGCTTTTGATCAGAAATAACTATACTAATTTGTGAAACAAATTTAGAAATGGCATCATGGAGATGGAGGCATAAGGCCTGGAGTTTTTTTTATTTAAATTTTTTTTATTTAAAAAAGCATCTTTAAACTGCTTTTACTGTTTGGTTCAGACACATTCTCAATGGAAGATCACAAAAAAGTCCATTCAAAACTGACCAAAGGTCTAATTTTCAAAACTGTCTCCCAGATCATGGCCCTACATCCTGTTACGACCCGCTAGTATCAGGCCGCAACACAAAAGAGGATTCAAACAGCACGTTGCAATCAAAAAGAGTTTTATTAGATTAAACATACAACCAGAAACAAAAATAAACAAAAGTCTAGGGATAAGGAAAAACAACAGGTTAACAAACAATAATATCTTGACGCTACATGTGTAAGACAAATACCCGGAGGAGCCACTCCTAAGGAGAGTTTCTCCAAAGAGTGCCCTCCTCTAAGAAGGCACAGCACTCTTTATATGCTCTAACTAATTAGCAATTAGCATGAGGAAAAACCAATCAGGAACTCCCACGGCTGGACCAATAGGATCAGAGGACTCAGGGACGTCACACCTCCCAATCCAAAAGGAGGTTCTCTAAAGAACCGACAAAAAAAAAAAAAAAAAAAAAAGTACAAATGCAAAACAATCATGTAAATGTGAATATACAATAACTTTAATACTCATCTCCATAAATCTCAATCCATTTCGATCCCGGAATCCTGGGCCCTAGGACATCAGAGAGAGATAAAGGAGAAAGAAAGAGAGAGAAGAAAAGATACCAGAAACTACTGGGACAGCTTACATACGTGAGAGAGCTTCAGCAATTATGTTATCCTTGCCACGTATGTGTTTAATCTGCAAGTGGAAAGGTTGAAGAATAAGGCTCCATCTCATTATTCTCTGATTCTTACCGCGCATTCGATCTAAGAAAGTCAACGGATTATGATCAGTGTATACCGTAATAGGACCACATACCGAGCTCAAATAGACCTCGAAATGTTGAACGGCTAAAATAAGAGCTAATGCTTCTTTTTCCACGGTAGAATACACTTGCTGATGACGATTGAATTTCTTGGAAAAATAACTGACTGGATGCTCGATTCCGTTAAAATCCGCTTGCAAAAGAACAGCACCATAAGCGCTTGCATCAACTGCAAGTAGAAAATGCTTGTCAAAATTAGGAGCAGACAACACTGGAGCATTTGCTAATAAAGATTTGGCATTCTCAAAGGAACACTGACATTGGTCTGACCATTGGAAAGGTCTCTTAGGGCTTAGCAAATCAGTCAGAGGGGCAACTACACTTGCAAAATTATGACAGAAACCCCTGTAGTAACCCACCATCCCAAGAAATCGACGCACAAAGAGCTCTCTAATTTGATCAAGGTGTTCAGACCAAGAGGAACTATACAGAACAACATCGTCCAGATAAGCTTCACAACCAGTCATCCCAGACAAAACGTGATTTATTAGTCGCTGAAATGTAGCGGTAGCATTTCGGACCCCAAAAGGCATAACTGTGTACTGCAGGAAGCTATCAGGTGTAACAAAAGCAGATAGTTCTTTAGCACGGGATGTCAATGGCACTTGCCAATAACCCTTCAGGAGGTCAAATTTGCTAACAAATTGCGCTGAGCCGACACGTCAACACAGTCATCAATTCTTGGTAGAGGATAACAATCAGGTTTTGTCAGAGAATTGAGCTTTCTGTAATCAGTACAGAAACGATACGAATTATCAGGTTTATTCACTAAGATACATGGGGAACTCCAAGAACTAAAACTAGGCAAGTCATGATCGAGTAAATAATCTACTTCTTTCTGAAGTAACTTCCTTTTATTCGGGCTAACACGATAGGCATGTTGTTTTACTGGTTGAGCTGTACCAACATCAATATCATGCTCCACGACGGAAGTTCCAGTAGGAACATCAGAAAAGATTGAGTGAAACGAGCTTACCAACTCAATAATATCAGCCTTCTCCGACTCGGACAAGTGAGATAAAAGGTGAGCTAAGTTAGCAAGAACTTCAGAATTATTCAACCGCCCTTCCACTTCTCCTCGAGAGGGACCTTTCATCTCTTCTGGATTGTCATCCATCTCTACAGATGTTTCCAAAACACTTGGATCTGCAGTTCCAGTAGCTGTCACAACATCAACAGACAGAGAAGGAACAGGAGTCACATAAGATTTTAGTAAATTAACATGACAAAACTGTATTTTCTTTCGACGATCGGGTGTGTTTACTAAATAGTTGTTATTCGGGAAACACTTCGCAATCGTGTAAGGTCCAGCAAACCTAGCCTGAAAAGGAGTATTCAAAACAGGCAACAACGCCAGCACTTGGTCACCTGCTTGAAAATGTCTGGACTTCACTTTGCGATCAAACAGTCTCTGCATCTTTCTCGGAGATTTGGCTAACTTCCGCAGAGCAATAGCTCTAGCTTCGTAAAGTCGATAACGGAAACTACTCACATAATCTAAAACATTCTCAGGAGGATCCAGATTCGTCCACTCATCTGCCAAGACAGCAATAGGACCCCTAACAGTGTGTCCAAACACCAACTCATTAGGGCTAAAGCCTATGCTCTCCTGTACAACCTCACGAATAGCGAGCAGCATCCAAGGAAGTCCTTCCTCCCAGTCACAGTCAAGTTCGACACAATAAGACCTCAACAGTGACTTAAGAGTCTGATGGAATCTTTCCAGACATCCTTGACTTTGAGGATGATAAGCACTCGATATATTATGTTTAACTTTAAGTTGTCGCATGACCTTAGAAAAGTTTCGGGACATACAATTTGAACCCTGATCAGACTGAATAGTTTCCGGAATGCCAAAAGTTGACATAAAACTGGTTAAAGCCTTTAAAATAGCTTTGGAAGTTATGGATCTCAGAGGATAAGCTGCAGGATAACGTGTAGTCTGACACATTACGGTGAATAAATGAAGAGTTTGGTTCCAAAACGCGATAAACGCCATTTTTAAAAAAAAATTAGTTACTGCAAAAATCAGTATTGTATCTGGTTGGTATTGAAAAGTCAATGTTTAATTTTAAGTAAAATGTGATATCCGCCGTGTTATTCTGTCATGTTTTCTCCCTTTCTTTCCAAACCGCGACAAACGCCAGTCTCCCTTCTCTGCAGAATGCGATATATCCGCTCTCAACCAATCACAACGCACCATTCCACGCAATGTAAACAGTAACGGCAGCGCCTTAAATACACCCTGCTTCCAGTTCTTCTTATCTATTTTGTACTTTTCGATCAACAAACAAACAAAAAAAATGAATAATTTTGACGGCATTGATGAACCTGTGGTTGTTTCTGCAGTGGGTAAGAAATGTAAGGCATCGAAATCGAATCATTTATGTGAGGAGATTAGAAGATGAGGCACTCGGGAGGAGGAAAAATGTTTTCAATCTTCTTTATAGTTCTTAATAAAAATATTATACTAATAAACTTACGTTGTTGTGTATTTTCAACAGTTTCAATATGAAAAAAAAAACTTTTATATTGATTCAATGGATTAATTGCATTTAAAAAAAAAAGAAAAAAAAAAGAAAAAAAACGGATTTATTGCATTTTGGGGAAAAAAATAATCAGTTTTTATAATAAATCTTTGAAAATCAAAACCTGGATTTTAAATTTTTTTTTTATTATGACCTATGCTATGTGAAAGTTTGAAACAGAAAATAGTGGTTTTCATCTTTCCACTTTCTTGGTAAAGAAAACACATTTTTACTCAAATTAATCTAAATGGATTTATTGCGTTTTGAAACCAAACTCTTCAAATATGCATGTCCAGCCTTAGATCTTGGTAACGGACCAACACAATCAACAGTCAAGTGTGCAAAAGGTGTTGTAACTGCTGCAATAGGCTGTAAGTGAGCTAAGGGAACCTTTTGATTTGGCTTACCTGTCATCTGACAAGTATGACAGGCTCGAATATAGTTAATCACATCTCGCTTACACCTAGGCCAATAAAATTCTTAACACTCTATCATAGGTCTTTCGTACCCCCATATGACCAGCCATGCCCTGATGTGATAATTGTAGGAGGTCTTGACGGAAATTAAGTGGAACCACGATTTGGTGTGTGAAAAGTCAAAGCTCATAGGTTGTTGTCTATAAAGCAATCCATCTCGAAGAAAATAGAAGGGAGAAGTCTTGTCTTCTCTTTCACAAGCTAAAGAGAACAATTCTTGCAGAGTGCCAACCGCCTGCTGTGCTTTGATAAGGTCATCTCGAGTCACACTATAAAGCGGAGATAAAGAGCAGGATATGTTATCATGGTCATCACAGATAAGTGGACATTCTGACACTATATCAGACTTAGTCTCATGGTTATCAACAGCATGTGAATCATGCACTGGAATCACATCTTCCACATCCGTACACACAGTATTTCATTCTGGCTGAAAGGAATTTTCAGAAACAATAAAAGTATCACAGAGAATATTTTCATCTGGCATACTTTTCTTAGCCATCGCTCGAGTTATTGCACATGCAGGGTATAAATTTGGACAGTCAGAAGATCCATCCAATTTATCAACAACAGAAACCACTACAGGTGGAACACCAGCGTCAGACTTTTCCCAAACATTTCCCCCGGCCAAATCATTTCCAAGTATGAAAGTGACACCTGAGACAGGAAGCATAGCACGAACTCCAACTACCACCTCACCTGACACGAGTTTAGAATCAAGATGAATGCGGTGTAGAGGAACTTCCATGAACCCCATCTCAAGTCCTCTAACCAGTACATGAGTTCCCGTATCAGTACGTTCAGACAACGGCAAAAGTCCTTCTAACAAAAAGGATTGCCCCGCCCCAGTATCTCGTAAGATGCGTACAGGTACAGTCTTATCTGAATTAGGCAAAGCCACGGTTCCTTCAGTGAGAAAGGGTGCAAAATCAACACAATTTTCCCCATTCTCCTTCCCAGTAATATCTACCCGTTCAGCCGCTTCATTATATCGAGCAGAAATATGATTCACATTCGATGTAGATATTAAACCCACAGGTTTAACACCCTTTTCTTTCTTTTTGAGAGCGAAACAGTCTGCAATTTTATGTCCTACCTTCTTACAGTAGAAACAAACCATCTCAGCTTTCAAACGTGAAGTATTATCAGTACTATTTGACACAGTATTCTGGCGTGAAACCATCTGTTTAGATCTACCAGTAACACTCAACTTAGGCCTGCTCAAATCATTGAAGTTATTGACAGAAATTTTATGAGTAAGAACAAATTCATCTGCCATAAGAGCAGCATCGGACATTTTACTCGCTTTATGCTCATTGAGATACATAGCAACAGCATTTGGAACACAGTTTTTGAACTCCTCTAAAATAATCAGTTCTCTAAGTGGTTCCTTGGTGGTTACTTTTACTGAGGTACACCAGCGGTCAAACAAATTCTCTTTCTCTCTAGCAAACTCAAGATATGTACAGTTTTCAGCCCTAAAGTGACTTCTAAATTTCTGGCGGTATGCTTCAGGTGCCAGTTCATAAGCATGCAAAATAGCAGACTTAACAATTTCATAGTCACCACTTTGGTCCATTGTCAACGCTGAATAAACTTCTTGAGCTCTTCCTACTAAAACACATTGCAACAGTAAGGTCCAAAATTCCTTTGGCCATTTTAAAGACTCTGCAACACACTCAAAATGTTGGAAATACTTCTCTACTTCCTTCTCCGAAAACAGCGGCACAAGTCTAATGTTTTTGTAAACGTCAAAACCAGGTGCAATTAACACAGTTTCCACAGACGATGCATGACGTGGAGTTTCAACTGTTTGTGCATGCAACTCTAATTCCATTTTCCTCAACTGAAAATCTCTTTCAGATTGTAACTCCAGTTTTCTCATTTCAAGATCACTTTCTTTCAGTGCACAACCGTCACGCTCAGCACATAATTTTTCCGCATCCACACATAACGGTTTCTCTTGCAAAGACATCTCACTAAATTTCACATTTCTATCGGCAGCATAAAGAGGAGAGGTTAAAGACTCTTCAGGATCAATATCTTGAGCTCTTACCTCTAAAACACCCCGCTCAAAAAGTGCTTTAAGCTTCTTATCATTACTTGTTACCTCCACATCAAAGCGCTCGGGAATCTGCAACAACTCTTCCTTCGTGCATCTCTCCAATAAGATTTCCGAAGGAAATGAGAAGAAATCCTCGATCACCGACGACATTTCTGTTAAAAGAGGCAGCAGAGAAACACAACAGCAATACAACCACACGCGTGCGACGCCACTAAACTAGAGCACTAGAAATACAAATCCCATCAGCCACTTCGCCCGGAGTTGTCACCCACACATGCTCCAGTTAGGATCCGCACTTTCGTTATGAGATAAACAAAGACTTACCACAAGTCATCTCAAATTATCTTCATAATCAGCAGACATATAAAATATGCAGATGCAGAAAACAAAAAGTGTCACCCTAAATGAAAATGAGAGACTCCAGTTCCTAACTATAAACAACACTAACTAAACCTACCTAGTCTTCAAAGGTGTACCGGACTCGGGGCGGTATTTAAACGCTGAGCTCAAGGACAATTGGCGTTTTAAACCAAAAGCCTGAAGCGTACCCCCAACAGAGATTTAAAACCCCCGTCCAGAATAACCTTCAAAAATAAGAAAGGCAAAATAACAGAAAAAAAAAAAAAAAACAGTGCCTCGACGGAAGAGTTTTAAACCCAGCTGAGAACACTCTAACTACCTGAAGTCTACTCATGCAAAAAGAGTGAACACCTTAAACACTATGTATTTACTTACACATGCAGCATCCAGGACGAGCGCCCAATTTTATGTTACGACCCGCTAGTATCAGGCCGTAACACAAAAGAGGATTCAAACAGCACGTTGCAATCAAAAAGAGTTTTATTAGATTAAACATACAACCAAAAACAAAAATAAACAAAAGTCTAGGGATAAGGAAAAACAACAGGTTAACAAACAATAATATCTTGACGCTACATGTGTAAGACAAATACCCGGAGGAGCCACTCCTAAGGAGAGTTTCTCCAAAGAGTGCCCTCCTCTAAGAAGGCACAGCACTCTTTATATGCTCTAACTAATTAGCAATTAGCATGAGGAAAAACCAATCAGGAACTCCCACGGCTGGACCAATAGGATCAGAGGACTCAGGGACGTCACAATCCCCATATAATAAACAACACATATTCTCCTCAACTGGCTGGCCCTGAACCAAATGGTTAATTTTACATATAACCCCGTTTCTTTTTGTCCCTATAGATCTTGATCTGGATATTAAACATTTGTTTGGTGATCTTCTGCGCAGAGAAGACAGACAGAGAGAAAATGAATAACTTCACAGTGAACTTCACATCTGCTGTTTCTACAAACTCCCTCTTCCAGTCCAGTGGGCTACTGGCCAGTGTGAGGCATGTTGTACACAGCATCAATTTCCTGTTTGGTCTTCCTACACACTCATATGTTATATGGCTCATCATCACAGAAACCGGAAGTGGAGTCGCATCAGGATTCTTCAACCTCAATCTCTCTGTTTGTGAGATTGTTAACTGTCTGAACTCTTTGTTCTCTGCACTTACTTATTTTCCTTGGCTTTCAAGTCTAACAAACGTAACATATTTTTTAATAGGATCTGCCATCACTGGTCGTCCTCTGTTTCAGTGTCTGATCTGTGTTGAGCGTTACCTGGCAGTGGTTCATCCTGTAACCTTTCTGAAGTTCAAACCTCTCAGATATAGAGTGATCTGCTGCACTGCGGTCTGGATAATCACTTTTGGCTCCTGTTTGTGCTGCATGTTTACTTTAGTCTTACTTCACTTTTATATTTATGCATGCATTAACTCGTTTGAGTTCCTCCTCTTCCTCTTCATCCAGTTGTTTTGTCTTGTGGCTGTTCTCAGAGCTCTGAAGCAGTCAGGACCAGGAGAGAGAGGGAGAGAGAGAAAGGAGGAAAACCCCATGAAGAGAAGAGCATTACATGTCATTGTAATAACTACTGTGAGCATGGCTATTATATATATGCCATTTACTCTCTCAGGATTTGTGTACGTGCTGACACTAAATGCTGATGAACCTTTATCTGTTGGTATTATTTGTTTCATTCTGGGTGGTTTTGTGCAGCCTGTTCTTTATCTGAACCGGGCTGGAAAACTCTCCTGTCTCTGTTCCCCATATAACCCGCAATTGTGATACATTACAAATGACTTATCATTATTTTTTTATTTGATCATTTTTATTAATGGATGGGAATTTGTAAGTTGCCATTTCTTTTCATTTCAAATGAAACGTCTTATTTCTTTATATTAGTGTTTATGCCAGAACATGTAATGCAATGCTCTATGTATTTTGAGAGATTCTCAATGACAAAGATAGTTTTCCATTTTATTTACGGTCAGATTAAATTGGAAGAGTTTAAATGCATTTTCTTTGAACACAGAACATTAAAAGGAAATGTATATAAATACATAATATATAATCCGCAGATTTTTTATATCTCGAACGGTTTGGCCGTGGCGAGAAAACAAAATTATGGCGAGAAAAGAGAAACAGGAAGTGTTATAACTTCTGCATACATAAACTGATCTTGATGAAACTTTAGCAGTGTGTTCGTGGTAAGAGGCCGATCAGATGAATGCAAATATTCTGAGTCAAAGTTATAGCGCCACCAACTGGCAGCAGGAAGTGTGTCACTTTCGAAATGCTTTTGACAAAAGTGTCAAACTTAGTTTTACCTACAGTAACAAAACTCAGTATGTATATTGTTCTCATCAAGCCGGACAACTTTCTAATTTACAGTCATTAGCCCCGACCAACAGGAAGTCAGATATTTTGGTTTGAATGTGGATTTTTTTTTTTTAAATATTTCAGACTCTGAGTTTTTAGCTACTCCTCATAAGTGGTTTATTTTATTCACACCAAACTTTTTCAACATGATGAAAATACATTAAAGATGCTAAATTGTGAATGGCTATTGAACATCTTCACATTGGGACACAGCTACAGTAGGAGTGCTATCGTGGCGTAATAATCTGTTTGGTTGTTAAATGTATTACCTGAATTAAATGAAATCGAATGTATCGTCATGTGGAATCATTCATTCAAAGATAGCATACGGAGATGTTCAACTAATAAATATCTTCATTGCTGGCAAACAATATGATGCATTTGCAGATTTGTTTTCACTTCACTGTAGGTCCACGGCCACTTCATCCAACACTCTTGATGTTCTTAAATCTTCCTGTTACGACTCTGAGTATGAAACCGCTTCAGACAATTCAGTGCGTGAAGTGCAATTCAGTGCAAATCCTTCAAACGGATTTGCGAAACAATTTAGACAGATCTGCCAACTTCTTTGATGAAGTCTTTGAACAGAATCGACTCAAAAGAGTGATTTGGGAATTGAGCATCGCTCATGCCCCAGAAAAAAGATACAGGGCGCTTGTAATAAACTACGAATTTAACAACCAGTGTTGTGCAAGTTACTTCCAAACTGTAATACATTATATATTACTTGTTACTGTTATTTAAAAGTAATTCATTACCTTACAATATTACTGTCTCAGAATTGTAATGCGTTACATTACTCCTGTATTACTTTTGAGTTACTTTCACCAAAATAAGTAGAACTTAACATTCTAAAATGACTAGGGCTGTAACGATACGCAATATGAAACCGAAATCGCAGATCCAATGCCACCACATCTTTAAATTACAATTAGTTTTATTTGAAGTTAACATTATGAAATACGTAGACCTACACCACAAAACTAGTTGAGGATAAATTATTTAAAATTGGGGAATTCCAGCGTTTTGGACGTGACATTTGCAGTCAAAACTTGAAATCTAAATTCTCAGAAAATGCATTTAATACCAAAATATTGAAACGTCTGTTTATCCATAGGCTCCTCCCTGAAAGGAGTCCAGACATTAGAAAAATATCAGTCTACACATGCGTTTTATATTTAATATTAGGGAAATAGACAGTCATGCGTGACAAAAAAATCTTTAACTTTTAGGAGACAAAATATCTTTTTTTTTTAATTCTGTGAATTACACTGCGCAAATCGGATGAAGAAGGTTTGGCTCTCCACAGAACATTAAATATTCTTTTTTTTCTTTTTTTTTTCGTGTTCGCATTTATGAGGAAAAAACAATGTTACAGACGTGACAGTTCTCCGTTACCGAAACTCAGCGTATAAGGTAGCCTACTTCACGGACCTGAGAAATATATCTATATTGAAATGTCTACTTGTAAACAGTACAATTCAAAACGAAAGAAAACGGACTGCTCCCTGCCTATCTGTATGGAATGTGCATTTCTCTCTGGCGCATTCACTAGCCTACTGCGAAGATCACGAGTCAGCATCGTCAACTTCATCTTTATTAATAAACAATTAAAATGTCTCCTTGCTATATTTGACATTCATAATCATTGCTTTTGCCGGTTCTTTGTGAGAGCTTTTAGGTGCTTATCGGCAGCGCCGCCGCCCTTAACGCGTCACCACCGCATCAAAAACATGATTGCGTGATGAAAACATGAAAAATACCACATAAACACATAGACAGTAAAAGAAATGGACAGAGCGATCTCATTGGAACTCAGTTGAGACAGTTGAAGCCCACTTATAGCGATTTTTGAGAACTTCCGTTCCTGACGCGCAGACTCAGCCCGACTCAAACTAAGCTTGATGACGTGAGCAACCTGTCTGACAGACGTGAATCTTCTAGTAGCTGTGCGTGAGAATTGCCAACGTTAATCTTGCAGAGACGGGGAACTTGAGCAAAGAGTCCTTTATCGTGAGTGAGCAGGAGTAAGTATTCCGTTGCTTTTATGGACTCATTATCTATGGGCTTCTCCCTTGACGGGACGTCCCCCCGATTGCCTGCGAGCTTCTCCTCCTGTCTGTACGGTAATTTCTGTACAGCGCGACAGAGAGTCGAGTGGTTATGACGCAATCGTTAGCCTATTTTTACTAAAACTGTTTCTACGGGGCCATAATGTAACATAGAAGGTAATGGAGCCATTTATACATTGTCGTGTTTCTTTAGAAATAAATAATGGACAAATGGAGTCTTTAAACGCCTCAGATGTAAAGTTATTCGCTGTCAAAGTGACGCCAAAATGAATGGTAGTCAATGGAAATGCTAACGCAAGTGAAGTTCTGCTACAAGATGGTGGTACCCGGCCGGCTTCAACTTCCGGTCGATGGATTACCCCCTTGCATAAACATAGCCTAACTGTTTAGAAAGAAAACACAGAACGAATAGCCTAATGCGCATACGTCCATCTCGCGAATGTATACTCTCTTCTTCATGTCATCTGCATGCACCATTAGCCTCTTTTCCACTGGCCAGCGCGAGCACAGAGGCCGAAATCATACCTCACGGCACTCTTGTAAAAAATAAATCACTATACAAATATATCAGACGCTGCCATTTAGTCTTTATTTACAGACTTGGACACCACACGCGGCTATTGACTGACCACGAACAGGTAACTTAGCCTACTTGCATTTTTCATTCGTTAATGTCTCGCGGTCTTGCTGTTTTTTTGTTTGTTTTACAATTAAAACTAAAAGTCTGTTGTAACGCAAGCCTTACTGAACATGTACCGAGTAAAATATTACTGAAAATTGATTAGTAATGCCTTACACTACTGCGTTACAGCAAAAAGTAATATGTTACTGTAATGCATTACTTTTGTAGCGTTACTCACAACACTGTTAACAACATGTATTGGATTAAAATAAAGTAACGAGAGGAACGTCGCCCAACGCAACGAAGTAAAAGTACAGCTAGAAATGTACTCGAGTTAAAGTAAAAGTACCACATTTAAATCTATTCTTAAAAGTACAATTTTTCCAAAAAAACAACAACTGTAATGTAACTAAAGTAAATTTAACGAAGTAAATGTAGGCTTATAGGCTTCGTTATTAAAAGTATCCCAAAAGCACAATTCATAAACAAAACATTATGTAAGAGCTTGAACACCCATTTTTTGGCCATATACAAATTGTGTAATTAGTTAGTAAATAAAGTAAAACAAATCAGGTTGTTAAATATTTAATACAATTATAGCTTTAGAACTACATGCAATGTATGGTTTATTGCAAAACTTTAAGTGCTGAAAAACAAATATCTTTTTTTCCACAGAAAGAAGAAATTTGGAATGACACGAAGGAAAGTAAATGATTATAATCATTTAAAATTATAATTTAAAATTTTTGGGTGAACTATCCCTTTAAACTATAGGATTATAAAACTTTTTTCCATATACCTTTTAAAATGTAAAAGTAAGCTTTTGAGCTAAGTGACAAATAAGGCGATGAATAACTCATCAGTGAACCTCACCACACTTGTAGCATCTCAACTCCATTATTTGGGCTACTCAACATTCTGAACATTTTCAGTTTCATGTTTGGTCTTTCTGCACACTCTATGGCTCATCATCACGGGAACAGGAATTAGCTTTGCATCACAATTCTTTAACCTCAATCTGTCTGTTTGTGAGATTGGTACCACTGAATTCTTTGCTCTCACTATTTGAGACATGGCTCCCAATCAAGACATTGACAGATTTCTTAATATGACTAGGCATCACTGATCGTCCTCTGTTTCATTGTCTGATGTGTGTTGAGCGTTACCTGGCAGTGGTTCATCTTGTAACCTTTCTGAAGTACAAACCTCTTAGATATAGAGTGATCTGCTGCACTGCGGCCTGGATAATCACACTTGGATCCTGTTTGGTCTGCATGACTTGTTTTATATTTATACATGGTTCTACACTCTGCAGTTCCTCCTCTTCCTCTTCATTTAGTTGCTTTTTCTTGTGGCTGTTCTCAGAGCTCTGAAGCAGTCAGGACCAGGAGAGAGAGGGAGAGAGAAAGAAGAAGAAAACTCTCCTTTTTAAATAAAACATTAAATGGTTTCATTTTTGGAAGTTAAACTACTACACTTTTTTTCTTTAACAGCATTTATTTCTGGATAGAAGGTTTACTGCTTTTCTTATATTATTGTTCATGACGCGAGAGTATTCTAGTAGATTCAATGAAATGTGTCTCTGTACTATCTTCACAGTGTAAAATGGCTCAGAACACGTTAGTGTGACTTTCTGTCATTCACTGTTTATTTAGAGAAATATACAGCCACAAACTGTCTTACAGTTGTGCATTGCATATAAATTTACTAGACATGGTTATAAGTGGTTTCTGTAGATTATTTATGCAATAAAACACTTCATTAATGACACAGTCATGTTTCCCATATTAAAGATTTCCACTGAGATTGTAGCATTCAATTTCACATATTTACTGCACTTATTTATTACATTTATCCACATATTCTGGTCCCTTATCCATGTTTTATACTATAAATTAAATTATTAAAAAATTAGCTCTTCTAATGCTAGTGTAATATACACTCACCGGCCACTTTATTAGGTACACCTGTCCAACTGCTCGTTAACACTTAATTTCTAAGCAGCCAATCACAAGGCGGCAACTCAGTGCATTTAGGCATGTAGACATGGTCAAGACAATCTCCTGCAGTTCAAACCGAGCATCAGTATGGGGAAGAAAGTTGATTTGAGTGACTTTGAACGTGGCATGATTGTTGGTGCCAGAAGGGCTGGTCTGAGTATTTCAGAAACTGCTAATCTACTGGGATTTTCACGCACAACCATCTCTAGGGTTTACAGAGAATGGTCCGAAAAAGAAAAAACATCCAGTGAGCGGCAGTTCTGTGGGCGGAAATGCCTTGTTGATGCCAGAGGTCAGAGGAGAATGGCCAGACTGGTTCGAGCTGATAGAAGGGCAACAGTGACTGAAATAACCACTCGTTACAACCGAGGTATGCAGCAAAGCATTTGTGAAGCCACAACACGCACAACCTTGAGGCGGATGGGCTACAACAGCAGAAGACTCCACCGGGTACCACTCATCTCCACTACAAATAGGAAAAAGAGGCTACAATTTGCAAGAGCTCACCAAAATTGAACAGTTGAAGACTGGAAAAATGTTGCCTGGTCTGATGAGTCTCGATTTCTGTTGAGACATTCAGATGTTAGAGTCAGAATTTGGCGTAAACAGAATGAGAACATGGAACCATCATGCCTTGTTACCACTGTGCAGGCTGGTGGTGGTGGTGTAATGGTGTGGGGGATGTTTTCCTGGCACACTTTAGGCCCCTTAGTGCCAATTGGGCATCGTTTAAATGCCACGGCCTACCTGAGCATTGTTTCTGACCATGTCCATCCCTTTATGGCCACCATGTACCCATCCTCTGATGGCTACTTCCACCATGTCACAAAGCTCTAATCATTTCAAATTGGTTTCTTGAACATGACAATGAGTTCACTGTACTAAAATGGCAATAGAGCATCTTTGGGATGTGGTGGAACGGGAGATTCGCATCATGGATGTGCAGTTGACAAATCTGCGGCAACTGTGTAATGCCATCATGTCAATATGGACCAAACTCCCTGAGGAATGCTTCCAGCACCTTGTTGAATCTATGCCACGAAGAATTGAGGCAGTTCTGAAGGCAAAAGGGGGTCCAACCCGTTACTAGCATGGGGTACCTAATAAAGTGGCCGGTGAGTATATATATATATATATATATATATATATATATATATATACAGTATATATATATATATATGTGTGTGTGTGTGTGTGTTTCTGTGTGTGTGTGTATATATATATATATATAAAGTCAGTCACTGACTATCAGTTGATATATTTCCCCTTTTTAACCTTACATTTGTTTGCATAATATATTTGCATATCTGATGTTGTATGTGACATGTAGCAGATGATGTTATGCACATATATTCTTGTAACAGCTGTGAAGTCAGTCTATAAAACACATCACAGAGATGTATACACATTCAGAGAGACTGGACATTCACTTTTCAGGTGATAAACTACTCTTAAACTTTACATTTTCTGTATTAGGTTATAAGAGTAAACACTTGATTGTTATTTATAGAAGATCAATTTAAAATGGTAATACAACCAATATCTTGACACCTTTTTCTGAGACTGACTCTTTGCTCAAAATCAGCAGCACATAAACTTAATTCAACTCATTTTGAGCATTCTGTGTGAACCTGAGACTTTATGTGTGCCTGAGACAGAGATGAGTATCATAATGAGTATCATGCTGAGAACTGCAGTCTTGAAAGGTGTATTTGAAAGAACGTATACATTTATAAATGAATGAATTTTGTTTTTATATTACTATTCATAACAAATATGTTCATGATTGAAAATATTCAATAAAATATTAAATTTTTAAGGCCTGAGCACCGATGGTGTGAGGACCCTATTGGAAATGCTCCGTTTACTAATGAAACTTTTGAATGTAAGGATAATGTGAATGTACCTAACATAACTTTACACTTTTCCCCCAATATCACGGTTGCAATATTATTAAAGTATTAATTGAAAGGGATAGCCAGAATAATCGTAGATCTAAATTAAATCACTAACTAACCTTATGATCAGCTGCTAAATTAAGAACGTAGTCAAATTAAAGAGTTACTAAAATTTGGAGATTAAATTCTCAGAGTCAGAATTAAAATTAGAAACCAACATTTTTAATTAAAGTGATTTTTACAGAAGTGCCAGAAAAGACATACACGCAGAACACATTCGACCAGCATTGGATTCCGTCATGGTGTGGATCCTTACAAATTCAAATAGTTCATCATAACATCGTTATTATACATCATATACATAATTCACCCGTTACATTGCTATATGTAACTTTTTTCCTGCCCCTTCTTAAAGTTCTTCACTGTGGAAAAGCCAGCCCGCATGTTGACGGAATTGGTTACATGTTTGTGACGGCAGGACGGCAGGCTATTTCAAACTGTGTTTTAGAGACTGTCTTTGGTTTACAGCAGGTTTAAGGAGAAAATACTAAACAATGGTGTTGACTTATGAATTTGCACATGGTTTGTCTTAAAACATATTTAAAACACCACATAAATAACATTTAAAACTTGATTTCCACCACAGGGGGTCTTTAACAATTTTGTGAGCATTTGGACTGAGAGATAAACAAGAAGATGATGAATAATTCTACAGTGAACTTCACATCTGAAGAATCAACAATATCTAGACTGGACGTTTGTGTGTACTTAACCAATGTCTTGTTTGGTCTTCCTACACACTCCTATGTTATATGGCTCATCATCACAGGAACAGGAAATGGAGTTGCATCAGAGTTTTTCCTCCTCAATCTCTCTGTTTGTGAAATTGGTACCTGTCTGAACTGTTTGTTGGTTGCATTTTGCTTTCTTACTAGGCTTTCACGTCCCACAATATTAGCATGTTTTTTAATAGGACTATTCATCACTGGTCGTCCTCTGTTTCAGTGTCTGATCTGTGTTGAGCGTTACCTGGCAGTGGTTCATCCTGTAACCTTTCTGAAGTACAAACCTCTCAGATATAGAGTGATCTGCTGCACTGCGGCCTGGATAATTATTCTTGGCTCCTGTTTGGTCTGCATGTTTACAACAAGCCAAGTTTATTTATATATTTACATATACTTCTACTCGATTCAGTTCCTCCTCTTCCTCTCTGTCCAGTTGTTTTTCCTTGTGGCTATTCTCAGAGCTCTGAAGCAGTCAGGACCAGGAGAGAGAGGGAGAGAGAGAGAGGAGGAAAACCACATGAAGAGAAGAGCGTTTCATGTCATTCTAATAACTACTGTTACCATGTCCACTATATATTTTCCATTGATTATCGCAGGATTCTCTTTTATTCTGACACAACTGTTTATTGTGGGCCTTTTTTCTTTTGGTTTGTTATGTTTTATTCTGGCAGGTTTTGTTCAGCCTGTTCTTTATCTGCACCGCACTGGAAAACTCTCCTGCCTTTTCCATAAAACATTTGGTTAAATTAGTTTTACTAAGTTCTTTTACTGGACATTTTCTTTCTTGAATAGCTTCATTTGGCAAAATTACTGTTGTTGTTGCTGTTTTTGGTTTACTTAAATAACTGTAAATTACTGTATAATTTCAAATTAATTTTCAGAAACATGCTAATGTGAACCTGTGTCATTTAATGGTTTATTTAGAGAGATTCTCCACCACAATTATTTAATCAAGGATTGTATGTGTCTCATTCTACATTAAGAATAACTCTTTTTTTTGTGTTTATTCGATAAAGTTTATATAAATGTTTACCAATTTAAGGATCGTCACAGATTATTTAATTTGACCTGAAATCCCAGCCCATCTTTCATTTTACAAATGTTAGATATATAAATTTGCATAGCAGGTGTTAAATGTGTAGGACCTGCAGGACAGTTTTGGTGAGCCCTGTTTTAATGATCTAAGGCTAAGCACATAGTCTAAAGCACACGGCACAAGTGCAAATTAGGGCTTGTCCGAATCCACTTTTGCTAGTTTAACGACGGGAAAAATGGGCTAAAAGGGTTGTCCTTATTCTCTTAATGAGTAATTGGTGTGTTTTGGAGGTGACGTGCAATAAACCAATCAGAGTCTCATCTCCCATTCCCTTTAAAAGCCGCTCATGCCATGGCGGGTTGCTATTTGGCGGAATTTGAGAGTAGAAAGATTGAACGCGTCTCCAGAGCACAAACGGATCTGCTCGTGCTCGAGGTTAACGCGTCTCCAGAGCACAAACGGATCTGCTCGTGCTCGAGGTTATAGCCTGCTATCAGACCATCTACGGGACAAGTCGGATTCCACCATATCTTGTACACAATAATAATCTTTTACATTGTAATCCTTTTATTTTTAATATTTGGCATGTTTGTGTGCATGCTGCTGCGCGTCCCTGTTTGTGTAATAAGACTTTGGACTTTAGGTAAGACAAGTTTATTTATATAGCACATTTCATACACAATGGTAACTCAAAGTGCTTTACATAGAAGGAATCAAAATAATCAAAATAAATAAGAATAATTAAAACACTTTAGACCAGGTTTCAGTTGGTTAATGGTGTAGAAAATTGTGCAGTAAAATAACGGTAATCTACTGGCAGCTGGTTGCCAGCAATGTATTGTTAATTTTACAGCCCTTTACCATTAATTTACAGCTCTCGTTTTTTTACAGTATGTTACCGTAAAAATACCATGGATGGTCACTCATATCATTTGGGAAACCAATTGCTTCAAACAGTACGAGTTAAAAAACTAGTATTTATACTGATAGTACTGTGAACTTCATTTGAGTGCACTGAAAATGAATATCTCTTAAAGGTATAATATGTAAGAATTTTGTAATAAAATATCCAAAAATCACTTGCACAGTGTGATATATTTCCTGCAGTTGTGTACTTACAATATCCCAAAAGTCTCCAAAGATTTTTTTATTTCTGAGAAATTCCAATTTTAAATAAGTGGCCGTCCCGGAAAAAAATGTCGTCTGTCAATGACACGATATCCCCGGTTTCCGTTCATACTGCCATAGCCATAACGTAACCATGGCGATAGACGTGGACAACTGCGTAGTGCGTAACGTTTAGCGGCACGCAGTTCTTGTTTCTTTCAAACATAGACCATGGCAAGCAGACTTTGCGACAAACAAGGAGAACTAAAATGAGGATCAATATCAGCGCGGCGTTTTTGAGATGCCGAGAGCTCCACGTCCGCGACTAACTTGGACTTGACAGAGCTTCACGAGTCACGACTTGACAGCTTTATTAGACGTGAGCAAATGTTAAACAAATCAATGTTATAGAACGTTAGCTCAACATGATGAAATGTTAGAATATGGTCAGTATGTTATTTTAATGTTGATCTAGCTTGATCTAGTTTCGTATAGCAAACGAACGAACACGTAGTATAACATTATAACTTTCAACACACATTTAAATGCCGCTTAGTGTGATAGTGTAACGTTAGACCAAGTGAAGCAGCGCTGCGTTACCTTACAAGTTTAATTCGTCTAATAAACTGACCTGTGTGAGTAATCCAGCACTTGCGGGTAGTTCGGTAGAATTAAATGTCCTTATTCCTTTATATCCGCGCGTGTAATATCTGTCTCTTTAGCAATCGCGACCTGCTTCATACCACTGTAATGTTAAAAAACATGAATGTTTGCACTCATCCATAAACATTATTAGATTCCTCAGCTTGACAGCGAGTCCCATCATTCAGCTTATCACTGCGTCATAAACCCACGCCTTTATATTGTTGGAAACTGTGCTCTCTTGTGGTGAAAAAAACCCCTACATATTGCACCTTTAATATAAAACTGCAAACAACTACATTTACATTTACATTTAGTCATTTAGCAGACGCTTTTATCCAAAGCGACTTACATCTGAGGACTAAAGCAAGCGAGTCATCGTGAAGAGGGAAGAACGACGCAAGAAGTGCTCAAAATACAAAGTTCAGGCATTGCTCAGAGTAGCAAAAGCCAGACAAGGAAAGATTTAAAAGGGAAGGAAAGATTTAAAAGAGAGAGATTTTTTTTTTTTTTTTTTATGTTAAAACAGTGGCAGCGACAGAAAAAATCTTCACCAAAAAATCCCCTTAGAGTTTCTTTTATTGGAGAAGCTGGCATTGACAATGGGGCTCTGAGGAAGGAATTTTTAACCGGTATGGCTTTTTTAGTTTGTTATCTACCAAAGAGCTGAATGAATGATGCATTTTTTTTATGTTCTCTATTTCATATTCTAAAAAGAAATGATGGCAGGAATAGAGAAGCGGTTCTTTGAGGGAGGGGATAGCGGCAAAAACCCAAAGTATTCAATGATGGACATGGACAAACACAACTTCAAGTAGGTTATAAAAATGTCAATAAAAAAGTGAAATTATATAGTAACACTTCTACCGAATCCATGTTAGCCAAGCATTTCACACTGACTGTTCACATGCACACAGATACTTGCATTACAACAATTCTGTTGTTTCAAAAAGATGGACTATATGTAATGAGTTTTTCATACAAGTAGGGGTATAACGATACCCTCATGTCACGATTTTGTGCCACAATATGTTAAACCCCATATACAAGACATGTTTCAGATTATTGTACTTTTCTCTCAAAAGCAACCTCATACTCACTGATTCTGATATTGCTACCCAATGTGCAGTAATATTTTTGTTGGATTGCAGGACTATTGGGGAAATATTTGCTGTCAGCATCACACAGGATGGACCACCCCCAAATTGTTTTATGCAGTGGTGTTACAGCTATATATCCACAGGAGAAATCGATCAGGAAGCGATAAATGAAAATGACATTACAGACCCTGAACTCATGGAACTAATAACAGAGGTAGTTCATTAAAATGTGAAAAAATTGCATTGGTGGCAAATGTTCAAATGTTATCATTATTAATTCCATACTTTCAGATACTTAGTTTCAAAATAACAAATTGGACCCTGTTTTGTGTGTTTTATAGATTAAGGCAGCTGACAATGCAACCCTGATGGTGTGCACAGACAGGATTTTGTCATGTGGATACACAGGGGCAGTGTCCATACAAAGAAGGGAAGACATTGTGCGGTAGGACATTTCCTTTAATGTTAATTCAACTTCTAGAATTGGCCTTTTATTATTATTATTTTTTTTTTTGTTACAGCTCTGTAGTTCTGCACGCTACAGTGAGGTTACTTCCCATGCTGCAACAAATCTGCTCTGGAATGAAACTGTATGGGCTCCTCAGCTTGGTCCAGCAAGAAGTGGACATCTGCAGACAGCTGTTTGTTCCAGGATCATTTTGCAAGGCAAGCAATAAAAATACAATCCGTTATAAAATCGGCATTGAAAATTATTTTTTTTCATTGGATGACTTTCTTCTTTTTTGCAAACTTCAGGTGGATGCTGATTTTCTAGTAAAGTCACTTTCACCCATCTTCAGTGAAAATGGTACAATGAGGCTTCAGAGAGAGTCCAGAGTGGTCAACTTTCTGCAGGACTTTGTACAGGACATGGAGGATGAAGGTGAATAATTTGTAGGCCTGTCGCGATAGTTGATAAATCGATTAATCGCATGATAAAAAAAATGAGCTCGATCATTTTTCCGGACACGATAATTTCCATTTGCATCCTTGTTTGTTTTCCTCGTCTCTCTCTCTCTCTCTCTCTCTCTCTCTCTCTCTCTCTCTCTCTCTCTCTCTCTCTCTCTCTCTCTCTCTCTCTCTCTCTCTCTCTCTCTCTCTCTCTCTCTCTCTCTCTCTCTCTCTCTCTCTCTCTCTCTCTCTCTCTCTCTCTCTCTCTCTCTCTCTCTCTCACAAAGAGACTGGATGACAACCAGGGTTTGACATTAACACCCGCCAACCCGCCAAATGCGGGTGGATTTCACGCGTGGCGTGTAACACTCCCACTAGCCACTTTGGCGTGTTGAAAAATTGTAGTCTTGTCAAAAGACATCTGACATAACAAACGAATTGCATTTGACACTACGACACTACAACTCCCATGAGTACTACCTGCACATAGTCTAGTGTTTGCTCATTGGTCCATTCGTGAATCCTCTTGAACAACATTAGACACGCGGAGATTAAACTCGCTGACTGGCTGTCGGACTGAGGGCTGTTTTAGTCTGCCCTTAATTATCAACTTAATGTGATGATATAGCGATCTTTATTAATAGCAGGAGAATCCAGACCACAGGCGCATCTCACTCTCTCCTGCAGTGCCGCTGCGCGAGGGTGCGCGCGCCATATGACATCCAGACTTTTGTCAAAAAAACGATCATCACACGCGACTGGTCGCATGCACACACACATCAACACAGCGTTCAGTCCGTTCGTAAGTGTGCGTGGCCGATATAAAGAAAAAATTAAAGCTGCAAGCAGCATTTAGCGGTGTTCAAGCAGTTAAGGCCTTTAAGGCCGTTAAGCACAAAAGCATCAAAATACATTAAGTTTTATATAGCAAGCATCTAACCACTGAGATCATAGATGGAATATACCATGTTTTAGCATGATTTACCATGATATATCACATTTCAGTGTTATTTTTCATTATTTACAATGTTTCAGTATGATTTACCATGAATCTAGCATGATTTAAAATTGTTTACCATGATATACCAAGTTCTAGTATGATTCACCATTATTTACCCTGTTCTAGCATGATTTACCACAATTGAACATATTAGCCAATGCTGAAAGCTGATAAAAAAGATTAAAAATGTCGGTAACACTTTACAATAAGGTTCATTTATTAAACAGTAGTTAATGTATTAATTAACATGAACCATGAGCAATACATTTGTTACTGTTTTTGTTCATCTTTGTTAACATTAGTTAATACAAATCCAGCTGTTCATTGTTAGTTCATGTTAGTTCACAGTGCATTAAGTCAGAGCTCTGAGGAAATGCTGATGCAAAACAAACAATCCAAAGTCCCCCAAACTGTCATATAGGCCTATATAAAGTTGCCTTAATTGTGGATTTTTTCTTAGAAAAAATTATTTATTCTTTGCTAATTGTTTCTAATGCAGATAATTGTTCTACTCTGTATTACAGTATTTACTGCTGTAAAAAAAAACGATGCACTTTTATTATATACAATAAGAAGCTAGTTTATGTGTTTGTCTTAAAGGTGAACTATGCAGGTTTTTTACATCAACCGAACAGCTTCGGAGTCATTGGAATGGTTATATTACTCTTTTCGGGTTGAATGGTGGTCGTTTCGCACCCCCCTATCGCATGTGAGCGGAAAAAACACACTTGCAACTTTTCTCAAACTCAAGGCATGCTCATTCTCAGTCGCTCATGCACAGGAGCGTCGCTCTTTAAATCTATTTAAGTATTTAGGTAATCTATCTAATTGTTGCAATCTGTCTCATACAGAGACATGAGTGATATCAGCCTATTCTATATTTTACTTTGTAATAGAAGTAATGCTTTTCTGTTTCATGGCAAACAAGGAACTATAACTTGATTATCTTATATTGGCAAGTTACGATGCTTTTAACCCTACTTAAAATATACTTCGTTAACAATGATTTTTTTTATCACCTTTTCAGAAGAGGGCAACATAGGAGACATGCCTGAAGAGAAGCGTGATGATGAAGATGTTAAGGCAGAAACACGCATCAATGACATAAACATTAATGTTGGCAGGTTCTGCCAGTGGCTGACAGGACAGGCTCATGTTCCACTAATTCATGCAGACGGTGAAAATTTCAAAATTACCATGGAATTTGACCATGACTGTCATGTGCGCTATGGTACACATAGCATCTGCTATCCTGTGGTTAATTCTTGTTCCCGCTCAGTGACATTCCCTGTTACACACCTGACGACTTATGCAGAGTTCAAAAGTGTCATCTCTCAAGCCATTGTCCATGGGTATGAATTTGGCCGCTGTTAGAAAGGAAGTGAGTTGGAGAATTCCCCATCTCATTGTTCAGGTCTATTATAAGGTTACCAATGATAAAATTGATTTCTATAAAGTTCCAGAACAATTTTTAAAGGGTTAATTCACACAAAAATTCTGTAATTTATTACCCACCCTCATGTTGTTCCAAACCTGTAAGACTTTCATTCATCTTCAGAACACAAATGGAAGACCTTTTTGATAAGATTGATAAAATTTCTGTCCCTCCATTAACTTAATCCATGTGTCTCCAGTGATTTATTAAACCTTAATTTTATGAATCGGCGCAAGTACTTTTGTGCAAAAAACATAATTTACCTCATCGTTTACAAAATATCTCCAACATCTATTTTCATGTCAAAACACGCATCCGTTGTGCTCTTGTGAACACATTGGAAATTATTATTTTGTGACGTAGATGGATCCACGTTGCTCCATAAAATTGAGGTAAAAGGGATATTTCACCCAAAAATTGTCATAATTTACTCACCCTCAAGTTGTTTGAAATTTGTCCAAGTTTGTCTATTGCCGAACACAAAATAATACATGTTGAAGAATGTTGTTAACCAGCCAGTTGACAATAGCCATTGACTTTTATAGTATTCTTATAAGGAAGTTAATGGGTGCCGTCAACTGTCTGGTTAACAACATTCTTCAAAATAACTTTGTGTTCAGCAAAAGACTGAATCTTGTACGGATTAGGAACAACTTGAGGGTGAGTAAGTGAAGTCAATTTTTGGGTGAACTATCCCTTTAAACCACTGGAGTCACATGTATTATTTTGTACTTCCTTTTCTGGGGCTTTCATAGCTGTCAATGGAGGATCAAAAAGCTAACAGATTTCATCAAAAGTACTTAATTTATGTTCCAAAGATGAACGAAAGTCTTAAGGGTTTGGAGTGACATGAGGGTGAATAATTAATGATTATATAATTAATAATTAAAATAATTAATTTTTGGGTATAGATTCATAAACAAAACCTTGTAGTTAAATGTATTGAAATTATTGTGCAAAAAATTAAAAAGTGTTTTAAATACATGACAAAGCTTTTGTTCAAACACAGACAAACTTAAAGACTGCTAATGCAAAGTTCCTTAGCACGTATGTGATGTTTAGGTCCTCTATTTAACTAATGCAACATGTGTTTGCAATAATAAATCCAATGATGGGAATATCAGAGCTGAAGAGGTTAATTGTGTGTTCGCAGCCGTTTTATGTGTTGATAGCAGAGAATGTATAGCTGTTCATCAGTAATGTTTGGATCAGCTGGATCAACCAAAGTTTGGAGTTCCGTCATCTCCTCTTCAGTCAGAGGGCACTCGTATTCAGGCACTATAACACCAGTTTCTGAGTCAGGGCCATCAAAGTCAACAGCGGAGTCCCAGTCAATGTCTGGCTCTTGAAGGTCCTATGAATGCATCAAAACAAATCAGAGCTTTGCCAAAGTAACTACCTTTTTACAAACCTTAGTAAATCAGGCCGCATGATTCATTTACTCTCTACCCTTAAAAGTAGTGGTCTGGCAGGAAAACAAATGCACATATAAAAATGTCACCCGCAAAATTAACTGTCCATCGCTAATCCTAGTAAATCCTATAGTTTTTAAACTACAAAAGGGTTTGCGCTGGTGCAAGCTGTAAGTGAATCTGGTCCCAAGTCTTATATCTTTTTTTCTAAAAACATGTATTTAGTACTATACTTTTTTTTTTTTATTATCTAGAAACACCCACACCGTTGAGAAAAAGAAAAACTTACTGCAACGTTCTCTGAATGTACATTAGTGTTTAGCATCCGTGCAATTTCCCAAATCTGTATCGGACTCCGGTTTCCCTCAGTACGGAGTGGATGGTGGTTCCAGCCTTCAGTGAATATCTCCAAGTCTCTTTTGAGTCTTGGAAGAATTGCATAATGCACACAGAAGATGTCATCTGTACATGAAATGTCCAAGAGGTCATCTTCTTCAAGGGAGTGCAGAAGATTGTAGTACTTTGATGATACTGAGATCCACACATCTCGCCATAAGCGCTCTATCCTACGGAGGTTTGAAAAAAAATATCTTGAGTACAGTGTAAGAAAACACAACGTGTCAAAGGCAAGCAGGCATTACAGTTCTAATATAAAAACTATGTTGGTGCATAATATGGTGTAATTGTTTTGCGCCATGTCTCACCTGGCTAGCCGCAATCTTGGAAGTGTTAAAACCATATATACTGTATGTAAAGAACTTTTATTATAGAAATGTGGCGTCAATAATAGTAGTTTAAAGGGAATACCTGGGTGACAAGTAAAATGTTACGGTTTCTGGTTAACAATAAAAACAATGCATAAGACATTTACCAGATTACTCAAGTTCTATTATGTAATTTCGTAGTCATGTGCCAAGATGCGTTAAATGGTTATGAGTATTTTATACTATTTAACTTGGTCTTTGAGCATCAAATACATCATTGATATTAGGTTTAATTATTCCACTACTAATACAAGATTGTAGTAAACAAATCTGTTGTATTTAACCTTATTTTAGGAGAACAAGACAGGTGCAGAGGCGTTACTTAAAGGAATAGTTCACCCAAAAAATTAAAATTTTGTCATCTATTCACCCTGAAGTTGTTCCAAACCTGTATGAATTTCTTTCTTCTGCTGAACAAAGAAAACAATAAATAAAAATAAAAAAAACTATGCAAGTCAATGGGGTCAATCAACTGTTTGGTTACCAACATTCTTCAAAATATCTAACGGTGTTCAGTAGAATAAAGAAATTCATACAGGTCTGGAACAACTTGAGGGTGAATTGATGACAAAATTGACATTTTTGGATGAACTATTCCTTTAAAGGCAAGCAGTACTTAAAGTCAAGTCAAGTCACCTTTGTTTATATAGTGCTTTTTACAGATTATTTCAAAAAACCTTTACAGTGAAAATAGGATATGAATGCAACAAGGACTGAAGTCTTTCAACTCTTTTTGTTTGTCATTTCAATAACATACCTAACAAACTTCACCATAAAGGTACTCTGTAATAAAATTAGGATATGTATGAATATCAGGAAAAAATTGCCGCTATGTCAGAACTGAATTGTACCTTTGGTTGTGCACACTTTTTCCCGAGATGAAGCTTCCCCGATCAGTGCCACGGACAGTGAACATAAACCGGGCAATGTCCACATTCTCCACTCCCTGGTCAGCTCTTACCCTGAAATCACAGTAATTTTGATACCAATTAATTGAACTACTGATTTATATTTTTGATGATGGTTCTGTAACTTCTTAGATTAATGAACACAATCCTCAAGAAGTAGTCGATATTAATAAATGTCATCCAATATAGACACTGTAGCTTTTTAGCTTTAGAAAATACACTACCGTGAAGGTAAACCATGCAGCTGAGTTGCCTCATGGAAGAAGTGAAATGCCGTTGATGCACAGTTATTTGTGGCTGCATTCAAGTACATGATCTACAAAGGAAACATTTAAAACAATTAAAAGGCATCAAAGTTAAAACTGATTGGGCTTCTTCTCAGGAGGAATGATTATGCTCAACAAGCATAGCACACTGACCAAGTTCTATTGTGAAATTTGTTCGTTGTGTGCCTTGGTACATCATGTAAACTTTGGCACTCAAGCGGTTTATACACAAAACTGTATACAATGCATCTTGCGGAAGATTGTAGCCGGAGCTACTTCTCTCTGTTTATGTCTACAGACTTTCAATGAATTTAAGGTGGGACATTACATGAGTGTTATTTAAAAAAGTTATGTATCATAAGAATATTTACCAAAAGCACAAGGTCTATGCTGGTGTAACCAGTGTTCAACATGTGGAATTTCTAAAATGTAAAAAACCAGCAGCAGCCAGTTACCTTTCTGGAGAAACCATCCACTCCTCCAAATATCACAATGTTGTATCTAGAAAGCAATTGGGTATAAAATAACATTCATAAATAAAATGAAAACAAAGTAACGTGTATTATGAAAACTACCCAATCCAAAATGAAGTACCCAGCCATCCAGTAATTTAGATGAATTGCCTTCAAATAAACTTGACTTTAATACAAACCTGATTAACTTGTGGTTTGTGTCCACATGTACCAGAGACAAGGGTCCTGGTACAGAGTAAACTCTGCGGACAACACAGCCAAGACTTGACAGCCTTGAGATGATGCCCACAGAATCAACCCTATGCATGGAGGCTGCAATTCTTCTCCACTGAACTCGATGGCCTATTGACTCCAGTCTCCCTCTTACCATCCTGTAGCCAGCGTTTGGTAAAGTATTCTTCACTGAAGCAACCAAACTGTCAAGTTCATCATCAGTAATGGAACTATACATGTTCCTGACAGAGAGATTGTACTCTTCCATTCGCCTGAAGATTGTGCTTCTTGAAACACCCATCAGTTTGGCTATGCAAGACACAGGAAGTTGAGTATGGAGCATTTCTTGCAAGCGCTGTTCTCCAATCAAAATTTTGGGCCGCCCTGTGGTACCACCAGCAACTTCCACCGTGAAACATGGGACTGGATGTTCCAGTTGTGCCCTCACAAGGTCAAATAGCTCTTGCAAAGCTTGGGTGATAGCAGGAGGTACTTCAACATGATTGGATAGGGCCTGCAATAGATACAGCTCCTGACGACAAATAAATTCCAAATAATCCAAATTCAGTGGTGTTGTGTTGAATCCCAGTTCGATTTTGTGCAAAAGCCTTTGAAGAATGTGGTTTCTTAGCTGTTGCAAGACAGAACAAAGTATAGTTAATAATGTCTCACACACAAACCATCGTTTAAAAGTTATCAATCACGAAAATAGTGTATGCATTTTTCCAATTAGCATACACAGGTTGTATGCTAATAATTTTACCAATTAACCAATTACTGCATTTTCTAAAGATACCTACCCCTTTACTAAATCCGCTAAATGTAAATTACTGGAAGATTAAAAAAATGTATTACATGGCTTGGTTGAATTCTAATGTAGAATACGGTATGTTATTTCTGGATAACAAACAGCTGCTAAAAGTATAACAGAACGTTGCCATGGACGCAGCGGAATCAATACAATCGTTTTAAAATCAATAAACTCCTTTTGATCAATAAATATTTTGTGTCAAATTATTGATTTATTTGGTAGGTAGCCATGTAATAAGAGGGATAATGTATAGCGAGGCGGTCGTTATAGCGAATACAACCCCTTCAGGCTGATTCAAGCTCCGCTTCGCGTCGGCGTCATAAATCAGCCTGCCGGGGTTGTAACTAAATTAGTTATAATAAAAAAAGCCTCGCTATACATTATCCCTTATGCAGTAACGTTAATTGGTTCATCTTTTCAGTTATTAAAATATAGAAGTTTTAGCTAAAGGGGTAGCTAGCTTTAGCAAATTTCAGTAAGGAGGGCAGAAAACTTCTGCTATTAGTTTTTCTAACGACAAAAATGTTGCTAACTTAACAATATTACAGTGCAAACAGGAAACGACATCAATATCATCAAATAATATTACAATGTGATCTCTGAAAGATGATAATTTTGTGGCTTACTTGTTCTGACATGGCGAATTCTTCTCTCTGCAATCATGTCTTGTCACGTTTCGGTGTTCGGTGGTCTATGGTGGTGACCTTCCCTCAGAATCGACGGGTAAACGAGAGAGGCGGGAGACTCAAGGTGACGTTGAAAGTCAAGTCATCTTCATTTATATAGCGCTTTTAACAATGAATTGTTTCAAAGCAGCTTTACAGAGATAAACATATAATTTAAGGTAACAGATTGTTTTGGCGTTATAGCGGTTCTTGAATAATGTTACTTCCAGCTAAAGTTAACTTTGATTGATTCACCTCCGTCGAAATGATCAGACTTTAAACGCGAACCTGTGATTAACGCAGACGGCGTTCACATGCTCATTCAGAATTCTATAGTTATGTGCTTTTTAAAATATGTGCGCAGGTTTCTAATTCATACAACCCAGCCTAAACAAACTACTTTTCTTGCCTATAAATTTTGATACAGAATTTTGTTTTATTTTATCACTTCGGGGTACGCGAGCCGGAATTCACAGCGCTTTATCTGTAGAGTGGGAAAGGGATCCTCCATAGGGAGAGGATATTGGATACTTCAGCACTGCATTGTTATCGGGTCCAGGCGAATCTCCTTCGTCAGATCTGGACACGGCCTGGATCCGGCAGGCTGCGGGAAAACCTCGGGATAAACAAAGACACTAATATTAGCGTAGATGCCATTCTTCTTATGATGTAGCGAGTACATCAAGATTTAAGGGAACTGTTCCCAGTTCCGGCTGACCTAATCTATGCAGCCTAACATTGAATTTATAGAAGTCTATAATGTATTATGTGTATGCTAGGTCAAAGAGATGTGTTTTTAGTCTAGCTTTGAACTGACAGAGTGTGTCTGCTTCCCGGACAATGGTAGGAAGACTGTTCCAAAGTTTTGGTGCTAAATAGGAAAAGGATCTCCCACCTGCAGTCGATTTAGATATTCTAGGTATTATCAACTGGCCGGAATTTTGAGATCGCAATAGACGTGAAGGACTATAATGCGTTAAGAGCTCGCTCAAGTACTGCGGAGCTAAACCATTTAGTGCTTTGTAGGTAATCAACAATATTTTAAAATTTATACAATGTTTAATAGGGAGCCAATGCAGTGTTGACAGAACCGGGCTAATATGGTCATATTTCCTGGTTCTGGTAAGAACTCGAGCTGCGGCGTTTTGAACTAGCTGTAGTTTGTTTATTAAGCGTGCAGGGCAACCACCCAGTAGAGCATTACAATAATCTAGCCTTGAGGTCATGAACGCATGGACTAATTGTTCCGCATTTCCCAATGAGAGCACATGGCGTATTTTAGATATATTTTTAAGATGGAAAAATGCAGTTTTACAGATACTAGACACGTGGCTTTCAAAAGAAAGGTTGGTATCAAATAGCACACCCAGGTTCCTAACCGACGACGAAGACTTGACAGAGCAGCCATTAAGTGTTAGACAGTATTCTGGGTTATTACGTGTGGAAGTTTTTTGTCCAATACTTAGAATCTCTGTCTTATCAGAATTTAGTAGTAGGAAATTACTAGTCATCCAATTTTTTATATCAGCTATGCATTCCGTTAATTTTGTGAATTGGTAAGTTTCGTTGGGTTTTAAAGAAATATACAGCTGAGTATCATCGGCATAACAGTGAAAGCTAACTCCATGTTTCCTAATGATATCTCCTAATGGTAGCATGTACAGAGTGAACAGCAGCGGTCCTAGTACTGAGCCTTGTGGTACGCCATACTGAACTTGTGATCGATAAGACATCTCTTCATTTACTGCTACAAACTGATAACGGTCAGTTAAGTATGATTTAAACCATGCTAATGCAATTCCACTAATGCCAACATAGTTTTCTAGTCTATTTAAAAGAATGTTGTGGTCAATGGTGTCAAATGCAGCACTAAGATCGAGTAACACTAATAGAGAGATACAACCACGATCGGATGATAAGAGCAAATCATTTGTGACTCTAATGAGAGCGGTCTCAGTGCTATGGTATGGTCTAAATCCGGACTGAAAATCCTCGCAGATATCATTTCTTTCTAGAAAGGAACATAGTTGTGAAGATACTGCTTTTTCTAATATCTTTGACAGAAAAGGCAGATTCGAGATCGGCCTGTAATTGACTAATTCTGTAGGATCAAGTTGTGGTTTTTTAACAAGCGGTTTTATCATAGCCAATTTAAAGGTTTTTGGTACATATCCTAGAGACAAAGATGAATTAATGATATTAAGAAGAGGATATATGACCTCTGGAAACATCTCTTTCAGTAGCTTAGTCGGTATAGGATCCAGGCCAGCTGACAGTCTTGTCTGGGCCCGGGACAAGATAATCTTAGATGGGGCCCCCCCACGATTTATTTTTATTTTTATAAAACACCATATACTTTTACCCAAAATAAATAATAAAAACAAGTTTAAATGGGTACATTTTCTATAAATGTCTTCATTTTCTTTTCTGACATAGCCTACTGCAGTTCTTGTTAAAACACACTAGACATGCAAAATCTGTGCATTTTGGGCACTTTTTGTGTGAAATCATATTTATTTTTTGTCCATCAAAAGTGTGCTTTCACTTTTAAGCATGAGCAGCACAGCAAAAATAGACTCGGATCTGACCCATTATCTGTTCACCGATGATGACAGTGATGCATTTCAGCCGGCTTTTTATTTCTCATCTCCATAGTAGTAAAGCTAATCCAAGGGCTAGAAATCAATGAATTCTTTGCTAATACTTCCTCGTCATCATGGAGAGCGCAGTTCGCACCGCTTTCTCCTTTCCACAAGCGTTTGCTCTCCCGTGGCGTCTGTCGTTGCTATGCAACAATGAACTTAGGCGCGCCTGTAAAAACGAGCGCGCCGCGTCGCTATTATGAGCTAATATCCAAAATATTTCCATATGTGGCTCTTTCCTCCTTTCTTATCAACAAGTGGATTGGATTTACAGCCACCACAGCAGCAGCACCGCCGGTCGCCATGTCTCAGCGCTTTTATGAAGAGGACGCAACTAAACGTGCTTTGGGCATGCACGCGCAACCCGGGTTTGAGAAAACATGGTACCGTGGCGTGACGTTTAAAAAGAAATTTGTACCGACTTGGTACCGAAGTGCCGGGTCTTTGACAACACTCATAAACGTTGGCTGCGCTGTTTCTTACCTTGCTCTACGTTGACTTTACTAACGTTAGTTCCAGCTTCACCGTCACCACCTTTTTAAAAATATTTGTTTAGGACATCTCGAAGGCCTCTATTTTCTTCTTCTATTTTCTTTTCTTTTCTTTTCTTTTCTGAGCACCGGACTTGTGCTGACCGGACATTTTGAGCGTAACGTTAGCCTACTGAACTTCAAATCAAATGACAACATCATATTTCGATCAGTGGCCAAACCATTTTTTTTTTTTTTTTTTGGGGGAGGGGGGGGAACAATTATTCCATAATTTAATGAGGGCCCAGTTCTGGGCCCCCCTCCCTACCCTGGGCCCGGGACAACAGACCCGTTTGTCCCCCCCTGTCGGGGGGCCTGATAGGATCTAACATACAAGTTGTCGATTTAGATGAATTAACGAGTTTGCAGAATTCTTCCTCTCCTATAGCAACAAATAAATCAAATTTTTCCTCAGGGACACTACAATGCACTTCCTGATGCGATACTGTGGTAGACGGTTGCATAGTTATAATTTTGTCCCTGATATTATCAATCTTATAAGTGAAGAAGTTCATAAAGTCATCACTGCCGTGTTGCTTGGACACTTCTGAGCTTGAAGCTTTCTTTTTCGTTAGTTTAGCCACTGTTTCAAATAAATACCTAGGATTATGTTTATTTTCTTCTAATAGGTTTGAAAAATAAGCAGATCTAGCAGCTTTTAAAGCCTCTCTGTAAGCAATCGAGCTCTCTTTCCACGAAATCCGAAATACCTCTAGTTTAGTTTTCTTCCAGTTGCGCTCCATTTTTCTGGCTGCTCTCTTAAGGGCCTGGGTGTGCTCGCTGTACCACGGCGTTGGACTATTTTCTTTAATCTTCTTTAAGCGCAACGGAGCAACTGCGTCTAAAGTGCTGGAAAAGAGAGAGTTAAACGTTTCTGTTGCAATATCGAGTTCTTCTAAGCTATCTGGGATGCTGAGATGATGAAACTGATTAGGAAGATTATTGATAAAGCAATCTTTAGTGGCAGAAGTTATAGGTCTAACGTATTTATAACACGGAGTCGGCTTTGCAGCCTTGGCTAAATGTAATTTACATGAGACTAGATAATGATCTGAGATGTCATCGCTCTGCTGCAGAATTTCAACAGCATCAACATCTATTCCATGTGATAATATTAGATCTAGAGTATGATTACGACAATGAGTAAGTCCTGACACGTGTTGTCTAACTCCAATTGAGTTTACAATGTCTTTAAATGCCAATCCCAAAGCATCTTTTTCATTATCTACATGTATATTAAAATCACCAACAATTAGTACTTTATCTGCAGCCAATACTAAATCTGATAGAAAGTCCGCAAATTCTTTGATAAAATCTTTATGGTGCCCTGGTGGCCTGTACACAGTAGCCAGCAGAATTCTCAAATGTGATTTATCGTTTACACTATATATTTTTACATTAAGCACCAATACTTCAAAAGAAGTATATTTACATTTCTTAGTGGTTTTGAAAATATTACTATAAATTACAGCAACACCTCCCCCTTTGCCTTTCAGACGAGGTTCATTTTTATAACTGTAATCTTGTGGGGTTGACTCATTTAAAATAATGTAATCGTTTGGTTTTAGCCAGGTTTCTGTCAAACACAGCATATCAAGATTATAATCTGAAATCATATCATTAACTATAAGAGATTTTGAAGTAAGGGATAGAATATTCAGCAACCCAAGCTTTATCATTTGCTCATCTGTATTATATCTGTTTTTTATTTGTTGAACATCAATTAAATTTTTAACCTGACGTTTTTTGGATTTCCAAATTCGGGGAACAGACACAGTCTCTATATGATGATATCTAGGTGAAAGAGGCTCTATGTGAGGGGATTTATCTGACCTTGGTGACGTGAGGCCGCTAGCAGACGGTCGGTTTAGCCAGTCTGTCTGCTTCCTGACCTGAGCCCCAGATTGTCATGTTTTAGCTCTAAGACTATGAGCCAAATTACTAGAGAGAAGAGCAGCACCAGCCCAGGAGGGATGGATACCATCTCTTTTCAACAGATCAGGCTTGCCCCAAAAACTTTTCCAATTGTCTATGAATTTTATATTATTCTGCGGACACCACTTCGACAGCCAACCATTCAGTGAGGCCAATCGGCTAACTATCTCATCACTCCTGCGTACAGGAAGGGGGCCAGAGCAAATTACAGTGCCTGACATCGTACTTGCGAGTTCACACACCTCTTTAATATTAATTTTGGTGATCTCCGACTGGCGGAGTCGAACATCATTAGTGCCGACATGAATAATGATCTTAGAGAATTTACGATTAGCATTAGCCAGCACTTTTAAATTTGCTTTGATGTCAGGCGCTCTGGCTCCCGGCAAACATGTGACTATGGTGGCTGAAAGTGACCAATCAAATGAGATGTGACGTCATCCACCACTGTCCCCGCCTCCAAAGTCTCAAAAGTCAACTTGAAACGCGCGCGCGTATTCTAACAGAGCGCTCGCGGTGCAGAATTCTGAGTGCAGATGGCATTGTGCGCGCTCGCGGTGCAGAAACGCACCCGCGCGTGTATGATACTCTGTGCGCGTATGCTGTTTTTTTGCCCTTGTACCCTGTGCGCGAGTTTTGAGACTAAATAAACGCCATAGAAGTGTCTGAGCAATCAGGGGTGACGCAATGTCGGGGAGAAAATATTTTGCAAAATATTCCTCTACCCGAGGCATATCACCTCCTAACCATTCTTATTAGATTCCCTAATAGATAAATATATACATGGGGGAAGATAATTAAGATGAACATGGATTTTTCCACGATCTCGACACCTAGCTCAGTATGGAGATCAGTGAAAAAAGGGAAGGCTCTGACACGAAGATTGTGACTGGGTCTGCAGGAAGCGCTCATTCATTTTATTTTTCTTAGTCGCTTCCTGCTTATTAAATGGCCATTCAACATTTAATTTAGCCACTGCCCTGGTTACAACCTCCAGCAACTCTTTTTTATTTATTTTTTCATAACGGGAAAATGGCGAACCTGTGTTGAGAATATCTAACTCCTCGGAGCCAGATAAATCAAACACCGGGTCTTTAACACGGTCGGAAGAAGCCGCAGCGCGGGCTTCCGAACCGTGCGCGAGACCAGTGGAGCTGGTAAACAAACACTGAGAAAGGGTCGCAACCGTCTCAGTATTATATGCCAGCCCCACGTGCGAATCCCATGCATACAAGCGGCGCGCTGCCTCGACAGCCGCGAGACCTGATGCACTGGAATCGCGAGCCTGATCTATTTGATTGAACAGGCTCAAACACGAGCGGAGCTCTTTCATATAAAAGACAGTTTGCACAGACAGCGCCCTCGAGCGCTGCCTGTGCATGCTCCACTTCCAGACAAACTACACAGAGTGAGTGTGCGTCACCCTCGCTTAAATAATGCGGGCAAGGGGATGCACACTGACTGAATAGTTTCTCCTTATTGTCCGCCATGATATACATATATTTCAGAGTGACAGACAACACCAAATAAGACAAACAGGTTGACACAGAAAGCTTGCTGAAGATCAGAAGCTGACGCTGCTTTGTTCCGGTGTCCCTTTATAGCTTCCGCTCTCCGTCACATGCGACGTCACGAGTGACGTGATTAGGCTACGCCAATCGAGATTGAATAGTTGACTTCAGACGCTTCATGCTGAAGGCGTTCCCCAATGTGTCGATTTCCGACGCAGCGAGAGTTCCCTCGAAAGGGAACTGCATTTTCACTATGCACCCTGGGCATGGAATAATTAGCAAAAAAATCTTAAACTAGAAACGTGTATATCAATTGATAAATTTAAGAGCATCATAAAAAATGTGGTAAAGGAGACATGTGGTTGTTTTTCCCGAGAGGCCATTGTGTTTGAATGATTTTTGCATGATTGTATGTATGTATGTAGCATTTTTTTACTATGTTGTGTTTATGCATGGCTTCTACCTTGTATGTAGCATTTTAATATGTCGTATTTATGTATGGCTGCTACCTTGGCCGGGTCTCTCTTGTAAAATAGATTTTTGATCTCAATGAGACTTCCAGTGTTGGGGAAAGTTACTTTGAAAAGTAATGCGTTACAATATTGCGTTACTCCCTTAAAAAGTAACTTATTGCGTTACTTCGTTACTTTTTTAGAAAAGTAATGTGTTACGTTACTTTTGCGTTACTTTTTTTCCACCTGGGCTGGGCTTGTTTTTTTATACCAAAAAAGATATATTTTTGGGCAAATGTAAAGAACAATTTGAGCCGCTCAAACAAACCTTTCAGCTGCTGCTGTTCTGGGTAACAGAAGAAGAGGATGCAGGAGAAACAAATTTAACACTTACTTTACCAATAAAAACATATAAAAAAATCTATAGTCATTTTTGCTTATGGTTTAACTGAAAAATCGGAGGTCAGAAGCAAGTACTTTGGTCAATAAAGATTAAATGCATAAAAATTTGTTTTATTTAACATATTTAGGTATTGGAGGTTTGCATAGTGTTCTGATTCTGCATTTCACTGATTTTATTCATTTTGAGGAATATTGAATCTTTTTTGTGCAAGTGAGATGAGTAAATCCACGCTTACATTTAATCTAGAACTATAATAACCATCATGTTTACACACAACGCATCTGCACTTCGATTTGTCTCAACATTAGGACAGAAGAGCAGTTAATCAATAAAGGGGAACACAAAGTAACTTGCGTTACTTATTAGAAAAAGTAACTCAGATATTTTGTTGTAAATTTTAAAAGTAATGCGTTACTTTACTAGTTACTTGAAAAAGTAATCTGATTACGTAACTCAAGTTACTTGTAATGAGTTACCCCCAACACTGGAGACTTCCTGGTAAAATAAATGTAAAAAAAGAAGATTGTCACTGCAACAGCAACTACACAGTTACTGCTTTTAAATAAAGCAACAGTCAGCATATCATCACTATCTTTCTGCTCATCTTTGCCTGAAGCACAGGCTCTACTCTCGAGCACAATGGTGACCCTCAAAACTAATTAATTAAACTAACAGATCTCTCCTGTATCATCTTTTGCAACAACACATAAAACACTTCAGTTTAATAATTACTCTCCTTATCAGTTATTGACTTCACATAATTACTTCAGGGCTGCTAAAAAAAAAAAGTATTTTCTATATAGTGTAGCGTTTATACGCCCGTATAAATATAACTAATTATTATTCATAACGGATTATGATCAATAATTATTAATATAAAATAATAATTATTTTCAGAATTTACTGTAGCAAAATCAATAGTATGATAATTTTATCAGTTCATCCAATGAACGGAAAGCATAAACAATTATTAATTCTAGGAAATATAATATCTTCCTGGCCAAGAAAGACTAATTCCCAGCTAACAGCTAAATTAAGAAATAAATCAAGGGTAAAAGCATAGGTAGCTTTAGATAGCAGTTCAGGACAATAAATTCGTAAGCACATAACACAAGTAATGCTTCTCTTTTCAAATAGAAACAATACTTTATTGATTATAAGCCTATGACTAACACATAAAACTAATATCTAACACAAACACACGCACACGCATTCATACAAGTTGGCGAAAGAAAGAAAGAGTTTGGAAAGAATGAGTTTAAGAGTGAGGTGATGAAATCTCAAGATTCTATGCACTTATAAGACACAACCTGAACGAACCATCAATAATTAATTTCACCCTTTTGTTTCTTAGGTTACTAAATCTGTATCAAAATACACCAGTTCAGTTTAAGAGTCTGGAGGCAGTACTTGCTTGTTTGCATTCCTTTTTTTTTTTCTCTCTTGGGATCCCCTTTCGTTGTAGAAGGGGGGGTTTCCCCGAGTTCGTTGGCTGGTCCACTCGTGCCTGGTCTGAGGCGGGTTGATAAAGTCTTTGTTTGAAGCTGGCTTTGCAGAAGACACGTGGACCGAAACCTTGCCGCAAAACTTAACTTAGAACCGAGACTCACAACGGAAAACAAAGGAAAACTTAGAAAAGAAAGAAAATTGAGACGAGAGTAGATGATGGCTTGAATGAAGCTGTTGAACCCGTTCTTCTGATCTTAATTTGGGTTCTTTGTCTCTATGCATCTACATGGTTACTATAACCATCGTCTGCTCCACCCGACTTGTTGTTCTGCCGAGACTTTTTCCGAGAGAGAGCCCACAGCTTCTGTGTTCGGTTCTAAGATTTTAAACTCAAAGTTTGTCCAACCTCCAGGATGAGTTATGGCCAATTAGACACTGGCTTAATTTAGGAGGTGGCTCTATTTTCTTCTTATCGTAAATCATGCGTTATCTGTGATCTGCTTGCTCTCCAGCACTAGCAGAGAGAACAAGAGGCCACAGTTTAGACATTATTACTATAATAAGAATACAAAACATTTTACACAGATTTCAATCAAGCCATCTTTTGAATTAAGAACATACGATCCTGCTGACAGGAAGCGCGACACACTTTCATTCACACACCTAATATTTAAAACAATTATGAATTGTATGGCATCTAAGCATATTAGACACACACATATATTGTAGAAACAACATAGAATTATGTAGTTGCATGATGTTTGATTATAAGTCCATCGAGAATTGTTCTGGGATGAGTTTTATGGATTTTGATATATAAAGTGTGTTAGTGTGTAAAGTTTATGGGGTTTAAGCCATTCCAGTCTGAGGTCATGGATAGTTCCTGCTGAAGTCTGTTTTGTTCATCTCTCATGGGACCTTGGTCCTTAACCCTCTGGGGACCAGAAACGCGCCGGCGCGTTTTGCTCGTTTTTTTTCACATAGCAGAAAAATAGACTTAAAGTACTACCATCATTTCTGTTCATATAGAGTTAAGAAATATGAAAAAATAATCTGGTAAATGTCTACTTTTTTATGTGCCCACATACAATCGAAATAAAATATTGTGCTTTTGTAAAATAAAGAAAATAAACAGGGTGTGCCTTCTGCCTCTCAGTCACCGTGAACTTTTTTTCTGGAGCACGTCTCTAGTCTTCAACACAACTCAGCTAATACTATTCACCCAGCCATAAGCAATATATCTTTTAAATCATTTGAGTTTGTAATTTTAAATGATCCGATTCAACAGATTCAGCTGAGAAGTAAGTGTTTTTTGCAAGTGCTTTGTTCTAATCGCGATATAGAATAACGTAGTGTCTGTAAACGGAAAAATAGCATACTGTTTAAAATGTGAATCATGTTTGTGTGTGTGTGTGAATGAATGAATGAATGAACGCACAGATACGCACTGTTACAGACTAAATAACAGACAACATTTCATTGACTCGTTTTGGATAAAGTTTTTACTCTAAAATAGACATCAAATAAGCTTTTTTTAGGAGTTTCTGCTCATATGTTAAATATATAGTATGTTTTGTCAATAAACTAATCAACTAAGATGTTATAGTGTTTGTTCAAGCTATATCAAAATAATGAATCCTCAACTTTGAAATATGTATGATCAAACTAAGACATTTATGGAGAAAGACAATTTTCTTTTCAAGATGTTTCCAACTCTAACTTTGAACTTTGAACTGAAATAAAACCATGTCTAAATGGTGAAGGGTGTGTGATAGAAGTGTCCAGACGTATGCACCCTGTATTTTCCTTATATAAATCCAAACAATCTAAAAGCCATTCTTTTTTAAATCTCCTCATTCTTTGTGCAAGGCTCCTGTAATGATATGGCCTGATAGCACCTAATAGGGCCATTATGGGAGGGTCTTTGTCTTTCTCAGGTGTGGAATGCCACACATATTAATGAGAGATCACGCCTCCTGCATAAAGCTTTCTCAAACAAAACACGTCATTAAAAATGTAAAAGACTTTATTGACTTATCTGAATGAGTAGTCAGGATGATTCTCACATAGTTTTGGAGCAAATATGCTAGGCTATGTGATACAATTTTCAAAAGTCTTGTGAAGAAATAATCAATATCTGTTTTTCAATAACCACGCATAAACATTATTCTATTAAAAATACAAACATGTACATACATGTTGCTCAGATATCATGGTAGCCAAGTTTGTGCTATATAGAGTGAATTTACACCTTTGCCATTAACATGTTTATAAATAACTGAAAAAAGCACAAATGTCAGTGCATGTCAAAACATCCCAAGGGCCCCAAAAACACTCTGGTCCCCAGAGGGTTAAGAAAGACGTAGTCTGTTAGTCGCAGGGGTCAGGTGACCTCTTGTTAGGGCCTCTTGTTTCACCATTTCTGAACAGATCTGTCTTGCCAAATTATAAAACGTTGACCACGTTCTTCCTTTAGTTAAACAATAAAAAGTATTTTTGGTTGCAGACTCTCTGGAGCCTGGGGGTGATTTATGGCTCTGGGTTTGGTGATTTGAATCTGGAATGTGAAGCCTCTTTTGTGTGATTATGTATGAACAATCACATAAAAGCTTCAATTGTGTTTGGTTCATTCTCGTAGTCGTTACAATAGTATAATATGCACATCAGAATCTCGCTAGAAGTAAAAGGTCATCCAGGTACTTTTTTGCCTACTCTTTTATCAGTACTGTGAATTTGGACATACTGCTTTTGACACATACTGTTTTTCATCTACTATTTAATAGGGAAGTATGCGATTTCGGATGCAGCTTGTGTGTTTTTAAGACACATTTGTTGTGGCAGAAACAAAGCCAACAAAAATGAGATCAGGTGTTGCTGATTATGATGTCATCACATAATGTTTGGATCACCTATCTCATCCCGTGTCTAATCACTTATCAAAAATATGTTGTTTTAATACAGCTTAATTTTATATTACTACACTGTGAAACTACAGCAAAAGATCAAGCAGTTCTGCACAATCAGTTATGCAGAATTTTTAAACTCATCATTCGCTAAAAATGTTGAACTATGGCTTCAGTCAGACACACACAGAAATCAAGAATCAGCCAATGAATCTCAACAATGGTGACAATCAACAAAAAAGATAACATCAAATCTGAACATCACAAAACACACTACTAAATGTCAACACAAAGCCAACAGCAAAAATAAAAGCAAAAAAGTAAAAAAATAAAGAAAATAACCAGACAATTCAGCTGCATAATTTATTCATGATGCAATGCATGGTGGAAGTCATGGACAATTTTTTTTTACTATGCTGATACCCAACATGCATTTCAGCATGAAACTTTTGATTGTCACCATTGTTGAGATACATACGTCGATTCTTGATGTCTGTGTGTGTCTGGCTGATATAGAAGTTCAAAATGTTCTGAGCATAAACTTTTTTAAATCATTCATATTTTCTGGATGTGTAAAATCACAATGATCCCATAACCAAAAATATAAAACATCACCCATATAAATACATTAGACAATAAAAGAGATCAGTGAATCAGGCCACTAGATGATGATTGTGACCATTAATAAATAGTCACTGTCATCTGATCCTGTTTTCTTTCAGCTTTTTTGCCATAGCAAATGCTTTATAAAGACACAGATACAGCAGCCAAAGAAAAACATCTCGGTTACGGATGTAACCCTCGTTCCCTGAGTAGGGAACGGAGACGTTCCGTCGGATGACGACGAATGGGGTTTTGCTTAGAAAGCCTATCGACTTCGAGTATACAAAAAGAGCCAACGGCAAAGAAATGCCATGGGTCTGCGGATTTTGCATAGCGTAACTCCGCCTCACCTCGTGGGTATTTAAGGAGAACGCTGGCAGCAAAAAGGCATGTTTCTTCGCTGAGGAGCCAAGGCTGAGCTCAGGCGATCCCCGCGGTACTGCGGAACGTGGCAGGAAGACGGAACGTCTCCGTTTCCTACTCAGGGAACGAGGGTTATATCCGTAACCGAGACGTTCCCTTTCGTTGTCACTCCGAGTTCCGTCGGATGACGACGAATGGGGATACCAGTCTAATCACGCTACCTTCTCAGCTGTCTTCCAGTGCCCTGCGTAAATCTGAGATCCCTGTCGTGAGACTAGCACGGACGAAGGACTCCTATTTAGCACAGGAATACCAAGGTACACTGGGGAGCATAACCCAGGAACTCAGGGCTTTCGGGGAAGCTCACCTGAGGAGAATATCGCACGTATCCAGTCCGTGTAGTGGAATGGCGAGCAAGCGAAGACACCTGAGCGGGTCCGGCACTAGCTGGTTGAAGCGAGTACATGAGAGGCACTGGCTCCACTCGGAGATTGTAGAATCTGCCGAATGTGTTAGGTGTCGCCCAGCCTGCAGCTCTGCAGATGTCTGTTAGCGAGGCGCCATGCGCTAGAGCCCAAGAGGACGCCACACTCCGGGTGGAGTGTGCGGTCACACCAAGGGGGCACGGTCGACCTTGCTGCTGGTATGCCAAAGCAATGTAGTCCACTATCCAGTGATACAACCTTTGCTTGGAGAGAGCCTTTCCCTTCAGCTTCCCACCATAACAGACAAAGAGCTGGTCTGAGGTCCTGAAACACTGCGTTCTGTCTACATAGATGCGAAGAGCACGTACTGGACAGAGCAGTGCCAAGGCTGGGTCTGCCTCCTCCAGGGGCAGCGCTTGCAGGTTCACCACCTGGTCCCGGAAGGGAGTGGTAGGAACCTTGGGCACGTATCCAGGCCGGGGTCTCAGGATCACGTGAGAGTAAAGCCCCGTTCACACTACACGCGACCAAGCGACGCGATACCATTCATTTCAATGGGGAGCTGGCGATTTCCGGCGACACGCGCGACAGCGACCGTTGGCGACCGGATGGGGCGTGTCTGGCGACGCGACAAAGTTGAGATCTGTTTAACTTTATGCAAATGAGGAGCGACTTTCGGGAGCGACAACCAATAGGAGCGGAGCGCGTATGATCCTTCTCCACATCATTGGATGTCATTCACAAAGGCAACCAGTAGTGGGAACTCCCACTAGCGACCTCATCGCCAGCCACTGGCGACATGCAGCAACAAAGTCGCTTGTAGTGTGAACGGGGCTTTAGCCGGCCCGAATTCCAAGCACGCTTCGTCAACGGAGAATGCGTGCAGGTCCCCTACCCTCTTGATGGAGGCCAATGCAGTCAGAAGCGCTGTCTTCATTGACAGGAAGTTAAGCTCGACCGACTGCAAAGGCTCAAAGGGAGCGCTGCGCAGGGCAGTTAAGACCACTGCGAGGTCCCAAGAGGGTACGAGAGGAGGGCGAGGAGGATTCAGTCTCCTGAATCTGACGATCAGATCATGCTTCCCCACAGACTTACCTTCTATTGGGTCATGATGTGCGGCAATGGCGGCGACATAGACCTTGACGGTGGAGGGAGACAGCCTTCGCTCCAACCCTTCTTGAAGAAAGGAAAGCACGACACTGATCGAACATCTCCGGGGGTCTTCTCGGTGAGAAGAGCACCAGTTGACGAAGAGGTTCCACTTCAACGCATAGACGTGTCTCGTGGACGACGCTCTAGCGGAAGTGATGGTAACCACAACCGCTGGTGGTAGGGTACTCAAACCTGCCTCGTCCCGTCCAGGAGCCACACGTGGAGGTTCCAGAGATCGGGGCGAGGGTGCCATAGGGTGCCCCGTCCCTGAGAAAGGAGGTCCTTTCTCAGGGGAATCGGCCAAGGAGGTGCTGTCGCGAGGAGTATGAGCTCGGAGAACCAGGTCCGGTGGGCCAGTACGGCGCGACCAGAATGACCTGCTCCTCGTCCTCCCTGACCTTGCGCAGGAATTGCGCAAGAAGGCTCACTGGGGGAAACGCATATTTGCGGCCCCGCGGCCAGCTGTGCGCCAGTGCATCCGTGCCGAGCGTGCCCTCGGTCAGGGAATAATACAGGGCGCATTGGGTCGAGTCGTGAGAGGCAAACAGGTCTATCTGTGCGTCCCCGAACTGGTCCCAAATCAGCTGAACTGACTGGGGATGGAGTCGCCAATCTCCCGGGAGGGGCTGAAGCCGTGAGAGCTCGTTGGCTGCACAGTTCAGGGCTCCGGGGATATAAATGGCACGAAGCGACCTCAGATGCTTCTGATTCCATAAGAGGAGGTGGCGGGCGAGTTGCGACATACGGCGGGAGCGCAGACCACCTTGACGGTTGATGTACGCTACGGTCGCGGTATTGTCTGAACGGACTAGTACATGCTGGCCCCTGAGCACGACTCGGAAGCGGCGCAGGGCGAGCTGTACAGCCAGCAACTCGAGGCAAATGACGTGCCATAAGCGGTGGGGTCCTGACCAGGAGCCCGCGGCAGCACGCCCATTGCACATGGCACCCCAGCCCGTGGTAGAGGCATCTGTTGTTACAACAATATGCCGGGAAGCTCGTTCCAGGGGCACTCCGGCCCGTAGAAAACTGAGGTTCGACCACGGGGTGAAGGTCTGACGGCAGGTCGGAGTAACTGGTACTCGGAGAGTGCCGTGTTGCCATGCCCACCTCGGGACTCGGTCGCAAAGCCAAAGCTGAAGCGGTCTCATATGAAGCAATCCGAGCAGTGTTGCCACGGCTGCAGATGCCATATGCCCCAGGAGCCTCTGAAAAAGTTTCAGTGGAACCGCACTCTTGGAACCGCACTCTGGCTGGAGGGACAGTCTCGATCGCACCCTTCGCCAGCAGGGTGGCAACCTCCGCTCTCATGATAGGGGCATTGCCACCGACCAGAGTGGAGGGGACTCCCCTGAATCGCGTAGCCGAGCCTGATCGTTCGCGCGACCCAGCGGGATAGGTTGGGAAGCTCTAGCCAGGCTCCCAAGGACTGTACCAGCGGGGTCATGCGAACCACAGACTTCCCGTCGGTGGAGCAGCGAGGCGGTATGGCAGACCCAGACGTGGACGGCATAGCGGCCCGGTGTGGGGGTACAGCCATAGACCGCGTCCTGACAGAGGAGACCAGGGAAGGATGAACGTTCCACGGGGGTCTGCTCTGCCAGGGGTCAGGCGACAGAGGAGGATGAGAGCGGCACGGTCAGGGGACGGCGCGCACTGTCATCCGGCTCTGGGACAGAGGAGGACGAGGGGTGCACGGCCCGGCGGCGGCGCACCGTGTCGTCCGGGAACTCTGTGTGCTTAGAGACGGGAGAGTCAGTTCTTTCTGGATAAGGATTCTTCCCCGGCCCTCCACCAGGGAAAGGAGTGGCCCTGCTACCAGCTCCTGGAAAGAACTGATTCCCATCTCTGAGCAGCCCATCTCAAGAGTGCCGCTTAACCCGGCGTATAGCGGGGGGCGGGGCTGGAGAGGGCTGTGGCGTCCCCCTGCGGCTTCCAGAGCCAGCCCGGGTGAACGGGCGGGGTGGGAGCCGCAGGAGGGCGCCTTCGGCGGTGGGCAGACCGAGGGATCTGCTCGGACGGCGGGGCCGTCGGGGCCGTCGGGGCAGAATAAGCCTCAGTCTGCTCGTGGGCGGTTGAGAACTGTTGGGCAAAGCCCTCAACCGCACCGCCGAAGAGGCCGACCTGGGATATGGGGGTGTCAAGCAGATGGGTCCGCCCGACATCCTGCACATCAGACAGGTTCAGCCACAGAATGGTAGACATCACCTGACCCAGGGAGCGTACGGCCACTTTCGTCGCTCGGAGAGCAAGGTCAGTGGCGGCGCGCAGCTCATTGAAGAGCCCTGGGTCAGTCCCGCCCTCGTGCATGTCCGTGAGCATCTGGGTCTGGTAGACCAGCAGAATGGCCATGGCATGCAGCGAGGCGGCTGCCTGTCCTGTAGCGCTATAGGAATTTGCCACAAGTGTAGACGAAAAACTACAGGCTTTGGATGGGTGCTTAGGATCGCGCCGAGAGGAAGCACTCTGAGGACACAATAGCATCGCAACAGAGCGTTCAACCGGGGGGACCCCAGTGTACCCATGGGCAGCGGCCCCGTCGAGGGAAGGAAGGGCGGAGGAGATCAACGAGGGATCGCTGGAAGACATGGGGGTCTTCGAGGATTTTGAGATCTCCTGATGCACATCCGGGAAGAAAGGCATTGGAGTGGACGCCGACAGGAGTCAGCGGCCACACCCAAAACCAATCGTCCCGCAGCGAGCCCTCGGACAGGGTGAAAGGTTCCACTCTAGTCCGATGCTCGCAGCGGCCCGGGAAAGCATGGCCGTCATCTCAGGATCTGACTCAACAAATGCCATATGCACACCCGAAAGTGGCAGCACTGTCGAATCTTCACTTCCTGAAGATTCTTGCCCGCCCTGTGATGCTGCGTTGGACAACATATCCGATTCTGGAGCGTCAAGGGAAACCCGCGGGGCATCCGAAAATAGACCCGGGGAATCCCCTGAACACTCCCAGGTCGCAATGTGAACTCGCTGCAGATCGCCGTCACACCAACACCGGAGAGAGTGGCTCGTCTCGTAGAGTGAAGTCAGAAATGGCTGTGGAGTGAAGAGATGCTCTTGGCTCCGAAGCGAAAACATGCCTTTTTGCTGCCAGCGTTCTCCTTAAATACCCACGAGGTGAGGCGGGTTACGCCATGCAAAATCCGCAGACCCATGGCATTTCTTTGCCATTGGCTCGTTTTGTATACTCCAAGTCGATAGGCTTTCTAAGCGAAACCCCATTCGTCGTCATCCAACGGAACTCGGAGTGACAACGAAAGGGAACTAAAGTTCAAGGGTCAAGAGTCCAAATAAACCAAACACAAAACACCATCATGGTAACATCAAATGAAAATAAAATTCCATCTAAACCTCTGTCACCTTTTAATAAGACCTTATGTAGACGTCTGACAGAAATAAAGTCAAACTGGGGTGCGTTTCCCGAAAGTATCGTTAGCTAACTATGGTCGCAAGTTCCGTCGTTATCAGCGTAGTTCAACGAGTCAGTGTTTCCCGAAACCATCGTTTTAACAAACATTCGCAAACAGCATCGCAAAGTTGTGTGGTTGGAACGACAGCTCTCGAGCTGTGGTTAGAAGCATAGTTTCTAGATTGCATGACATGTGGACTAAATAAATCTGTATCTTGAGCAAAATAAGCAAGCTGACATTCAGTACAACCTGTGTCTTTTATTAAGAATACATACAAATATAATTTACGTCTTTGAGTTTGTCAGTTAAAGCACCGTTTTTGAAGACTGTGCATGTGCGAACGTGCTCTACTATGTAAGAACGAGTCTGATTTAATCTGGAAATAAAGCGAAATAACTGAGAAAAATCAGCAATAGTCCTCAGATGCCATGCATTTAATTTATATCAAAACATTTAGCATTAATTCTATTTCAAACAGTTTCATTAAAAGAGGTTATTACTCCACCACGTGTGTGACGTCATAAACCAACGTTGTTGAACAACCACTTTGCAACATTATTTTTGACACTTTGCGGGAAACAGTCGTGACTAGCTAGTTGATTTCTTCAATGATTCATCGTACTATGGTAGTGAAGCATCGAGTTACGTCGTTTCACACGTTCACACATTCACACATTTTCTCTGTCAGAAGCAAAAGATGTTCACAGTTTCAGTTTCTAACTGCTTGTCACGATGGTCAGTCCATTCCGGGGAAGCTGAGTCTTAGCGGAAGATCTTTGCAAGCGACTTCCTCTCCTCCTTCTCAGCCTTGCAAACTCTCCTTGCATGGTCCCTCTGGAGATGTTCAACTACAAGATCATCTATTAGAATATCAACCTTGTTTTTCACATTTGAAGCATGTAAATGATCTTCAGCATATCTAATTTCTGGGTCATCCTCGTTTGTCACATTTAATGCATTTAATTGATCTTTAAAGGGCACCTATTATGGCATTTAAAATGTTCCTAATATTGTTTTGGGAGTCCCCAACAACAGTTTTACATGCATGCAATGACAAAAAAACACTTTTGTTGTCTTATAATATGCATTTATTTTTACCGGATTTGCTCACCGACTCCCATGATTCGTTCAACGACTCATTTTTCCAAACTCCTCCTTTGCATGACGCTAATCTGCGGTGATTGGTCAGATGACCCAATCAGTTATCGTTAGCCCAACGCATAAACATATTGATGAAGCACTGCAGTACTACAAGGTATTGCTCTATTCTTTATGACAACTCCAATAACAATGACATACATTTCACATATAAAAAAAAAAAAATGACATTGGAGACCTAGAAGCTGAGCGTAACTTACACACACAAATACTTATTGAGCATGCTACAAAACACATAAAAGCAACAATTATTAATAATACTCACAGGTTGTGATTCGGAAGAGGAAGCTGATCCAAATAAAATTGAACCTTCCTTCAGTATCAACTGGCTCGCGAATCCACACTTGAAAGCATTTATGTTTGTAAAGCAATCGTCATTAAAATGACGCAACCACAGCACAAGGTTCAGCCTATACTTGTGTGGTATAGTTGTATATATGAACTGTAGCCACTTAATAAGGGCGTATCTTATTCAAATAACTTGTCAAGTTGACGTCATCTAGATAGAGAAAAAAAAACAGCTCTGTTTTCAGCACGCCGTTTCAGTGCATATGCCTTTAAATGATCATGAGCTGTGCTCACTCCGCCCCTCTGTTCTGTGCGTACACGTTTGTAACACAATAACCATAACGCGTTGTTCATTATAAACGTGGGATTATGAATTATATTGAGAACGTCGTACATAGAAAACATGCCGTAATGTACCCTGAGTGTAAACCGTTGACGCATTCATCGTGAAGCGTGCAAGCGATTTGCAAAGATATAAATATTAATATAAGGTTAATAAAACGTTACACTCACTTCAGTTCTTCTGGAGGTTCAGCAGGAACACGAATGGTTGGTACCGATCCTTTATTCAGGAGCAGCTTCTTAGCAAATCCAGCTTTATACTGACCCTCGTTTATAAAGCAGTCTGCTGAGAAATGATTCGCGCAAACATGAACGCATTGACGTTGCTCGTGGGGAATATTCCCTTCGAAAACAAAACTCAGCCACTGTGTCTCTTCAGCGGTTCGGATTTAGGAACATTAAAATGACTGCTGTGTTCCTTATTGCACCCAAGAACAGAACACCACAATCGCTTAGACGCCATTCTGCTCATAGACAGTGCTCCAGCATATCAACGATGACCGCGCCGGTCCACGCGGACTATGATTGACAGCTCGCTCACGAGCGAGGGCGGGTCTGTGTTGAAACGCGGCTGTCAATCAACAATCGCGGGAGGGGCGTCCGACCGTGTGACGTCACACGGTCGAACGGCTCGATTTGAGGCAGGGGAAAACATATAAGGAGATTAAAACAAAAACACTGGATGGATTTTTATCATTATATGGTGGTTGTGTACAGGCACTGCCAACACACATTTCAGTACAATCAACTTGAAAAAGTGCATGTACCATTATATGACCCCTTTAATATATTTCATGTCTGGGGATTTATCAGAAGAATTCATCATTTGTCCTACATTTCCAACATTTACCACAGTACCCAGATCCAGACTAGAATGCAGAGGTGACAGAGCCTTTGCAGTAGCTTGCCCCAAGCAATGGAACAAATTGCCACTCTCTTCAGAACACCGACCACAGTGTATAAGTTTAAAAGTCTTTTGAAAACCCATTTGTACTTTTTTGCTTTTAATGTCTTGTGAATGTTTATTTTAATTTTGGTGTTAGACCTGGGCAATTTTTAACAGCACTTTGGTCAACCAAGGTTGTGTTAGATGTGCTTCATAAATAAATTGAACTTGAAACTTGAATAACATTTCTTTAGTCATTCGGCAATCCTGCAGCCTGAACCTATGGCAAGAAGAACCACTTTGATCTCCTGAGATACAAACAACACAAACACATACAACCATGTGTCTCCACACCCCACAGAGTGAAGATGTGGGAAAGCTTCTTTCCCTCCTGTCCTCCCTTCACATTTTTCCTTCCCTTTACCTATTCTTCCCTTAATTCAGTTCACTTAGAATGATTATGTAAAAATTATAACGTTCTATGTCAATGCAAGCAATTTAACAGTCATGTTTGGCATCACTTGAAATGTCTCAGCGTGACTTGTACAATAGTCTCCTCCCCACAGACTTGATTATCTTTGAATTGATTATGTAATTGGCATGATGCATTTACCTGACTATTAATAAATTGTTACATCTGAATTTGTTCTGACTAGTAGATTATGTTGTATCCATTGTTATTGCAAATCTACGTCAAAACTTAGGTGCGTCACATTGCGTCTCCGTATGTTCTTTTGCAATAAATAAAATGATTTAAAGGGATACTCCACTTTTTTTGGAAATAGGCTCATTTTACAACTCCCCCAGAGGTAAACTGTTGAGTTTTACCGTTTTTGAATCCATTCAGCCAATCTCCGGTTCTGGCGGTACCACTTTTAGCATAGCTTAGCATACATCATTGAAGTGGACAAGACCATTAGCATTTCTCAAAAAAAAAATTCGATATTTTTCCTATTTAAAACTTGACTCTTCTGCAGTTACATCGTGCACTGAGACCGACGGAAAATGTAAAGTTGCGATTTTCTAGGCTGATATGGCTAGGAACTATACTCATTCCTGCGTAGTAATCAAGAAACTTTACTGCCGTACCATGAGTGCAGCAGGTGCAGGCACTTAGTCCCGGTCACGTTGGAAGTTACCGAGCTGGAGACTATTTTCAGGCGCTGCGTCATATCATTACGCCTGCTGCACTCATGGTACGGCAGTAAAGTTTCTTGATTACTACGCATGAATGAGAGTATAGTTCCTAGCCATATCAGCCTAGAAAATCGCAACTTTACATTTTCCGTCGGTCTTAGTGCACGATGTAACTACAGAAGAGTCAAGTTTTAAATAGGAAAAATATCAAAACTCTTTGGTAATTTTTTTTTTGAGAAATGCTAATGGTCTTGTCCACTTCAATGATGTATGCTAAGCTATGCTAAAAGTGGTACCGCCAGAACCGGAGATCGGCTGAATGGATTCAAAAACGGTAAAACTCAACAGTTTAACTCTGGGGGAGTTGTAAAATAAGCCTATTTATCAAAAAAAGTGGAGTATCCCTTTAAAGCACAGTAATGATTATATAGATAAAATAAAACATACACAAACCTGAATTTCACAGAGGAAATGCAGCAATTCTGTGAGGCTGAGAAGAGAGAACTGTTCTCGAGACTGAAGAGAATTCTGTCACGGTTTATGAATCCACTGTCTCATTCTGGTATGTTGTGTGTGTGTATGCGTGTCTGTGTGGGCGTGGTTACCAATTCCCGTTTGATTGTTTGCACCAGCTGCAAGTCATCTCATGTTGTCAGATCGTTGTGGCTTCCCCGGTGTCGTGTCCTGTTCCCGTGTGGCTCTCTTCTTCTCTTTGTGTGTTCCAGTCTTCGTTGATCTCCGTCGTTGTTTCACCATCTGGATTGTTTCTTGTTCCTGGTTCCTGAGCTCATCGATTTCATCACCACAAGTCTCCGGGTTGCCCATCGACTTCCCTGTGTCACAGCATCATCTGAGTGTTTGTCCCCGACCTGTGTTTCTGTGCTGACCATTTTTAATTAACACCTTTTACTTGCATTTGTATCCGAACCGTTCATCACAGAACGATCTGACCAGACATGGATGCAGCAAGCTCGGCCAGTTTGAGCGAATTCATCGCACACAGCGTGACAAGAATGGATCAACAAGGAGAGGAGATCGTGAACACAGGTCGCGCGGTTCAAGCACTCGTGGCACAGGTGTCCGAGCTCACCCAACAGCTACAACATCTACGAGCTCCCACTGCGCCGCCCACACCCCCCCCCCCCCCCCCGGCTCGTGGCTCGTAATGTTCACGATTTTGTTTTGGCTTGCTCGGTTTGCGCCACTAGCAAGACGTCTAACCGATCTCCTGATGGGTTGCTCCGACCGCTCTCTGTCCCTTCGAGACCCTGGTCCCACATCGCACTAGATTTTATTACCGCCCTCCCACCCTCTAAGGGTATGACGGTTGTTTTGACCGTAGTGGACCGGTTCTCGAAGGCGGCACATTTCATTCCCTTGCCCAAATTACCTTCAGCCAAGGAGACAGCGGTCACGGTCGTTGATCACAACCGTCAAAATTTTGGCGAGAGTTTTGTAGGTTATTGGGAGCTACGGTCAGTCTGTCTTCGGGTTATCATCCCCAGAGCAATGGTCAATCTGAGTGAGCCAACCAGGATTTGGAGAGAACGTTACGATGTATGGTAGCCAAGAATCCTTCATCCTGGAGCCAACAACTTTCTATGTTTGAGTACGCTCATAATTCGTTACCAGTGTCATCAATGGGCCTCTCTCCGTTTAAGTGTAGTTTAGGTTACCAGCCACCAATTTTTCCGAGTCTGGAATCCGAGGTCGCGGTCCCCTCCGCACACGCGTTCGTCCAGAGGTGGCGCCGCACTTGGACCAGAGCCGGTAAGACTCTGCTCCAAGCGGGGAGGCGCATGAAGGCCAAGGCCGATCGCCACCGGTCAAAGCCTCCCGTATACATCGTGGGTCAAAAAGTGTGGCTTTCTACCAAGAACATTCCGCTCCGTTCCGTTTCCAATAAGTTAGCTCCCAAATTTATTGGCCCGTTCCCTGTCACCAAGATCATTAGTCCGGTGGCAGTCCGACTCAAACTTCCTCCGGCGTACAGGAGAATTTGTCCCGCCTTTCATGTGTCAAAGATCAAGCCCGTGTTTTATTCTCCTATTAATCCGCCAGTCCCGGTTCCCCCCCTCGCCGCGACTCGTAGATGGGGAACCCACTTATTCGGTACACCGTATTCTGGACGCTAGACGGAGGGGACGCAGATTTCAGTACTTGGTGGACTGGGAGGGTTACGGTCCGGAGGAGAGGAGTTGGGTACCTGCTAGGGACATTCTGGATCACTCCCTTATCGATGATTACAATCGGCAGGTAGGTTTGGCTGGGAACGCCAGAAGGCGTTCCTAGTGGAGGGGGTACTGTCACGGTTCATGAATCCACTGTCTCATTATGGTATGTTGTGTGTGTGTATGCGTGTCTGTGTGGGGGCGTGGTTACCAATTCCCGTTTGATTGTTTGCACCAGCTGCAAGTCATTACCAGTCCCTTTATATGTTCAGTAATTTCCATCTCATGTTGTCAGATCGTTGTGGCTTCCCCGTTTTCGTGTCCTGTTCCCGTGTGGCTCTCTTCTTCTCCTCGCGTGTTGCAGTCTTCGTGGATCTTCGTCGTTGTTTCACCGTCTGGATTGTTTATTGTTCCTGGTTCCTGAGCATATCGATTTCATCACCACGAGTCTCTGGGTTGCCCATCGACGTCCCTGTGTCACAGCATCATCTGAGTGTTTGTCCCCGACCTGTGTTTCTGTGTACATCTGACCATCTTTAATATACACCTTTTACTTGCATTTGTATCCGAACCGTTCATCACAAATTCAAACAGCCCACGTTCACTCAACCGTAGAGTTGTCGTCATGTCAGAGGGTGGGGAGGGCTGCATTGTTTTGAGTAAACTTACTCAATTTCTTATGTGTGTTAAATATTAATAATATTGATTTGAATTAAGTAATATTTGTGGTTGTTTTGTTTGTCCACAATTTTTTCTGTTTGTTTGTCCACAAGCATAAATATATATCTAGACAGGAGTATAATGACGAGCAAACAGCTTTTTGAATTGTGTGTTTTATGTGTTGTTTGTTTGGGAGTGGAGCATGCACAGTCAGCTCTGTCATGATATGTAATAAATGAGTCACCTATTGCCACCCTGAAGCATAAATGTAATGTTGGGGCTATGGGGCGGGGCTAAGTGCAGAAAAAGGCAAAATGGCTGAAACCTATAACAGGTCTGTCTTATCCTTACCACACATCGAAACATGGTGTCAGAAGTAAAGTACTAAAGAAAATAAAGCGACAATAAGAGTAACGAAAATGGAAGGATTAAAGCCACCTGCAGGACTTGATCTACTGCATGATAATTTGTCAGAAAACTGGAGGAGATTTCGGTAAGTATTTGAGCTGTATCTAGACGCAACGTGAAGCGCTAGCAAGCCACCCAAGGTAAAGTCCTCACTATTTCTTCATGTAGCCAGCGAAGAAGCGCTTGAAGTGTAAAATACCTTCACGTTCGAAGAAAACGATGATAAACATAGTCTGTCGAAAAAAATGGAGAAATTTGAAGAGTACTGTAACCCGAAAAAGAACATAACCTATGAGAGGTATACGTTTTTCACGTCTGTGCAAGGGGACATGCCAATTAGCCAATACATTACAGAACTAAAGCTAAAGGCGAAGTCATGCGAGTTTGGACTGTTGCAAGAATCTCTAATAAGAGATCGAGTTGTCGGAACTGAAGACGCAGTGGCTGAGTTTTGTTTTCGAAGGGAATATTCCCCACGATCAACGTCAATGCTCTCATGTTTGCGCGATCATTTCTCAGCAGGCTGCTTTATAAATGAGGGTCAGTATAAAGCTGGTTTTGCTAAGAAGCTGCTCCTGAAAAAAATAATCGGTACCAACTTTTTATGTTCCCTCTGCACCTCCAGAAGAAGTAAGTGTAAAGTTTTATTAACCTTTATATTAATCTTTGCAAATCGCGAAAAAAAAGTTTTTCATGAACATTAGTTGTAACGTCAATCTTTCTAACGTATGCATCACTAAACACATAGCGTTCGTATCTCACTACTCTACCCTGCCAGTGCATACAAAAATAGATCAAAGTGACATTACGTTAACCAACCATTCAGAAACGTCCTGTTCGAGCCTTAATTGTCGAACTTCTTTGCGGCCGTCATCTTGTTCCGGGTCCGACTCCTGTTAAAACTCATACGGTTGCACAGATGTGTCCTCAGAGACTCCCGCTGCCATTCTTTCTCCAAAATATACCCTCAACTGTTGTCAAGGAAACACTCCACGTGCGTTGTGTCAAAACGCCAGCAGAACAGAAGGGCGGGGTGAGCGAAGCTCATTATCATTTAAAGGCATATGCACTAAAACGGCGTGCTGAAAACAGAGCTGTTTTTGACCAGGTAAAATTAGTGTTTTCTTAAAATAGTAATGAGAATAAAAAAAAAAGTATATTTACAAAGTTTTTATTTAGACCCCAAACATTCATATTAACTTGTACAAAAATGGCATTAGGCTACACACGTTCCGAATTCTGACACTGCAGCATGCAGCCTCTGCATGGGTTGTACCATGTGAGGGAGTGTTCCCCTCCTCTCCCAAATAGAGTTGGTTGGGTCCATAGCCATCTTTTTCAAAATGTTTTCTCAGGTAGGCTACCGATAGCTGGGCCAGCCCTACCGTAACGGTACGCGTCAGGGAGGAAGAGGCCAGGAAGGGCTGAAAAAAAAAGAAAGGCATGGAGGAGGATGCTGCCAAATGTGCCAAGCTTACAGATTTATTTTCAAGAGGACAAACACAAGTGGCAGAGATAGGCCTAAGAATGATTAGCATTAGCAACGCAAGTATTCGGCAAATACCGCTGTAGCGTTGTCAACCTTTTCAAAAGCAAAATATTAAATTTAATTAAAATATTAGCCTTTTTGTATCACCCAATATATGGTGATTCATAGACTTTGAAAATATTATGCAAATATTGATAACAAAACTCAAGCTTGATCTGTGTATGCAGTAAAATGACCTCTTAATTATTTTTTTGTAGCTTCTGAGCAGCAGATAAACCAGTCCCCCACTGAAAATGAGGAGGCACATGCAATTTCTTTCCCTGCTGTGTACAGTCAAAGGCATAACCAATTGTGTTTATCTGAACTTTGTGTGTTTTTGACATAGCCTTGTGTATTTGACCGTTTTTTGGCTGAAACGCAATTAGATGCGAAAGAGAAATTAGTTTAATACTCACAGGAAACTCCGTCTGACAGCCAGCTTTCTGTGCGTGCTTTTAAGATGTGTGCACTCAGAAAACCATATTACAGAAGTTTAAACTGATATGGCTTTAAAAGGAATGCAAATAATACAATTTCATGATGACGAAGAGCTGCAATGTCTCGTGAGCGTGGCCACGATAGAGATGATAATCAAAACCAAACAGATTTTGTTCTTGTTTTGTTAGTTTTTGGCAGATTTGCATATCTAATGTTTGGTGATTTGTTGCCTATGGAGTCATGCACATATTCTTGTGACATCTGTGAAGTCAGTCTACAAAGCACAGCACAGAGATTTATCCAGAGAGCCTGAACATTCACTCTTCAGGTGATGAATTTTTAATAAATTTTCTTGTTTTCAGCTAAATAATATACATTTTTGTAAGATGGTTTAAAATAACACTGATACCTAAAATATTTTAAAAAGAACGTGAAAGACAGTTAAAAGTAGAACTGATTACATTTTTTATGCAAACCTATAGGCTATGTAAGGATTTGAAATAGTAACCATTTCATGTTCTGAAGTCATTTAATATTGGATTGATTTTTTTCTAATGTTATGTGGGTGTATCAAAGTGATCTGCCTTAAAATTACCTTACAGTAAATGTTAGACATTTAATGTTGACATATGAATTTGTAATTGTGTGGAATTGCACACTGTTTGAAAACCTTCTATTTGTATTGTTAAACACATAACATTGTCTTGTTTCATATACAGTCTAAATTACATTTTCTCTTTTCCTATTGATCACAGCTGCTATAATATTAGTTACATTTTTCTTGAGTTTTTGAACTGAAAAGAAAAAAAAACAGAAGAGATGAATAATTCTACATTGAACTTCACCGCACCTGAAACATCTACAAACTCCACAATTCAGTCCACTGGGCTTGTGGGAAGTCTGGACATTTGTATACACATCATCAATTTCCTGTTTGGTCTTCCTACACAGTCCTATGTTGTATGGCTCATCATCACAGGATCAAGAGTTGCATCAGGATTATTTAACCTCAATCTGTCTGTTTGTGAGATTGGTAACTGTCTGATTTCTTTTATCAGTATATTTAATTATTGTACTGGGTTTTCATATCTAACAACACTATCAGTGTTTTTGATAGGACTAGGCGTCACTGGTCGTCCTCTGTTTCAGTGTCTGATCTGTGTTGAGCGTTACCTGGCAGTGGTTCATCCTGTAACCTTTCTGAAGTACAAACCTCTCAGATATAGAGTGATCTGCTGCACTGTGGCCTGGATAATCACACTTGGATGCTGTTTGTGCTGCATATATACTATTAGCTTGTTATATATTTATGTATGCTTCTACTCCATTCAGTTCCTCCTCTTTCTCTCCATCCAGTTGTTCTGCTGTATGGCTGTTCTCGGAGCTCTGAAGCAGTCAGGACCAGGAGAGAGAGGGAGAGAGAGAGAGGAAAACCACATGAAAAGAGAGCCCGTTCTCATCCCAAGGCGTAATATACTGACTCTTTTGCCAAAGCGTCTATATCCCACGCACATGGCACCCTTTAGCGTCATATGAGACGCAGATATATGGCGCCTCCTAGTGGTCTAACCCTAACACTACCCCAGACCTAAACCTACCCAAAACCGAAGCGTGTTATATTGACGCTAAAGGGTGCCATATGCGTTGGATATAGACGCTTTGGCAAAAGAGTCAATATATTACGCTTTGGGATGAGAATGCGTTGGAAAAGAAGAGCATTTTATCTCATTCTAATAACTACTGTAGGCATGATTATTTTCTTTGTGCCATTTACAATCTCAGGATTTTCTTTCATTCTAACACATAAGTATATTGCTGAACTTTTTTGTTTTAGTTTTATTTGTAATGTACTGGTTGATTTTGTTCAGCCTGTTCTTTATCTGCACTGTGTTGGGAAAATCTCCTGTCTTTTCTCTCCATAAAACATTACTTTTTTCAAATACCTTTGACTGGAAAATTTACATTTACAAAGTTACATTCATACATTTTAAAACAACAACTTTTCATGTTCTTTCATGACCTCAAAACATGTTAATGCATATGTATTTTAGTATTAGAGAGATTCCCCATCAACTCTATATTGTTTGACATATTATTTAGAAGTTTTCGCATAGTATAGTATATATAATGCATTTCCGTTGTGACATTACACTTTAATGCAGGAGAGCCGTGACAAGGGACACACAGGTCCAGCAAAGTCCATGTCATTTTCCCAGATGATTTTGTCATTTAAATGGTAATTTCGTTAAGGTACCCAAAAATAAAAACTGCTCTTAGACTAGATTACAATCAGTCATCAGGGACGGATTATGACGCGGTCGTGCCCTGGGCATGGGGGGAGGGGTGGGAGGGGAGTGAGATAGTAAGAAAAGGGAAAGAATGCTTTTGGAGTATACAACCCCTAATTATTATTTATTGGTCAAACTCAATAAATGCTTACATTTTCACATGCTACCATATTGTTTAGAAAAAGGCAGTATCTCTGTGCAGGAGAACAGGCATAAAAAAATAATAATAATTATATATCTGTATAGTATTATTATATAAGTATATATAAGCAATAAGGTACGAGAGGCTGTGCTGTATCGTAAATAAGTAACGGCTGAAGGGCCGTAATACAAAAATATGTTTTAGTGCAACTTTCATGAAGTAAAATCACTAAAAGCCTTCCTTCCGCTAGAAAAAAATAGTCCCTGACCGTGAACAGCAACAACGTTCCAATGTGTAATATGCATGAAAGCTCAAATAAAAACAACATAGGAACTGCAGTGTTGCGCAGTGATAAATAGAACCGTTGGGTGAAGCGGTCATAGACGTGTTTTATCATGAATAAAGCACAGCTATTGACCAATCAGAATCAAGGATTGGAACTAACCGTTTTATAAACAAATTGAAGTGTCCAGCCAATAGTATTATTTAAAACACAACTTAATGTGATTTAACAGATTTGAATTAGTATCAAGGTTAGGGCCTATACACCTGTTGCTCCCATCCCATCTTTATACCATTTCTCTCTTCTATTTACCATGTTAGAAAAGTATCACATTCAGTATATCCAAATTAAAATGACATATACAGTCATATACAGAGACTGCGAGTGATCACGGAAAATAAATAAATAAAATAAATTAAAATGAAATAAAGATAAGTTTATCTTTTTTACAGCGTTGAACTCCCGTCTTTGTCGGATCGTCTCCGCAGAAAAATCCTGGACGAATGCGAGTTTGGATCCGTCATGTGTAATGTCCCGTTGTCTTGTGGAGCGTAGGACGAATTCTTTATCCTGATAATTGAGAAAGCGAAGGAGGACGGCTCGGTTCTGGTTGGGAACTGCTGAGGCCAGGGTACGGTGCTCTTTTCAGTATGAATACTCTGTCGGGTTCGATGCCCAGCCACCCGGGGTAGCATATCGGTTACAAAGTCCAAAAGATGACGCTTACCCTCAGCCCCCTCCTTAAGACCAAACAACCGAATATTTTTCCTCCTACTGCGGTTTTCCAGGTCCTCTGTCTTTTCTTCCAGGTATGTGAGCCGCTTTGTTGCTTTAACCAGAGCCCTCTCAGTCTTGTCCAACGCGTCCTCTGTAGTGGCTATGCGGGCTTCAGCCTCCTCGTTTCGTTGTTCATTGGCTGTTACATCTCGTTTAATTTCACCAAAATTGTTCTCCATCACCTAGATAGAGTTCGTCAGCTCACCCAGTTGGTTGTTTATACCGTCCAGCTTCGAGCTGAACTCGGAGCGGAGTGATTTAAGCTCAGTTAGCACGTCGGCCACATTAGCCATGCTATTAACGTTAGCTTCGACACTCTCGACCGGAGATGATGGCTTCACGCTTCGTGAGCTTGTTTTTCGAGCGTTCGATAAGATGTCACACTCCTTTGCTTCTGGGGGCTTAGGCATTATTTATATTATGTAGTTGACCAGGGGGCTGTTCCATAAACCAAGATTAGAGTATAAGCCAGGCTTATTTCGGTTAGTCAGGCTTATTGTTGGTAGATTCAGTTTCATAAATCAAACTTAAAAAAGTTCAAACTCAGTTACCCTGGCAACTTATGCTGGGAAACTAGCCTGGTCCAGGGCAGGCTAACTGTCAGGCTAAGCCTCAGTTGTTACACAGATCCTCAACACTGACCGACAAGAACACAATTATATTACCACTGACAGTCTCTAATACCATCATTGGACTTTATAAATACACAGTTTACAGAAAATCAACTTAAATAAGGCTGCAATATAGACAATATAGACACATGAACCTACTCAGTATTGTCCATCAGAATCTTTTAATTTCGTTCCCATAACCACTGCACAGGTTCATAACGCCCTAACGAAACTAGATACAAAAAAAAAGGGCTGGAATTGATAAAATTGAGCCCTATTTTCTAAAATTGGCAGCTGATCTTGTAGCAGAGCCTATAGCCTCTATAATTAACTTAAGCATCGTCTCAAATGTCATACCAAAAATGTGGAAATCAGCAATGGTTACTCCATTACTAAAGGGCGGAGATCCCTCGGATCCAAATAATTACCGTCCTATTTCTAGATTGCCAGTTATAGCGAAAGTTTTTGAATCACTGATAAACAGAGCCGGACAGTTACGGAGTACATTAACTTGAGTACAGTACTTAAGTACAATTTTGAGGGATCTGTACTTTACTCGAGTATCATTTTTGGGGAGTACTCATGACTTTACTCAAGTACATTTGAGAGGCAAATATTGTACTCTTTACTCCACTACATTTCTATTTATAACCGTGAGTACCCGAGTAAAAAAAAAAGAAAAAGAAAAAAAAAAGGAAAAATCTCGGAAACCCTCAATTTGTTGTTTCCCTCTCAAACGTGATTGGATTGTGCAGGCGCCACTGATTGGGACAGCCTATCAGCAATCACCTTCAGCTTTCCGCCAAAGTCAACTCCATGGTCAGATTTTATATTACACATTAATGTAAGCTAAGCATTTGCTGTGATGTTCTTGAGTATGCGGTGTGTTTAACACAGTCAGGTTCAAATGTGGCAGTGGCGTAGCCACGAGGGATTTCTGATTGCTTAAAAAAAAAAAAAAAAAAAACTTACGGAGGCAAAATATATTTTTACTGATTATGTGAATTACACTGCGCAAACCAAAGTAGGCTACTACCCAGCGAATGAAGAAGGGTTGGCGCTCAGTCTCCACAGTACATAAAATATTCATTTTGTTTTATTTTATTTTTCGTGTTCGCATGAGGAAAAAACAATGTTATGGATGTGTTCTCCGTTACGGACGCAAGCACTCTGAAAGCGGCATAAAAGATGCTTTAAAACTTTCACAGAGACATCAAACAGAAAACACAAAACCTTTCTGTAACCTGAATTTCGTTTTGCATTAATTGTATCTTAATTTTAATCAATGTTTCATCAACCAATTGCCTGGGTTTAATAAATAAGAAGTAAATATAGCAGACAATAGATAAGAAACGGACGCGCCGGCGCGTGAACTGGAGCGCGTCTCATAATGAACCGAAACTCAGAGTAAGATTATACTCGCCTCACAGACATGTCTTATAAACAGAACAATTCAAAACGAAAGAAAACAGACGACAGACTGCTCTCTGCTTATGTCATCCGTATGAAATGTGCATTTCTCTCTGGCGCGTTCACTACTGAAGATCGCGAGTCGGCATCGTCAACTTCATCTTAGCCAACACTAACAAAGAAAACTCTTGTTTATTAACAAGTGTTTATTAATAAACAATTAAAATATCTCCTTGCTATATTTTACATATTCATAATCATTCCTTTTGCCGGTTCTTTGTGACAGCTTTTAGGTGCTTTATTGGCAGCGCCACCCTTACATGTGATGTGATGTGTGTGTGTGCGTGTGTGTGTGTGTGTGTGTGTGTGTGTTGTCCCTGCATTTAAAGATGGGACCCACCAAAAATTTAATTAAATAAAGCAACATGGTAAAAAGATGAAAATGACTTGATTTTACTTTCAATTTCTTTTACATTCTCCAAGGTATTAACATTACCATTTTTCATAACTCCATGTAGGACGTTTCTGTGCATAAATGTAAGCACTGTGGCAGTAGACTAGTAATGCAATATTTAGAAAATCTACTCTTGTACTCTTGATACTCAAGTACTTTTAAAAACAAGTACTTTAGTACTTTTACTTAAGTAGACATCTGACTGTAGTACTTTTATTTGTACTTGAGTAAAATTTAGCAAGGGGTGTCTGTACTTTTACTCAAGTAACAAAGCTCTGTACTCTGTCCTTCTCTGCTGATAAATGACCAATTAAAACTATTTCTGTCGGTTAATAACATGCTTCACAATTATCAGTCAGGCTTTAGAACAGGACATTCTACCATTACAGCAGCTATGTTAATCTCAAATGATATTATAACCTCTTTAGAGAAAAAAAAGTCATGTGCTGCGCTATTCGTTGATCTATCAAAGGCTTTCGATTCTGTAGATCACAAATTACTGTTACAGAGACTCAAGCTTATAGGCCTTAGTGAAGCGGCTCTAAATTGGTTTGAAAACTACCTCACAGAACGCACTCAGTGCGTGTCAGTGGAAAATTATAATTCACCTTTCCTTCAAGTAAATATCGGGGTTCCTCAAGGTTCTGTTTTAGCCCCTCTTTTATTTTCTATTTTTAGCAATGATTTAGGTCATGGAATAGATTCAGCTAAATTACACTTATATGCAGACGATACAATTATTTACACAACAGCATCTTCTTTAAATCAAGCTTTGCAGCAATTGCAGAATGCTTTTCAAGTACTGCAGCGCTCATTGTCGCAGTTAAAATTAGTCTTAAACTCAAAAAAGACAAAATACATAATTTTTAGTCGAGGTCGTTCTAAGGTAACTGAAATGTCAATTAAAACTTTAAATGGTACACTTTTAGAAAGAGTTAGTTCCTACAAGTACCTAGGCGTATGGTTGGATGAAAGATTAGCATTTGACATACATATCGATAGGTTGTTGAAGAAGCTTAGGCCAAGATTAGGTTTCTTCTATTGCTTAAAGAATTGTTTTCCATATGAGGCCCGAAAGAAAATAGTAGAGAGTACATTCTTATCTGTTATTGATTACGGTGATCTTTTATACATGCACGCAGCTACTTCACTACTTAGGAAATTAGACACTGTGTATCATGCTGCTTTACGCTTTGTTGCTGGTGCAGAGTCACGGACGCATCATTGTATTTTGTATGATACTTTAGCTTGGTCATCTTTGCATCAAAGGAGAAAGCTACATATGTATTTATTTATTGTAAAAGCTCTTTTAGGTAAATTATACCTTCTTATATATCAAGTCTTTTAATTTATTATACAAATAGTTACCAGGTCTGGCTCTTATATTCGGCTAAAAGTCCCAAGGGTATTGTCAGAATCTGGTAAAGGTGCTTTTTCCTTTTATGCTCCTTGGGCTTGGAATGAGTTGCAAAATGTACTTAATTTAGATGCACTTCCAACTCTGACCACTTTTAAACGTCTCTTGCATACTGCTTTGAAGGAGACTTGTAATTGTCTTTTTTGATTCGATTTTATCTGCTTTGTTCAGAAATATGTTAAATGTGGAATTGTTATACTGTGATTCTGTGTGAAACTTAATGTGCTGCCGTCTTGACCAGGTCTCTCTGGAAGAAGAGATAGTGATATCTCAGTGTGATTCTCCTGGATAAATAAAGGAAATAATAATATAAGGCGTTTTAAAGTTGTCCGTTTAGGACATGTCATTTTTGTAATAAAGACATTTTAATTAAGGAGTGCCTCGGTTATCAGAGAATTCTTTCTCTACACTGTCTCTTATATATATATATATTATGTACTTTATTATGTCTTTCAATTCAAACACATTTAACACAATTATACAAATGGACAGTTCCTTTAAAGACATCATATTTTCCCCCAATAAATATTCATTATTTTTCCTTCTACTTTTTTTCTTTTGTGATAATACCAACACATACATATAAATAAAACAACAAATAAATATTAATAAAAATATAACATTCACATATATCAAACTCTTATAATGAATGACACATAATTCCTAATAGTTATTCAAGTAATATTATTTAAATATCAAATATTCAATATTAAATAAGTAAATAAATAAAATAACAAATAACTAGAAATAAAAGGGAAGGTTACATAAAAATGTAGTTAATGTAGGCCAATATATATTCCTTTATTTTATGCAATATTCTTTGATTTTAGAGTTGCACATATCTTTTCAAAATGTATACATTTGTTCTTAATTTAATGTTATCCTCTCCATAATGTACTTTAGAAACTAAATCTAACCACTCATTTAAAACTGGGGATTCTTGCTTTCTCAAAAAAATTATTGCATAAAAAGCTGTAATTCTCAGCATTCTAAATAAGTATATATCATCTTTATAAAGTTGCATAGGTCCTATACCCAAAACTATATTTTGTATCTTTATATATTTAGTTTCTTAAAAAAAAATCTTCCCTGAATTAGGCTACTTCTGTTCAATTTCTTTTTTTTATTAGAAGTATAAAATATATGAGTGTAATGAGCTAGAAGTTCACTGCAACTTATCCAACATCCTAAAGAGAAATTATTATAATTAGAAGATATTTCTAGTGTTATAAAATATCGAATATTAATTTTCCAAGCAAAATGTATATTTTAGTCAGAATTATTGCGCTCCTATTTGGCGCGCATGCGCGCAGCAGCGCTCGTTCAATATGAAGATTAGCAGCAAAATGGATACATTTGCACGACTTTCTAACATTTACAGATGGAGAATATATCTGTAAAATGTAATTTTTGCACTGAGGGGGGAAAAAAACATGTCACAAACGCATAAAACAGCACAAAATATATGCTGTTTGATGGTAAATCGATTTGATCCACGATCGACATCTAGGGCTTCTTCAGAAACGCGTGCACACGCAATTATCTAGACTAGATAAACCTGGATCAAATTAGTGAGATTGCGTGAACTTCAATTACCTTTTATGGAACCACTTTAGCCCCAACTTATTTGTTAGGCTCATTCAAGTCCGGTTTTGGAGTTTAATCCCCGCTTTTCTAAGCTTCATTTATGGAACAGCCCCCAGGTTTGCAAAGGTCTGGGGTTGTTTCATGTGCGAGGTTTTAGGGAGCCATCACGCTATGCTGCCATCTTGTTCGGGCTCTCTAGCGCCCGAAAATATAGCCTAGAGACGTTGGCCGAAACACATTTTGAGGATTTGACGTAAAATTATAATTAAATGAAGGAAGGAAAACTTCAAATTTTTGGGCTGTTCTGGACCGAAAAGGTGAAATTTAAGCCTATTAAGTTGCTTTTGATCAGAAATAACAATACTAATTTGTGAAACAAATTTAGAAATGACATCATGGAGATGGAGGCATAAGGCCTGAAGTTTTCTTTTTTTTTTTTTTATGTAAAAAAGCATCTTTAAACTGCTTTTGGTTACTGTTTGGTTGAGACAAATTTTCAATGGAAGATCACAAAAAAAGTCCATTAGGTCTAATTTTCAAAACTGTCTCCCAGATCATGGCCCTACATCCCCATATAATAAACAACACATATTCTCCTCAACTGGCTGGCCCTGAACCAAATGGTTAATTTTACATAACACCCTTTCTTTTTGTCCCTATAGATCTTGATCTAGAAATTAAACATTTGTTTGGTGGTCTTCTGCGCGGAGTGAACTTCACATCTGCTGTTTCTACAAACTCCATCCTCCAGTCCAGTGGGCTACTGGCCAGTGTGAGGCATGTTGTACACAGCATCAATTTTCTGTTTGGTCTTCCTACACACTCATATGTTATATGGCTCATCATCACAGGAACAGGAAGTGGAGTCGCATCAAGATTCTTCAACCTCAATCTCTCTGTTTGTGAGATTGTTAACTGTCTGAACTCATTGTTTTCTGCACTTAATTATATTCCTTGGCTTTCAAGTCTAACAAACATAACATATTTTTTAATAGGATTTGCCATAACTGGTTGTCCTCTGTTTCAGTGTCTGATCTGTGTTGTGCTAGTATTAACCAATCGTCGATGTAATTCAAAATGCGAATGCCCTGGAATCGTAATGGAGCCAGTGCTGCATCCATGCATTTTGTGTAACTTCCTGTGTTGTGGCAATATTTCTATGTGAAAATATGCGCTCTTCGATCGTGACGAACCAATCGTGATGTTGAATTTGCGACACGACCGTCTCGACAGTTAACATCTTGAACTTGAGCGCTTTGACTGTACGGTTTAAGCCTCAAATATCTAAGATTGGACGTACCCCCCCATCCTTCTTGGGAACCAGGAAGTATCTACTGTAATAGCCCGACTCTCTCTCTGGAAGAGGAACATGTTCTATGGCCTCTTTGATCAGGAGAGTTTGTAGCTCTTGTCAGTGCTCGAATTGAGGGGGGGCTGGGGGGATCCGGGACCCCAGGCACGTGCACACATAGACATCAAAGGGGGCTTGAGCACCTGCCCTTTTTATTCCTGGAGAGAAAGTGCCCTTTTTTCTGAGGTGCTTTTTAATTTTTTTTTTAAATAATATATATTATTGTTGGTCGTCGCTAGGCCCAACTTCTGCCTAGCCCCCCTAAAAATTTGTGATTAATGTAGGCTACACAAATTCGTGTTCGCTTCAGTCTTGTTATTATCAGATTCAGCCATAGACAGTATAAGAAGTGGACAGAGCCATCTCATTGGAACTCAGTTGAAGCCCATTTTTAGCGATTTTTGAGCACTTCCGTTCCTGACGCGCAGACTCAAACCGACTCAAACTAAGCTCAATGACGTGAGCAACCTGTCTGACAGACGTTAATCTTCTAGTAGCTGTGCGTGAAAATTGCCAACGTTAATCTTGCAGAGACGGGGAACTTGAGCAAAGAGTTATTTGGCGTGAGTGAGCAGGAGTAAGAATTCCGTTGCTTTTATGGACTCATTATCTATGGGCTTCTCCCTTGACGGGACGTTCCCCCGATTGCCTGAGAGCTTCTCCTCCTGTCTGTACGGTAATTTCTGTACAGCGCGACAGAGAGTCGAGTGGTTATGACGCAATCGTTAGCCTATTTTTACAAGATCTGTTTCTACGGGGCCATAATGTAACATAGAAGGTAATGGAGCCCTTTATACATTGTCGTGTTTCTTTAGAAATAAATAATGGCCAAATGGAGTCTTTAAACGCCTCAGATGTAAAGTTATTCGCTGTCAAAGTGACGCCAAAATGAATAGGAGTCAATGGAAATGCTAACGCAAGTCAAGTGAAGTTCTGCTACAACATGGCAGCACCCGGCCAGCTTCAACTTCCGGTCGATGGATTACCCCCTTGGATTCAGCGCGTTCTTCATCTTCATTCCGCAGCGGCGCAGAGCAGAGAGCACGTCAGAAACAGAGGACAGGGTGTGTGTTCATCTGAGCCTCATTGGTCTGTCACTGCTCGTCAATGTCAGAATATTTGAGATGACCAATCAAATCAAAGTAGGCGGGCTTTATGTTCACAGACGCTGCTGCGCGCAAATTTTAACCATTTTAACAGTGCAACTCGACGTGGACGGTCAAGTGCGAGATAAGTAGCTAAACTTAACATTTCATATTTGACTTTTTTTTAGGTCATAAATGTTAAACGAATGACTAAAAATAATCAGGCAAACTAATATAGTTGTCTAATTTCGCCATTTTGAACTGAAAATAGGCCTATGTAACGTGACTCATGTAATAATTAGTTTACTGTCATTGTGAGGGGACAAGACACATTAACAAAGCCGTTTTCATCATGTTAGGCACAAGATTGTCACAGGTCGGGGGGGGCCAAGCCAGACTGCGCCCACCCCTCAAAACCCAGGACCACCTCGAGGAGCGTACCAGAGACCAGACAGACAAGAAGACTTTCTAAAAGTAACAATCTTTATTTGAATAAAAGCAAGAATTAAAAGTCTTAATACGGGCTTCGTCTCTCTTTCCAGGGAGGAGGAGGCCGAGGGGTTCACTGCGGGGGGCCGGGTTACTGGCAGCCACCGAGGAGGAGGGAGCCGAACGCCCGTCTGGCGTGCAGGTAAGTAACGTGGTAAGGAGGCTCTTTTCGGCGTAATACAGGCGGACAACGGTCCGGGCAGACCAGGGCCGGGACCACGGGCCAGGAGGGGACTCTCTCCACAGGACAGGTGGGTAGCAGGTAAGTTTCTTCCAAGCGTCAGCTATTCGGCAGATGATCGGCACAGGGGGCGATGGAGTCCAGAAGGGGGACTCGCTGCCGATCAAGTAGGTAGTCGGGTAGGCAAGTCTCCTCCGTGCAGGGTGCTCTCCCCCGTGGCGTCACTGAGCAGCAGGTGTGAGGTCCTCCGGGTGCCTTTCTGCCCTTGACGGCTCCAGCCAGAGACAAGGGTACCCTGTATAATCCAAGACAGAGACAAGTGTGCAGGTTCAAATCTATTTCAGTGAAGTATGGACTTACGGCTGGTTCGGAGCAAGCAGCGCTGCTGCTGGGATGTGTCTATCCTCGGGACAGGCAGCACACAAGAAGGCCGAGGCAGAAGAATCTTCTATTTAAATAGACAAAGCCTTTGACACAAGAACGAACATGATCCTTTCGTAGAATGGGGAATTTAGGCTTACGGCTGGACTGGGTTGTTCCCACGGCAACATGAAGGCTGGGGTGTGTCTCTACTCCGAACAGGCAACACGAAGGCGGTGGCAGAGTTCTATTTAGATAGACAGGACAATCACACTCCTCTCCCATATCATAGGACCTGGTGGCCGAAGTGGAACATACACATCCAACCTGAGGGCTTCGTTCCGCAAACACTGGCGAGAATGTGAACTGGAGAACACTGGCGGTTAAATAAACATGTACATCCACACACTGCAACTTCACGTCAAGTCCAATACTGTGTGACAATTCAATTCAGGCACCGCAATCCACTCTCAAATCTTAGTGCAATAAGGCCAGCACTCACCCAATGTTCAATCCCTCCACTGTTGCGCTGATTCAACACTCAGAAGCTGATGAGATGCAGAGGATTTTGCACCGCATGGAACAGCGTCTTCAACACTCACACTCAGAAGATATCAGGTTTTCAAGATGAATCAGTTCACACTCTTAGTGGTAATTATATTTGTGGTCAATACACTTCACAATTTCTTATCCAATTCAGTGCAAGACATGCATTCACACAGATCCGGTGTTTCATTACTTATCTTTCTCCCTCGAGTGATGACATTCTCCAATCTTGACTCAATCTCCACAATTCACTCACTTCACGTTCCAGCTTGCACTCCCTTAATCACCGTTGCACCCCTTTCCAGTCAGGTCCTCACAGCCGCTCCAAAGATCCCAGCAAACCCAAGCCACTGCCAAAGGAATCGATCTCTCCCGGGGAAGTACCACACTCGAATGCCTTTTCCTTTTCCTTTTAACTGCTTCTCTGGGCCGTGTTTCCCAATCACAGATCCCCACACCAAACACCCGCACCTGGTACCGCTTAGCTAATCAGCTGCTGCTGTCATTGCAACTGACAACAAGGGTGCTTCTCATTTCTCATTTGTGCATCCTCGTTTCCTTTCCTCGCTTCCTTTCCTCGCGTCTCAGCTCCACCCCCTGTAGGACGCGAGGGAAGGCTGCAAGGAAAAAATATGAGGACGGAGGAATTGAATGAAAGCTTTTTTATACATTGGAATACTTGATCACTCGAGCGTCACTTCAGTGCGTCATCAGCAGCGCTCAAAGGATCTGCCCTTATGTTGTTAAAGTTTGTTTATTTAAGAAATTAATTATAAATAATAATAAAGCAAGATACCTTGTTGAAATATGTGAGTTGTGTGGTTTATGTAAACTACAAAAGTAAAGTATAAATTCAAAAGATTGTGACAGATGTGATGGGGGAGGAGAATTGATACGTGCGTCATGTTTAGTCGATAAAACTCTTCCGCAAAGGGTACACCTGTGTATCCTCGCTCATAGCTCCTCTGGAAGCCTCCTCACTCCTCGATCCTCGCCTCCTCGCGGTGCAATTAGAGAATTGAGATGTCCTTCAAGATGGCTGAGCTCGATCGGTTTCCGGGTCATAGGATGGAGGACGGAGGAGCGAGGAGACGAGGAGGGATATTGAGAAGCACCCCAAGCAAACCAGCACGGTGTTTCACTATTATTGTTCTGGGGGGAACACACTTCCCGCTGACATTGGTTCCGCTTCCCTTGTCACCGGTGACAAGATTAATAATGAATGTGTACATATTGAGAATATAATACAAATTGTAGCCTTTGGTAAATTAAAAAAAAGCTCAGCTTTAGGAGGGGAAGAGAAAGTGATGAAGAGACTGAGAAAAAAAGAAAGCGTGATGGAGATGAGAAGAGAGCAGGTATTGACAAATAATCTACTGCCCACTGACATGGTTTTAAAGCTATTTCTTATCCCTTTTTAGGGTCTTCAAACGTCTTGAAATGCACATATCAGACAAATAAAAAATTTGAACCCCCTACCAACCTCAAATTTAGGACCTCTTTGATTATAAAGCCCTGTCTACGGCCCTGTATTAGGCATAAGATCAATAATAAATGTGTAGCCTACATAGTGTGAATGCATTTAATTAACTTAATTACCTTTAGTAGCTTTCAGTAAATAAACGCGTCTGAGAAAAGGATTCATAGGCAAAATCAACCTATCAGTTGACCCTATGTTTACTTTCTTCAATGACAGACAAAAAATGAAAAGCCTATATCAGCCAAAGCTCAGCTTTAGGAGGGGAAGAGACAGGGCAAGATAAAAACAAAGAGAAAAAGAGTGTGATGATGATGAGGAGAGAAAAATGACATGGTTTTAAAGCTGTTATCCAATTTTTTTGGCCTTTAAAACATCTTAAAATGCACATATGTAGATCAGAGAAATCAAAAGTTTCTCGGGGAAACACCGAACCCTCTTCCGTACTTCACATTTGGGACCACAGTGATTATAAAACCCTGACTTTCCATGGTAATGAAACTGATTAATAGTGAGCATTAGATCCTAAACTAGTGTTACCTTTTTTTTATTTAAAAAAAAATATATATATATATATATATATACCCTCATTGGGGGCTTAGCCCCCCTAAAATGAAAATCCTAGTGACACCCCTGCTACAGATGCAAATTAAGATGGAGGATAGTAGGTTTAAAGCCTGGAACACACCAAGCCGACGCCGACGAACTAGCACCGATGAAAGCCAACTGTGTTGTCGCCTCTCGTTGCCTCTCGTCGGGGTAAAAAGCTGCACTTGAACACACCGAGAGAACTACAGCCGACTGTCAGCTAGAATGCGCGTTCTGCGCCTGCGTGTAAATGAGACAACTGTCTATTTCTGCAGATATATTCTCTATATTCGTCATTCAAAAAGGGGAAACCGACGCTGTCGGCTGCAGATACACAAACCATAAAAAAAGCAGTGCGTGCTTACCGTTTTAAATATCAATCCTGCTAAACACTTTCTTTATTCCACTCCGCTCGTGTTAATATTTAAATATTCGCCAAGGAACACCCAGGTAAGATGATGTAACATAAGAACAGCCTTCTATCTGTAGAGTTTTGACTTAAAGGGCATATTGCAGGTTAGAGGACCCAACGAGTCAATGTATAGAAAAACAATGTAGTAATTAGATTTTCGTTAAAATATACTTATAAATACGTTATTGGCTTCTGGAGTCGTTTTTGTGAGAGAATTTTACTTCCGCATCTGAAAATGGGCGTGACGGGCGTGACGTAACGGGCGGGAGAGCGGTCGATTCAAACCATTCAAACAACAGGAAAACAATGGATCGCAATGACATTTCGGACTTACTCGTGACAGACCACGGACGACAGCCTTACAATTATGAGCCTGCTATGCTGCCGAGAGAGCAGGGACAGGCCAGGATTAATGTTAGACAGAACAACGGTCAGAGGAGACACAAATTATTGCAAAAGTATTATTATTAAAAAATCTTGTGTGGAGTGAGTGTGCGCAGCCGCAGTTTATTGCATCACTTAATCGCGCGTATTTTTGATTAGCCTTGCTGTCAGATACTGAGTAAACATTAAAAGAACAGGCCTATTCAATCTTCCCTGGATGTTTTTTTAACGAAGAAATTAAATAATAGCAATCAGGAGAATGGAAGCAGCAATAAAAAAATGAGGACTGTAGTGTGCTGTCGGCAAAACATTATACCACTGCAATAAAAACTGCACTGCAACAAAAAGGTAAGGCATATGTGTTTTTATATTTAATGCTGTTCACTGTGAGTTTTAATTAATAGTGTAATAGAGTTAATAGTGCATTGTTCATTCTGTTTGGTAAAATGTGAGGTGTATATCGATTATTACCATCGTATATCAGTTAATAGCAAAGCTATTATTGGTCATAGGAGTATTGGAATTTACCAATAACAGAATAAACTATAAGCTTTGATCAGGCGCGTATGTCATGCTCATTATATCCGTCCAGACACGTTACGTGATATAACTTAGCGGTTTCTCATCGAGAGACAGATAGATATTTTTATTCCTGATATACACGTTTTTGTTCCTCAGATCTGGTGTACACACGATCGCGTTTTTCGAAGCCGATGCGGAAGAGAAATCCTGTCTCTAGCTGCACAAACCGCACACAGGCACGAAAGATATACAGCACCGTCCCCTTGTTAGGAAACCTGTGGACTCGATGTCCTGACAGGCCGGAGTTTTTGCAACCTCCACAAACACAATAATTTACCATGATGACGATGATAAATTAAAATACAAAAACTACCGAAAACACTGATTCACGACCGCTCTTACTGACTTTTTTTTTAAATTCGATGCCACAAGAACAAGAGGTACATATTCACAATATCACATTAACATTAGCTGCCAGGAAATAAAAAATACAAAAAAAGTTTTGAATAAAATCCAGTGCTTTCAAAGCATTACATGTTTTCATTGTTTTTTTGTTTTTGTTTGTTCCAAAAGATGTACATATAATGTGAAGTCATTTATAAAACGTGAAAAAAAGCCCAATTCTTTTTATGTATATGGCATTTTCCTAATAAAACAAATAACTGTATAATATGTTGTTCTTTACATTCCAAATTGTCATTCTGAGTATAAAAAAGCAAATTTACCCGCCTGTACTGAATACAAACCTATCTGCGCTGCTGAGGCTCCCTCCCTCTGGTGACGTAAAATGACGCGATGTTGAAAAAAAACCGGTTTTTACGAGCAGTCAAAGAAACGCTCACTTTATCTACTAAATTTGTGCCCTTATGTCGTTTTAAAACATTTTAAATCCTGCATTACCTTTTCATATGGTATTTTCATACAAGGTTATATATTAATTTAGATTTTTTTTTTAACCTGCAATATGCTCTTTAAGCCTAGTTCACACTACAGGATTATAAGCCCGATTTAAGCCCGATTTGCAAATCGTTGAGCTCGCCGACAGGTCAGGGTGTTATCGCGTGCAAATCGCGGGGGATTAGCGGACGATGGACGCTCGCCAATCTGTTAGTATGAAAGAGCCAACAACGCATCAAAGACGCTCGCTGACGCCTCGCAGACGCGTCGCCGAGCCCAGAAAAATATCTAGCATGCTAGATATCCAGAGCTGTCGCCCGACTCAACCTCAGTGATGTCATGAGCTACAGCCAATCAGAGCAAGACATGGGTCTTCGTCTTCTTCGCTGGGTATTAGCGCGCGTGCTGTTTCGCGTCATTTCCGGCTCGTTTTATCGCGTGATTTTTTGTGACAAAACGTGGTTTGTAGACAAGATAGAATCGTTGGGTGACAGAGTTGTTGTCAACTCGTGTAGTGCGTTACCTCCTGTTGCGGATCAATCACGTTGTGTCGTGTGGTGTGAACAGCTCAACAACTTGAACACTCCTGATTTCACAGAGAGCAAGTCATGTAGTGTGAACCGTACAGTTCAGCCCGACGTTTTAAAATCATGTAGTGTGAACTAGGCTTTATTTGCACGCTGTTTTGCTATTATTCTCGTGCATGACTCTTTCACTAAGCTGAACAGCCAATCAGAGTTCCCTCTTTCACCGACGGCCCGACGGCGATTCAACATGTCGAATCGGCCGAAACAAAGCCGACGAGGACCAATTTCAGCCGACGGCACGGAACCGTGCGGAACACACCGAGGAAACTCAGTCGGCCGACGCACAAAAACTGCCCGACGGCCGACCGTCGGCTTGGTGTGTTTCAGGCTTAAAACAAACTCCCATCTAATTGTGAATTTTGAAGGTTTTATTTGATGATGATGATACAGTCATGCGTGAAACAATTGTGTGAGTTTGAGGAAGATAAAATTAATTTACCTTTTTTAATTATTTTTTTTTAAAAGTCAGAGTTGAGTTAATATATATACTTTTTTGTTTAAAAAAAGTAAAAAAAAAAAACACGTAATTATGAGAAGTGCCCTTTTTTTCACTTGAGCCCCTGCCCCTCAAAATGTCTGTGCACGTCCCTGCGGACCCCCGTAAGGTATTAGGGACCCCCCATAAGAAGTAAAAAATAGAATTAGGGGGGGTCCCTCAGATATTTTTATTTTAGTAAAAAATAATAATAACAAATCTGATTAAATGCATGCAATGGATATGGTAAATTTCGTAAATTGATTATTTACAATAATTTTTTTAAAGTTGGCTAGTTGCCATGTCTCTTTAAAATGTAAACGCCCCTCCCCACATCTAAAGAGTGCTGTGCGCATGACATCGTTGACTGACAGGACTGTTTGATTGGCGCCGCTCAGTTGAAGCTAATTTTAACTTTTAAAAAATGGAGAAAAATAAACCTCCACTCTAGGTCGGGAAGAGAAAGCTTCTTACCGACTTTTTTGAGGGGTAATTGTCTCTCTCTCTATATATCTTTCTACTTTATATTTACCCACACCATATCGGGGCTTTTGTATTCCTTGCGTAAATTGGAAACATTTAGGCTTAAGTTACTATTTTTTTCATTATTAATAGTCCTGGTTCTACGGGAGTGCTAGAGATCTCAGCGGAGATGGATAACAGCTTTTTAGTAAAGGGAGCGATCGTTGTGTGCTTTCTATGCTTTCTAATTTCCATTCAGAATTTGTATAAAACTTGTTTTTCATGCTGCCAGCCAGGACCAATGGGCACGTAACGTTAAACACAAAGTTTTGGGAATTACATACGCATTTATGCGGGATTCACTCTTGAAATAGCAATAATTGACATTGATTTCCATGGCATTGTTTGTTTCTGAATAAAGCAGCCTTTTTCACTGAAATGGTCGTTGAATAGAACTGACTTACTCACTCATAACAGTGCTTTTCCGCCACCTACTGGACGTAACTATGTAAAAATCACATGTGCTGAAATAGTTGAAAAATCCCCACCAACACACAGACTGACAGCCTGTTTTGTCACGATCTATATGTTTAATATCGAATAAACAAGTTTCATCCATTTAATCAAGTCTTTTGGAACAAACATTATTATCACAGTGTCACATAATCCACATTAATCATCCAGTTGTTTTTAGGATAAAAACTACATTGGTAAAAAAAAAGCTAGAATCATTCTGTTGGATGTACACTACTGTTCAAAAGTTCAAGAGTCTCTTCTGCTCACCAAGCCTGCATTGATTTGATGCAAAATACAGTAAAAACAGTAATTTTATGAAATATTATTACAATTTAAAATAATAATACAATAAAATATAATTTATTTCTGTGATCAAAGCTGAATTTTCACCATCGTTTCTCCAGTTTTCATCACATGATCCTTCAGATCTGAAATATAAACTTTTGTAACATTATACACTACCATTTAAAAGCTTGTGGTCAGTAAGAATGTATTTTTAAAAAATGTTGGAAAAGAAATTAATACTTTTATTCAGTATGGTTGAATTAAATTGATCAAAAGTGACAGTAAAGACATTTATAATGTAATAAAAGATTCTATTTCAAATAGAAACTGTTCTTTTGAACTTTCTATTGATCAAAAAATCCTGAAAAATAAAATAAATGTTTATTACATAAATGTTTGTTGATCATCAGATCATCATATTAGAGTGATTTCTGACGGATCATGTGACACTGAAGACTGGAGTAATGATGCTGAAAATTCAGTGTTGATCACACATTTTACTATATATTCACATAGAAAACAATATTTTACAATATTACTTTTTTTTTTTTTTTATCAAATCAATGCAGATTTGAGCAGAAGAGACTTTTAAAAACATTTAAAAAATTGTACCGATCTCAACTTCTGAATGGTAGTGTATATTTCATTTCATTATGTGTATTTATTTAAAAATAAAAATATTGAAACCAAAACATGGCATTGTCTAGTGTGCAGGTAAAGAGGGCCTCCAAGGCAAGCACAGTCCATTCAGAGGGCAGTGGCAGGAGCTCAGCACAGGTTAGCAGCGACAAGATCTCAGAAGAGGACAAATGCAGTGATAACAGCTTTATATGGGTCTGTACCACCAACAGCAGCTCAGCACAGATCAACAAAAGCAAAGAGCAGGTCAGAAACAGCTCAGAACAGCTAACTCCCACCAACAGCTCTATCACTGCTTTCGGAGACATTATGAAATAATTATTCCTGTGCCTTTGAATTTGACAGTGATACCATCCAGTGAGTCTGGAAGCCATCTGATTATTTTCTACTGTTTTTGAGACATTTAAATGTATTTTGAAGTTACTTGCTTTTACGGGTCTTCAAGAGCCTTATATGTAGTGCCCTGGTATATTTGCCATAGTTGCTGTTTTGGGTCTGCTGCCCTCTAAATCCAGTATTACTTTAGTAAGTAATTTAAAAGAATAATTATATATATATATATATATATATATATATATATATATATATATATATATATATATAGCCTATATAATTCTTTATCAAGCGTTTTTATTTATGCATATTATGATCAAATATATCGTATATTTTGTATATAGTGTAAATTGCAAGACTAAACCTACATCCACAGAAGTTTCCACGCTGCCAGACTCTCTGAGAGTGGTATCAATTTTAACACTTCCTTTTGAGGGGATGTTAGATGTTCGGTGTCCTGGATGACAGCAGGAAACAACGGTTCTAACATTTCGCTGGAAACCGCTGCCCCCCGAAGCACCAGAGGCAGCGGGGATGGAGAGGTTTCGTATGGGTAATGTGGAGGGGCGGTCAGATTTTGTATGCGCCCCGTCCCGCGAAGGGCTACCCCCACCAGACTGGGCACCAGACCATCAGGATTTCCTCTTTCTATTAATAATAGTCCTGAGGTCTGGCTTGGGAGGTTGCTGGGCGCGATGAGCCTGTCCTTACGAGGGGGAGCGCAGCTCGCCACGCTCTGCTTTTTCACCTCCCTGGCTTTTGAAGGACCGGGGAGAGGTTGGGTGGCCGATGGCCCCTCCCCTTGAGTGCAGCGAGGAAGGAACTGAACGAATGCTTCCTCGTGCTTCTTAACCTCTCTGAACTTAGTGACGACAGTATTAACGAAGTCGCCAAACAGGCCAGATGGTGAAACACGGGGATCTAACAGAAACACACAATCTTTCTCTTCCTTCTCCTTTCTCTTTAATTCCTGTCAGATTAAACCACAGGTGCCTCTCCGTGCTGACCAAAGCCGATATTGAACGGCCGATGGCACGGGCCATTTGCTTAGTCGCACGGAGAGACAGATCTGTGGCTCGACGAAGCTCAGAGAACGCTTCCTCATCAATCGTACTGCCCACACTCAAATCCTTCAACAGGTCAGTCTGGTATGCCTGTAACACTGCCAGTGTGCAGTGCAGCACCAGCCTTATTGAAGATGCCAAACCAGGCGCGAGATAGCTCTCGAGTACAAAGAACTCTCCGCGTACCCCCGCGACTTCGCACCCACGATAGGCAGACCTAGAATAAATGAACAAGGATCAACATCAATTATCATTCCAATAATATTGCCAATGTGGTCTGCAATTTTCTTCCAAATCAACTGAAATTCTGTGACAAGTCCAGATACAGTGAATATAATTACCAACTGATATTTTGCATTTTGAGCAGTTGGGGGAAAGTTTTGGGTCCATTTTATATCTTATATAAGGTGTGATATGTAGCCAAAGTATTATTTTGAATTGAATAGCACGTGCTCTGTAACACTGTTATGACAGACTCAGGGCCATAACTAAAGATAGGAGACCATGCCACGAGCAAACAGTGCAAATCATAAGTTTATTGTGTACCTAACACAAATTTAAACAACAGAACCAACAATGGAGTGTGAGTGTCAGTATCAGTAGTGTAGGGCGTGTATAGATATGTTGTGTGTGTGTGGGTGCAAGTGTTGAGTGTAAAAATAAAATACATAAACTTAAATAAACTAAAATGTGCATCTGTGTGAAGTCCTGGCGTCCCGGGCGAGGCGTGGACCCTGACAGGCCAACAGAGCAGCGTTCAAGCCTTTATCCCCCAGACCAGAGCAGTAAGAGAAGCAATGCAGCTGAGGAGTTCCTATTTAAACATCAGCTTCCAGGTGCCAGCAATTGGGCCTGAAAGAGAGGAGGATGGGCAGGAGAGCGACCATAAACAGGCCAAGGCCGTAACACTCACTGATATTCTTTTAACATGATCCCAGACTAAATCCTAATCCTCTCTGGAGATATTAATCTCAAATGTGGATTACAAAATCATTTTCCCACATCTGTCTAAGATCTTCTGTGTCTCCTGGGAGAGTCAAACTCAATGTAACATAAATATGAGTTGTTTTTTTTTTTGTTTTTTTTTCGTGTCTTCTAGTAGTATTTTCTCAATTTCAGTCCTAGAATTATCAGTATACAAAGTGGTATTTTGCCAATAAAGTCTCTTAGCTGCAAGTACCTGAACAAATGATATCTTGGCAGATTCAATTTAACTGTTCAAAAGACCAGGGGTGCAACTACCCAGTGTCAGAGGGGTATGCAGCAACAATTTTTTGCAAAAAAATAAATAAAATAAAAACAAAAAACATATAGATAAGTGTGCCATGTAATGAGTGAGTAGGAACGAGTGAGAGCTAACAGATAAAATAAGTACAAAATTGTAATTTATTAATACAATTGAACTATAGACTCCACAGTGATGAACCCCCCTAAAAAATATATATATACTGTAAGCTCAATTAGAACAGAAATACCAGTGTTTCTCACAGGATTTTAGGTAAACCTGTGGTAGGTGGACCTCTGTCCCTCAGAGGGGGGTTCGGCGGCATGCCCCCCGTAAGAAAATGTTGTGTTCTTTAATGTTAAATTCATCAGTCTGGTGCACTTTGAGAGTTCAAAATTAAAAGCTCCAACCCATATTCAGGGAGCAAATTAAAGAAAAATTCAAACCTCTTTTAGTTACAGTATCTGTCTACACTACACTACTACATAATAATAGTTATAATATTAATCCCATGATAGTAATAGCTATATAGCCTAAAACAAATGCACTGAAAAATAAAGGAAACTTTCATAATTGTCAGGAATCAATCAAGCTCAGCTCAATCCACCACTCAGCGTTCACTCTCACCGGAATACTAATCACCTGCACCTGTTAACAATCATCAGTCAGCTCTATAAATACACTCATCTCACAATCAGTCTTTGTCAAGTCTCCAACAAGAACAGACCATTACCCTTGTCACTCTCAAGTCTCTGATGCATCCAGTACCCGCAAAGTAACGTATACTTACCTGTGAAATACTAACCTCTGTATCCTTGTTCTGATGTCTCCAGAATCCTTGCCTGAATCCAAGTGTCCTGAGATCCAGTATTCCTTTGAGTATCCTGAATTCCTCCTGAGTCTCACTTAATAGTGATCGCATCTGAAAAGAGAAAAGACAAGTATTACCGAACTGAGATTGTGTGACAGAAACTAACCTGAAGAGGATCTGCTCACCTGTGATCTTCCCCGCATTCAGTAATCTGCACCGAATCCACTTCTGAACTGCTTACTTACCTTTGCACTTATATCATTTAAATAAAACATTGTTTGGATTCACTACCTCTGTCTCCGTCCCTGTATCCTGGCAATAATTAGTTTTGTACTAATTTATATAGACTTGAAAGAGATTACCACATGATGACATGTTTCAGGTGTGTCAGAAAAAAAAACTTTTTTTTTTTGACCAATGCATTACACCGGCACTAACCAAGCGCCGCCAACTAAGCAAAAAAAAAAAAAAAGGGCCGCTGATGTACGAGTTTTATGGGCCGTTAAGACCAAAAAAAAAAAAGAAAAAAGTATGAGATGTATCGGCCGAAAAAGCACGTCGGCCCACCGGGAATCTCCCGGTAGTCCCGATGGCCAGATAGATGCCTGGATGTCACACTTTAAATCCTACCTGTTGGCTTTCACCATTGACTTATTTAGCTGCTGTCACATCAATTGACATGCCATCTCCTTTTCCCTCTTTCTTTTTCTATTTTTAGCCCCCCAGCATTTTGTTTCATGCATCTTTTTCGACGACAACTCACTACTCGTACCTGCTCGATCAGCGCTCACGGCGCCCCCGCCCCATTCTCCATGAGGGCGCCTACTCTAGCCTTTTAGTGCTCTAAAATTTTATAACATTGAGGAAATGCAGAAAGGATCTAGAAACGCACAACAGCAGCTACATATAGAAAAATACATCTAATATATCTTTTAGCCTCACAATATCCAAAGAATTCCAGAGGTTAAACCCAGAGTCACCAGTACCAGGAGGAAAATCTGGATTATTTTGAATTGGTGTAAGAGCTGATGTCAAATTCTGATTCCACAAAGGAAGCCCCTAAGTGTAAGTGGTTGGACATTCACTCTTCAGGTGATAAAGTTCTCTTTAACTTGATTTTTTTTTTTTTTTTTTTTTTTTTTTTTTTTTTTTGCAGTACATTTCAGTTGGACAGTACCATTTTACTATCCAACTGATCATCAATATTAAAGCAAAACAAAATAATTTTCCAGGACAGTATGCAAATATTTGTTATATTAGCATATCTTCCTAAATCAGCTAAATATATAAATCCAGGTAAATTTTGCATGAATATACTTACCAAATAAATGCAAAAAATGTGTTTGAAATATTGATTTGAATTATTATTCATTTATTTGTGTTTTATGTAATTTTTTTCCTGTATTTTATCCCAAGCAGGCAATGTCATTTTTTAAAAAGTTGTAAATAAAACAAAGAATGCATTAGTATGTTTTACAAGAAAATACTATTTCAGTCTTTCTACTTTAAATGTCTTTTAATTCAGTGTGTTACTTGTCGTTTCTATGTAATGATTGTGATGAAATACATAGCCCTAATAGCCTAAGTAAATTTGAATGGAAATTCTTAATATTTACATTGTGTTTTGTCATCTAATCAATTGATCAAAAAAACAAACAAACATGACATAATTGACGCACAGAGAGAGAGAGAGAGAGAGAAAGAAAGAGAGAGGTCACTGATAGGCTTGTCCAATTGAAGTTTTTCCTCCAAAATTTAGGAGATTTTACTTAAGGGAAAAGATTAAACTTTCTGAAGGTAGGCTACCACTGGATACTTAATATCAGGTTATTGGTAATGTTCATCTGCTCGCACTCTGAATGTTAACAGGATTTTGGATAACGTTTGCAAACTTAATTTGTTTAGTTATACATATGGATAATAATCTTAACATGTTACTGAGGTAAACTATTAATAGCTAAGCTAACCAAGTTTTTTTATGTTAACGAGCCGATGAGCTAAGCTAATGCTGTCATTCGAGATAGCAGTTATTAGCGACATCTGTGTTGTAAACGATTGGCTTGTAGCCCAAGTATATTTTTTTTAACATAATAACATAACATAGACTGACAGTTTCATGTAAATATGCAGAATGTGTTGGCGTTGGTTACTAAACAATGGTGTTGACTTATGAATTTGCACATGGTTTGTCTTAAAACATATTCAAAACAGCACATATACATATAAATAACATTTAAAACTTGATTTCCACCACAGGGGGTCTTTAACATTTTTGTGAGCTTTTGGACTGAGAGATAAACAAGAAGATGATGAATAATTCTACAGTGAACTTCACAACTGAAGCATCAGCAATATCTAGGCTGGACGTTTGTGTGTACTTAATCAATGTCTTGTTTGGTTTTCCTACACACTCCTATGTTATATGGCTCATCATCACAGGAACAGGAAATGGAGTTGCATCAGAGTTTTTCCTCCTCAAACTCTCTGTTTGTGAAATTGGTATCTGTCTGTACTCTTTGTTGGTTGTAATTTCTTTTTTTACTGGGCTTTCACGTCCCACAATATTAGCATGTTTTTTAATAGGACTATTCATCACTGGTCGTCCTCTGTTTCAGTGTCTGATGTGTGTTGAGCGTTACCTGGCAGTGGTTCATCCTGTAACCTTTCTGAAGTACAAACCTCTCAGATATAGAGTGATCTGCTGCACTGCGGCCTGGATAATTATTCTTGGCTCCTGTTTGGTCTGCATGTTTACAACAAGCCAAGTTAATTTTTATATTTACATATACTTCTACTTTATTCAGTTCCTGCTCTTCCTCTCTGTCCAGTTGTTTTGTCTTGTGGCTGTTCTCAGAGCTCTGAAGCAGTCAGGACCAGGAGAGAGAGGGAGAGAGAGAGAGGAGGAAAACCCCATGAAGAGAAGAGCGTTTCATGTCATTCTAATAACTACTGTGACCATGTCCACTACATATATTCCATTGATTTTCGCAGGATTCTCTTTTGTTCTGACACAACTGTTTATTGTGGGCCTTTTTTCTTTTGGTTTGTTATGTTTTATTCTGGCAGGTTTTGTTCAGCCTGTTCTTTATCTGCACCGCACTGGAAAACTCTCCTGCCTTTTCCATAAAACATTTGGTTAATATATTTGTACTAAGTTAATTTACTGCAAATTTTCTTTTTTGAATAGCATTATTTGGCACAATTACTGTGGTTGTTGTTTTTTGTTTACTTAAATTACTGGAAATTACTGTATAATTTCAAATTAATTTTCAGACACATGCTAATGTGAACCTGTGTCATTTAATGGTTTATTTAGAGAGATTCTCCACCACAATAATTTAATTATAGTCAAGGATTGTATAGTCTCATTCTACCTTCAGAATAACTCTATATTTGTGTTTATTCAATAAAGTTTATATAAGTGTTTACCAATTCAAGGATCGTCACAGATTATTTAATTTGACCTGAAATACCAGCCCATCTTTCATTTGAAAAATGTTAGATATATAAAGTTGCATAGGTGTTAAATGTGTAGCACCTGCAGGCCAGTTTTTGATTTATGAAGGCTGTTTAAGAAGACTGATGTGAGCCTTAAATAAATGCTGATTTTAAATCAATGCCTGGACTTAAATTTGTTCATCTAAATGTTCGCAGTTTACTACCCAAAATGGACATGGTTAGAATTTGGATTGAATCTACAGATGCAGACATAGCGATAATTTCGGAAACATGGTTGAAGAAATCAATTACTAATGAAGATATAAAAGTACATGGGTATAATGTTTTTCGCAGTGACAGGCCGAAGAAAGGTGGTGGTGTAGCTATCTATGTTAAGTCAAAATTTGGTGCATCAGTTGTTTTGTCTGAGTCTCTCTGTGGGCAAATGGAGTTTTTGGCCTTGAATGTTGAAATATTTAAGTCCCTTTCAATAACTGTTGTGGGGTGTTATAGACCTCCATCGGCCTCCAGGGAGGCTTTATCATCTTTAAAGCTTCTTTTGTCCAGATTAAACTATAGTGAACTTTTATTGGCCGGGGACTTAAATTGGGACTGGCTAAATGTTGTTTCTGATGATTTTAAATCTTTCTGTGATTCTATCAGTCTTAGCCAGTTGGTAAATGTACCTACAAGGCCTAATCTCAAAAATCCTGACAAATCTACTTTAATTGACTTGATTCTAACAAATGTCCCTCATAAATTTTTATCTATGGGTGTCTTTTGTAATGATCTGAGTGATCATTGTGTTATTGCTACTTTGAGAGGCGGTAAAATACCCAAATGTAAATCACAAATTATTAGAAAGAGGAATTTGAAAAATTTTAATGAACAAGCCTATCATCATGATTTATCTTTGATTAACTGGGGACAGCTAGGCCTGTTGCCTGATGTTGAACTTGCCTGGACACTTTTTAAGGAAAATTTTGAGAAAATTGTAAATAAACATGCTCCTTGGACAAAGCACAGAGTGAAGGGACGGGAAAACCCTTGGTTTTCTCCGGAGTTGTCAGACATTATCCATCAGCGAAATGTGGCTTGGGCTAAAGCTAGAAATGGTGATTCTGCCACTGACTGGTCCATTTTCAGACAACTAAGAAATAAATGTACCTCTCTTATTAAAAAGGCTAAATCAGAATATTATTTATCAGTCACAAGTGAAAATCTCAATAATCCACAGAAATTTTGGAAAGTTATCAAGTCTCTGTCTGTGAATAAAAATAATGAAGCCCTCCCAAAATTTGTCTTAAAAAACTCTCTCCCAGTCTACGACAGAGTTGATGTTTTAAATTGCTTTAATGAGCATTTTGTATCAGTTGGTTCTCTGTCCGAGTCAACAGGAGTAATCGCTGTCACTCCATGCACATACACCCCAGTGTTTTCTGGAGAGCCTTTTAATTTTGTTTCTTTTACTGTGCAGCAGGTGCATGGAGCTCTTAAAGCGTTAGATCACAGAAAACCTCCTGGACCAGATTTAATAGAGCCTTATTTTTTGAAAAAGGCGGCTGATTTTGTTGCTGAGCCCCTTACAATTCTTTTTAATTTGTCAATTCAAAACAATGACATACCATCAGTTTGGAAGTCAGCTTATGTTATTCCTTTGTTTAAAGGAGGTGATCCAGCAGTTTTAACTAATTATCGGCCTATATCTAATCTATGTGTTTTGTCAAAAATTTTAGAATCCCTTGTTTCAGACCAAATAAAAGAGTTTTTATACTCAAATGAACTTCTTTCTAAACTACAATCAGGCTTCAGGAAAAAGCACAGTACCATCACTGCTGTTACAAAAGTAATTAATGACATACTTGTCGCCCTTGATAGAAAGCAATTCTGTGCATCACTTTTTCTTGATCTGTCGAAAGCTTTTGACACAGTGGACCATGCTGTTTTAAAGCATAGGCTACTTTGTCTGGGATTGTCTGATTGTGCAGTTTCCTGGTTCATGAATTATCTGAGTGACAGGACTCAGTGTATTAAATGTGATGGTCTATGTTCCACAAGGCTCAATATTGGGTCCTCTCTTGTTTATTATGTATATTAATGAACTGGGCCACAATGTGTTGGATGCTAATATGCATTTCTATGCTGATGACACGATTATTTATTGTTTTGGATCGTCCCCTACTAAAGCGGTTGCGTCTTTGCAGAAAGCTTTTGATGTGGTTCAACACACGCTTATGCAGCTTAAACTGGTTCTCAATGCTGATAAGACCAAACTGATGCTGTTTAGTAATACTAAGAAGGTTTCTCAAGTTCCTCCTTCTGTGTTCACTTTGACTGGAAGTGTCATAGAGATGGTTCATTCTTATAAATACCTTGGCATTTGGCTTGATGATGCTCTCACTTTTAAACCTCATATAGATAACCTTGTGAAGAAACTCAAACTTAAGCTGTCTTTTTTCTTTCGAAATAAATTTTGTTTTTCTTTTAAAGCAAAAAAGCAGCTAATCTCTGCAACATTTTTATCTGTCATAGATTATAGTGACCTGGTATATAGGACTGCTTCAGTACAATGTCTGCATAAGATTGACACTGTTTATCATGCGTCTCTGAGATTTATTACGAATTGTAAAAATTTGACCCATCATTGTGAATTATATTCCAGAGTGGGATGGCCATCGCTGTCCAACAGGAGATCAGGGCATTGGCATATTTTTATCTATAAGGCCATGCTTGGTCTGTTGCCATCCTACATTAGTAGTTTAATCACATGGAGAAGTGCTGGTTCTTATTCATTGCGATCAAATGATCACTTGCTGCTCTCTGTTCCATTTGCCCGTACAGAACTGGGAAAAAGGGCTTTTGTTTACTCCGCTCCTTCTGCATGGAATTTTTTGCAAAAAGACTTGAAATTATCTGAACTTATTTCCTTAAATGCTTTTAAGTCCAGATTGAGAGAACCTGAAATGACCTGTTTAAATTGTAAATGTTTTTAATTATTTGTGTTGTATAAACCTTTATAAATGTAATTGATTGTGTTTTTGCTGCCTCTTGGCCAGGACTCCCTTGAAAAAGAGGTTTTTAACCTCAATGGGACTTTCCTGGTTAAAGAAAGGTTAAATAAAAAAAAATAAAAAAAAATAAAGCCTTAGGGCCAAATTTTAATGATCTAAGCGCATGGTCCAAAGCACACGACACAAGTGCAACTTAGGGCAAGTCCAATCCACTTTTGCTAGTTTAACGACGGGAAAAATGGGTGGCGCATGGTCTAAAAGGGTTGTGCCAAGTTTCATCTCCCATTCCCTTTGAAAGCGAGTTGCGCTCATGCCATGGCGGATTGCTATTTACATTGCGGAATTTGATAGTAGAAAGATTGAGCGCGTCTCCAGAGCGCAAACGGATCTGCTCGTGTATACAATTATAATCTTTCACATTGTAATCCTTTTATTTTTAAAAATTGGCATGTTTGTGTGCTGCTACCCCTGTGTGTGTAATAAGCAGAGTGTACACAGGTGTTGGCCCCGCCTATAGGTGCAAATTACTAACATGCTCTTAAAAATAGAAAAGAAAATTGAGCCAGTGACTTCTATATACTAATTGGCTTCATCACTCTGTCTCCTCTCCACCAGTAAGCTGGTGTTTGGTGGGCGGTCTGGCGCAATATGGCTGCCGTCGCATCATCCAGGTGGATGCTGCACATTGGTGGTGGTTGAGGAGATTCCCCCTTCCATATGTGAAGCGCTTTGAGGTCCCAGAAAAAGCGCTATATAAATGTAACAAATTATTATTATTATTATTATTATTACTTTAGACCAGGTTTCAGTTGATCAATGAAAATTTCAGTTGTCTATTTCAGTTGCCTCAAAATAGCAATGCGCTAACAATGCGCTTGAACACACCTCGTTTTCAGACCAGCACGCCCATGGGCGCACAGATGGGAACAAATGCATTTTCTATTTAAACAACCTGGCGCAGGACGTGAAAAATGATAACTGCGTTGGGCTGAAACTAGCAAAAAACACTTGCGTAGTGCCTGGCGCTGCATTGCGCCAGGTTTATGATAGGGCCATTAGTATTAAGGTTAGAGATATATAAATTTACAGGTAGATAAATATTTAAATGTTCATTATTGGCATCTATGGTTCCATAAAGAGTCTTTGAAAAATTAATGGAATTTTTCCTTTGGGGAGCCCATAAAAGCCTAGTATTATATCTAATAGTATAGATATGTGGAACCTTTATTTTTAAGAGTGTGTAGGGCCTTATTCATTAGTACACAAGCGAATCAACTTGACCTTTTAGTAACATTTTATCACAAAAGATGATTATTAAATCGTTTATTTATTTATTTATGTAGATACTATTTTATAAGCTTTCAAAAATGTGATTGTGGCAACTTGTTTTTTACACAATATTACGTTGCTTCTAGGGCCCTGTCCCAAATGGAACCCTAAGCTCTCACAATCTTCCTCCAAGTCCACAGTTTCGTGACTTAATTCTGCTTTGAATGTTAGGTAGAAGTCTGCTGCAGAGCTTGCTTCATTTCGGACTTGGCAAAAGTGTGCATCCAGGGCGCATATCGGCAGCAAAGTGGGCACTTGCGAGCACCTTTCTGAAATCTAAAATGACAAATGGGTCAGCTATGCTAAAACTTTTAAATAATTATGTCAAACAATATCGAGTTAATGGGGAATCTCTCTAATACTAAAATACCAAACCATTCTCACTCCCAAGGCGTCAAACACTGAAGCATGGTCAAGCGCCCCCGGTGTCACAATGAAGACGCCCCTCTGCGTCATATGGACGAATTGGAAACTCCATTGCTTTCAATGGGAAACCTGTGGCGTCAACAACGGACGCAAATTTTATCAGTAGGAAATCGCACTAAAGAAGTCTCATTCCGATCACATCGCGGTATTTGCCATCAGTTCACGTGTGCCATATGTTGGTAAGTAGTCGTAAATACGCTGTCCTTATGTTTGTTATAATGTCTTTTCTGTTTGACGATATTAATCAGATTATCTCTCTCATATTCAGTCACTGCATTATATCTGTCATCTCCATGGAGGCTTTGCATTTCATTGCTTTCTATTTCAAAACACCTTACTAAACTGGGGTGATTAAACACAAGCTGTCACATGACCTGCTATTGACATTCAATCAATTAATCATATTCATATCAGGTTCAAAGTAGTACAATTATTTCCAAAGTTGTATTTGTAGTAGAAGCACAGTAAAAAACAACATTTACCATGCTGTTACCAGATTGATTTATCCAGCCTGCACTATAGAGTCAATAATTGAAATCCTAACTGTTTTGCCATTGAATAACAAATTATCAGTTGTATAACTTGTATATATCCTGAATTAAACATGTAGAGACTGAGCAATTTACTGCATCAGAAAAACCTTATATGGTGTTGTTGATGTGTTTCAAACAAACAAATGAACTATATAATAGTGTTTTAGAGGTTTATTGTGCAAGCAATAAGAAGAAAAGTTTGTTCAATTGAGAATTTGTTTGAAAAGGACATTGTTAGTGATTTACAGCCACTAGTGTTGATTCTGGCATTTAGGTACATGTTTGGAGTTTTGCTAAAAAAAAAAAAATCCAGTCAGACCAGGTTGCCAGAGCAGAGAAAGGAGGAAAACCACATAAAGAGAAGAGTGTTTCAACTCATTCGAATAACTACTGTGAGCATTACTATTATATATGTGCCACTCATAGGATTCACTTTCATTTTGATTCTGCAGTTTATTAAGGAACTCTTTTCTTTTAGTTATATCCGGATTTTCACACCAAAACATGTCAATATTAACAATATTCCACTGATTTAATAATGTATAAAATCCTTGAATATCTTATTATGCATGCATTCCGATTAACTGTATCATGTGTGAGGGCACATTTGCATAGCAGTATTTTGTTTGTGAAAAAAAACACATAATTTACCTTTTTTTTCCTTTTCTTTTCTTTTTTTACAAAATATAAATCGTTCATGAGAGCACCACGATGCATGCGTGTTGTGTTGACTCAAGAGCAGTTTATGCGTGAACGCATGCATATTTTGTAAATAAAGTGATAAATTGTGGGTTTTTTTTTTTTTTTCGCAAACAATGCACTCGCGTCACTTCATAAAATTGAGGTTAAACCACTGGAGTCACATAGATTACTACCTTTCTTGGGATTGAAAATGGTTGTTGCGTAGCTGTCAATGGAGGGACAGAAAGCTCTCTGATTTCATCAAGAAGATCTTTCTTTGTGTTCCGAAGATGAACGAAAGTCTCACGTGTTTGGAACGACATGAGGGTTTTTATTTTTAGGTGAACTAACCCTTTAACATAATTGTATCAAAATGTGTTTTTGTCTTACCCTGATTCCCTTTGGTAAGCCTATTATGAAAGTTTTTTTATTTTAGACATAGTCTACTCTCGTCTGCTCTCTCAGGCCGTGGGAAGCATCGGCCTCGATTGGGAGGCGCCCGCGCAACCGCCGCGCAACAGGCGAGCTCTGTGGACCTCCGCCTTCTGTCCGCGAGTCGTCAAGGAAACGGGCCAGCATCAAGACCGCGAGCCCTAAAAACCGCGGCTAGCTTTCTTTACGTTATACGAAATCTACCCCGCCCCCCATGGGCGTGCGTCACCGGCAAATGAGAAAAGAGTGTGTTTTAGTCCCCGCCGAGGCCGGACTAATCTCCATTTCTCAAACATTTCTCAGCTCCTAGTTTGAGCGGCTGAAAATGTCATTATTGCAGCAATGAGCCTGTTGCACACCTGCATACAAACGCCGACACACACAAAACTGTGATGATGCTCTCTTATCTGCTTGCGCCAGTGTAGTTCTCCCTGTGGCCCAGTGGCGGAACCTGAAGCTTTCACGCGAGAGACCCGTGTTCGATCCCGGCTCTCGCAGCAGATAAAAATTTAGTCTCGCCGCGGCCAGACTTCCACCGAAACTTTTCGCTCGTTCAGTTCCAGAAAATGCGACTGTTCCAGTGTATTTTGCAGTAAACAAGCTGGTACCACGGCCCGCTTGCCTGCACATAAAGGCCGTTTCCATGGCGACCCAGAAAAATCATGTAATCATTGTATTTCTGGTTTTCCGGCCACAGCCGATGGTGTTATAAGTGTAATAAAATGCTCACAGCCCAGTGTTCATTTCTACACACAAACACAGCCCGCCACGGTACAGGGCTCGCACAAATGAAATCGACGCATGTCAATTGTGCATTAAATGTAGTGAATGTGCCCACAACCCAGTGCCCACAAACACTACCACGGTTTCTGTAAAACGAAACCAACACAAGTCTTCCTAGCCTCCTTGGAAATCGACGGTGTTTCAGTCTCGCCGTGGCCAGACTTCCACTGAAATTTTCGCTCGTTCAGTTCCAGAAAATGTGACTGTTCCAGTGTATTTTGCAGTAAGCAAGCCAGTACCATGCCCGCTTGCCTGCACACAAATGCTGTTCCCACGGCGACCCAGATAAATCACATAAATGGTGTATTTTCTGGTTATGAGTGTATTGAAAATGCCTACAACCCAGGGCTCATTTCTACACACAAACACAGCCCGCAAAAATGCAGGGCTCGCACAAACAATCCGGCCACGGCCGATGGTGTTATGAGTGTTGTAAGAATGCCCACCCAGTGCCCATTCCCACACCCAGACACAGCCCGCCACGGTGCAGGGCTAGCACAAATAAAATCGACTCAGGTCGATTGTGCAAACAATGTAGTAAACGCGCCCATGTCACCATGCCCGCTCACACTACATGCTGCGTGTCCCTTGGTTTCTGTAAAAACGAAACCAACACACATTCAGTCGGCCATGACCGACAATGTTTTCAGTGTAATAAATGTGCCCGCAGCCCCGCGCCCACATTTTCTCACAGACACGCCGATTCCTACGGGATCTCCCCCGCTCGCTTTTTCTGCACAATCTGCCATAAAAAAGCTGAGCGCGGCCAGGCCGCCCGCTGTGATCAGCGCGCCACCCGCCTCGAACGCTGTAAATACGGTGTTGTGTTCCCAGTATGCCCGGGCTCTCGAGCTGCCGTTTTGTCGCGGCCGGAGCCCGGATTTCATTCTGCCTCTAGCTATTCACGCAGATGCGTGGTCAAAGCTTCCCGGGGTATCAGAATGGGTGCTGAACACTATAAAGAGAGGCTAACCGCTACAATTCGCTCGACGCCCGCGCCGTTATACGGCGCGTGTCGAAACTACGGTGAAAAACGAAGTGTCTCATCTACTTCGTGCCGAGATAGCGAAACTACTGAGCAAAGGGGCTATAGAACCTTTATCTCAGGCTCAGAGCGAAGGGGGCCTATACAGCAGATATTTTCTGGTACCGAAAAAGGATGGGGGTCTCAGACCCATTTTAGATCTACGACAGCTGAACAGAGTGCTTGTGAAACGCCAGTTCAGAATGCTTACGACCAGGAAAATCCTCGCGCAAGTGCGCCACGGGGACTGGTTTCTGTCGATAGATCTGAAAGACGCCTATTTCCAAATACAAATAGCGTCCCATCACAGGCGATTCTTGAGATTCGCCTTCGAGGGCCAGGCATATCAATACACAGTCCTGCCGTTCGGCCTGTCCCTAGCACCTCGTACATTTACGAAGTGCATGGACGCGGCGCTCGCACCCCTGAGACTTCAGGGCATGCGAGTCCTGAACTACTTGGACGATTGGCTGATTCTAGCTCGATCACGATCGGAGCTCATGGAACACAGGGCCGCATTACTCGAGCACCTCGAGGAGCTGGGCCTCACAGTCAATTGGGCGAAGAGCTCACTGTCTCCCAGTCAGAAAATTTCCTTTCTGGGAACCGTGTTGGACTCGCTGTCCATGACAGCACGCCTGTCACCAGAGCGCGGGCTAAATATTCAGCGCGGCGCGAAATCCTTCCGCCACGGCGCGATAGTTCCGCTCAAAAGGTTTCAGAAAATGCTGGGGCTGATGGCCTCAGCAGCCTCTGTACTCCAGTTGGGCTTGCTCCGCATGCGCCCACTGCAGATGTGGCTGAAAGCGCGGGTTCCACCCAGGGCATGGACAGCGGGTCTGTTTCGCCTCAGGGTCGACCTTCAGTGTGTTTCAGCTCTGGAACCTTGGAAAATAACCGACTGGTATCAGTCAGGTGTGAGTCTGGGGACCGCTTCCAGTGTGAAGGTGGTGTCTACGGACGCCTCCACCTCGGGGTGGGGAGCGCTGCTCGAGGGCAGACCGCTAGCTGGCCTGTGGTCAGAACGGGAAAAGCTCCTTCACATAAACTGCTTGGAGATGATAGCAGTCGACAAAGCGCTATGGCGTTTTTGTCCCCAGGTAACAGGCCACCACGTCTTGGTCCGGTCGGACAACATGTCAGTGGTGGCATACATAAATCGCCAGGGCGGCGTCAGGTCACGAAACCTTCACAGGCTGACGGAACGCCTCCTGGTCTGGGCTCAGCACAACTTGCTCTCACTGAGAGCAGCGCACGTGCCTGGTCACCTGAATGTGGGACCAGACAGACTGTCCAGGAACAATGTTCCAGCAGGGGAATGGACGCTGCACCCGCAGATGGTCCAGCTGCTGTGGAAAACGTTCGGCAGAGCACAGGTGGACCTATTCGCGTCCCACGAAAACGCTCATTGCCCGGAGTTTTTCTCGAAAAGCAAGGACGCGCTGGCTCATGTTTGGCCCCGCTGCCCCCTATATGCTTTTCCTCCTGTCTCGCTCCTGCCTCAGGTGTTGGAACGAATCAGGGAGAACGGATGCCCAGTGCTGCTCGTAGCTCCGCTCTGGACAAACCAGACGTGGTTCCCTGCCCTGATGCAGCTGACCAGCACTGCCCCATGGCCTGTACCATTGAGGAGAGACCTCCTCTCTCAGGCGGAGGGCTCGATTTGGCACCCTCGCCCGGAGTTGTGGTCCCTGCACGCATGGGCCATCAACGGGTACCCCCTAGCCTCCCAGAAGGAGTGTTAAACACGATCGCGCAGGCTAGAGCTCCGTCTACCAGGCGGCTCTACTCCTCGAAATGGTCTGTTTTATCTGCATGGTGTCAAGCCCAGAGCTTTTCACCTGTGGAATGTGGGGTTTCGGAAGTGCTTTCCTTCCTTCAAGAGCTACTGGATAAGGGCAGGACCCCATCCACGCTCAAAGTATATGTGGCGGCCATAGCTACGTTTGCAAAACCGGTGTCTGGCCAGTCGCTGGGGAAAAACGACTTAGTCGTGCGTTTCCTTAGGGGAGCTCGGAGGCTAAACCCTCCCAGGCCCCCTTCAGTCCCGACGTGGGACCTTTCCACGGTCCTGGAGGCCATGAAAGGCGCCCCGTTCGAGCCAATCCAGCTGGTGGACATGAAACACCTGTCGTTCAAAACAGTGTTTCTCATGGCTCTCGCTTCAGTGAAGCGCATAGGGGACTTACAGGCGCTTTCAGTAAGCGCGTCGTGTATGGAGTTTGGGCCTAATGACTCGAAGGTCATTCTCAAACCAAAGCACGGGTATGTCCCGAAATCCCTCAATACACCGTTCAGGGCCCAGGTAATTTCCCTGTCGGCCCTTCCGGTTCTCAGTGAGGAGGAAGATGCGAGTCTCCTTTGCCCCGTCAGGGCATTGAGAGCTTATGTGTCACACTCGTCTGTTTTCAGACAGACGGAGCAGCTTTTTGTTTTGTTTGGCGGGCGTTCCAAGGGACTCGCCGCCTCAAAACAGAGCCTATCCAGATGGATAGTGGATGCCATTGCGCTCGCTTACTCTGCGAAGGGCCTACAGTGCCCCTTGGGTGTCAGAGCGCACTCCACGAGAGGCGTGGCCTCTTCGTGGGCGTGGTCGAGCGGGGTTTCCCTGCAAGATATCTGTACGGCCGCGGGCTGGGCCTCGCCGTCTACATTTATAAAATACTATAACCTGGAGGTACCCGCCTTACAAGCTAAGCTTTTGGCGGTCTAAAATTCAGTGCTATCTGCCCCGCTGTGCGGCCCAGATGCTGAGTTTACTGCAGCCCCATGAGTGTTGACACACGTATGGCCACCCAGATCAGGCTGAAAGCTTTCACCCTGGCTGCGCGTTTTATTGTCATATGATAGCCCCGCTGGGTGCTTTTTTATAGGGAATGACGCTTCCAGCCTCTCTTCCTCCACTCTATGTGAGTTTTTGGTGATTATGCACTACATGAGCCCTGGGCTTCGGCCCCCGGGACTTTGGTGTTGGATCCCTGTACGCACGGCGTGTTGCATTGTGTTCCCCTAGCGTAAGCTATTACGCAGTACGAGAGATACTCTCGTAAGAGAACGTACTCGGTTACTAACGTAACCTCGGTTCTCTCTAGAGAGGGAACGAGTACTACGTATCTTGCCGTGCTTGGAATACGCTCTGGTTCGCTTCAGCGATAAAAACCAGCTTGTACCAGCCTAACGAGCATATTTATAGGGTGAGACCACGCCCCTTCTGGCGGGACGTGAAGATATGGGCGCGAATTGCCCCCATTGGTCATTACGTCACGCAGAGTCTCTCTCGATAGGCTGCTGCATTTGCTGCAGAGCAACCAATAGGCGCGCGAGCTGTTTCGCCTATGTCTGCTTGCTGCTGCAAAGCGTTTTACATTAATAAAAAAATTAAGGATAATTTTTGGCTTCAATATCTCGTGGAAAAGAGTTTTTCCCCTAGCGTAAGCTATTACGCAGTACTCGTTCCCTCTCTAGAGAGAACCGAGGTTACGTTAGTAACCGAGTACGTTTTGTTTCATAACCGCTAGAGAGTCGAAAGTTACACAGTGCACTTTTAAAGATGGTCCCACACATGTGCTGTTTTTTGCATTAATATAATTGAGGTCTTGTAAGCATTCAACATGCAACTTTCTACTTAGAACTAAGATGTATTTTTCCCCCCCTATGTTTACTCATAAGGCTATCCATCTTCTTCTAGTTCATGTTTACTTAAAATATTTCCATATCTGGTAATATTTTCATATCTGGTTCATGCACATGACAGCTGTTATTTTGAAGTTAGTCTACAAAACAGCACAGATTTACAGATCCAGAGAGACTGAGCATCCACCCCTTCAGGTGATTGTTGAGATCTACTTGTTAATTTTTTTAAGGGGAAATATTTAAGGGGACTTTAATCGTATTAGAAACCTAGAGTAAAACACTACCTTTTTTTAATTAAAATAATAATTGCATGTTATTAAGTCATTTAATATTGGATTGCAATTCGGTTATTTAGGTGTTGTGTAGTGCAGAATTAGGTGTATGAAAGTGACTTGCATTAAAACGACGTGTGACTGTTAGACATTTAATATTGAATTGTTCCTATTATTTATAATGAAATGGAATTACACTCTGTTTGAAAACCTTCAAACTTTTTTCATACAGTCTGAATTACAGTTCTACTTCTCTCTTCCTGTTGATCACAGTTGCCAGATTTTTTTTAATACTTATTTCTTGTGTTACTGAACTGAGAAGACAAAGACAGAGGCGATGAATAATTCTACAGGGAACTTCACCACATCTGAGGCATCTACAAACTCCACAACTCAGTCCTTTTGGTTAGTGAACAGACTGGACATTTTTCTGTACAGCATCAATTTGCTGTTTGGTCTTCCTACACACTCCTATGTTATATGGCTCATCATCACAGGAAGTGGAGTTGCATCAGAGTTTTTCAACCTCAATCTCTCTGTTTGTGAGCTTGGTAGCAGTCTAAATTGTTTGTTCTGTATACTTGATTGGTTTTCACATCTTAAGACATTAACATATTTGTTATTAGGGCTAGGCATCACCGGTCGTCCTGTGTTTCAGTGTCTGATGTGTGTTGAGCGTTACCTGGCAGTGGTTCATCCTGTAACCTTTCTGAAGTACAAACCTCTCAGATATAGAGTGATCTGCTGCACTGTGGCCTGGATAATCACTCTTGGATCCTGTTTCTATAGTTTTTTTATTGAAATCTCACAAAACAGTCATATGCTACCATGGTTCTTCTTACTGCAGTTCCTCCTCTTCTTCTCCGTCCAGTTGTTTTGTCTTGTGGCTGTTCTCAGAGCTCTGAAGCAGTCAGGACCAGGAGAGAGAGGGAGAGAGAGAGAGGAGGAAAACCACATGAAGAGAAGAGCATTTGATCTTATTTTAATTACTACTGTGAGCATGATTATTATCTATATGCCATTTATTATCTCAGGATTCTGTTTCATTCTGATGCAACACTTTATTAAGGAACTTTTTTCTTTTGGTTTTATTTTTTATATACTGGCTGGTTTTGTTCAGCCTGTTCTTTACCTGCGCCGGACTGGAAAACTCTCCTGCCTTTGCTCTCCATCAATTGTTCAATAATAAGTTAAATTACTAAACCTTTTTATTTTATTTTTTATATCTTTGGCAGGAAAATTAGGACATTAGGAAATTGTTTTTCCATGACAATAAAACATGTTAATGTGAGCATATGTCATTTAGAGAGATCTGTTTTATATAGTTGTTATTTGTTGTTCCAATACACTTCTTCACTGATAAAGCAGTGTTGCCTTTTTTTTCTATTTAACAGAAGCGATTGTTTTTTTAAACTTGAAATCCCATCACACACACATTTATCACTCTAAAAATTTGCATCGCAGGAGTTAAATGTGTTGCACCTGAGGCCAGTTTTAGATTTTTGAATATTGTTTGAGATGATTTTTTTACATAAATAATATTTTAAAGGCCTAAATTGTCAGTTTATAAATGTTATTTGAATATTACTTGGTAAACGACTTCAATCTTGATTCAACATAAGCCAGTCATGTCTAATAAAATGCCAAAACATAAAACATGGTTGTAGAGAAAAGTTTTTCTCCAAAGAGAAATAAAGGTTTCCAAAGGGGGTTTTCACAGCGATGCCATTTTTGGTTTCCCAAATACTTTTAGTAAACAGTTCTTACAATAACACATTTTTAGTGTGAAGAACATTTAAAAAATCGAAATAATCATTTTTACACTATAAAGAACCTTTTGTGTAATGGAAAGTTTCAATGGATGTTGAATGTTCTTTATTGGTATCTATGGTTCCATGAAGAACCTTTATCACCCATGGAACCTTTCCATTACTTTTCTTATTTTTAAGAGTGTATTGATTAGATACTTTTCATACTGGTCCCTGCCTTTATTCAGGGCATTATCTCACATTGTATGGTTGTCAAAATTGTCATTTACTGCATGAATGTAAATAAAGTGTAGTAAGCATTAAAATTAAATTTTCATAAAACTTTTAATTGTCTTTTTCATTATTATTATTATTATTATTATTATTATTATTATTATTATTTACTTTACTTTTACTATTTGCATATCTGGTGTTTCATGTGATGCATAGCAGATGAAGTTATGCACATATGTTCTTGTGTCAGTCAGTCTGTGAAGTCAGTCTATAAAACACAGCACAGAGATGTATACACATCCAGAGAGACTGGACATTCACTCTGCAGGTGATTAACTTTTGATTCATTTTGTTGTTTTCAATTCAATAATAGTCAACATTTTGCTGGAATTATAATATATTGTATAAGGATTATGAACACATAATATGGTTTAGATATTAAATAATACAGGGCTGAGACTTGTCTTATTAGATAGATTTTAAAATAGAAGTGTGAGCCATTATATGACTTATAGAACTGATCGGATCATGTAAACAGGCTATAAAAGAAAAACGTCTCGGTTACGTATGGTAACCCTCGTTCCCTGAGTAGGGAACGGAGACGTCTCGTCGGAGGAGTTCCCATACGAAAGGGAACTGTATTTTTCATGATCATGTTCAAGTGATGTAATATTGGATTTTGTTACGCTTATGGTAGTCATATATGTATTGTAGTGCTGAATGACCCACAGTGGTGACTTGCATTACCCAAATGTTAAAATTTTGGAATGTTTCTTTAGAATTGAGTTGAATTACACACTTTTTGGAAACCTTTACATTTCAGTTAACTCTCGAGTACTCTGAAATACTTTTATCCTTCTCTCTTCCTGTATGCCACAGTTGCAATATCATTTAAAAAATAATGTGTGACTTCCTGAGATGAGAGGATGAATATCTCTACAGGGAACTTCACCACACCTGCAGCATCCACAAACTCCACAACTGATATTAGACTATTGGAGAGTCTGGAAATGTGTGCATACAGCATCTGCTTCCTTTTTGGTCTTCCTACACACTCCTATATTATATGGCTCATTGTCACAGGAACGGGAAGTGGAGTCGCATCAGAGTTCTTCAACCTCAATCTCTCTGTTTGTGAGATTGGTAACAGTATTAATGCGGTGTTTGGTCTACTGTCACACTTTTCTTCACTTTTCAAAATACTAACAGATTTTGTGCAAGGACTCTCCATCACTGGCCGTCCTCTGTTTCAGTGTCTGATGTGTGTTGAGCGTTACCTGGCAGTGGTTCATCCTGTAACCTTTCTGAAGTACAAACCTCTCAGATATAGAGTGATCTGCTGCACTGCGGTCTGGATAATCACTCTTGGTTCTTGTTTATTCTGCATCTTTTCAGCCTCAGTCAACAGAGAGGCATATGTATGGTTTTTCTCAACAGTGTTCCTCCTCTACTTTTCCATCCAGTTGTTTTGTCTTGTGGCTGTTCTCAGAGCTCTGAAGCAGTCAGGACCAGGAGAGAGAGGGAGAGAGAGAGAGGAAAAAAAAAACATGAAGAAAAGAGCATTTTTTCTTATTCTATTAACAACAGTGAATATGATTATCCAAAATGTCCCATTTACTATCACAGGATTATATATCATTCTAACTAAACAGGAAATTAATGACTATTGGTTTCCTGCTTTTGTTTGTTATGTGTTGACTGGTTTTTTGCAGCCTTTTCTTTATTTGCAACGAACTGGAAAGCTGTTCTGCCTCTGTTCATCATAAAAACATTGTGCTTTAGTATTTAGCATTAAAGGTAGGGTAGGCAATTTTTTTATAAACACTTTTTGTTACACTGGTTAAAACTCTCTTCACATCCTGATAACAATCAATAATAGAAGTGGTCTAAATCATAGAGGTTTTGGGGGTGCGGGGATTGCAAAATATTTGTTTGAGTATTTGATGAGGAAAAAATAGACATACAAAAATTTTAAACATTTTGAGATGGAATTGTTCACTTGGTAACTTTAACGGACATCGTATTTGGTTTTACGAATGCGCTCAGACTGGGATAGGATTTGTACCTTTGCTCTGGATTCAATATGAAGCCACTCAAAGCAAAGGATCGATTGGTAGGATGCTACAATTAATCTTCTTGCTTTTTACAAATGACGATTATTTAAATGTCATGTTGAAATGGAGTGGAATGTGTTTTATTGTATCTGTATTATTATACGGTGTCATTGACAGCCACAGTTGGATTGTTGGTTGATATTGAAAAGAATGCTGTTCAAGGTTTGAGCTGTGTTTTACATCAGTGTATGTGCCGTTTGTGAATTTTGGATCCTGTTAAGTTTTTAAACAAATTTAACTTTGAAATTGAACTGGTTGAATTGCAATAATTATAAGAAATGTCGATGTTTTGTAAATTAATAACTAAACTTAAAACTAATAATAATAAAAAAGTTCTCATAATAGCGTAATTGATAATAGAAAATTGTTGTAATAGTTTTGCCCATCTTTCATGCTTTTGTTTGTTTAATCTTGTTTTGACATGTAGCAGTTTTTGAGTGTTGGTTAGTTTTGTTCACTGTTTTGCCGTTTTTGTTGAAAGTGCTTTTGGTTTGGTTATAGTTTAGGGCTAGTTTATGGTTTAGACTGAGGCTTTTTTAGGGGCACTTTATTTTCATGTCAGGGAACATTTTGTAATGAATGATTGTTGTCTAGAGAAGTTTGTGCAGTTTTGTTCTTTTTGAATGGCTTAATGGTTGCAGAAATGCTGAGCAGATAGTCTTAAGGATTGTCAACCAGCTATTACAATGTCTGTATATTGTAGGCTATGTAAATGAACAATGTGTACTCTGTTACCTGCACCCAGATATCGCTGTTTATTTGTCAACAAAATATGAAGAACAATGTGTTATTTTGTGTCACCCTGTGGACTTTTGACAGCTCCAGGGCTTGTTAAAACTAAAGATTGAACTTCAGCATTTTTGCATTCCGTCCCATGGACAGTTGGATCGACAGAGTGGCGGCACTTTCTTAAGTTTTGGCAAAAATGGAACCCTTTTATCTGTTTTCTCTAGTCATGTAGCACCAATAATAAATAAATAAAAAGTTTCTCTGCATTGATTGATTGACCAAAAGTGTTTGTGTGAGGCTGTACAAAAAAAATTCCCAAACTGACAAGGACACTTAAAGCACACGTATCAGAGACGTCAATTTGATGAGCATGTTTTCATCTGTAAGATGTATTTTTAGAGTGTTTGCTCATATGCAATACTTCTCTAAGACATTTCCTGTCAGATGTTACATAGACATCTAGATTTTAAAGATGTTTTGGATTTAGAATGTATGTAAAACTGACTTTTTAAAGATGTTTATCAGATGTTTGTACACAGCAGATGCTTTCCAGATGAACTGCTTTTTAACAGACATCTTGGAGACGTATGTGTGCTATCTGAATTTAGCCTTTGAGAAGAGCTGCACGATTCTGGATAAAATGAGTATCACAATTTTTTTTGCTTACCATAAAGATGATTCTTTTCAACTTTTTATTTACAAACCCTGAACATTAGGTTACCAAACAAGATATCATTAAAATAAGAGATAATACTATTTGCTTCAGTCAAATTTAAACAAATCCAATAAAAAAGTAATATTTTAATAAAAAAAAATACTAAAATTGCCATTAAACACTGACAACATTCAAATGTATTATACCAGACTAGACCTTTTTAGCAAGAAACACTATAGCCTATCAACATTTTGTGGCTTCACTTCAGAATGACAACTAGAGACTACCCCCTGTGCTTAAAACCCTTCCAGAAGGGAAACTGATGGTTGCAGGAATGTAAAGGTATCTCCTGGCCTGTGCAAATACATGTAGTATTCTACCTGACTAAGGGGTCATGTTCACTGCCAGTGTTGCTTGAGAACAGGTAAGACTGGTAAGGCTCCTGGTTGACAGCTTGTTCTTGATGTGAGATTGGATCTGGTGGCCCCTCATTTCTTTGTGCTGCTTTGAAGAAGCTATAGGTCTTTGCAGGGGTGGTATAGGGAGACTTTCTTGTGGAGGACAATCAGGTTTGCTCAACCACAATTTACTCTTAAAGAATCAAATTGTAAACAATTTAAACAATCATGGTATTTTTCCTCTATACCCCAGGATCTTTGATTTGATTGTGCGTATAAGATCAGAGTCATTTTCCTTAACCCTCTGGGGTCTAAGGTGTTTTTGGGGTCCTTGAGATGTTTTGACATGCCCTGACATAAGTGTTTTTTTCAGTTGCTTATAAACATATTAATGGCAAAGGTGTAATTACACTCTATTTAGCACAAACAAGGCTACCATAATATGTGAGCAACATGTATGTATATGTTTGTATTTTTGAGAGAATAATTTGTATGCATGGTTATTGAAAAAACTAAAAATTAAAGTTTCTGAAATAAGGCCACAAAACACATACTAAATATGTGTCCACAAGACTTTTGACTAATTGATGTTGTCGTCTAGAGTTCTGTACATAAGGAATTCCACACAGCAGACAGCAGGATGGCTTCAAAAACGACTGTATTTATTGACCCTGGAAACATATGGGACAACTTGATCAGAATATTACTCTTGCGCCAACCTCTTTCCACGTTATACACAAAATTAAGTGGGAAGAGTGAGAAGAAAACAAGTGCTACTTGCCTCACCAGCGTCCATTTGCGATCTCAGGCTGATGTAACTCCATTGAATACATGTTTAACATTATGTAGTAGCCTACACATTAAATAAAATAATCCATTACTGTTGTTAAAGGAAAAATAAAGTAAGTAATAAAATGGCTGGATGTGTATTCTTCAAACATATCAGTAATAACATTTAAGTATAATGTTTGTACAGATCGACAAACAAATATCCCCTCAAAACATCAGGCACCTTCACATTATACTTAATAGAACCGCAAGGCCAGCGTAATAGTTGGAAGTTGAACAATAGAATGTATTACCGAATATGAGAAATGAAGATAGAATACATTTGTTCAAAAGCACAATCCAAATGTACATTATAGACCCAAATTCCATAAATTAGATCACATTATACTGGTTAAATTGAATCACTAGTTAGTTAACGTGCGTCAGATAAAAGTCACATAAAACTCACAATACACAACATAGTGTATAATCAATTCAGTAACACATTGTGCTTAATATTTAAATTAACTTAAACCGAATGAACACTTTTAAACATACCAATATTAAGTGGGAAGAGTGAGAAGAAAACAAGTGTGTCTTGCCTCGCCAGCATCCATCTGCTATCTGAAGCTGACATAACTCATGCACTCTCTAAAGCATAGACAGTAAAAGAAATGGTCACAGCGACCCCATAAACTTCAACGGAGAAAAGTGAAGCCAATTAGAAGCACTCCCTTCCTGATGGCTGAGCGTACTGCGCAGGCTCAAACTGAGCTTGATGACGTAGATGTGACATGAGCAACCTGTCTGACCATTGTAAGTCTTCTAGTAGCTGTGCAAAGAGGAATCTGAATCATTCCCTTCGGAATCTTGCAGAGACAGAGAGCGTGAGTAGGAGCTGTCCATGAGCTCGCAGCAGGAGCAACTTTATGACTCTCTATGGGCTTCTCCCTTGACTTTATGCCTCCACGTCCCCCCAATTGCGCGCAAGCTTCTCCTCCTGTCTATACGGTAATTTCTCTACTGTGCGACAGAGAGTTGCGTGGTTATGGCACAATCGTTAGCCTATTTTTACAAAAACGGCTTAGACGGGGCCATAACGTAAGATACAAAGTAATGGAGCCTTTTTTACATTGTCGTGTTTCTTTAGAAATAAATAATGGGCAAATGGAGTATTTGGACGCCTCAGATGTAAAGTTATTCGCTGTCAATGTGACGCCAAAATGAATGGGAGTCAATGCTAACAGCAGGTGATGGTCTGCTCCAATGGCGGCCCCCAAGGGAAGCTTCAGTTTCCGGCTGATGGATTACCCCCTTGCTCTAAAGGCATAGCGCGCAACACTGATAAGCGTCCCACTTAACGAAACACCTTAATTGATAGTTCCTAACCACAATAACATTGCATGACTCACTCGTATAAGTATTTAATACAAAATGAAACCGAAAGTATTTTACTTCATAGGAAAATAGTTTCGGGAATTCATCATATAAAAATAAAATACAATTAATATTTCTCTCTTACATTTACATTTACATTTAGTCATTTAGCAGACGCTTTTATCCAAAGCGACTTACAACTGAGGACTAAACCAAGCGAGTCATCGTGAAGAGGCAAAAACAACGCAAGAAGTGCTCAAAATACAAAGTTCAGACATAGCTCGGAGTAGCATAAGCCAGGCAAGCGAGGATTTAGAGGAAAGGATTTTTTTTTTTTTTTTTTTTTTATGTTAAGTGCTCCTTTTGAATGCTGTCAGGGATTCTGCATTCCGGATGAGGGTGGGGAGATCATTCCACCAGCATGGAACCGTGAATGAGAATGATCTGGAGAGTGATTTTGTGCCCCGCTGTGATGGTACTACTAGCCGTCGCTCATTGACCGATCGTAGGCTTCTGGTAGGGATGTAGACTTGTAGTAGTGAGTGGAAGTAGGAGGGAGCTGAACCTGTGGTCAATCTGTAAGCAAGCGTCAAAGCCTTGAACTTGATGCGAGTGTCACCGGGGTGACAAAGGCAGGCGGAACCTTTTAATCACGGCCGGGTTTCCGAGGGGAGGGATTTCCGGTGTGGGACCCGGAAGACTCCAGTTCCGGAAAACTCCGAGCAGAGACGGAGGATGATTAGTTGATACAAAACAGGTGCGGGAGAGGATGATTGCGATCGCGATTGGGACGCGTTGTCAGTTGGGAAGGATAAAAGGACATTTCATCTTAAACAAAGGAAAGGAAGGAGAGAGGAATAGCGGCGGGAGATATTCGGGTGAATCTGGAGATGTGGAGATGCGGGGAGGAGAACTGTGGTGGATAAGAGATAAGTGCTGTTGATGTTTGGATTGAGAAATGAGAAATCTGGTGGAGGACGTGATGAGAGGATAAGTGCTGTTGATGTTTGGACTGTGATATGAGAAATCTGTTTGGAGGATGTGATGAGGCTCCATTGGAAGAAGTCCAAGAGATTGTGAGAGGTGCAGTGGACCAGACCCCCTGTCTCCGCCCTAGTTTGTGAGTGACGAGACTTTGCAGTGTTGTTCATTAATGTAAACACGTGTGCAGATTTGTGCGAGTTGCAGTTGAGCACGAGTGGAGGTGTAATGCAGTGACATTGGGGAAGTGGTCCTGGCTGTGGAGACATCGTCCGCGACTCAATGGATGGAGACCATTGGAAGAAGTCATCTAGTGGTGAAATTCTCCTTTTCTCCTCTTTAATCGTTACGGGGCATTGTGAAGTGTTAGTTTGCTGTGGAATCCTCATCTCCTCTCTGTCTGAGCCCTGTGAATAGAGCCAGCTTTGCTGTGGAATCCTCATCTTCTCTCTGTCTGAGCCCTGTGAATGGAGCTAGCTTTGCTGTGGAATCCTCATCTTCTCTCTCTGTTTGCCGGAGCCTTGTGAGTAGAACCAGCTTCGCTGTTGAATCCTCATCTTCTCTGTCTGAGCCCTGTGAATGGAACTAGCTTTGCTGTGGAAACCTCATCTTCTCTCTGTCTGAGCCCTGTGAATGGAGCTAGCTTTGCTGTGGAATCCTCATCTTCTCTCTCTGTCTGCCGGAGCCTTGTGAGTAGAACCAGCTTCGCTGTTGAGTCCTCATCTTCTCTCTGTCTGAGCCTTGTGAATGGAACTAGCTTTGCTGTGGAAACCTCATCTTCTCTCTGTCTGAGCCCTGTGAATGGAACTAGCTTTGCTGTGGAAACCTCATCTTCTCTCTGTTTGCCTGAGCCCTGTGAATAGAGCCAGCTTCGCTGTAGAAACTTTATCCTCCCTCTCTCCGCCTGAGCCCTGTGCATAGAACCAGCTTCGCTGTTGAATCCTCATCTTCTCTCTGTCTGAGCCCTGTGAATGGAACTAGCTTTGCTGTGGAAACCTCATCTTCTCTCTGTCTGAGCCCTGTGAATGGAGCTAGCTTTGCTGTGGAATCTTCCTCTTCTCTCTCTGTCTGCCGGAGCCTTGTGAGTAGAACCAGCTTCGCTGTTGAATCCTCATCTTCTCTCTGTCTGAGCCCTGTGAATGGAACTAGCTTTGCTGTGGAAACCTCATCTTCTCTCTGTCTGAGCCCTGTGAATGGAACTAGCTTTACTGTGGAAACCTCATCTTCTCTCTGTCTGAGCCCTGTGAATGGAGCTAGCTTTGCTGTGGAATCCCCATCTTCTCTCTCTGTCTGCCGGAGCCTTTTGAGTAGAACCAGCTTCGCTGTTGAATCCTCATCTTCTCTCTGTCTGAGCCCTGTGAATGGAACTAGCTTTGCTGTGGAAACCTCATCTTCTCTCTGTTTGCCTGAGCCCTGTGAATAGAGCCAGCTTCGCTGTAGAAACTTCATCCTCTCTCTCTCCGCCTGAGCCCTGTGCATAGAGCCAACTTTGCTGTTGAACCTTCATCTTCCCTCTGTCTGCCCGGGCCTTGTGAAGAGAGCCAGCCTTGCTGTCGAATCCTTATTCCTTTCCATCCATCTGGATCCTGTGAGTAAAGTCGTTATACTATTGCACGCCCACCTGTGTCCGCTGTCCGCCGGTGCCCTGGGAAGCGAGCCAGCTCTGTTGCTGATTCCGTACTCCTCTCCGTCCATCCGAATCCTGTGAAAAGAGAAACAGTTCTGCTGTGAATCCGAGAGAAACAGTTCCGCTGATAACTCTTACCGGTTCTCTGCCTGCCTGTGCCCTGAGAAGAGAGCCAGCTCTGTTGCTGATTCCGTACTCCTCTCCGTCCATCCGAATCCTGTGAAGAGAGAGACAGTTCTGCTGTGAATCCGAGCAAAACAGTTCTGCTGATAATTCTTACCTGTCCTCTACCTGTCTGAGCCCCGAGAAGGGAGCCAGCTCTGTGCTGATTCCGTATTCCTCTCCGTCCACCCGAATCCTGTGAAGAGAGAGACAGTTCTGCTGTGAATCCCAGAGAAACAGTTCTGCTGATAATTCTTACCTGTCCTCTACCTGTCTGAGCCCCGAGAAGAGAGCCAGTTCTGTGGCTGATTCCGTACTCCTCTCCGTCCATCCGAATCCTGGGAAGAGAGAGACAGTTCCGCTGTGAATCCGAGAGAAACAGTTCTGCTGATAATTCTTACCTGTCCTCTACCTGTCTGAGCCCCGAGAAGAGGGCCAGTTCTGTGGCTGATTCCGTACTCCTCTTCGTCATCCGAATCCTGTAACAAGAGAGACAGTTCTGCTGTGAATCCGAGAGGAACAGTTCCGCTGATAATTCTTACCTGTTCTCTGCCTGTCTGAGCCCCGAGAAGAGGGCCAGTTCTGTGGCTGATTCCGTACTCCTCTTCGTCATCCGAATCCTGTAACAAGAGAGACAGTTCTGCTGTGAATCCGAGAGGAACAGTTCCGCTGATAATTCTTACCTGTTCCTTGCCTGCCCGAGTCCTGAGAAGGACCAGTTATACGGCTGAAACCTCACCTTCCTCCAGTTGGCTTGAGGTTGTTTTTACTTAATTTATTCAATAAAGATTCTGTGTTTTTCTACATTACTTTGCCTCTGTGTCCTCTGTGGTGTTGGCTCCTCGCGGTGGTACGTGAGTCGGGGGCTGGGACGGCCGGTCATCTGGCGTCCACTCCTCCCCCGACCCGGTGACATAAAGTGGCGTAGTCGGCAGGGTTGTTGCCACCGCGAGTTGAAGCGGCCACAGGTTCACTATGGCCGACGAAGAGATGGTGGCTGCAAGACCACAGGTCATGCCCGTGTTTATGGGAGCCCCTTGGGCCCAGCGTTATGGAGGACCGGGATCAGAACTACATCTCCAGGACTGGAGGACGCAAACTGAATACCTGGCTGGCCTCCAGGGGCTGAGTGATGCACAGAAGACACAGTTTGTTCTGGGCTCCCTGGAGGGAGAAGCAAAGAGGGAAGTTCTTGCTGCACCCAGCACTGCACGAGCCACCGCCAAGGCCATCTTTGACTTTTTGGCGGAACTGTATGGGGATAATATCCCCGTGGCCGCCCTTCGGGCTCAGTTCTTCAACTTTCGACAAGGTCCTAGGCAAGCCTTACGGGCTTATGCGTTGAAGCTACGTGAGCAGTTTGTTCGATTGAAAGGGCGACCCGATCATGGTCTGGGTGATGGAGATTCCTTACTGCGAGATCAGTTTGTTTTGGGGCTCCGAGGCGGGCCTATTCGACAGAGTATAAAGCTCCAGCTCCGCCGAGACCCAGCGTTAAATTTTGAAGATCTCCGACAGGAGGCCTTGGCGTTGGAGATGGATCAGGGTGAGGCAACTGACCCACCGATGTGTATGGGTGTTGGTGGTGCCTCTACTCCAACCGTAGATTGGAAACAGAAGTTGCGCGCAGAACTGTTGGAGGACGTCAAAGGACAGATGGCTGAACTATCTAGGACCCTCCTAGAAGAACTGCGCCGGGGACAGCTCAGTGGCCGGGATCGATCCTATTCCGAGGGGAGCCGAGAGCCCGGACGGCGCCCTGGACGACCGGCTAATCCGAGGTTCCAGTGGGATGGTCAGGGCAGGCCCATTTGTAACAGCTGCGGGGAATCAGGACATTATAGCCGTCAGTGTGGCTCCCGACGCAGTTCCCAAGGGGGTTTTTAGTTGTGCCGGCCACTGCGGGTCAAGTGGCCGGGACCCCCTTAAATGACCCCCTTTCTATGCCTATCCTCCGAGACGACTGGGTTGCACGTTGTCCAACCGTGAAGATTCAGGTTAATGGGGTGGAGATTGAAGGTTTAGTCGATACCGGTTCCCAAGTCACGTTATTCTCCGAGAGCCTGTCCAGGGAACTCTTTAGAAACCGACGACTTCAGGAGGCGGAGTCCTCACAACTTGTGTTGAGAGGAGCAAATGGGCTGGATATTCCCTATACCGGCTATGTGATGGTGGACTTCCATGTTCAAGGGGTCCCCGTACGACAAAAAGGAGTTGTTGTCGTTAGAGACCGCTGCTTGGGTTCACATCGAGCATTGATTGGCATGAATGTCATTTCGGAATGCTGGGAAAAGCTGTTCCGAAACCGGCCGGCCCAGGCCCCTTCGGTCCCAGAGCGACAGGAATGGGAGCGTATTCTGGCTGACTGCCGTAGGATTCAGGCGGCTAACCGCGAGGAGGATCGCGAAAGCATTGGGCGAGTAATTTGCCGGTTTGGCCTGACAGTTCCAGCACGAAGCGAGGCAGTGATATGGGCCCGGCTGCCTCCAAGGTCTTATGGCGCGGATGACTGGGTCCTCCTCGAACCACATTGGGATTGCCAATCCATCGGAGTGGCCCGAGGGCTGGCTGTGGTCCATCGGGGCCGGATCTCGGTGCGGGTACGGAACGTTAACCCGTATCCTGTCGTCCTTCGCCGCCATCAACGACTGGTCCGAGTCACCGCGGTGCGTTCCCACCAGGTGAGGGAAGAGAGAGACGTTTGCTTCCGTCAAGTGAGCTCTGTGGTAGTGGAAGTGGCTGTTAGATCGGTAGAGCCGAGGAATGACCCCCAGAGAGGTGGAATACCGGATCATGTGGCAGGAGATTCCTTAAAAGGAGAGGGCCTGGAAGAGGAACAACAACTCCAACTCCGAGACTTTCTGGCGAAATGGCAACATGTGTTCTCTACCCACGATGAAGACTATGGGTGTACGGGGATTGTCAAACATCAGATTCCTACAGGCGACGCGGCACCAAGCAGAGAGCGGTATCGGCCGGTGCCCCCGACGCTTTATTCAGAGGTTCGCACCCTGCTGAAGGGGATGCTGGATGGAGGAATCATACGGGAGAGTAGTAGCCCTTGGGCGGCCCCAATTGTGCTAGTGCGGAAAAAGACCGGTGCCTGGAGATTTTGTGTTGATTATCGGAAGTTGAACGACGTGACGAAGAAGGACGCATTCCCCTTACCACGCATTGAGGATTCCCTCACTAGTCTGACTCAGGCCGCTTGGTACTCCACGTTAGATCTGGCCAGTGGGTACTGGCAGGTGCAGGTGGACGAGAGGGATAGGGAGAAGACTGCCTTCACCACTCCATTTGGGCTCTTTGAGTGGGAGCGGATGCCGTTTGGGCTGTGCAATGCCCCTGCGACTTTCCAGAGGCTAATGCAGCGATGCTTGGGGGGGCAGTTAGTTGATTCAACCTTGGTCTACCTCGATGACGTCATAGTATTCTCGCCAGACTTCGCCTCCCATCTGCTCCACCTGGAACGTGTGTTCCAGGCTATGGAAAAATATGGATTGAAGTTGCGGCCGGATAAATGCCAGCTATTTAGGAGTGAGGTGCAGTTTCTGGGCCATCGGGTCAGCGCTGCAGGGGTGTCCCCTGACCCGGAGAAAGTGTCTGCCGTCCAGGGCTGGGAGGTGCCAAAAACTGTCCGGCAAGTAAGGTCCTTCTTGGGCTTTGTAGGCTACTATCGACGTTTCATCAAGGGGTTTTCGGGGATTGCCAAGCCCCTGAATCGACTCCTCGAAGGTACCGGACGCTCCCGACCCCGGGGATCTCCCTCTGTGGACTGGGACTCGGCGTGTGAATCGGCTTTCCAAAAACTCAAGCGGGAACTCCTTCAGGCCCCGATCCTGGCGTATGCTGATTTTACTCAGCCGTTTATCCTATACACCGACGCAAGTAATGCAGGATTGGGAGCTGCACTCGCACAACGACAGCAGGGAGAGGAGAGAGTTATTGCATATGCCAGCCGGAGTCTCCATCCAGCCGAGCGGAATGCCTCCAACTATAGCTCTTTCAAGATAGAACTTCTGGCAATGAAGTGGGCGATGACGGAAAAATTTAAAGACTACTTATGGGGAGCGAAGGTGATGGTGGTGACCGATAACAACCCCCTGGTTCATCTGCAGACAGCCAGATTGGGAGCGGTGGAGCAGCGTTGGGTGGCCCAGCTGGCCAATTACGATTACCAGCTTTAATATCGACCAGGTAGAGAGCATACTAATGCGGATGCGCTGTCCCTACTCCCTGTGCCTAACGAGAGTGGGCGAACCGTATCCCCTACTTTTGAACCGGGGGAAAGACTGTTAGTGGGAGTGGTGGAAAGCCCCCGGAACCCGGTTGGAGGGAGTACCCACTGGCTGGGGATGGGACCCAGGCCGGTGGAAAGAGTTACAGCAGAGGGATGTTGACCTGGCAAGGGTGCATGCTTACCTGCAACAAGGTTCTAGGCCTGGGGTAGAAGAGAGGCAGACTCAAACCGTGGCAGTAAGGAAACTCACTGGGCAGTGGAAGAGACTCAGTTTGAGAGAGGGGGTGATCTGTCGTTTTATTCAAGAGCCAGTAACCCAGGAGGCGGTATACCAGGTGGTGGTGCCAGAAGAACAGCGTTTGGCCCTGCTGGAAGCCTACCACACGCACACAGGACACCAAGGACAAGAAAGGACATTATCCCTGTTAAGGAGGTATTTTCACTGGACAGGGATGGAGGCGACGGTCAGGGTGTTCGTTCAAAGCTGCCCCCGGTGTGTACTTTTTAAGACCAGGAAAGAGGCAAGAGCTCCCTTGGTCCCCATGTGCCCTAGAGCACCTCTGCACATCGTGGGGATGGACTTTTTAACACTGGGTCGGCCCACGGATCGGTACCAGAACATCTTGGTAGTAACTGATCTATTTACAAAATACGCATGGGCTATTCCTACTCCAGACCAAACAGCTGTTACCACTGCCGGTGTACTCTGGCGAGCTATTATCCAGCCCTTCGGGTGCCCCGAGACTCTTCACTCGGATCAGGGCCCGAACTTTGAAGCTAGGGTCATACAAGAACTGAGCCGCCTTTATGGGTGCCGGAAGACTCGCACTACCTCGTATCACCCCCAAGGTAACGGGGGGTGCGAGAGGTTCAACCAGACCCTGTTGGGGTTACTCGGGACCTTGGAAGCCGACCAACAGAGTCAGTGGGAGGAATGCCTCCCTGCCCTAGTACAAGCCTATAATAACAGTGTACACAGCACCACAGGTTATGCCCCGGCATTCTTGATGTTTGGGAGACACATGCGGTTACCGGTTGATCTGTTGCTGGGGACTAAGCCTACGGAGGGAGTTCAGAGTACGACGGATTGGGTGGGTCGTCATCATCGGCAGCTCCATTACGCCTACCGTCGGGTTACGGACCATCTGAGCGCAGCAGCAGCCAAAAATAAACGGTTGTATGATCGGACAGCTCGAGAAGCCCCCCTACTGCCCGGAGAGCGAGTATTGGTGCGAGACAATCGACGCCCAGGGAAGGGCAAACTCAGCGACCGTTGGGAGACTGTACCGTATGTGGTGGAACGCCAACAAAAGCCTGATCTACCTGTGTATACCGTTCGCCCTGAAGGAAGGCTAGGCCCTGAGCGGGTACTCCACCGGAATTTGCTTCGTCCTTGCCCAAATTATTTGGCCCCGATGGAAGAGGCCCCTGAACGGTCTATGACCCCAGTAGCTCCATCAGTGGGATGGGCCGTGGTCCCAAGGGGCCCCGAAATCGAGGCGGCAAGAGCAGTCACCTTATCCCCACCTCGACGTTCCCAGAGGGACAACCAGGGGAGGCCACCCCAGCGATACGGCGAGTGGGCCGAAGTTTCCCGGTCCTAGGGACTAGTCCCGAATGGCAGGGGGGGATGTCACCGGGGTGACAAAGGCAGGCGGAACCTTTTAATCACGGCCGGGTTTCCGAGGGGAGGGATTTCCGGTGTGGGACCCGGAAGACTCCAGTTCCGGAAAACTCCGAGCAGAGACGGAGGATGATTAGTTGATACAAAACAGGTGCGGGAGAGGATGATTGCGATCGCGATTGGGACGCGTTGTCAGTTGGGAAGGATAAAAGGACATTTCATCTTCAACAAGGAGGAAAGGAGAGAGGAATAGCGGCGGGAGATATTCGGGTGAATCTGGAGATGTGGAGATGCGGGGAGGAGAACTGTGGTGGATAAGAGATAAGTGCTGTTGATGTTTGGATTGAGAAATGAGAAATCTGGTGGAGGACGTGATGAGAGGATAAGTGCTGTTGATGTTTGGACTGTGATATGAGAAATCTGTTTGGAGGATGTGATGAGGCTGCATGAAGTGTAATTTTGTCTTTTTGGAGGAAGTTGAATGTCCCACGCTCCATTGGAAGAAGTCCAAGAGATTGTGAGAGGTGCAGTGGACCAGACCCCCTGTCTCCGCCCTAGTTTGTGAGTGACGAGACTTTGCAGTGTTGTTCATTAATGTAAACACGTGTGCAGATTTGTGCGAGTTGCAGTTGAGCACGAGTGGAGGTGTAATGCAGTGACATTGGGGAAGCGGTCCTGGCTGTGGAGACATCGTCCGCGACTCATTGGATGGAGACCATTGGAAGAAGTCATCTAGTGGTGAAATTCTCCTTTTCTCCTCTTTAATCGTTACGGGGCATTGTGAAGTGTTAGTTTGCTGTGGAATCCTCATCTCCTCTCTGTCTGAGCCCTGTGAATAGAGCCAGCTTTGCTGTGGAATCCTCATCTTCTCTCTGTCTGAGCCCTGTGAATGGAGCTAGCTTTGCTGTGGAATCCTCATCTTCTCTCTCTGTCTGCCGGAGCCTTGTGAGTAGAACCAGCTTCGCTGTTGAATCCCCATCTTCTCTGTCTGAGCCCTGTGAATGGAACTAGCTTTGCTGTGGAAACCTCATCTTCTCTCTGTCTGAGCCCTGTGAATGGAGCTAGCTTTGCTGTGGAATCCTCATCTTCTCTCTCTGTCTGCCGGAGCCTTGTGAGTAGAACCAGCTTCGCTGTTGAATCCTCATCTTCTCTCTGTCTGAGCCCTGTGAATGGAACTAGCTTTGCTGTGGAAACCTCATCTTCTCTCTGTCTGAGCCCTGTGAATGGAACTAGCTTTGCTGTGGAAACCTCATCTTCTCTCTGTTTGCCTGAGCCCTGTGAATAGAGCCAGCTTCGCTGTAGAAACTTCATCCTCTCTCTCTCCGCCTGAGCCCTGTGCATAGAACCAGCTTCGCTGTTGAATCCTCATCTTCTCTCTGTCTGAGCCCTGTGAATGGAACTAGCTTTGCTGTGGAAACCTCATCTTCTCTCTGTCTGAGCCCTGTGAATGGAGCTAGCTTTGCTGTGGAATCCTCATCTTCTCTCTCTGTCTGCCGGAGCCTTGTGAGTAGAACCAGCTTCGCTGTTGAATCCTCATCTTCTCTCTCTCTGAGCCCTGTGAATGGAACTAGCTTCGCTGTAGAAACTTCATCCTCTCTCTCTCTCTCCGCCTGAGCCCTGTGCATAGAACCAGCTTCGCTGTTGAATCCTCATCTTCTCTCTGTCTGAGCCCTGTGAATGGAACTAGCTTTGCTGTGGAAACCTCATCTTCTCTCTGTCTGAGCCCTGTGAATGGAGCTAGCTTTGCTGTGGAATCCTCATCTTCTCTCTCTCTGAGCCCTGTGAATGGAACTAGCTTCGCTGTAGAAACTTCATCCTCTCTCTCTCTCTCCGCCTGAGCCCTGTGCATAGAACCAGCTTCGCTGTTGAATCCTCATCTTCTCTCTGTCTGAGCCCTGTGAATGGAACTAGCTTTGCTGTGGAAACCTCATCTTCTCTCTGTCTGAGCCCTGTGAATGGAGCTAGCTTTGCTGTGGAATCCTCATCTTCTCTCTCTGTCTGCCGGAGCCTTGTGAGTAGAACCAGCTTCGCTGTTGAATCCTCATCTTCTCTCTGTCTGAGCCCTGTGAATGGAACTAGCTTTGCTGTGGAAACCTCATCTTCTCTCTGTCTGAGCCCTGTGAATGGAACTAGCTTTGCTGTGGAAACCTCATCTTCTCTCTGTTTGCCTGAGCCCTGTGAATAGAGCCAGCTTCGCTGTAGAAACTTCATCCTCTCTCTCTCCGCCTGAGCCCTGTGCATAGAACCAGCTTCGCTGTTGAATCCTCATCTTCTCTCTGTCTGAGCCCTGTGAATGGAACTAGCTTTGCTGTGGAAACCTCATCTTCTCTCTGTCTGAGCCCTGTGAATGGAGCTAGCTTTGCTGTGGAATCCTCATCTTCTCTCTCTGTCTGCCGGAGCCTTGTGAGTAGAACCAGCTTCGCTGTTGAATCTTCATCTTCTCTCTCTCTGAGCCCTGTGAATGGAACTAGCTTCGCTGTAGAAACTTCATCCTCTCTCTCTCTCTCCGCCTGAGCCCTGTGCATAGAACCAGCTTCGCTGTTGAATCCTCATCTTCTCTCTGTCTGAGCCCTGTGAATGGAACTAGCTTTGCTGTGGAAACCTCATCTTCTCTCTGTCTGAGCCCTGTGAATGGAGCTAGCTTTGCTGTGGAATCCTCATCTTCTCTCTCTCTGAGCCCTGTGAATGGAACTAGCTTCGCTGTAGAAACTTCATCCTCTCTCTCTCTCTCCGCCTGAGCCCTGTGCATAGAACCAGCTTCGCTGTTGAATCCTCATCTTCTCTCTGTCTGAGCCCTGTGAATGGAACTAGCTTTGCTGTGGAAACCTCATCTTCTCTCTGTCTGAGCCCTGTGAATGGAGCTAGCTTTGCTGTGGAATCCTCATCTTCTCTCTCTGTCTGCCGGAGCCTTGTGAGTAGAACCAGCTTCGCTGTTGAATCCTCATCTTCTCTCTCTCTGAGCCCTGTGAATGGAACTAGCTTTGCTGTGGAAACCTCATCTTCTCTCTGTCTGAGCCCTGTGAATGGAACTAGCTTTGCTGTGGAAACCTCATCTTCTCTCTGTCTGAGCCCTGTGAATGGAACTAGCTTTGCTGTGGAAACCTCATCTTCTCTCTGTTTGCCTGAGCCCTGTGAATAGAGCCAGCTTCGCTGTAGAAACTTCATCCTCTCTCTCTCCGCCTGAGCCCTGTGCATAGAGCCAACTTTGCTGTTGAACCTTCATCTTCCCTCTGTCTGCCCGGGCCTTGTGAAGAGAGCCAGCCTTGCTGTCGAATCCTTATTCCTTTCCATCCATCTGGATCCTGTGAGTAAAGTCGTTATACTATTGCACGCCCACCTGTGTCCGCTGTCCGCCGGTGCCCTGGGAAGCGAGCCAGCTCTGTTGCTGATTCCGTACTCCTCTCCGTCCATCCGAATCCTGTGAAGAGAGGAACAGTTCTGCTGTGAATCCGAGAGAAACAGTTCCGCTGATAACTCTTACCGGTTCTCTGCCTGCCTGTGCCCTGAGAAGAGAGCCAGCTCTGTTGCTGATTCCGTACTCCTCTCCGTCCATCCGAATCCTGTGAAGAGAGAGACAGTTCTGCTGTGAATCCGAGCGAAACAGTTCTGCTGATAATTCTTACCTGTCCTCTACCTGTCTGAGCCCCGAGAAGGGAGCCAGCTCTGTTGCTGATTCCGTATTCCTCTTCGTCATCCGAATCCTGTGAAGAGAGAGACAGGCCTGCTGTGAATTCGAGAGAAACAGTTCCGCTGATAATTCTTACCTGTTCTCTGCCTGTCTGAGCCCCGAGAAGAGAGCCAGTTCTGTGGCTGATTCCGTACTCTTCCCCGTCCATCCGAATCCTGGGAAGAGAGAGACAGTTCTGCTGTGAATTCCGAGAGAAACAGTTCCGCTGATAATTCTTACCTGTTCTCTGCCTGTCTGAGCCCCGAGAAGAGGGCCAGTTCTGTGGCTGATTCCGTACTCCTCTTCGTCATCCGAATCCTGTAACAAGAGAGACAGTTCTGCTGTGAATCCGAGAGGAACAGTTCCGCTGATAATTCTTACCTGTCCCTTGCCTGCCCGAGTCCTGAGAAGGACCAGTTATACGGCTGAAACCTCACCTTCCTCCAGTTGGCTTGAGGTTGTTTTTACTTAATTTATCCAATAAAGATTCTGTGTTTTTCTACATTACTTTGCCTCTGTGTCCTCTGTGGTGTTGGCTCCTCGCGGTGGTACGTGAGTCGGGGGCTGGGACGGCCGGTCATCTGGCGTCCACTCCTCCCCCGACCCGGTGACAACAGTATATCCACACAGTGCGGTGACTGACAGCAGCACTCGCCTCAAAGCACTGTGTTCATCCGCGCTGTTTCATGCTGATTTACAACCCACGTAAAGATAATAATTCCGCGAATCCCTGCAGTTACAGATTTCGAACAGAGAGATGGCGACAAAGAGGACAAGATACGGACTGCAGCTTTAAGTAGTACATTGTGAGAAAGTGATGAATAGAATCATATATCATTTTAAAGTAATTTAATGAAGGAATGTGATTGTCTTCTGTGTATATTTTTTATATACAGTATATGTATATGTTCTGACTGTTTTTAATGAAGTCTTAATTGCTTCTATACATTTACGTTTCTCTCTTCAAATAGAATATACGCTAATTAATCATTTTGTGAGGTTAACTTCACCACACCTGAAGCATCTACAAACTCCACAACTGATTCCTATGAATTAATCACCAGAATATGTGTGTCCAGCATCAGTTTTCTGTTTGGTCTTCCTACACACTCCTATGTTTTATGGCTCATCATCACAGAAGCAAGTGGAGTTGCATCAGTGTTCCTCAAACTCAATTTCTCACTTTGTGAGATTGGTGTTTGTCTGAAAAGTTTGTTTATTCTGCTGTCAATTCAGTTTTCATGTTTCAAGACACTGTCACTAATTTTGCAAGGACTCTTCATCACTGGTCGTCCTCTGTTTCAGTGTCTGATCTGTGTTGAGCGTTACCTGGCAGTGGTTCATCCTGTGACCTTTCTGAAGTACAAACCTCTCAGATACAGAGTGATCTGCTCTACTACTGTCTGGATAATAACTTGTGGCTCATGTTTATTCTGCTGGCTCATTTTGAAGTCACTTATCACAAGGTTATATACATGGTTCTTCTCACTGCAGTTCCTCCTCTTCCTCTCCATCCAGTTGTTTTGTCTTGTGGCTGTTCTCAGAGCTCTGAAGCAGTCAGGACCAGGAGAGAGAGGGAGAACGAAAGAGGAGAAAAACAGCATAAAGAGAAAAGCATTTCAGCTCATTTTAATATCTACTGTTAGCTTGGCTGTTATATATGTTCCATTTATAATGTCAGGATTCACTGCAATTTTTACACAACAGCATTTTCCGGCTCTTTGGGCTACTTCTGTCTTTTGTTATATTCTGGGAGGTTTTATTCAGCCGGTTCTTTTTTTGAATCATGTTGGAAAACTGACACTGTTTTCCACGAAACCTGTTAAAGAGATCCATTGTAACGTGAACAATGTAAAGTAAAAAATCATTGTTTTTGTTCCAGCTGAATTTACACAGTTTATGATTCCAGAACATTTTAGTCAGCCATTCACTGTTTTACTTATTCTGGTGTCTTTAAAATGACTGACTACTGCATAAAATCATTGAGTTTTTTTTTTTTACGTGTATGCATATGCCTTTTCTAGCTGTTATACATGGTTCCCTTTCAAGGGAACTCGAGCTGCGTTTGAGACGCGGTGGGAACGCTCTGCGTGATTGCGTCATGAAGCACATGTAAAATCAGTCCAATGGAAGCCCGATACATCATAGGTGACGTCATAGACCAGGAAACTATAAAGCACCCCTGAAAACAGACCGCGACAGCTTCTGTTGTCTTCAGCAAGCGCTCTCTGTTATTCTGTCCTTGTCATTTATTGTTGTTTGTCAAGCCCATTTTATATCACTATCTATCATTATGGCGAGCAAGCAAGATTATAGACGTTGTGTTGTTCCCTGTCCTCGTTACATCACGGGTGGGGACCTACATCAGTTTTTTGTTGCTGTTTGGGAGTGGAGCATGCCAACAGTCAGTTCTCGAGGGAGCTGACTGTGAGCATTGCGAGAAGCTGTCCGTGAGGACGCTCCGCTCCCGCCGGGCGTTCTTCGAGGAGGACGGTTCGGTTCGCGTTCCCCGCGCGGGTCCCTCTGTTGCCAGTTCGGTGGTTTCCTGCTGGTGGCAGCAGAGTGTTATATATGTATATATATATAAGTTTTATATAAAGACATAAAGATATAGGAAAATAAAGATATAATTATGTCTGTTCTTCTGGACGCTCCACTTTCAAGAAAACTAAGAAATAAACAATTCAGTGGCGTTCCAGAGGTTTCTTCCTCACCAATCTAATGTTCCTGAGACTGCTGGGGAGCAGTCTTGGCCTATTAAGCTCCTCTCAGCACAAAGTGCAAAACAGAGCGTCGCCATTCGGGCTCCTCCGCAATTGAGGGGTGCCTGGGTGGCGGTCGCAGTCTAGCCAGTTAGAGACATGCAAGATCTGAGGACTGTTTTATCTCTAAATAGCTTGGACAAAGAAGAAGCCCTGACGCCGAGGCGATCAGGCTTCTAAGGGTGGTCCCCTCAGGGGTAGGGACGGTTTTGAGAAATCGTTTCTCCTCAGCGCCCTTTGGGGTGCGACTCTCTGAGGAGGGTCGCAGCACTGCCAGTTCGGTCTTCCCTGCCGGTTCGCCGTTTCAGGGCACCAAGGTGTCAGTGTCCCCAAACGAGCCTTCAAATAAGAAAAAAGAAGAGCAGTCAGTTCGGTTTCCCTGCCGGTTCGCCGTTTCAGGGCGCCGAAGTGCCTGCTTTTTTCAACGATCCTCCGAGGAGGGTCGTAGGAACTAAGCTAGTTAGAGGTAGGCAAGATCTGAGGACTGTCATCATCTCTAATAAAGCTTAGACAAGAAGTCCTGTCGCAAAAAATGAGGCTATCAGGCTTCTGAGGGCTCCTCCGGGGCAGGGACGGTTTTGAGAAATCGTTTTTCCTCTGCGCCCTCTGGGGTGCGACTCTCTGAGGAGGGTCGCAGCCCTGCCAGTTCGGTTGTTCCCTGCCGGTTCGCCGTTCAGGGCACCGAGGTGTCAGCATCCCCATACGAGGATGAGGAGGGTCGTAGAGGGTCTCTACAACTCTCTGAGGAGGGTCGTAGAATGGTCAGTTCGGTTGTTCCCTGCCGGTTCGCCGCTTCAGGGCGCCGTAGTGACTGTTCAAACAAATCCAGAGGCCAGTCTTGAGAGACTGGTTCCCCTAGTAAATTTCCGGCAGCGTGGAAACTACTGCCACATATTTCTCAGTGGGTCCTGCACACTATAGAAAAGGGTTTCAGAATTCAGTTCGGTTCTCGTTCGCCCAGATTTCTAGGGGTCCTCCTCTCATTGGTGGACCCCGAGCAGGCTTTCGGGGGCGAAGCATACCATTATCGAGTTCTTCCATTCGGCCTAGGTTTATTACCCCACACCTTTACAGTATGCTTGGATGCAGCTCTGGCTCTTCTGAGACTCCAGGGCATTCGCGTATTATACTACATCAATGATTGGTTGATCCTAGCTCAATCTGAGTTTATGGCAGTTCGGCATCGAGATGTCGTTCTGTCTCATTAAGGATGTTGGGGTTGCCTCTCAACGCCAAGAAGAGTGTGCTCTGAGGACCACTTTTCTAGGTGTAGCGATTCTCACAGCCGTATTGGGGTATATCTAGGCCAGTCACTCACTGTGAAACAGTTTCAGACTGGTGGGTCTCATGGCAGCTGTGTCCAACGTAATTACTTTTGGCCTTCTGCACATGAGACCCCTGCAGTGGTGGCTCGGGACCAAGGGGTTTTCTCCGAGGGGAAATATGTTTTCGCATGATCAAGGTCACGCGGCTATGCCTTCGTGCCTCGGTCATGTGGAAGAACCTTGGTTCCTCGCCCAGGCCCAGTGTTGGGGGCTTCTTGTCGACGCATATTGCTATCGACGGATGCTTCCCTCACAAGTGGGGGCGATCATGAGTGGTCGCTCGGCGAATGGCGGACAACACACTGATGGTCTTGTATATCAGAGCAGATATCCTGTTGAGGCAGGGGCTGAGGCCCAGGGATTGGAGTCTTCACCCCGAGGTGGTGGAGCTTCTTAGGGAGAACTTTGGTCAACTAAAGTCAAGTCGACCTTTCACATCGTTTGTACAACACTTTGCTCTATTTGGTTCTCCCTCACACATCCAGCTCCGCTTGGACTGGATGTAATGTATTAGGTGTGGTAGACGCTACACCGGTACGCATTCTATCGGGAGAGATCCTCTTATTACTCGTTTTCTCCGTGGTACACTGAGGTTGAGACCTGCACTGCACTCTAGAGCACCGGCTTGGGATTTGGCCATTGTACTTGAGGGTCTGGCTTTGGCTCCTTTCGAGCCCATTGAAGAGGTTTCAGAGGAATTCCTCACTCTAAACTTTATTTCTACCATAAAGACTCAGAAGAATTCTCAAATAAATAGAATTTATTTTGTGAAAGGAGTTTACAGACAAAAATAAAGGTAGATGCTCGACAAGCTCCGTCTCTGAGTTCTTTGGCGTAGGCCTCGTCCTCCGTCAGGGTCTGAAGGTTAGCTTGTAGGTCCTGCCTGATGTTAGAGGCAGGGGCGGAGCCTACCCCCCGACGAGTGGACGGGAGTCATTCTGGTGGTGGTGGGAAAACTTTGCTACGACACCTGCGGGCAACAACATGGAACGGTTGGATCAGTCTTTTATATTCAATGTCGAGCTGTGATTGGTAGCGTGGAATTATAAATTAGTGACGTGCAATGGAGTCTTTCTGGTAGAACTTACGCTTACGCTTTCATTTCTACCATAAAGACTCAGAAGAATTCTCAAATAAATAGAATTTATTTTGTGAAAGGAGTTTACAGACAAATATAAAGGTAGATGCTCGACAAGCTCCGTCTCTGAGTTCTTTGGCGTAGGCCTCGTCCTCCGTCAGGGTCTGAAGGTTAGCTTGTAGGTCCTGCCTGATGTTAGAGGCAGGGGCGGAGCCTACCCCAAAAAAGTAAGGAAAATGTGATGAATTCCATACATACCTATGAGGATTCTGAAAGGCATACAGTAGGATTAATAAATAGGGAAGACAATAAGACGACTTTTAATTGCTTATCTTATACACTACCGTTCAAAAGTTTGGGGTCAGTGAGAATTTTATTTTTATTTTTTGGAGGAAAGAAATAAATACTTTTATTTATCAAGGAATAATTAATTTGATCGAAAGTGACAGTAAAGACATTTATAATGTTACAAAAGATTCTAACCCTAACCCTATTAATCAAAGAATCCTAAAAAAAAAAAAAAAAAAAAAAAACTGTACAACTGACAGACCAACAACTGTTTCAACATTGATAATAATAATAAATGTTTCTTGAGCATCAAATCCTCATATTATACTGATTTGTGAAGGATCATTTGACACTGAAGACACTGACACTGGTGATGCTGAAAATTCAGCTTTGATCACAGGAATAAATTACACTTTACTATATATTCACACAGAAAACAGCTGATTTACACTGGAATAATATTTAATACTATAACTGATTTTTGTTGTATTTTTAATCAAATAAGCGCAGCCATGGTTAGCAGAAGAGAATTCTTTTTAAAAGTATTTAAAATCGTACCGACCCCAAACTTTTGAACGGTAGTGTGTGTATATATATATACAAACAATCAAAATATAAATGAAAGCCAAAAGCACATTTTTAGTCACACCTTTTAGCCATCCACACATACCATTTTTAGCCATCCACCGCGGTAAAAATAAACCAGTCGCATTTCAAAGTCGTTCGCGAAACGACCGCCAGGTGGCGCAAAGGGACATTTAGCAAAACGTAAGTGGGGCTAACGTCTGTAGCCTAAGGATGAAATACTACAAGTTATGGTAATTTCCAAATAAGCCTACAACAAACATTTATAGCCTACTCCGTAATTGTTGGTCATACAGATAAGATATAATCTTTTAAAACTGTAAAAGGCTAAAGTATAGGCCTACACTCACAGGCTAAATGAAAAAATCGCTCATGTGAGAAAAAGACGTTTGGGTATTACTCAGTGAGAATATTCATAGCCGAGCGGTAGAACTTAGGTTCATCATCAAGATGACACGGGTTCAAATCCCGCACAAACATGGTCTGCTGTAAATTTCATATTTATTTAGATTTGTCTAGCTCTAAAACTCTGTTACACCATACAGTTTTTTTGCTTATATTTATAAAATACAATTATCATGCATTTCCATTTTACACTAAGGAACAAAATAGTATCCAACAGAACGACTTTGCATCTGTATAACAATAGGCTACCAATCGTAATTTCAAAAGCAGTTCTGTAAAAAAAATAATTATATATAGCCTATATATATATATATATATATATATATATATATATATATATATATATATACGGTATATATATATATATATATTTTTTTTTTTTCAGGGCTGCCAACTCTCACGCATTGAGCGTGAGAGTACTCACGCAATTGACCCAAATCTCACGCTCTCACGCCACACCCCCGATTTCTCCCGCTGAAGTGTCAACCCGGTCGGTCAAATTCCTAAAAGATATAGTTTATCTATAGATCTACCTGTTGAGCCACTCGTGATCGACTAGTTATACCGCAAATTAGTTAAAATATCCCGTAATCTATCTAGAGCGAGCGTGCATGCGAGACAGATATTGTGCTCCAAACCGTGCGCGCGCATGGCAGAGAGGTCTGTTCCCTACAACCTAGATTTTTTAAAAACATGGTTTTAAGTAAAGTGTGATTTGCCAGGGGGGACTAGGATTTCCTTCTGGTCTAAACATCCCTGCTTCTGCTGAATTATTTTAATCCCCCCCGTAATTTTTTAGTCATACAGATAAGAGTAGAGTAGCTTACATCGTTCAAAACTGTAAACTTGTATTCATATTAGGCTAACGACAAAAACAGGGGATTGACTGCGCGTCACAAAAAATGAACCGAAAGCCACTTCAGCTCAGTCACGATAAGAAATCGGCTATGTCTAAAGCCTTTAAATGTCTAAATATTTAGGCTAATAAATGTTATCTGATTGTGTAGGCTAATCCATATGAAAACGAGAGGTAGGCCTACAGAGGATCTATTCAAACATGCAATGTAAGCGCTTCCCAATGAGAAAATGACAAGACGGTGAAAATCTCGCTCTAATTAAATGTAGGCTAAATCGCCCTGAATTAAAATGTAAAAACAGATCAAATAATGTATTTGTCGAAATGTTGCGATATTGTTTAATTTAAGTTCATAATTATTCTATAAATGTTATTTAATTTAGCAGCATTACCACGAAGCACCGTGTTTCGATATTTATTTGAATAATACAAAATAAAATAAAAACTTAATTCACAAATTGCATGCCTTGTGAGGATCCAAAGATCCCTGTAGAATTTAATATTGAGTTGAACATTTTGTTCATGACAACAAATTAACATGCGTTTTTTCAGATTATATTTAGTTTTGCTTGGAAAAAGCTGGCCCAAACCAGTTTTATTTCATCAATTATTGAAATAATGAAATATTTAGTAATAAACTTTTATGACAGAAATATCACTAGGCTACATGTAACTTAAATCATTTAATTCCTTCATTATCAACACTGTCTAGAATAGCAATTTAAGTGTGAATTGCGACTTCTCTTTGTGTTAAGTCAGCCTCAGACTCCGATAGCCTGTGGGGGTTTTAGGGACAGTTGCTGGACAAAGGTGTTAATGTTCCTCTTTCATATGGAGAGTGTCGGATAGCCAGCCTGATGAGGCAAAATCAGGCAAAATTATTGTAAGGATAAATCTGTGTCCAAATGTAGACCCCATATCTTATTAAATTATAAATATTGTAGTTTATTTATTGTAGCCTATTTAAAGTTTTTTTTCACACAAAATTTCAATTGAAGTTATTGTAAGGTGAATTCAACAAGGCATGCTGTGTCTTTGAAGCAACAATTAAAGGTTAAATAATTTTTTCGTGATTTGTATGGCTGACACGCAGCAACATATACAGTATTATCAGCTGTATGATGTGCTTTTACCCTGAAATGTTTAATTTCGAGAGAGACCCTGTGCGCGCAGCGAGGGAGACTAAATAAACTTGTTAAAAAGAGATCCAGCGCGAGAGAGGCAAAGAGAAACGCATGTTTTTAATTTAATTATGTTTCTTTGGACAATTTTCGTTTTGTACTGTTTTAATTGTTTAATTTAGCTGTAATTTCTTTGGCAATACAAATTTAAAATGTCGCAAGAATAAGATTAGCCTAGTGTTTCTTATTTTGCATGGCAAAAGAAATAAACTCTAAACCCGATGCAACCCTGTTTTAAATTAAAAAATTTAAACCTTGAAATGTTCGAACTTGGTTTCAAACTTAAGTAATTTTAGTGTTCTTTTACATTACACAATAATTTAGCAGACTAAAGACGAGCTTCTTCATTTTCATTTTCTGATGCAATCGGCTGACAATCTTCCTTCATCAGTTTTTGTCGTTTGTGCAGCGGCTGCGGTTCTACAGGAATGTAGCAAATTTATGTTGTAATGATAATCAAACAAAACTCTTGACTTTAAATAAGTAAACAGATATAAACAGTTACCTATTTAAGCATCAAGGTGGGAAGATATAAACGCTGTAGGACAACATCGGTTAACAACATGTAGGCCTATGCTACATTGAGATTCGATCTCGGGTCTATTGAAGCTCCTCGAAGCTCGTGTTGTTGCGTTGATCACTGAGCTACCTTCTGTAGGCTGATAAAGTTGTAAAGCCTCATTGATATAGCCTAAATGTTTTTATTGCAATGTTTTATGTTGAAATGTTTTCATTATTTATTCAATTACATTTCAGTAGCCTAATTTCAGTATTGTGATTATGAATTATTTTAACTACGTTTCACTTGTTGAATTCTTCTGCTACCAGCTTTCAATCGCTCTGAATCAGCGCTGTGCGGCAGCAGATTACGCATTAGAGAGAATAAACCGGAATAAACGAACACTTTTCAGAGTCTATGATTGTAGCGCCTCTTAGCGGTAAAAGGCAGCAAATACACCACACATTTTACCGCCGCGGTGGAACGGCTGATGTGGGCATTGTCATGGCTTGCCTCAACATTTGCGTTTGAATAGCGCTCGTCCTCCGTGGGCGTGTCAGATTAACGCGTAATGAAGTGTAATGAGCTGGGGAAAAAAATACTGACAGCACTCTCTTTTCATACAGATTGCATAAACTGAGAATATTTGTTTTTTATATAAATTACTTCATTTAAAAGAAGAGAATTCAAGCTTCATAAAGAAAAATCTCTCGTGCCTGTGTGACAAGTAATCGCGGAGTTACAGTTAATCTTAGGACGCGTTTCAGAATGGACTTCACTGACAGAGAGAACGCAGAACTCGCATCATGTTTGTTTTTCTTTATTTGGTGAAAAGCACAACACTTTGTTTTTATTGTGAGTATCCACAAAAAAAATAGAAACTTAACAGGATCTAATGATGTATCGCACTTATATGTAAGATCAAAATCAACCGAGTATTTTGAGTCTCTTTTGCACTGATAAGAAAAAAAGCGAGACAATCGCGCCGGCGCGATAGCCGACCCCAGGGGGTTAAGCCTCGATAGGCTGATGCCTCGATAGGCTTAGTTCATGCGACAGAACCGAGATTAAATGTAATATGCGTTTATGAAATAAGACACGATTGTCTAAGGCCACGGTAGGCTAATGCCTCGATAGGCTGATGCCTCGATAGGCTTAGTCCATACATCAGAACCGAGATTAAATGTAATATGTGTTTATGAAACGAGCCACGATTGGCTAATGCCTCGATAGGCTGATGCCTCGATAGGCTGATACCTCGATAGGCTGATGCCTAGATAGGCTGGTGCCTCGATAGGCTGGTGCCTCGATAGGCTGGTGCCTCGATAGGCTGGTGCCTCGATAGGCTGGTGCCTCGATAGGCTGGTGCCTCGATAGGCTTAGTTCATGCTGATGCCTCGATAGGCTTAGTTCATGCGTCAGAACCGTATGTGAAAGATTAAACCTACGAGATATACTGAGATAAAGATAATTGATTAGAAGCTTTAAAAGATCAAAATTGGGAATGTCACTATATGTGAGCTGAACTTCTCATCTTCTGAATATGAACAGAAGCCACGTTTCCCCCCAAAACTTGAGATGGAGATTTTAAATGAAGCCTCGATAGGCTAAGATTTTAAGATGCATACATCCTGGATATGAATATAGGGAGAAAATAAATAAAAGCAAAGTTAAATAGCATATGCACCAGCCCTAGTCTTTCTTTAAAAATAGGTCCGTAATTGACCTTACATTTATAAATAATGTGGCTGTCGCCAGGTGACTACCCGAGGAGCCACGAAAGGCAGAGATGACACATTGGCATAACTGCTATCAGGGAAGCTACGATACGCGCAAAATATTTGCTTTAGCGTACAGTCATGAAAGCTCGGTCAATTGTAATGTCTCGGTAGGCTGAGTTCATGTATCGGAACCGAGATTAGTTGAAAGCTCGATAGCATAAATGTAATAGGCTACGTATAGCCATGAGACGATCACAGTGATTGTAAAATAGGTCCGTGATTAACCATATATTTATAAATGATAAGGGCAGTTGCCAGGTCGACTTTCCGAGGAGGCACGAGAGGCAGAGATAAGACATTGAGATGATTACAATCTGGAAAGCTACGATTTGAGTTTATGAACAAAGGCTGCGATCGGCCATGAAAAAAGTTGGCTTAGAGTACAATCATGAAAGATTGTTCAATAGTGATGCCTCGATAGGCTGATGCCTCGATAGGCTGACTTCATGCATCAGATCGAGATAAGTCGAAAGCTTCGATAGCATTACTGTAATAGGCTACGTTTAGCCATGACGCAATACCAGTAATCGAAAAATTGGTCCATGATTGACTTTATATTTATAATGATACAGGCTGAAACCAGGGAGACTTTACCGAGGAGCCATGATAGGCATAGATATGACATTAAGATGATTACAACCAGGAAGCTACGATATGCATTTATGAACAAAGGCCGCGATCAGCCATGAAATATTTGTCTTTAGGGTTCCAATCCTGAAAGCTTGTTCGATAGCGATACCTCGATAGGCCGATGCCACGATAGGCCGATGCCTCGATAGGCCGATGCCTCGATAGGCCGATGCCTCGATAGGCCGATGCCTCGATAGGCCGATGCCACGATAGGCAGATGCCACGATAGGCTGATGCCTCGATAGGCCGATGCCTCGATAGGCCGATGCCTCGATAGGCCGATGCCTCGATATGGCCGAGTTCATGCATCGGAACTGAGATTAGTCGAAGGCTTCGATAGCATTATTGTAATAGGCTTCGTTTAGCAATTAAACATTACCAGTGATCATAAAATAGGTCCGTGATTGACCTTATATATATAAAATGATAAAAAGCTGAAGCCAGGCGACTTTTCAGAGGAGCCACGAAAGGCATAGATATGACATTAAGATAATTACAATCAGGAAAGCTAAGATATGCGTTTATGAACGAAGGCCGCGATCGACCATGAAATATTTGGCTTAGAGTACAATCATGAAAGCTTGTTTAATAGTGAAGCCTAGATAGGCTGATGCCTCGATTGGCTGAGTTCATGCATCAGAACTGAGATTAGTCGAAAGCTTCGATAACAATAATGTAATAGGCTACGTTTAGCCATGAAACGATACCAGTATTCGTAAAATAGGTCCATGATTGACCTTATATTTATTATGATAAAGGCTGAAGCCAGGAAGACTTTTCCGAGGAGCCACAATAGGCAGAGATATAACGTTAAGATGATTCAACCAGGAAAGCTACGATATGCATTTATGAACGAAGCCCGCGATCAGCCATGAAATATTTGGCTTTGGATTACAATCGTGAAAGCTCACACAAGTTATGCCTCGATAGGCAGAATTTGTGCGTCGAGAACGAAATCAAGTCGAAAGCTTCAATAACATAATGAAATAGCCCAAGATTGGTCATAAAATGGCAGTAATCGTAGAATTTCAGAAGCTGTGATAGGCTTAAAAATATTGAAGCAATCAGAACCGAAAGTTACGATAGACATAAGCAAGCAAGGATACGAATAGCCTTGGAGCGTTGTTATGGTATTTTAAAAGCTATTCTTCATTAATCAATTATGGGATGAGTTGATGGTAAAGAACGAAATAAAGAAGGCCACGATTGACTGCGTGTAACTAAACAGATTAGCAGTGAAAAGCGGACGTATGATAGATGTATGGATTGTTAACCACCACCAGTAGCTAGCGAAGAAATTTACCTAGAATGTCGGTTGAGAGGGCTTGTTGAGCATTTAGTAGAACATACGTGTCGGATCTGATGTAGGTCTTGTATGCTGTGGACGACCATCTACCAAGCATTTGGATAGGGGAGTCGGGAACGCTGCATTCGGCTACTGTTGTTGTGGCTCCGATACGAAAGGAATACCCAGTGTATATATGTGGAGAAAGACCGGAGGATTAAGGAGGAAGCTACATGAGTTCAAAACCAGTGCTTTGTCATTGGAAGACCGTTCGCTTATATGAAAAAAAGGGAGTATTGAAGTGTGGTCATGCTTTGAGATATGACCAAAGAGGTATAGGGGAAATAGGAATTATAGACTTTAGATATAACAATGCCAGAGACTCCAGAAGAATCTGTTTTTCGAAAACTTAAATACATTTAAAAGGTGGGAGAAAGACGTAAATCGGAAATAGACAAACCACGAGCCAAATTAAAATGTTTTGAAACAGATGCGAATTCCCCTGATCACATAACCTGTAAAACACGGTTAGAAACGCTTTTTCTTGGATGCATGAGCCATGCACGCTGTTAAAACATGGCTATATGTATTATTATTTTTGTAATATATATATATATATATATATATATATATATATTTGAACTGTTAATTGCTGTTGATTTATGATCGAATAAGAGATAGTTTATTTACAGAAAACGAGCTGAGATTAAATAGTGTGCCCCCTTTTATTAGTTGAAGTCTGCAATCATCAAGGTATAAGTCGAGATCTTTCCGGCGCTCGGGATGTGATTGAAAAAACATCTCCATAAATGCATTACCGGAACAATAACAAATTCAGAGAAGGGCGTAAAACAAGTTGAATAGCCTTAAACTTTGCTACGACACCTGCGGGCAACAACATGGAACGGTAGGATCAGTCTTTTATATTCAATGTCGAGCTGTGATTGGTAGCGTGGAATTATAAATTAGTGACGTGCAATGGAGTCTTTCTGGTAGAACTTACGCTTACGCTTTCATTTCTCCTTGCTATTTCGTCTATCAAGAGATTTGGAGATTTGTCGGTTGCTCCATGTTTGGAATTTGCACCTGGTATGGTGAAGGCATTTCTCTACCCTAGACCGGGTTATATTCCTAAGGTCCCAGTTAATGTTGGGGGCCCAATAGTGCTGCAGGCCTTTTATCCTCCACCTTTTAATACCCCAGATCAGGAACAACTGAACCTGTTATGTCCATTTCGTGCATTAGATGCCTACGTTCACAGGGCTGCCCTGTGGCGTAAGTCTGAACAATTATTTGTCTGCTTTGGGTCACTCAAAAGAGGGTGCCCTGCATCTAAACAGGTGATGAGCAAATGGATAGTCGAGGCTATATCATTGGCTTATGAAGCGGCCGGTCAGCCTTCACCTATGGCTGTACGGGCCCATTCTACAAGGAGTATGGCGGCCTCTACGGCCTTAATTTCGGGTGTTTCCCTTCCTGATATTTGTAATGTGGCAGGATGGTCCTCTCCGCATACATTTGTCAGGTTTTATGACCTTGACCTCTCCACTCCAGGGGCGAGGTTGCTTGCTTCTTAGTGTGCGCAGGACTTCACACAGAACGGGCATTTGTCACTATGGCATAGTGGGTATGGGGTTCCCACCGCGTCTCAAACGCAGCTCCAGTTCCCTTGAAAGGGAACGTCTCAGGTTACGTATGTAACCCTGGTTCCCTGACAGGGAACGAGACGCTGCATTCGTCTGCCATACTTCCTGCATGCCCTGATCGACTTGCTTCAGACTTTTCAGAAGCTGTCGCGGTCTGTTTTCAGGGGTGCTTTATAGTTTCCTGGTCTATGACGTCACCTATGACGTATCGGGCTTCCATTGGATTGATTTTACACGTGCTTCATGACGCAATCACGCAGAGCGTTCCCACCGCGTCTCAAACGCAGCGTCTCGTTCCCTATCAGGGAACCAGGGTTACATACGTAAGCTGAGACGTTATTTGTATGTGGTTTGGTTTTTGAATAAAGTACTTAATTAAGTTAAAGTATTTGTCATAGAGATTGGACTTAAAATACTGTGCAGACTTTGTGGACTTAATAGCCTATCATTTATATGTAAATGTTGTGTTTCCGTGAAAATTATCTAATTTATTTTATAATAGTTTAATTGATTTTTCTGTTGCTGTTTTCTATGTGTTCGTCATGTTGGCTTGTGGTTTATGTGGTTACAAGATTTAGGTTGCCTATAAACCTTGGGTTAACTTCACTCTTTATCAAAAATAACCGGATATAAATTAGATAATGGATTTAAAAAAAAAAATTATATTAAGTGGCTTTAAGGACTATGTACTTACATCGAAAAATAAGTATGTTATTGTGTTCATGTTGTATTGTAAAACACTTTTCTGCTATTGAGATGTGATACGGGTAAGGTTAGGGACACGTGTGGTGGTATGGGTCGGTATACAGGTGGGTTAAGGTGTAAGGGAAGGGTCAACTGCAGGGTCCGAAATTAACTTTTTGGCTCACCTGCCACGGGGACTGGTAGATGAAAAAATCTACCAGCCAAGCATATTTTTTACCGGCCAAAATAATAAACAGCCTTTTTGTGTCACATATACAGTAATTTATATATATATTTAAACATTTTTGTCATTATATTTCTGGTATTTACACACATATTACACAATTTACACACATTAAAATAATATTTTTGTGGTGGTGCCTATGAAAATAGTTCTAATCTGTACAAATGAAATGTATTAATTGTATATTTAATAAAATGTATGCAACAATAATATATTATAATTATTTCAAAACAATATTTAGTTTTACTCTGCCTATTTTTTTACTCCATTTACTCTGACTGATCCGATCAGTAACTGAAGGACTGGAAATATCAGTTGTTTTAACCATTCATTAAAATGAATCGGTTCAAAGGAGTCATTAGTTCGCGAATTGAACGTGTCATTATCGGATGTGTTCGCGTTGTGTGATTATCCCGGCAGGCAGCTAGGACATCCCACAAGATTTGTGTCAATACAGAAAACATTTCATCGCTGGATAGGTTTTTCGTTTATTTAAAGTGTGGTTTAACTTATGTCAGCTGAATGTGCGGAACGCTTTTCAGAGAAGATAAGGTATTTTAGCACAATTCACACTCAGCGGTAATTCAGGAAAAAAAAATATATCCGAATGCTCCACATGAAACTATGGTCTTCCGACCTTTTACCATCGTGTCGATTTATTTTGATTAATAGCCTATGTGCCAGGGAGAGAGAGCAAGACAGCGCTTAGGAGATGGTGAAGCCTTGTTTATACTTTCGCCTGGCTCCAAGATAAAGAGTGCGCGGCTGCGCGCGCGCGACCGGGGCTCTCGCTCTCTCTGCTCATTCTTCAGTTGCGCCCTGTCACTTTTCAATTCCCATCCCGCAAACACAACAACTCCGTCATGTCCGTAGCCATCATGCCAGATATTTTATAACATTACAAAATGCAATTGTAATAAAAATGTTATTACATTACTATTTTGGTATGAACATTCACCCACCAGTGCATGGGGCGGATAGCCTTTTGAGATTTAGCCTACTCGCCAAACGGAAAATCTACCCGCATTTGGCGCTTGGCGGGTGTTAATTTCGGCCCCTGGTCAACTGTGTAATTACAAATGCAATTACATAAATTAATTACAGCTGTAATTACATGCTGGTATTTTTTAAATATAAGTACAATGTAAAAACATGTATGTGCACAATAAGTCCATTGTATCAAATTATTAATTTCAATCTAAGTACATAGTTCTTAAAGCCACTTAATATAAAGTGGGACCAAAAACAATGTAAGGTATGGGCACATTAAAGGTGCCCTATGTAACGTTTTTTGTTCAAAATTAACAAAATTTAAATAATGAGTTAAACGTGTTTTTGTCTTACCCTGATTCACTATGCTGAGCACGTTTTAAATGTTTATAGTTTAGACCAAGCGGGATGCTTTTAGCACAAAATTGCATACGTACATCACTCGCCCGTGAGTGACTCGTCATATTTCCGTAAATAGAGAAAAGATGCTCTGGCTACTTTGACGCATGTGTGATTGGCATAGGTTAGTTGTCACAATGAGCGAGAAAGGTTGACATGGAACAGCTAAATCTCCAATCTCCAGGGAATAACCTTTTTTTTTTTAAAAGAAGAAAAAAAAGAAAAACAAAGGAGCTTCTGCTTGCAAAAACAGAACGTGACAGAGATCTTAATAAAACAAGTATCAACATTGGCTTGAACTGAAGGATTTGAAATGTTGTAAAAGCGACTCGGGGATGGGTTTTTATAAAGATAAGTTGTTTGATGATAATGAATGCAGCTATATTTTGAAATTATTTAAAATTGAAATACGACTGGGTAATTTAAGTGTTGTGCTGAATAACGTACTCGGTTACTAACGTAACCTCGGTTCTCTCTAGAGAGGGAACGAGTACTGCGTAATAGCTTACGCTAGGGGAAAACTCTTTTCCGCGAAATATTGAAGCCAAAAATTATCCTTAATTTTTTATTAATGTAAAACGCTTTGCAGCAGCAAGCAGACATAGGCGAAACAGCTCGCGCGCCTATTGGTTGCTCTGCAGCAAATGCAGCAGCCTATCGAGAGAGACTCTGCATGACGTAATGACCAATGGGGGCAATTCGCGCCCATATCGTCACGTCCCGCCAGAAGGGGCGTGGTCTCACCCTATAAATATGCTCGTTAGGCTGATACAAGCTGTTTTTTATCACTGAAGCGAACCAGAGCGTATTCCAAGCACGGCAAGATACGCAGTACTCGTTCCCTCTCTAGAGAGAACCGAGGTTACGTTAGTAACCGAGTACGTTCTCTTACAAGAGTATCTCTCGTACTGCGTAATAGCTTACGCTAGGGGAACACAATGCAACACGCCGTGCGTACAGGGATCCAACACCAAAGTCCCGGGGGCCGAAGCCCAGGGCTCATGTAGTGCATAATCACCTTAAACTCACATAGAGTGGAGGAAGAGAGGCTGGAAGCGTCATTCCCTATAAAAAAGCACCCAGCGGGGCTATTATATGACAATAAAACGCGCAGCCAGGGTGAAAGCTTTCAGCCTGATCTGGGTGGCCATACGTGTGTCAACACTCATGGGGCTGCAGTAAACTCAGCATCTGGGCCGCACAGCGGGGCAGATAGCACTGAATTTTAGACCGCCAAAAGCTTAGCTTGTAAGGCGGGTACCTCCAGGTTATAGTATTTTATAAATGTAGACGGCGAGGCCCAGCCCGCGGCCGTACAGATATCTTGCAGGGAAACCCCGCTTGACCATGCCCACGAAGAGGCCACGCCTCTCGTGGAGTGCGCCCTGACACCCAAGGGGCACTGTAGGCCCTTCGCAGAGTAAGCGAGCGCAATGGCATCCACTATCCATCTGGATAGGCTCTGTTTTGAGGCGGCGAGTCCCTTGGAACGCCCGCCAAACAAAACAAAAAGCTGCTCCGTCTGTCTGAGAACAGACGAGCGTGACACATAAGCTCTCAATGCCCTGACGGGGCAAAGGAGACTCGCATCCTCCTCCTCACTGAGAACCGGAAGGGCGGACAGGGAAATTACCTGGGCCCTGAACGGTGTATTGAGGGATTTCGGGACATACCCGTGCTTTGGTTTGAGAATGACCTTCGAGTCATTAGGCCCAAACTCCATACACGACGCGCTTACTGAAAGCGCCTGTAAGTCCCCTATGCGCTTCACTGAAGCGAGAGCCATGAGAAACACTGTTTTGAACGACAGGTGTTTCATGTCCACCAGCTGGATTGGCTCGAACGGGGCGCCTTTCATGGCCTCCAGGACCGTGGAAAGGTCCCACGTCGGGACTGAAGGGGGCCTGGGAGGGTTCCGCCTCCGAGCTCCCCTAAGGAAACGCACGACTAAGTCGTTTTTCCCCAGCGACTGGCCAGACACCGGTTTTGCAAACGTTGCTATGGCCGCCACATATACTTTGAGCGTGGATGGGGTCCTGCCCTTATCCAGTAGCTCTTGAAGGAAGGAAAGCACTTCCGAAACCCCGCATTCCACAGGTGAAAAGCTCTGGGCTTGACACCATGCAGAGAAAACAGACCATTTCGAGGAGTAGAGCCGCCTGGTAGACGGAGCTCTAGCCTGCGCGATCGTGTTTAACACTCCTTCTGGGAGGCTAGCGGGTACCCGTTGATGGCCCATGCGTGCAGGGACCACAACTCCGGGCGAGGGTGCCAAATCGAGCCCTCCGCCTGAGAGAGGAGGTCTCTCCTCAACGGTACAGGCCATGGGGCAGTGCTGGTCAGCTGCATCAGGGCAGGGAACCACGTCTGGTTTGTCCAGAGCGGAGCTACGAGCAGCACTGGGCATCCGTTCTCCCTGATTCGTTCCAACACCTGAGGCAGGAGCGAGACAGGAGGAAAAGCATATAGGGGGCAGCGGGGCCAAACATGAGCCAGCGCGTCCTTGCTTTTCGAGAAAAACTCCGGGCAATGAGCGTTTTCGTGGGACGCGAATAGGTCCACCTGTGCTCTGCCGAACGTTTTCCACAGCAGCTGGACCGTCTGCGGGTGCAGCGACCATTCTCCTGCTGGAACATTGTTCCTGGACAGTCTGTCTGGTCCCACATTCAGGTGACCAGGCACGTGCGCTGCTCTCAGTGAGAGCAGGTTGTGCTGAGCCCAGACCAGGAGGCGTTCCGTCAGCCTGTGAAGGTTTCGTGGCCTGACGCCGCCCTGGCGATTTATGTATGCCACCACTGACATGTTGTCCGACCGGACCAAGACGTGGTGGCCTGTTACCTGGGGACAAAAACGCCGTAGCGCTTTGTCGACTGCTATCATCTCCAAGCAGTTTATGTGAAGGAGCTTTTCCCGTTCTGACCACAGGCCAGCTAGCGGTCTGCCCTCGAGCAGCGCTCCCCACCCCGAGGTGGAGGCGTCCGTAGACACCACCTTCACACTCGAAGCGGTCCCCAGACTCACACCTGACTGATACCAGTCGGTTATTTTCCAAGGTTCCAGAGCTGAAACACACTGAAGGTCGACCCTGAGGCGAAACAGACCCGCTGTCCATGCCCTGGGTGGAACCCGCGCTTTCAGCCACATCTGCAGTGGGCGCATGCGTAGCAAGCCCAACTGGAGTACAGAGGCTGCTGAGGCCATCAGCCCCAGCATTTTCTGAAACCTTTTGAGCGGAACTATCGCGCCATGGCGGAAGGATTTCGCGCCGCGCTGAATATTTAGCCCGCGCTCTGGTGACAGGCGTGCTGTCATGGACAGCGAGTCCAACACGGTTCCCAGAAAGGAATTTTTTTTTTTTTTTGACTGGGAGACAGTGAGCTCTTCGCCCAATTGACTGTGAGGCCCAGCTCCTCGAGGTGCTCGAGTAATGCGGCCCTGTGTTCTATGAGCTCCGATCGTGATCGAGCTAGAATCAGCCAATCGTCCAAGTAGTTCAGGACTCGCATGCCCTGAAGTCTCAGGGGTGCGAGCGCCGCGTCCATGCACTTCGTAAATGTACGAGGTGCTAGGGACAGGCCGAACGGCAGGACTGTGTATTGATATGCCTGGCCCTCGAAGGCGAATCTCAAGAATCGCCTGTGATGGGACGCTATTTGTATTTGGAAATAGGCGTCTTTCAGATCTATCGACATAAACCAGTCCCCGTGGCGCACTTGCGCGAGGATTTTCCTGGTCGTAAGCATTCTGAACTGGCGTTTCACAAGCACTCTGTTCAGCTGTCGTAGATCTAAAATGGGTCTGAGACCCCCATCCTTTTTCGGTACCAGAAAATATCTGCTGTATAGGCCCCCTTCGCTCTGAGCCTGAGATAAAGGTTCTATAGCCCCTTTGCTCAGTAGTTTCGCTATCTCGGCACGAAGTAGATGAGACACTTCGTTTTTCACCGTAGTTTCGACACACGCCGTATAACGGCGCGGGCGTCGAGCGAATTGTAGCGAATAGCCTCTCTTTATAGTGTTCAGCACCCATTCTGATACCCCGGGAAGCTTAGACCACGCATCTGCGTGAATAGCTAGAGGTAAAATGAAATCCGGGCTCCGGCCGCGACAAAACGGCAGCTCGAGAGCCCGGGCATACTGGGAACACAACACCGTGTTTACAGCGTTCGAGGCGGGGGGCGCGCTGATCACAGCGGGCGGCCTGGCCGCGCTGAGCTTTTTTATGGCAGATTGTGCAGAAAAAGCGAGCGGGGGAGATCCCGTAGGAATCGGCGTGTCTGTGAGAAAATGTGGGCGCGGGGCTGCGGGCACATTTATTACACTGAAAACATTGTCGGTCATGGCCGACTGAATGTGTGTTGGTTTAGTTTTTACAGAAACCAAGGGACACGCAGCATGTAGTGTGAGCGGGCATGGTGACATGGGCGCGTTTACTACATTGTTTGCACAATCGACCTGAGCCGATTTTATTTGTGCTAGCCCTGCACCGTGGCGGGCTGTGTCTGGGTGTGGGAATGGGCACTGGGTGGGCATTCTTACAACACTCATAACACCATCGGCCGTGGCCGGATTGTTTGTGCGAGCCCTGCATTATTGCGGGCTGTGTTTGTGTGTAGAAATGAGCCCTGGGGGCATTTTCAATACACTCATAACACCATCGGCTGTGGCCGGAATACCAGAAAATACACCATTTATGTGATTTATCTGGGTCGCCGTGGGAACAGCATTTGTGTGCAGGCAAGCGGGCATGGTACTGGCTTGCTTACTGCAAAATACACTGGAACAGTCACATTTTCTGGAACTGAACGAGCGAAAATTTCAGTGGAAGTCTGGCCACGGCGAGACTGAAACACCGTCGATTTCCTAGGAGGCTAGGAAGACTTGTGTTGGTTTCGTTTTACAGAAACCGTGGTAGTGTTTGTGGGCACTGGGTTGTGGGCACATTCACTACATTTAAGCACAATTGACATGCGTCGATTTCATTTGTGCGAGCCCTGTACCGTGGCGGGCTGTGTTCGTGTGTAGAAATGGACACTGGGCTGTGAGCATTTTATTACACTTATAACACCATCGGCTGTGGCCGGAAAACCAGAAATACAATGATTTTTCTGGGTCGCCATGAAAACGGCCTTTATGTGCAGGCAAGCGGGCCGTGGTACCAGCTTGTTTACTGCAAAATACACTGGAACAGTCGCATTTTCTGGAACTGAACGAGCGAAAAATTTCGGTGGAAGTCTGGCCGCGGCGAGACTAAATTTTTTATCTGCTGCGAGAGCCGGGATCGAACACGGGTCTCTCGCATGAAAGCTTCAGGTTCCGCCACTGGGCCACAGGGAGAACTACACTGCAAGCAGATAAGAGAGCCTCATCACAGTTTTGTGTGTGTCGGCGTTTGTATGCAGGTGTGCGTGTTATACAACAGGCTCATTGCTGCAATAATGACATTTTCAGCCGCTCAAACTAGGAGCTGAGAAATGTTTGAGAAATGGAGATCAGTCCGGCCTCGGCGGGGACTAAAAACACACTCTTTTCTCATTTGCCGGTGACGCACGCCCATGGGGGGCGGGGTAGATTTCTTATAACGTAAAGAAAGCTAGCCGCGGTTTTTAGGGCTCGCGGTCTTGATGCTGGCCCGTTTCCTTGACGACTCGCGGACAGAAGGCGGAGGTCCACAGAGCTCGCCTGTTGCGCGGCGGTTGCGCGGGCGCCTCCCAATCGAGACCGATGCTTTCCACGGCCTGAGAGAGCAGACGCATCAGCTCAGTCTCAATGCCGGCTCTCTTACCAGTGGTCTGGCGGGAAACGCTAGCGGAGGGGAGATCCACGGAGCTCGCCCAATCCTCACTATCGGATGCCAGAAGAGAACACGTCTCGGTGGGTTCGTCAAACTCGTGGATGGACGCGGCGGCAGGCGGCGGCCGTTGTCCGTCAGTGAGCGACTCGAGCGAAGCCGGCGAAGCTGGCGGGCGAACCGGCGAGCTTTGGCGGGCTGGAGAAAGCTCGGGAGCGCGCTGGGCGCGGCGCTTCTTGCGGCGCGGCACCACGGCGGGCTGTGGTGAAGGCTCGGAGAATGATGCCAGGCGAGTCCTCAGAGTCACCATGGGCAAAAGCTTGCAATGAGGGCATCCGCCGTCAGCGAGCGCGAGAGCCGCGTGATCCTCACCCAGGCAGGAAACACAGATGACGTGCCGGTCTCCATCGCTGAGCGGGGCGCGGCACGAGCCACAGGAAGGCATCTTTAAAAAGACGCAGCTCTTTTTGTGAGAGAAGTGTGAGTCGCGTCAAGTAAGCGAGCAAACACTCTCAACAGAGTAAATACACACAGAGTATGAAAGGATATAGAACGCCGGAAAGCGCAGCAGGTACGGCAGTTGAAGGCGGCGAGGCCAGCGACTCCAGAGCTCGTCCCGCTGAAAGGCTTGCTTCGACGGCGCGGCTTCTCACTCCGGATCCAGCGATGCGTGTGGTTCGCTGAAGAGGTAAAAATCAGCTTGTATCAGCCTAACGAGCATATTTATAGGGTGAGACCACGCCCCTTCTGGCGGGACGTGACGATATGGGCGCGAATTGCCCCCATTGGTCATTACGTCATGCAGAGTCTCTCTCGATAGGCTGCTGCATTTGCTGCAGAGCAACCAATAGGCGCACGAGCTGTTTCGCCTATGTCTGCTTGCTGCTGCAAAGCGTTTTACATTAATAAAAAATTAAGGATAATTTTTGGCTTCAATATCTCGCGGAAAAGAGTTTTCCCCTAGCGTAAGCTATTACGCAGTACGAGAGATACTCTCGTAAGAGAACTGACTTTGTGTATTTATTAAGTTACCTGAAAGTACATGAAAGTTATGTAATATTGGTTGGCTTTGGTTATTTGGAATTTAATTTTAGAACTGCAGAACTAAGGATTGGAATCTGTTGGAAAAAAAAATACGGAAGAAATGAACTCTACACTGAACTTCACTACAGACTCAACAACTCATTCCATTGGACTAATGAGCAGTCTGGCACTGTGTGTGTGCAGCATCAATTTCATTTTTGGTCTTCCTATACATTTTTATGTTATATGGCTTATTGTCACAGAAACTGAATTGGCAAGCTAAATACCTAAAGCTCTTCAACCTAAATATTTCTGTTTGTGAGATTGGCAAATGTCTGAAATGTTTAACTGATATACTATCATTTTGGACATCGTCACAGTCTTTGCAAGGACTATGCATCAGGGGCGTCACTAGGATTTTCATTTTAGGGGGGCTAAGCCCCCAATATGACTTTTTTTTTTAATTATAAAAAAAAGGTAACACTTTAGTTTAGGATCTAAAGCTCACTATTAACCATTTTCATTATCATGCAAAGGCACGGATTTATAATAACTGTGGTCCCAAATGTGAGGTAGGGCAAATAGGGGGGTTCGGGCTCTCCCCGAGAAAATTTTGGTTTCTCTGATCTACATATGTGCATTTTAAGATGTTCTGAAGGCCAAAAAACTTGGATAGTGGGCATCTGATTATTTTTCTCTCCTCATCAGCATCACACTCTTTTTCTCTTTGTTTTTCTCTTGCCCAGCTGAGCTTTGACTGATATAGGCTTTTCATTTTTGTCTGTCAGTGAAGAAAGTAAACATAGGGTCAACTGATAGGTTGATTTTGCCTATGAATCATTTTCTCAGATGTGTGTTAATTTACTGAAAGCTACTAAAGGTAATTAAGTTTATTAAATGCATTCACAATATGTAGGCTACACATTCATTATTGATCTTATGCCTAATACAGGGCCGTAGACAGGGCTTTATAATCACAGAGGTCATAAATTTGAGGTTGGTAGGGGGTTAAAATTTTTTATTTCTCTGATATGTGCATTTCAAGACGTTTGAAGACCAAAAAAAAAGGATAAGAAATAGCTTTAAAACCATGTCAGTGGGCAGTAGATTATTTGTCAATACCTGCTCTCTTCTCATCTCCATCACTCTTTCTTTTTTCTCAGTCTCTTCATCCCTTTCTCTTCCCCTCCTAAAGCTGAGCTTTTTTAATTTACTAAAGGCTACAATTTGTATTATATTCTCAACATGTACACATTCATTATTAATCTTGTGCCTAACATGATGAAAACGGCTTTGTTAATGTTTCTTGTTAACTAATTATTACATTACACGAGTCACGTTACATAGGCCTATTTTCAGTTCAAAATGGCGAAATTAGACAAAACTATATTAGTTTGCCTGATTATTTTTTGTCATTCGTTTAACATTTATGACCTAAAAAAAGTAAAATATGAAATGTTAAGTTTAGCTACTTACATCTTATCTCGCACTTGACCGTACGCGTCGAGTCGCACTGTTAAAATTCGCGCTCAGCAGCGTCTGTTAACATAAAGCCCGCCTACTTTGATTTGATTGGTCATCTCAAATATTCTGACATTGACGAGCAGTGACAGACCAATGAGGCTCAGATGAACACACACATGAACACACACACCCTGTCCTCTGTTTCTGACGTGCTCTCTGCTCGGCGCCGCTGTGGATTGAAGATGAAGAACGTGCTGAATCTGATTATAACAAGACTGAAGCGAACACGAATTTGTGTAGCCTACATTAATCTCACATTTTTAGGGGGGCTAGGCAGAAGTTTAGGGGGGCTGAAGTCCCCCTAAAAAGGGCCTAGCGACGCCCCTGCTATGCATCACTGGTCGTCCTCTGTTTCAGTGTCTGATCTGTGTTGAGCGTTACCTGGCAGTGGTTCATCCTGTAACCTTTCTGAAGTACAAACCTCTCAGATATAGAGTGATCTGCTGCACTGTTGCTTGGATAATCACTCTTGCCTCCTGTATGTTTTGCATGTTTATTGTAATCTTGCTCAACACTAGTCCACATGCACGGCTATTCACTGTGCAGTTTCTACTTTTCCCCTTTGTTCAGTTATTTTTCCTTGTAGCTGTTCTCATCAACACATTCTTATCCCAAGGCGTCATCTAACTGACACTTTTGACCATGCGTCAACATGCCGACGCACATGGTACCCTTTAAGCGTCAATATGAGACGCTCATCCTCGGGCGTCATCTAACTGACACTTTTGACCATGCCTCAACATGCCGACGCACATGGTACCCTTTAAGCGTCAATATGAGACGCTCATCCTCGGGCGTCATCTAACTTTTATGTCTTATATCTAACGCTTTTGACCATGCGTCTAAATCCGACGCACATGGCACCCTTTAGCGTCAGTTAGATGACGCTTCCGTTATGGGTAGGTTTAGGTCTGGGGTAGGGTTAGGGTTAGACCACTAGGAGGACGCTTAAGGGGTACCATGTGCGTCGGCATGTTGACGCATGGTCAAAAGCGTCAGTTAGATGACGCCTTGGGATGAGAACGGGCTGTTCTACCATAAAGACTGGGTTAAATTTAAATTTGTTAATTTGTGTAAGGAGTTTACAGACAAAAAATAAAAGTAGATGCTCGACAAGCTCCGTCTCAGAGTTCTTTGGCGTAGGCCCCATCCTCCGTCCGGGTCTGAAGGTTAGCTTGTAGGTCCTGCCTGATGTTAGAGGCAGGGGCGGAGCCTACCCCCCGACGAGTGGACAGGAGCCATTCTGGTGGTGGTGGGGAGGATGGGGGAAAACTTTGCTACGACATCTGCGGGCAACAACATGGGACGGTAAGATCAGTCTTTTATATTCAATGTCAAGCTGTGATTGGAGGCGTGGAATTATAAATTAATGACGTGGCAGTGAAGTCTTTCTGGTAGAACTTCCGCTTCCGCTTTAATTTCTACCATAAAGACTCAGAAGGATTCTCGAATAAAATAGAATTTAATTTGTGTAAGGAGTTTACAGACAAAAAATAAAAGTAGATGCTCGACAAGCTCCGTCTCAGAGTTCTTTGGCGTAGGCCCCGTCCTCCGTCCGGGTCTGAAGGTTAGCTTGTAGGTCCTGCCTGATGTTAGAGGTAGGGGCGGAGCCTACCCCCAAAAAATAAAGAATATTTGATGAATTCCGCACATACCTATGAGGATTCTGAAAGGCATGCAGAAGAATTAATAAAATAGGGAAGACAATTAGACAACTTCTTTATTGCTTATCTTAAGGTGAGGTACTGTATGTGAAAGATTAAACCTACGAGATATACTGAGATAAAGATAATTGATTAGAAGCTTTAAAAGATCGAAACTGGTAATGTCACTATATGTGAGCTGAACTTCTCATCTTCTGAATATGAACAGAAGCCACGTCTCCCCCCAAAACTTGAGATGGAGATTTTAAATGAAGCCTCGATAGGCTGAGATTTTAAGATGCATACATCCTGGGTATGAATATAGGGAGAAAATAAATAAAAGCAAAGTTAGCATATGCACCAGCCCTCGTCTTTCTTTAAAAATAGGTCCGTAATTGACCTTACATTTATAAATAATGAGGCTGTCGCCAGGCGACTTCCCGAGGAGCCACAAAAGGCAGAGATGACACATTGGCATAACTGCTATCAGGGAAGCTACGATATGCGCAAAATATTTGCTTTAGCGTACAGTCATGAAAGCTCGGTCAATTGTAATGTCTCGGTAGGCTGAGTTCATGTATCGGAACCGAGATTAGTTGAAAGCTCGATAGCATAAATGTAATAGGCTACGTATAGCCATGAACGATCACAGTGATTATAAAATAGGTCCGTGATTGACCATACATTTATAAATGATGAGGGCAGTTGCCAGGTCGACTTTCCAAGGAGGCACGAGAGGCAGAGATAAGACATTGAGATGATTACAATCGGGAAAGCTACGATTTGAGTTTATGAACGAAGGCTGCGATCGGCCATGAAAAAAGTTGGCTTAGAGTACAATCATGAAAGCTTGTTCAATAGTGATGCCTCGATAGGCTGATGCCTTGATAGGTTCATGCATCAGATCGAGATAAGTCGAAAGCTTCGATAGCATTACTGTAATAGGCTACGTTTAGCCATGAAACAATACCAGTAATCGAAAAAATAGGTCCATGATTGACTTTATATTTATAATGATAAAGGCTCCCTGAAGCCAGGGAGACTTTACCGAGGAGCCATGATAGGCATAGATATGACATTAAGATGATTACAACCAGGAAAGCTACAATATGCATTTATGAACAAAGGCCGCGATCGGCCATGAAATAATTGTCTTTAGGGTTCCAATCCTGAAAGCTTGTTCGATAGCGATGGCTCGATAGGCCGATGCCTTGATGGGCCGATAGGCCGATGCCTTGATAGGCCGATGCCTCGATAGGCCGATGCCTCGATAGGCCGATGCCTCGATATGGCCGAGTTCATACATCAGAACTGAGATTAGTCGAAGGCTTCGATAGCATTAATGTAATAGTTTTCGTTTAGCAATGAAACAATACCAGTAAAAGTAAAATAGGTCCATGATTGACCTTACATATATGATGATAAAAAGCTGAAGCCAAGGCGACTTTTTAGAGGAGCCATGATAGGCATAGATATGACATTAAGATAATTACAATCAGGAAAGCTACGATATGCGTTTATGAACGAAGGCCGCGATCGACCATGAAATATTTGGCTTAGAGTACAATCATGAAAGTTTGTTTAATAGTGAAGCCTAGATAGGCTGATGCCTCGATTGGCTGAGTTCATGCATCAGAACTGAGGTTAGTCGAAAGCTTCGATAGCATTAATGTAATAGGCTACGTTTAGCCATGAAACAATACCAGTATTCGTAAAATAGGTCCATGATTGACCTTATATTTATTATGATAAAGGCTGAAGCCAGGGATACTTTTCCGAGGAGCCACAATAGGCAGAGATATAACGTTAAGATGATATAACCAGGAAAGCTACGATATGCATATATGAACGAAGCCTGCGATCAGCCATGAAATATTTGGCTTTGGATTACAATCGTGAAAGCTCACACAAGTTATGCCTCGATAGGCAGAATTCGTGCGTCGAGAACGAAATCAAGTCGAAAGCTTTGATAACATTAATGAAATAGCCCAAGATTGGTCATAAAATGGCAATAATCGTAGAATTTCAGAAGCTGTGATAGGCTTAAAAATATTGCAGCAATCAGAAACGAAAGTCATGATAGACATAAGCAAGCAAGGATACGAATAACCTTGGAGCGTTGTTATTATGGTATTTTCAAAGCTATTCTTCATTAATATATTTATGGGATGAGTTGATGGTAAAGAACGAAATAAAGAAAGCCACGATTGTAACTAAACAGATTAGCAGTGAAAAGCGGACGTATGATAGATGTATGGATGTATGGACCACCACCAGTAGCTAGCGAAGAAATTTACCTTGAATGTCGGTTGAGAGGGCTTGTTGAGCATTTAGTAGAACATACGTGTCGGATCTGATGTAGGTCTTGTATGCTGTGGACGACCATCTGCCAAGCATTTGGATAGGGGAGTCGGGAACGCCGCATTCGGCTACTGTTGTTGTGGCTCTGATATGAAAGGAATACCCAGTGTATATATGTGGAGAAAGACCGGAGAATTAAGGAGGAAGCTACATGAGTTCAAAACGTACTCGGTTACTAACGTAACCTCGGTTCTCTCTAGAGAGGGAACGAGTACTGCGTAATAGCTTTACGCTAGGGGAAAAACTCTTTTCCACGAGATATTGAAGCCAAAAATTATCCTTAATTTTTTATTAATGTAAAACGCTTTGCAGCAGCAAGCAGACATAGGCGAAACAGCTCGCGCGCCTATTGGTTGCTCTTGCGGCAAATGCAGCAGCCTATCGAGAGAGACTCTGCGTGACGTAATGACCAATGGGGGCAATTCGCGCCCGTATCGTCAGGTCCCGCCAGAAAGGGCGTGGTCTCACCCTATAAATATGCTCGTTAGGCTGGTACAAGCTGGTTTTTATCGCTGAAACGAACCAGAGCGTATTCCAAGCACGGCAAGATACGCAGTACTCGTTCCCTCTCTAGAGAGAACCGAGGTTACGTTAGTAACCGAGTACGTTCTCTTACGAGAGTATCTCTCGTACTGCGTAATAGCTTTACGCTAGGGGAACACAATGCAACACGCCGTGCGTACAGGGATCCAACACCAAAGTCCCAAGGGCCGAAGCCCAGGGCTCATGTAGTGCATAATCACCATAAACTCACATAGAGTGGAGGAAGAGAGGCTGGAAGCGTCATTCCCTATAAAAAAGCACCCAGCGGGGCTATCATATGACAATAAAACGCGCAGCCAGGGTGAAAGCTTTCAGCCTGATCTGGGTGGCCATACGTGTGTCAACACTCATGGGGCTGCAGTAAACTCAGCATCTGGGCCGCACAGCGGGGCAGATAGCACTGAATTTTAGACCGCCAAAAGCTTAGCTTGTAAGGCGGGTACCTCCAGGTTATAGTATTTTATAAATGTAGACGGCGAGGCCCAGCCCGCGGCCGTACAGATATCTTGCAGGGAAACCCCGCTCGACCAAGTCCACGAAGAGGCCACGCCTCTCGTGGAGTGCGCTCTGACACCCAAGGGGCACTGTAGGCCCTTTGTAGAGTAAGCGAGCGCAATGGCATCCACTATCCATCTGGATAGGCTCTGTTTTGAGGCGGCGAGTCCCTAGGAACGCCCGCCAAACAAAACGAAAAGCTGCTCCGTCTGTCTGAAAACAGACGAGCGTGACACATAAGCTCTCAATGCCCTGACGGGGCAAAGGAGACTCGCGTCCTCCTCACTGAGAACCGGAAGGGCGGACAGGGAAATTACCTGGGCCCTAAACGGTGTATTGAGGGATTTCGGGACATACCCGTGCTTAGGTTTGAGAATGACCTTCGAGTCATTAGGCCCAAACTCCATACACGACGCGCTTACTGAAAGCGCCTGCAAGTCCCCTATGCGCTTCACTGAAGCGAGAGCCATGAGAAACACTGTTTTGAACGACAGGTGTTTCATGTCCACCAGCTGGATTGGCTCGAACGGGGCGCCTTTCATGGCCTCCAGGACCGTGGAAAGGTCCCACGTCGGGACTGAAGGGGGCCTGGGAGGGTTCAGCCTCCGAGCTCCCCTAAGGAAACGCACGACTAAGTCGTTTTTCCCCAGCGACTGGCCAGACACCGGTTTTGCAAACGTTGCTATGGCCGCCACATATACTTTGAGCGTGGATGGGGTCCTGCCCTTATCCAGTAGCTCTTGAAGGAAGAAAAGCACTTCCGAAACCCCGCATTCCACAGGTGAAAAGCTCTGGGCTTGACACCATGCAGAGAAAACAGACCGTTTCGAGGAGTAGAGCCGCCTGGTAGACGGAGCTCTAGCCTGCGCGATCGTGTTTAACACTCCTTCTGGGAGGCTAGCGGGTACCCGTTGATGGCCCATGCGTGCAGGGACCACAACTCCGGGCGAGGGTGCCAAATCGAGCCCTCCGCCTGAGAGAGGAGGTCTCTCCTCAATGGTACAGGCCATGGGGCAGTGCTGGTCAGCTGCATCAGGGCAGGGAACCACGTCTGGTTTGTCCAGAGCGGAGCTACGAGCAGCACTGGGCATCCGTTCTCCCTGATTCGTTCCAACAGCTGAGGCAGGAGCGAGACAGGAGGAAAAGCATATAGGGGGCAGCGGGGCCAAACATGAGCCAGCGCGTCCTTGCTTTTCGAGAAAAACTCCGGGCAATGAGCGTTTTAGTGGGACGCGAATAGGTCCACCTGTGCTCTGCCGAACGTTTTCCACAGCAGCTGGACCGTCTGCGGGTGCAGCGACCATTCCCCTGCTGGAACATTGTTCCTGGACAGTCTGTCTGATCCCACATTCAGGTGACCAGGCACGTGCGCTGCTCTCAGTGAGAGCAGGCTGTGCTGAGCCCAGACCAGGAGGCGTTCCGTCAGCCTGTGAAGGTTTCGTGACCTGACGCCGCCCTGGCGATTTATGTATGCCACCACTGACATGTTGTCCGACCGGACCAAGACGTGGTGGCCTGTTACCTGGGGACAAAAACGCCGTAGCGCTTTGTCGACTGCTGTCATCTCCAAGCAGTTTATGTGAAGGAGCTTTTCCCGTTCTGACCACAGGCCAGCTAGCGGTCTGCCCTCGAGCAGCGCTCCCCACCCCGAGGTGGAGGCGTCCGTAGACACCACCTTCACACTCTAAGCGGTCCCCAGACTCACACCTGACTGATACCAGTCGGTTATTTTCCAAGGTTCCAGAGCTGAAACACACTGTAGGTTGACCCTGAGGCGAAACAGACCCGCTGTCCATGCCCTGGGCGGAACCCGCGCTTTCAGCCACATCTGCAGTGGGCGCATGCGAAGCAAGCCCCACTGGAGTACAGAGGCCGCTGGGGCCATCAGCCCCAGCATTTTCTGAAACCTTTTGAGCGGAACTATCGAGCCGTGGCGGAAGGATTTCGCGACGCGCTGAATATTTAGTCCGCGCTCTGGTGACAGGCGTGCCGTCATGGATAGCGAGTCTAACACTGTTCCCAGAAAGGAAATTTTCTGACTGGGAGACAGTGAGCTCTTCGCCCAATTGACTGTGAGGCCCAGCTCCTCGAGGTGCTCGAGTAATGCGGCCCTGTGTTCTATGAGCTCCGATCGTGATCGAGCTAGAATCAGCCAATCGTCCCAGTAGTTCAGGACTCGCATGCCCTGAAGTCTCAGGGGTGCGAGCGCCGCGTCCATGCACTTCGTGAATGTACGAGGTGCTAGGGACAGGCCGAACGGCAGGACTGTGTATTGATATGCCTGGCACTCGAAAGCGAATCTCAAGAATCGCCCGTGATGGGACGCTATTTGTATTTGGAAATAGGCGTCTTTCAGATCTATTGACATAAACCAGTCCCCGTGGCGCACTTGCGCGAGGATTTTCCTGGTCGTAAGCATTCTGAACTGGCACTTCACAAGCGCTCTGTTCAGCTGTCGCAGATCTAAAATGGGTCTGAGACCTCCATCTTTTTTCGGTACCAGAAAATATCTGCTGTGTAGGCCCCCTTTGCTCTGAGCTTGAGATAAAGGTTCTATAGCACCTTTGCTCAGTAGTTTCGCTATCTCGGCTCGAAGTAGATGAGATACTTCGTTTTCCACCGTCGTCTCGACGCGCGCCGTATAACGGCGGGGACGTCGAGCGAACTGTAGCGAATAGCCTCTGTTTATAGTGTTTAGCACCCATTCGGATACCCCAGGAAGCTGTGCCCACACTTTCGCGTGAATAGCTAGGGGTAGAATGAGATCTGGGCTCTGGCCGAGACATAGTGACGGCAAGAGAGCTCCGGCGTGCTGTAACGCAGACACTGTGTTTACAATGTGTGAGGCGGGGGGCGCGCCGATCGCGGCGGGCAGCCTGGCCACGCTCAAAACCCTTATAGCAGTTTGCTGAGGGAGAGAGAGCGGGGCGAGCCCCGTGGGGCTTAACATGTCTGTGAGTAAATGTGGGCGCAGGACAGCGGGCACATTTACTGCACTGAAAAACACCGTCGGCCTGAGCTGACTGAATGCGTGTTGGTTTCGTTTTCACAGAACCCGTGGGACATGTGGTGTGTAGTGTTTGTGGTCACTGAGACGTAGGCACATTCACTACATTTAGTGCACAATCGACATGAGGCGATTTTGTTTGTGCGAGCCCTGCATTTTTGCGGGCTGTGTTTGTGTGTAGAAATGAGCCCTGGGTTGTAGGCATTTTCAATACACTCATAACACCATCGGCTGTGGCCGGAATACCAGAAAATACACCATTTATATGATTTATCTGGGTCGCCGTGGGAACAGCATTTGTGTGCAGGCAAGCGGGCATGGTACTGGCTTGCTTACTGCAAAATACACTGGAACAGTCACATTTTCTGCAACTGAACGAGCGAAAATTTCAGTGGAAGTCTGGCCACGGCGAGACTGAAACACCGTCGATTTCCTAGGAGGCTAGGAAGACTTGTGTTGGTTTCGTTTTACAGAAACCGTGGTAGTGTTTGTGGGCACTGGGTTGTGGGCACATTCACTACATTTAATGCACAATTGACATGCGTCGATTTGATTTGTGCGAGCCCTGTACTGTGGCGGGCTGTGTTTGTGTGTAGAAATGAACACTGGGCTGTGAGCATTTTATTACACTTATAACACCATCGGCTGTGGCCGGAAAACCAGAAATACAATGATTACATGATTTTTCTGGGTCGCCATGGAAACGGCCTTTATGTGCAGGCAAGCGGGCCGTGGTACCAGCTTGTTTACTGCAAAATACACTGGAACAGTCGCATTTTCTGGAACTGAACGAGCGAAAAATTTCGGTGGAAGTCTGGCCGCGGCGAGACTAAATTTTTATCTGCTGCGAGAGCCGGGATCGAACACGGGTCTCTCGCGTGAAAGCTTCGGGTTCCGCCACTGGGCCACAGGGAGAACTACACTAGCGCAAGCAGATAAGAGAGCGTCATCACAGTTTTGTGTGTGTCGACGTTTGTATGCAGGTGTGCGTGTTATACAACAGGCTCATTGCTGCAATAATGACATTTTCAGCCGCTCAAACTAGGAGCTGAGAAATGTTTGAGAAATGGAGATTAGTCCGGCCTCGGCGGGGACTAAAACACACTCTTTTCTCATTTGCCGGTGACGCACGCCCATGGGGGGCGGGGTAGATTTCTTATAACGTAAAGAAAGCTAGCCGCGGTTTTTAGGGCTCGCGGTCTTGATGCTGGCCCGTTTCCTTGACGACTCGCGGACAGAAGGCGGAGGTCCACAGAGCTCGCCTGTTGCGCGGCGGTTGCGCGGGCGGCTCCCAATCGAGGCCGATGCTTCCCACGGCCTGAGAGAGCAGACGCATCAGCTCAGTCTCAATGCCGGTTCTCTTACCAGTGGTCTGGCGGGAAACGCTAGCGGAGGGGAGGTCCACGGAGCTCGCCCAATCCTCGCTATCGGATGCCAGAAGAGAACACGCCTCGGTGGGTTCGTCGAACTCGTGGACGGACGCGGCGGCAGGCGGCGGCCGTTGTCCGTCAGTGAGCGACTCGAGCGAAGCCGGCGAAGCTGGCGGGCGAACCGGCGAGCTTTGGCGGGCTGGAGAAAGCTCGGGAGCGCGCTGGGCGCGGCGCTTCTTGCGGCGCGGCACCACGGCGGGCTGCGGTGAAGGCTCGGAGAATGATGCCAGGCGAGTCCTCAGAGTCACCATAGGCAAAAGCTCGCAATGAGAGCATCCGCCGTCAGCGAGCGCGAGAGCTGCGTGATCCTCACCCAGGCAGGAAACACAGATGACGTGCCGGTCTCCGTCGCTGAGCGAGGCGCGGCACGAGCCACAGGATGGCATCTTTAAAAAGACGCAGCTCTTTTGTGAAGAGAAGTGTGAGTCGCGTCAAGTAAGCGAGCAAACACTCTCAGCAGAGTAAAGATACACAGAGTATAAAAAGGATATAGAACGCCGGAAAGCGCAGCAGGTACGGCAGTTGAAGGCGGCGAGGCCAGCGACTCCAGAGCTCGTCCCGCTGAAAAGGCTTGCTTCGACGGCGCGGCTTCTCACTCCGGATCCAGCGATGCGTGTGTGTCGCTGAAGAGATAAAAATCAGCTTGTACCAGCCTAACGAGCATATTTATAGGGTGAGACCACGCCCTTTCTGGCGGGACGTGACGATACGGGCGCGAATTGCCCCCATTGGTCATTACGTCACGCAGAGTCTCTCTCGATAGGCTGCTGCATTTGCCGCAAGAGCAACCAATAGGCGCGCGAGCTGTTTCGCCTATGTCTGCTTGCTGCTGCAAAGCGTTTTACATTAATAAAAAATTAAGGATAATTTTTGGCTTCAATATCTCGTGGAAAAGAGTTTTTCCCCTAGCGTAAAGCTATTACGCAGTACGAGAGATACTCTCGTAAGAGAACCAGTGCTTTGTCATTGGAAGACCGTTCGCTTATATGAAAAAAGGGGAGTATTGAAGTGTGGTCATGCTTTGAGATATGACCATAGAGGTATAAGGGGAATAAGAATTATAGACTTTAGATATATTAATATCTAAATACATCGCCAGAGACTCCAGAAGAATCTATTTTCGAAAACTTAAATACATTTAAAAGGTGGGAGAAAGACGTAAATCGGAAAAAGACAAGCCACGAGCCAAATTAAAATGTTTTGAAACAGATGCGAAATCCCCTGATCACATAAACCTGTAAAACACGGTTAGAAACGCTTTTTCTTGGATGCATGAGCCATGCACGGTGTTAAAACATGGCTATATACACTCACCGGCCACTTTATTAGGTACACCTGTCCAACTGCTCGTTAACACTTAATTTCTAAGCAGCCAATCACATGGCGGCAACTCAGTGCATTTAGGCATGTAGACATGGTCAAGACAATCTCCTGCAGTTCAAACCGAGCATCAGTATGGGGAAGAAAGTTGATTTGAGTGACTTTGAACGTGGCATGATTGTTGGTGCCAGAAGGGCTGGTCTGAGTATTTCAGAAACTGCTAATCTACTGGGATTTTCACGCACAACCATCTCTAGGGTTTACAGAGAATGGTCCGAAAAAGAAAAAACATCCAGTGAGCGGCAGTTCTGTGGGCGGAAATGCCTTGTTGATGCCAGAGGTCAGAGGAGAATGGCCAGACTGGTTCGAGCTGATAGAAGGGCAACAGTGACTGAAATAACCACTCGTTACAACCGAGGTATGCAGCAAAGCATTTGTGAAGCCACAACACGCACAACCTTGAGGCGGATGGGCTACAACAGCAGAAGACTCCACCGGGTACCACTCATCTCCACTACAAATAGGAAAAAGAGGCTACAATTTGCAAGAGCTCACCAAAATTGAACAGTTGAAGACTGGAAAAATGTTGCCTGGTCTGATGAGTCTCGATTTCTGTTGAGACATTCAGATGTTAGAGTCAGAATTTGGCGTAAACAGAATGAGAACATGGAACCATCATGCCTTGTTACCACTGTGCAGGCTGGTGGTGGTGGTGTAATGGTGTGGGGGATGTTTTCCTGGCACACTTTAGGCCCCTTAGTGCCAATTGGGCATCGTTTAAATGCCACGGCCTACCTGAGCATTGTTTCTGACCATGTCTATCCCTTTATGGCCACCATGTACCCATCCTCTGATGGCTTCTTCCACCATGTCACAAAGCTCTAATCATTTCAAATTGGTTTCTTGAACATGACAATGAGTTCACTGTACTAAAATGGCCTCCACAGTCACCAGATCTCAACCCAATAGAGCATCTTTGGGATGTGGTGGAACGGGAGATTCGCATCATGGATGTGCAGCCGACAAATCTGCGGCAACTGTGTGATGCCATCATGTCAATATGGACCAAACTCCCTGAGGAATGCTTCCAGCACCTTGTTGAATCTATGCCACGAAGAATTGAGGCAGTTCTGAAGGCAAAAGGGGGTCCAACCCGTTACTAGCATGGGGTACCTAATAAAGTGGCCGGTGAGTGTACATATATATATATATATATATATATATATATATATATATATATATATATTTTTTTTTTTTATATATATATATTTGAACTATTAATTGCTGTTGATTTATGATTGAATAAGAGATAGTTATATTTACAGAAAACAAGCTGAGATCAAATAGTGTGCCCCCTTTTATTAGTTGAAGTCTGCAATCATCTAGGTATAAGTCGAGATCTTTCCGGCGCTCGGGAAGTGATTGAAAAAACATCTCCATAAATGCATTACCGAAACAATAACAAATTCAGAGAAGGGCGTAAAACAAGTTGAATAGCCTTAATAGGTACTGCTCCTTTAAGATGGAAAGCAATTCGTCTCGTCTCTCACAATGGTGATTGAGCAGATGAGGAGCGCCAGCTGTAATATATATACATGCGATTTAATAACAAAGTTAAGCTTGATTTAATTCTATTCAGCAACCCAGTTGATAGTATTTTGCAACTGGCCGTGAGTGCGTGGGATCGACGATGCAGTTACGTGAATCTTTGCATGCACTTACCATTTCAATGAGCTATTCGGCCCACTGTTTACTGTTTAAAGCGTTGCAGTATGTTGCGTTGCAGACTGCAGTATCGGCAGTTATTTTAAAGCTACCACATCACCACATTTGAACTTCACGGCTTGAAGGGAACAGTAGAGTAGCAAGTTAATATACTTACCTGAATGAAGTTTAATCGTAGTAAAAGGGGAACTTTTTGAAAAACACTGAGTGGAGATCGACTCTCATGAGATTTAAAGCTGCCACACGTTTGTTTCTTACACAAGTGTGTCGCACTCGCGCATCGCGAAAGTTGCTGAGATCAAAATCAACGATGTGACTTGTGTTGTTATGTTTGGTATCGAAACGCGAGTAAGTGAACGCCAGCGGCTGTTTCTGCGAACTGAATGGAAGCGTAATTGGCATCGAAAACTTTGCTACGACACCTGCGGGCAACAACATGGGACGGTAAGATCAGTCTTTTATATTTGATGTCAAGCTGTGATTGGTAGCGTGGAATTATAAATTAATGACGTGGCAGTGAAGTCTTTCTGGTAGAACTTCCGCTTTCATTTCTCCTAGGTCTGAAACAATCAGGACCAGGAGATAATGACAAAGAAAAGGCAAACCAAATGAAAAGAAGAGCATTTAATCACATTCTAATAACTACTGTGGCTGTGGTTATCATATTTGTCTCATATAAAATTTCAGCATTCATTTTAACACAGCAGCATATTTCGGCTCTGCAGTTTATTGCTTCAATTGGTTATTTGCTAGATGGATTTGTGCAGCCTGTTCCCTATCAGGGAACTCGAGCTGCGTGACAACGCTTTGGGAAAGCCCCTGCGTGAGTGCGTCATGAAGCACGTATGAAATCAGTCCAATGGCGAGACGGAACGTCATAGGCGGGTGACGTCATCGACCAGGAAACTATATAAGCACCCCGAAACACAAGCGCGTCAGATTCTGAGTCTTCAGCAAGCGCTCTGTGTGTGAAATATATATCAGTCTGTGTCTCAAAGTGTTTTTGTCTGTCCTTAGTATTATCTAGGCAGGAGTTATTCACATACAAAAAAAAAAAAACTCTAAAAAAAGGAGACTTTATTATGATGGCGAGCGAACAGCAGTTCAGAAAGTGTGTTCATCCCTGCCGACGCTATATCACGGGTGGGGACACTCACGATCTGTGTGTTGTTTGTATGGGAGTGCAGCATGCCCAGTCAGCTCTCGAGGGAGCTGATTGTGAGCATTGCGAGCGTATGTCAATGAAAACGCTCCGCTCCCGCCGAGCCCTCTTCGAGGAGAGTGGTTCGGTGCACGCTCCCCGCGGTTCGGGTCCCGCTGCTGCCGAGGCACAGCGGAGGCTTCAATCGTGGGGTTCGCAGATGGATCTATCAGCGGGGATTGAGACGGGCTCTGCCCTATCTCAGCCCTTACCTGGTAGATCCAGCGCCTCAGATCCGGGTTTGGAAGCACGCGCTGCGGTTTCTTCCGCCCGGGCTGAGGCACCATCACTTCAGCTATCCAGTTCTGAGGAACTGGATGTTGAAAGTGTGGATACTGCAGAGACTGGGGACTCGTCACTTCAGTCTCCTGCTAGTGAGGAGCTAATGGAGGTGTTTACTCATGCAATTGAAAAATTAAGCATTGAGTGGCCAGCTGATAGATAGGAGTCTAGATCTAAGAGCAAGTTGGATGAGAGATTTTTGCCATCTCGCGCTGCACCTCCACGCCGGTCTTTCCGAGGTGTCAAGATCATGGAAAAGACCGGTTTCGTCCAGAATATTCACACAACAAACATCTATATATTCGAATATTTCTGAGGCTAAGACTTATGGCTACGGGGCGATGCCTAAGGCTGAGGAAGTGTTGGCGAGCCACCTTTCTCCGGACACGGCATCGTCATTTAAGACACCGGCGTTGCCCACCAAACCACTAAGAAACACATCGGCTTCGGTGGGCAAAGCTTACTCGGCGGCTGGACAGGCAGCATCTTGTTTGCACACGATGTCTATTCTACAAGCATGTCAAGCTGATTTATTAAAAGGGATTAGTGAGGGGGAGGAAATAAGTGCTGATGTGATAAGGGAATTACGTCAGGCAGCCGATCTCTCTCTCCGTGCCACCAAGGAGACGGCCAGATCAGTAGGCCGTTCTATGGCAGCCCTGGTGGCAACTGAGAGGCACTTATTGTTAATTTTAACATGAAAGAGAAAGATAAATCCTTCCTTCTGGACGCCCCGCTGTCGACTGCTGGCCTCTTCGGTGACTCCGTAAATACGGTCATCGACAGGTTTCAGGAAGAAGAAAAAAAGCAGGCGGCGGCGCTCCAAAAGTTCCTCCCCCTCAGGGTGCATGTCCCCGGGGCTGCTGGGCAGGAGCAGCCCCGGCCGTCGAGTAGCTCCTCGCACAGGGCGCAACAGAAAAGGAGCGTCGCATCTCGTGCTCCTCCCCAGCAAGACCGGGCCGAGGCGCAGCGCTCTCAGACGAGGTCTTCCAGGGGCAAGGCCGATCTGAGGACGGTTATTGTCGCCAGGAAGGCTTCGTCGAAGAAGAAGCCCTGACGCCAGAAACGTCAGGGTACTGAGGGTGGTCCCCACCAAGAGAAAAAGGTGTTCGCCGCAGTACACGGCACCCGTTCTCTCTCGGTGCCCTCAGGGGCCCGTTCTGCCAACCCCGCCTGCGTGCCGGGGCGTAGACGGTCCCAGCGAGCGCTTTCCCGAGGGACGCTCGCTCGCCCCGAGGAGCGGTGTGGAGCGGCTAGACCAGTTGTTCCCTGCCGGTGCGCCGTTACAGGGCACTGTGTCTGCCACTCAAAATATTCCAGAGGCCAGTCTCGAGAGACTGGTACCCTTAGTAGAATTTGTCCAAAAGAGTGGAAAAGCCTTCCAAATATATCTCAGTGGGTCCTGCAGACTATCAAACACGGGTACGCGATTCAGTTCAGATCACGCCTGCCACGCTTCAGAGGGGTTCTTCCCACAGTGGTGGACCCCGAGCAGGCTCTGGTTATGGAACAGGAGGTGAAAACTCTGCTGCTGAAGGGGGCTATAGAACGAGTTCTTCCTCCCAGCAGAGAGTTGGGTTATTACAGCCGATATTTCATCGTTCCAAAAAAAGGATGGGGGGTTGCGTCCAATTTTAGATCTGCATCTGTTAAATCGCTCAGTTGGGAAGCTCAAATTCAAAATGCTTACTCTCAAGCAGATCGTGTCACAGATCAGGTCCGAGGACTGGTTTGCCACGATAGATCTAAAGGACGCATACTTCCACATTTCCATCCTTCCACAACACAGGAAGTTCCTGAGGTTCGCTTTCGGGGGCAAAGCGTACCAATATCGGGTTCTTCCGTTCGGCCTAGCACTGTCTCCCCAAACTTTCACGAAATGTATGGATGCAGCTCTGGCTCCGCTGCGACTCCAGGGCATCCGCATTTTAAACTATATCGACGATTGGTTGATTCTGGCTCAATCGGAGCATCAGGCGATTCGGCATCGAGATGTCGTTCTCGCCCATATCAAAAAGTTGGGGTTGAGGCTCAACGCCAAGAAGAGTGTGCTTTCTCCAGTACAGAGGACCACTTTTCTGGGCGTGGTTTGGGATTCGACGACGATGCAGGCACGTCTGTCTCCTGCTCGTATAGCTTCGATTCTCTTAGCCGTCAAAGAGGCAAAGCTAGGCCAGTCACTCACTGTAAAAGAATATCAGAGAATTCTGGGTCTGATGGCAGCAGCGTCCAACGTTATACCTTGCGGCCTGCTGTACATGAGACGACTGCAGTGGTGGCTCAGGACCGAGGGGTTCTCCCCGAGGGGAAACCCGCTCCGCAAGATCAGGGTCACGCGACGGTGTCTCCGTGCCCTGGCTATGTGGAAAGAACCTTGGTTCCTGTCCCTAGTTCCTGTGTTGGGGGCTCCGTGTCGTCGTGTAACACTAACGACGGACGCCTCTCTCACAGGCTGGGGGGCGATCATGAGTGGTCGCTCGCCCAGGGTCTGTGGCAGGACCATCATCTTCATTGGCACATAAATTGTCTATACAAGCTGGCTCGCCAGATCCTACTATGGTCCCAGGGGAAGCTTCTTTCATTGAGGGCGATTTATATCCCGGGGTATTTGAATCAGGGGGCAGACATCCTGTCGAGGCAGGGGCCGAGGCCCGGGGAGTGGAGACTCCACCCCGAGGTGGTGGAGCTTGGTGGAGCTCCTACGGAAACATTTCGGTCGTGCCGAGGTAGACCTATTTGCATCCAGGGAAACATCACACTGCCAACTGTGGTTTTCCCTAAGTCCTCCAGCCCCTCTGGGGTTGGACGCGATGGTAGAGGAGTGGCCGAGGTCACGCCTGTACGCATTTCCCCCGATTGCTCTGCTCCCAGGAGTTCTGGAGAGGGTTCGCTGGGACGGGGTCAGTCTACTGTTGGTAGCCCCGTACTGGCTGGCCCGAGTTTGGTTTGCGGACCTAATTTCTCTCCTCGACGGCTCTCCTCTGGAGATTCCGATCAGGAGGGAACTTCTCTCTCAGGCGAGCGGGTCGATACTTCACCCCCGCCCAGATCTATGGAGGTTGTGGGCTTGGCCTCTGAGGGGGCCCAGCTCATAGAATCTGGTCTCTCGACTGAGGTCGTGGAGACCCTCCTCCACTCCAGAGCTTCGGCCACTAGGAAATTATATGCCTTGAGGTGGAAAATGTTCACCTCTTGGTGTGAAGAACACCAGCTGGACCCAGTTAACTGCCCGGTGGGTGCAGTGCTAGAATTCCTTCAGGAGCGTTTCTCCACAGGGTTATCCCACTCCACACTGAAGGTGTATGTGGCGGCCTTATCTGCTTACCACGTCCCTTTGAGTGGAGCTTCTCTCGGGAGACACCCACTTGTAACCCGTTTCCTTCATGGCACTCTGAGGCTGAGGCCAGCAGTTCGCACGAGGGTGCCGACCTGGGACCTGGCGGTTGTTCTAGAAGGTCTCTCTCTAGCACCGTTCGAGCCTATTGAAGAAGTTTCTGAGAAATTCCTCACTCTAAAGACTGTATTTCTTCTTGCTATATCTTCATTAAAAAGAATAGGAGATATTCAAGCTCTGTCGGTCTCTCCCTCGTGCTTGGAATTTTCCCCAGTCATGGTTAAGGCTTTCCTCCTCCCTAGACCGGGGTATGTTCCCAAGGTTCCAACTATTGTGGTCAGGCCTATTGTACTGCAGGCTTTCTGTCCTCCTCCATTTCTGACGTCGGACCAAGAGAAACTAAATCTGCTCTGCCCAGTTAGGGCTCTAGATGCGTATGTCCACAGAGCTGCCCTGTGGAGAAAGAGTGAACAACTATTCGTTTGCTTTGGACCCCCTAAGAAGGGCTGTCCAGTATCTAAGCAGAGGTTGAGCAAGTGGGTGGTCGAGGCCATCTCACTTGCCTACGAGTCTGCCGGTCAGCCTTCCCCTTTGGCTGTCCGGGCTCATTCAACCAGGAGTATGGCTGCCTCCAAGGCTATCTTGTCAGGAATATCTATTCAAGACGTTTGCGATGCGGCAGGATGGTCCTCACCGCATACATTCGTAAAGTTTTATCATCTTGACTTCAGCTCCACTCCAGGGGCGCAGGTGCTTTCGTTCGAATGTGCGCTCTGACTTCACATGACGGACACTTGCTCGTATGGCAACGTTGGTATTAGCGTTCCCAAAGCGTTGTCACGCAGCTCGAGTTCCCTGATAGGGAACGTCTCTGGTTACGTATGTAACCCTAGTTCCCTGAAGGGAACGAGATGCTGCGTGTCTATGCCATACTCCCAGCATGCCCGTGAGCACTTATCAGAAGCTGACGCGCTTGTGTTTCGGGGTGCTTATATAGTTTCCTGGTCGATGACGTCACCCGCCTATGACGTTCCGTCTCGCCATTGGACTGATTTCATACGTGCTTCACGACGCACTCACGCAGGGGCGTTCCCAAAGCCTTGTCACGCAGCTCGAGTTCCCTTCAGGGAACTAGGGTTACATACGTAACCAGAGACGTTCTTTTTCTGCGGCGAACTGGAAAAATCACCTGTTCCTCATAATACTAATGTCACTAATTCATTTTTTTTCTCTAAATTTACAATTTCCTCTAAATAAGGATTCATGATCCCAAAACATGTTAGTGTAGGTAACATGGTCACTCATTTATTCAGAGATGTCAAACTAGTGATTTAAATTGTTATTTGCATACACATTTCACATTTTATTTGAGTGTTAATCAGATATGGTTGAAACACTTGTTTGTGGTTTGTTTGTTTTGAATGAATACTTACTGCATCACCCAGTTTCAACATTTTCCAGATTGAGTTTTGGACTTGAATCACCCTGTCTGGGTTTTTTTTTTTTTTGCGACCGATTCAATGTACATTTTCCCTCACTTGAAATCCTTTCATAGTGCATATGAATTTTTGTGTAGTAGTTATATTTATTATGTGTTTTGTTGTAATGATTGAAACAACCCAATACATTCATTAAATGTCTTACCTTTGGGTAATTTAAGACAAGTTTGAGTTTTTTGTGTGTTTTTTTAAAAACATTCTTTTGAAGAATTTTAGTTATAATTGTTTTTGTCGTCTGAGTGAAAGGCCTAACGGCTTATCAAACAGAAAGCGATTTTGCTCAAAAAAACATGAGACGCACATAGTATCAAACTGCAGAGATTCAATTTACTGGTATTTTTGAAAAGGTCCTGTTCACACACAATCTCTTACCGGTATTTTACCAGTAAAGGCTGTATGTGTGAAAGAGGCTAATGACTCAGCGTACGCATGACATCACCGTTTTCACAAATTCGTGTTTTTGTAGTTTACACAGAGACGATAACGGTATATTTTTCAAAAAATTACACTTTGAAACCCGTTTTCAAAAGCTTGCATTTACAGGCCCCCAAGACACTGTTGTCGTGTAAATGAACAGCCAAAATACATTAAAAGTTTAATGTAATTCAAGCTAAGACGAGAGAAACCTGAAGGTCTTTTAATGTTATGTGCTGTATAGTGTACATTTATATAATTAAACTGTCTGCAGAAAACAAATGCACACATTCTCTCCTTCTATTTAAATGTTTTAGGCCATTTGAATAAAAGACATTCAATCATTTTGAATCTTATGCATGTGTTGCATATGTTTGCATATGTTTTGTTTTATGTGACATGTTACATATGCACATATATTCTTGTGACAGCTGTAAAGTGAGACAAAATAGCACAGAGTGTCATTTACACCCAGAAAGACTGGACATTCACTCTTCAGGTGACAAACTCTCCGTTTTGATTGATTTGTTTGTTTGTTTTTATTTTTAATAACATGCAAAAGCATAAGTGTGATGATTAGATGTCGTTTAAATGTTATGAGTGAATTAGATAAATTAGCTGAATGAGTAACATTATGCTGAAGTGTATGTTTCACCTTGGAAATATTATAGAAAATGTTATGTTTACAACTTTAGGCTAAGAAATGCACCACATTTGTTTTATAATTAATTGTTATTAATAGAATCATACAATTTTGAAGTAATATTTTGGGTAATTTAAAGAATTAGTTTAAACTATTGTGTAGAATTATGGCTTGTGATGTATTGGTTTACTAATTATGTCATTTCAAATTCCCTGGACATGAAAGTAATTTAATATAGGAAATATGAGTGTGTTGGAGTCTGGGATATTGAAGAATTTAATCTTGAGTCAATTTGTTTTGGCTTTTTTTCTTGCTCGTCTCTATCCAATAGATCACTGTTGCAACTATTTATTAATTTTATGAATGAGATTTTGAAAACTCAAGGAGGAAATGAACAACTCTACAGTGAACTTCACCACTGAATCATCCACAACTAATTCCTTTGGGCCATTGGACATTTTTGAAATGTATGCATGCAGTTTTAGTTTCCTGTTTGGTCTTCCTACTCACTCCTATGTTATATGGCTCATCATCACCACAGGAAGTGGAGTTGCATCAGTGTTCTTTAAACTCAATCTGTCTGTTTGTGAGATTGGTATCTGTGTGACTAGTTTGATTTTTCTACTGTGTTTTTGGTTTTCAAGTCTCACAACATTAATGTGTTTTTTAATGGGACTAGGCATCACCGGTCGTCCTCTGTTTCAGTGTCTGATCTGTGTTGAGCGTTACCTGGCAGTGGTTCATCCTGTAACCTTTCTGAAGTACAAACCTCTCAGATATAGAGTGATCTGCTGCACTGCGGTCTGGATCATAACTCTTGGCTCTTGTATATTCTCTATGTTCCTCTCGCTGAATACTATAGAACAAACGTGTTTTTTCTCAACACAGTTCCTCCTCTTCCTCTCCATCCAGTTGTTTTGTCTTGTGGCTGTTCTCAGAGCTCTGAAGCAGTCAGGACCAGGAGAGAGAGGGAGAGAGAGAAATGAGGAAAACCACATAAAGAGAAGGGCTTTTAATGTCATTCTAATAACTACTGTCAATATGGTCTTCATATATGTCCCATATACTATAACAGGACTCTTTAATATTGTGACAAAACAGAATTTTCGTGCACTTTGGTGCATTTGTATAGTTTGTTTTTTGCTGGCTGGTTTTGTTCAGCCTGTTCTTTATCTGTACCATGCTGAAAAACTATCGTGCCTCTGTTACTCAAAAGTTATGTAACTAATTCTTATTTATTATTTTTTATTTATCAACAACTTTTATAACAGTATAGACAATTTTAAATTATTATTGTTGTTCCAGTTGAATTGAAACTGTAAATATATCCTCCCAGAAAAAAAGAAAAAAAAACTATATATATATATACAGTATAGCCTTTGTCACATTTTATTTAGAGATCTTCACCACCTTAAAATGACTTGTGCATTGTTTTGCACCAATTTATTCCTTTACACAAATGTTGTTGTTTTTTTGTCTGTGCTTATTTGATGTTTTTTTTATTATTATTATTGAAAATGATGTCACAATTTTCAAGTTTGATAGTTGTGAAAGATATTTAATTATATGAAATCATTTAAACAATCGTGTTTAGACTGGAAGGTAAATTATATTTTCCAAGTATGTGGCAAGTAATATTAGTGTACTAGTACTATACTTGTATGTGTACTACTATTTCAATACTTCTTGGGAGTAAGATGGATAACATGAGCATGATCATTTAACAATGAGCATTTCAGCAAGAAAAACTAACTAACAATGTGTAGTGTGTGTGTGGCCGCTGTTCCAAAATGTTATTTATTTATTTTGGATTTTTTATGTATTCTTTTAATTTAAAAACATGGTTGGTACATTTTGTTATGTTTTACCATGCATGATACAACCATGTGAGATTTAAATAAACACTGTTTGAGTTGTTAATACCATGCGTCTCTATATGTTATTGAAGGTATGTTATTTATTGTAATGGCATTGAAAACAACTGCATTCAGCATTGTGTCAAAAAAGTCCCCCAAGAAATTCAGCCATCACTATTCAGGTAACACATTTAAAATACTGTATTGTGTAAGACAATGTAATGTTTAAAGTATATTGTACAAAGTATAGCTAAGTAATATGCTTTTGTTATTGAAGACAAAGTGTGCAATTTGTAGTATTTGGAATAAGCCAAAGGTATTGAGCGGGACACTTCAGATGCGGATTTAAAACAGACAATAAAACAGTATGTATACAGTTCAGGACAGTACGTGTTTTCATATCATTATAGAGTAATAAATGTGTTGACTAGATGCTGCATTAGTGGAGAACATCGGTATGTTTGCCGTCGAGGCTGAGAGGACGCTAATATTATGTAGTGAGGTTTGTGGTACCTGTAAAATGTCACAATCAGTAAATGAGTGGCCAATGAGCTATTGCGCCCGCCCATTCCTTTCCTTATACGGACTATTGTCAAGTCAAGTCATCTTCATTTATATAGCGCTTTTAACAAAGGATTGTTCCAAAGTGGCTTTACAGTGATAATAGGAAATTAAAGTAACAGAGATTGTTTTGGTTTTATAGCAGCTCTAGAATAAAGTTATTTTCCAGCTAAAGCTTTGATTGATTCACTTCCGTTGTAACGATCATTAGTCATTAACTTAGGGGGGGCTAACACAACACCGTTTTAACAGAAAACTCTTAAGTTCCCTTTCAGTCGAGAACGTCAGACGTAGTCGATGTCGACTGAATGGGAATCACGCCAGGGAGCCAATCATCTTCGAGTACTATTGAATGAGCCAATGGAAATTGGCGTGCGTGATGACATCACAAACTCCGCCCCCGCGGCGCGGGTATAAATACAGAAGTGGATGCACACACTAGTTGCCTTTTGCTTCGGAGCCGATCATTTGATATCTCTGAAGAGTGCTGTTGTTTATAACGAGCGAGTGTGTGGGTGTACTTCTGGAAGACTCTCCCAGTGCTGGCGGTTTCTACAGCGCGAGTGCAGCGGTGATCGCGAGCTTTGAGCTCTCAACTGCTGTTCATTTCTAAATGTCTGTGTGTGTTGACGGCTGGTTAGAGGGCGGAAAAGTAAGTGCTTCACTGTTTCAGTTCACTGTTTAGTTTTGCCGCGGTCATTCCCCTGTGTGCTCCGGCACTGGTGATGGGTCCTATTTCCTGAAAGAGCAACACGGGTGCGTTTCCGTCCTTTTCAAGATGTCATTCCACCCGTGCGTTTCTGGATACGGTCATTCCCTTTTCCTCTCTGACGGTCACAATTGTTGCATCACGTATTTGGGCTTACAGCACGCTGAAGCAGCTTTTGTGGACGGTTCATGTTCCCATTGCGGGAATATGACTGTTGAGGTGTTGAGATTGAGACTCGCCTTCGTCTGCGAAGCGCGAGTCCCCATTACCATGCCCCACCCCCGGCTGCCGTGTGGGATGGGTGATTGGACGATAGTGATGGATGTCTCGCCCGGTAACCATTCCCTGTGGGCTCCTCACTCCTCTATCACACCACAGTCGATGGAATTCCTGTTAGACGTGCTGGTCCCTCTGTAATGAACCGATCAGCCGTTTCAATTGGGGTTCCCCCAGAGGATAAAATGTCGATAGCAGCATCGGAGTGTGAGCTGGCCTCTGGAGATGACGACTCGGCTATGTTATCTCCCTCTGGGAGTGTAACGTTGCCCGAGCCAGATCCAGAAATGTCAGCTATGCTGAAATGGGCCGCCCAGGCTGCCGGGCTCGAGTGGAACCCTCCACCGTGTCCTGTTCAGTCTCGGTTGGAGGATTGGTATCTCGGGGCGGGCCGCGCTGGTTCTCAGCTCGCCGCCCCAGTGCTTTTCTTTCCCGAAGTGCATGGAGAGCTTACCAGGTTGTGGACGGCACCATTCTCTGCCAGAAACTGCCTGAATAGCTTTTCCCCCTTACTACCCTTGATGGAGGTGCGGTGAAGGGTTGCGAGGCTATCCCTCCAGTGGAGCGGCCTGTCGTGACACAGGTGCACCTGTGTCCGGCGGCCGCTGCCTTTTGGGGGATCCTCGTCTCCCCCCTAAGGCCTGTGAGTTCTCGTCCGTTCCGACGGCCAGAGCTTACAAAGTCTGTTGGCAAGCCGCCTCTTCTTGCGGGCCATGGCGCTGCTACAGGTCTGTCAGGCCAGGGCACCCATGGACATGCACGAAGGTAGCCCAGACCGTGCGCTCATAGATGAGCACCGCAGTGCTTCCGACCTCGCCCTCCGGGGCACGAGAGTCATGGCATGCACGATCGGTCTGGCGATGTCCACCTTAGTGGTCCAGGAGCGCCATCGTTGGCTCAGCCTGGTTGATATGGCGGATGCGGACAAGGTTCGTTCCTGGTCTCCCCAATTTCCCTAGGTTGGGCTGGTCGGTGACACGGCGGAGAACTGCGTCCAACAGTTCTCTGCCGCCCAAGCGCAGACGGAGGCCATCCGGCACATCCTGCCCCTGTGGCCCGCTGCTGCCTCCACCCCTCCGCGCAGACGGAGGCCATCCGGCACATCCTGCCCCTGTGGCCCGCTGCTGCCTCCCCAGAAACGCCGGTGATATTTATCACACCTACGTGTTGAGCGTTGCTCCTGTCCTGCGTGCGCATGTCACAGTCCTACTGGCGAAGGACGCGATGTAGCCTCTTCCTCTAGCCGATATGAAGACCGTTTTCTTTAAACCTGTACTTCATTGTACCCTTGATATGTGGTGGGTTATGGCCTTTTTGCACCTGTGTCAATTGAAACGGGCTCTTTTTTGAAAGCCTCCGTTCAATTACTAACACAGATGCATTTTCAAATACTCCGTCCCCAAGGTTGGCCTGCAGCGTTCGACCTGAAGGAAAGTACTTCAGATCTCTATCCTTCCACTCCACAGATCATTCTGTGTTCTTGCGTTCGAAGGTGCGAAGTATCAGTACAAGTCCTACCCTTCGAGTGCTCCATAGCCTAGCCAGTTGGGTCTTCAGGTCAACTGGGAGAGAGTAATCTCGCCCACGGGCTGAGTATCTCTTTTTTTCAGTTCATGAGAAGGACTTGGTCCAACACGTCTCTTCAAGAAGAGTGTGTTCGGCTGGTGAAGTGAGAAAGGGTCCCACTGGAAGATTTTTCAGAGGCTCCTGGGGCATATGGCAGACGCAGCCGCTTTGGCTTCCTCCATGTGAAGACCGCTTCAGCACTAGCTTTATGATCGAGTCCCGAGGTGACCGTGGCAGAGCGGCACACCCTGTGTGACAAAGAGATCACCCCGGCCCGCTCCTAGAACGAGGTCCACTAACACCGACTGAGGGGCCATGTACAAAGGATATGCTTTAACGGAGGCCTGGGCGACCTCCGACTGCATTGGTATTCGTTACCTCGAGTTGGCAGTTCATCTCGCTTTGAGCCACCGCTGCTCAGCGAGCTAGTACTGGTCTGAAAAGACAACATCGCGACCGTTGCGCTAAGCTTCCCTCGAATGTCACAACTCGCCCGTCACCTCCTCCTTAGAGTCAGAAGCTTCTGAGGTCATTTCATTCCACTATAAATTTCTTCCGGCCTGCTCAATCGTGCCGCCAACGAGCCTCATGACAGCTATGGCCAGGGAGAGTGGAGACTCCATCCCCTGGTGGTCCAGCTGGGCAGGGACCACTTTGGGGCTGCACAGTTACATCTGTTGCCTCTCCTGACTCGTCCCTCTGCCAGTTGTATTTTCTGTCTGAGCGGACATCCCTTGGACAGACACTGGCTCTCAGCTGACCCCGGGGCCCCGCAGAAATGGGTTCCCCAGTGAGCCTTCTAAGAAGCGGCTATGTGATTCAGTTTCGGTTGGCGCTGCTCAAGTTCAGTGATTTTCATCACACTCAGGTGTTGAGTAGAAATGCTCCTGAAGCTCAGTGAATTTCATCACACTCAGGTGTTGAGCAGAAATGCTCCTGAAGCTCACTGAATTTATCACACTTAGGTGTTGAGCAGAAATGCTCCTGAGCTCAGTGAACTTATCGCACACGAGTGTTGAGCAGAGATGCTCCTGAAGCTCAGTGATCTTCACATCATAGTGTTGAGCAGTGCTCCTGTCTTGTGCGCGCATGTCACTTGCACCTACTGTGCTAAGTCAGGAGTGGAACAGGTCTTGATAGTTGTCCCTTATTGGCCCAACCAGACCTAGTTCCCTCTACAGCCTTCCTGACTTCCCGCGTTCAAAAAACTGTCCGGCGACGATAATCCCTCGACAAAGTTGTGAAACATACTTATCTCTATTCTCTCTGTCTGAGTCGAGTGAAGAGCCTGTTAAAGCTGTGAATAAAGAGCCTGCTAAAGCTGTGAAGTACACTACCTCCATTCTCTCTGTCTGAGTCCAGTGAAGAGCCTGTTAAAGCTGTGAATAAAGAGCCTGCTAAATCTGGGAAGTACACTCACCTCCCTTCTCTCTGCCTGAGTTCAGTGCTGGTAGAGCCATTGAAGTGAGTTATCCGCCGATGTCCAGTCTGATGCCATCGTTGAACCCTGTGACAGAAAGAACTGAGCCACCACTGACCCGTCCACACTTACCAGTCTGTGGTGAAGCCTCGCAGAGCCACTGAACCCGGGCTATACTCACCTTTCTGGTGTCTGCGTTGGAGGAAGGGAACCAGAGCCCACACACAGTCACCCAACCTCGGGGGAGGAAGCTTGCACTGTTTTTAGAGACACTCATTTTAAACAAACAAATAAACGTGTTAACTTTAAAATTGTCATCAGCGCCAGCTGTGTCTGATCAGCGACCACGGCCACACACACATACAAACACAGCGCGAGAAAGAGTCAGTGAATTCATGAACCGTGACAGCGTGCAGGACAACCACCCATAATAGCATTACAATAATCTAGCCGTGATGTATATGAACACATTAACTAACTGTTCCGCATTTGTCATTGAGAGCATTTGACGTAATTTAGATATATTTTTAAGATGGAAAAATGTGGTTTTACAGATACTAGACACGTGACTTTCAAATGAAAGATTGGTATCAAAGAGCACACCCAGGTTCCTAACCGATGACGAAGACTTGACAGAGAAGCCATCAAGTGTTAGACAGTTTTCTAGGTTAGTATGTGATTCCAATAATTAGAATCTCTGTTTTTTTCAGATTTAAGTAGTAGGAAATTACTAGTCATCCAGTTTTTTATATCAGCTATGCATTCCGTTAATTTTGTGAATTGGTAAGTTTTGTCAGGGCGTGAAGAAATATAGAGCTGAGTATCATCAGCATAACAGTGAAAACTAATGCCATGCTTCCTAATGATATCTCCCGAGGGTAGCATGTACAGAGTGAACAGCAACGGTCCTAGTACTGAGCCTTGTGGTACACCATACTGAACTTTTGACCGATAAGTCATTTACTGCTACAAACTGATAACAGTCAGATAAGTATGATTTAAACCATGCTAGTGCAATTCCACTAATGCCAACATCATTTTCGAGTCTATTTAAAAGAATGTTGTGGTCGATAGTGTCAAATGCAGCACTAAGATTGAGTAACACTAGATATACAACCACGATCTGATGATAAGAGCAAATCATTTGTGACTCTTATGAGAGCTGTCTCAGTACTAAGTGCCGCTGCTAGCCATTTTGGTGCCCTAAGCATAATTCCTTTATGATGCCCCCCCCCCCTCCCCCCCTAAAAAAAACATTTTCATTTAGGATTTTCATTTAGGGGGCTAAGCCCCCAATGAGGGTATGATTTATAAAAAAAAATTAAAAAGCTAAAAAATTAACACTTTAGATTAGGGTCTAATGCTTACTATTAACTAGTTTCATTACCATGCAATGGCATGGTTTTATAATCACTGGGATCCCGAATTTGAGGCAGGTTAGTTAGGGGTGTTCGGGGGAAATTTTGGATTTTTCTGAACTACAGATGTGCATTTTAAGATGTTGTGAAGGCAAAAAAAACAAAAAAAAACAAATCGATAACAACAGCTTTAAAACCATATCAGTGGGCAGCTGATTTTTTTTCTCTCCTCATCAGCATCACACTCTTTTTCTCTTTGTTTTTATCTTGCTCTGTCTTTTCCCCTCCTAAAGTTGGCTTTTTTAATTTACTAAAGGTTACAATTTGTATTTTATTCTCAATATGTACACATTCATTATAAATCCTGTGCCTAACATGATGAAAACGGCTATGTTCATGTTTCTTGTCCCCTCACAATGACAGTAGCCTAAACTATTACACTAGGCTACATGTTACATAGGCCTATTTTCAGTTCAAAATGGCGAAATTAGACAAAACTATATTAGTTTGCCTAATTATTTTTTGTCATTCGTTTAACATTTATGACCTAAAAAAAACTGTCAAATAAAGTTAAGTTTAGCTACTTACATCTTATCTCGCACTTGACCGTACACTGAAGCGTCGAGTTGCACTGTTAAAATTCGCGCTCAGCGTCTGTGAACATAAAGCCCGCCTACTTTGATTTGATTGGTCATCTCAAATATTATGACATTGACGAGCAGTGACAGACCAATGAGGCTCAGATGAACACACACATGAACACACACACACACACACACACACATGAACACACACACACACACACACCCTGTCCTGTGTTTCTGACGTGCTCTCTGTCTCTGCTCGGCGCCGCTGCGGAATGAAGAGGAAGAACGGGCTGAATCTGATTATAACAAGAAGTTTGATGATTGGTTTTTCATAAGGCTATTTTTGGTGCCCCCTCAGCACTTGGTGCCCTACACACAGCGCGTGATGCGCGTGGTGGGAGCGGCGGCGCTGATGATACGGTCTAACTCCAGATTGAAAATCCTCACAGATACCATTTCTTTCTAAAAAAGGAACATAGTTGTGAAGATACTGCCTTTTCTAGTGACAGAACAGGTAGATTCGAGATCGGCCTGTAATTGACTAATTCTGTAGGATCAAGTTGTGTTTTTTTAACAAGCGGTTTAATCATAACCAGCTTAAAAGTTTTTGGTACGTATCCTACTGACTGTAACGATGTGGTTTTGTGTCCTGTCATGTTTAGTGGTTCCCTGTCTTGTCATTAGTTCTCCCAGGTGTTTCTTGTTATCCACGCCCCCTTGTTATCCTGTCTGCTCGTTTGTCTCTGATTATTTAAGCCCTGTGTTTCTGCCCTGTCTTTGTCAGTTATTGAATGCATTTACGTACCACGAGTGTCTTGTGTCTTGCCTGTTCTGAGTTTACCCAAGTCTGTATTATTAAAGTCTACTGCTGCATTTAGATCTGACTACCGCCTTTGCTTCCACGCAATTTGTGACACTGACAAAGATGAATTAATGATATTAAGAAGAGGATCTATGACCTCTGGAAGCATCTCTTTCAGTAGTTTAGTCGGTATAGGGTCTAACATCCATGTTGTCGATTTAGATGATTTAACGAGTTTAGAAAATTCATCCTCTCCTATAGCAATGAATGAATCAAATTTTTCGTCAGGAAGATTACAATGCACTGCCTGATGCAATACTGTAGTAGGCGGTTGCATAGTTATAATTTTATCCCTGATATTTTCAATCTTGTAAGTAAAGAAGTTCATAAAGTCATTACTGCTGTGCTGCTTGGAAACGTCTGGGCTTGAAGCTTTATTTTTCGTTAGTAGCCACTGTTTCAAATAAATACCTTGGGTTTTGTTTATTTTCTTCTAATAGGGTTGAAAAATAAGCAGATCTAGCAGTTTTTAAGGCCTCTCTGTAAGCAATCATGCTCTCATTCCATGAAATCCGAAATACCTTTCTTCCAGTTGCGCTCCATTTTTCTGGCTGCTCTCTTAAGGGCCTGAGGGCCAGATGTACTTACATTTACGAATGCAGCGTTAATACCGCCATGGCCAAGACGCAGAAAGCGCTTGATGTGAAACCGCAGTGTGCGTGTTATGTACCAAACCTGCAGTTCATCAGGTAATCTGCGCCTGTACCCACCCACTATACCGTAAATTGCGCATATTTAAACGCGCAATTGAATGGGCCTCCTCCTCTCACTGCTGATGCTGACTGTTTGAAATGATCCATGATGCCAACAATTGTAATGTAGCAAAGAGTTTAACATCTGCTGGAATGGAATGTGAACGCTGAGTCGTAGATTCAATGTCATCTTTGATTTCTTCCAGTAACTGTAATATTGTGTAGCTGCTTAATCTGTAACGCTTAATGATTTCATTTTCACTCAACTGAAAAAGTGTGATTCTTGTGGCAAAAAATCTTTTCAGCGCGTCTCCTTGGCCTATGTCTTCGTCTTGCTCGGATTACTGCTGCCATTTCACCAGGAGGCATATGCCAGGAAACCCGCTTCCTAAGTTACACCTGGTTTTAAGAGGCGGAGAATTGTCAGCGCAAAATAGAGGCGCGCTTTCACCGGCTTTTTCTGTACATAACGCGGAATACATAATTAGGCGCAGTTAACGCTTCACCCCCCCCCCAATCTCTTTATGTGACACTCCCACTTTCCCCTTGACCATCCCATTAATGCATATGCATGACACGAAAAGCACATTTTGCCATTTTCAGTTCCCGCGACAGGCAGTCTGCGCTTTCATCTCGGTGCGTCCCGTTCGTACATACCTCGCCATGGTATTATGCGCACTTTGCGAAACAAATACGCCTGAAGTGGGCGCAAATGCGTTAGTACATCTGGCCCTGAGTGTGCTCGTTGTACCATGGTGTTGGACTATTTTCTTTAATCTTCTTTAAGCGCATAGGAGCAACTGTGTCTAAAGTGCTAGAAAAGAGAGAGTTAAAAATTTCTGTCGCAATATGGAGTTCTTCTAAACTATCTGGGATGCTGAGATGATGAAACTGATCAGGAAGATTATTTATAAAGCAATCTTTAGTGGTAGAAGTGATAGGTCTAACATATTTGTAACATGGAGTCGACTTTGCAGCCTTGCCTAAATGAAGTTTACACAAGACTAGATGATGATCTGAGATGTCATCGCTCTGCTGCAGAATTTCAACAGCATAAACTTTGATTCCATGTGATAAAATTAGATCTAGAGTATGATTACGACAATGAGTAATTCCTGACACGTGTTGTCTAAAATGTCTTTAAATGCCAATCCCATTGCATCTTTTTCATTATCTACATGTATATTAAAATCACCAACAATTAGGACTTTATCTGCAGGCAGTACTAACTGATAGAAAGTCAGCAAATTCTTTGATATAGTCTGTATGGTGCCCTGGTGGCCTAAATACAGTAGTCCGCACAAATCTCAAACGTGATTTATCATTTACACTAGATATTGTGCATATAATAGATATTAAGCACCAACACTTCAAAAGAATTATATTTGAAACTAGACTTCTTAGTAATTCTTAAAATATTACTAAATTACAGCAACACCTCCCCCTTTGCCTTTCACAGGAGGTTCATGTATATAACCGTAATCTTGGGGGGTGGACTCATTTAGCAGTAGTTCCCAAAGTGGGTGCCGTGAACAGGGCCGTCGCTAGTGGGGTGAAAGGTGGTGACAATTATAGGGGCCCCCGCTGCCCAGGGGGCCCCACAAAATCCAGCAGTTATACTATTTAGGCCCCTGTTGTATGAATAATTCTAATATTTATATTAGTTGTATGCCTGAGATTTAAATGAAAACCACAAAAACGTGCAATTTGGGTAAAGTGACAAACATCAGATGGACCCAATAAAATTGTAAGTCCCACCCCAGCTCGTGAACAGAACCAATCAGAGTTGAGGCGGCAGCCTGAAGTTAACGATGAACTTGGTGGAAGAGCAGGAGACTGACTGAATGAAAAATGTCGGGGAAAAGAAAACATAAATCAGGTACCAGAAATGCCAGGAAAAGACGGAGAGGGAGGCAAGGAGAGTGGTTGTATCCTAGTCGATCAAGACGTTCTTAAAGACCGGTTATATATTGTTATTTCGCTGGGAATTAGAAAACTTCCGTCTTCAGTCTGCCGTGTAGGCCTACAGTCATTTTTTATTATCGGTGCGCGCCACAATCGACCGAATGATTACGTGGTTTAAATTCCTGTCTTTTTACACTATTGTAAATAGAGTTTTAAAAAAATTACACGAGTCACGACGCATTGCAATATGCATCTGACCTGCCGGCTGATGATATTTAAAACATCGAGAAAACACGAATACAGCACACTGCACTTGGATGAATAAATGTATTCGCTTTATTTAATAATATTACCAGTTCCCAGAGGTGGATAGTAACGAAGTACATTTACTTCGTTACATTTACTTGAGTATTTTTTTGGAAAATTTTTACTTTTAAGAGTAAATTTAATTGTGGGTACTTTTACTTTAACTCGAGTACATTTCTAATGAAAAAACTGTACTTTTACTTCGTTACGTTGGGCGACGTTCCTCTCGTTACTTTATTTTAATGCAATATGTTGTTAAAAGCGTAGTTTATTCTAAGCGCGCGCTCTTTCTTTTTTCTGGGCATGAGCGATGCTCAATTCACAAATGAATCACTCTTTTGAGTCGATTCTGTTCAAAGACTTCATCAAACAAGTTGGGCAGATCTGTCTAAATCGGTTCGCGAATCAGTTTGAATGATCTGTTCAGTTTCCTGCACGCACTGAATCGTCTCGGAGTCGTAACAGGAAGATTTAAGAACATCAAGAGCGTTGTATGAAGTGGCAGTCTACAGTACAGTCTAGAAAGTAAATCTGCAAATGCATCATATTTTTTTGCCAGCGATGAAGATCTTTATTAGTTGAACATCTTCATATGTTACTTCGTAAGCTGTCTGTGAATTAATTATTCCACACGACGATACATTCGATTTCATTTCATTCAGGTAATTCATTTTACAACCAAACAGATTATTACGCCATATCCCAGCTAGAAATTTTTTGTTCTAAAAATGTTCTGAGAACATTACCATGCATTGTTCTAATAATGTTTTCAGCGGGTAGTTTTATTTTGGTTCCCAGAATGTTCTCTTAAAAGTTCTAATAACATTCTTTAAAAACATTCTAAAAATGTTTAACGCTAACATTGTTAGAACATTATTCCCTAATGTTCTTATAACATTTTCAGCGGGTAGTTTTCTTTTTGTTCCCAGAATGTTCTCTTAAAAGTTCTAATAACATTCTTTAAAAACATTCAAAAAAATTTTCACGCTAACATTGTTAGAACATTATTCCCTAATGTTCTTATAACATTTTCAGCAGGTAGTTTTATTTTTGTTCCCAGAATGATCTCTTAAAAGATGGCATAACATTCTCTAAGAACACTCTAAAAATGTTTTGTGATGACCTTCTATAAAGGTTTAATCATAACATTTTAAGAACATTACATCCCCTAACATTCTTATAAAGTTTTTAGCGGGAAGTTTTATTTTTGTTCCCAAAATGTTCTCTTAAAAAAACATGCTTAGCTATAACATTGTTAAAACATACAATTTTATTAATCTCAAAACTAAAACATCAAAATCTAACAGGTTTATAAATGGTATCCACATAAATTATTAGATGTTCTGCGTACAGTAAATGCCCAACATTACATGAAGAACTCGGTAAAGTCACTCATGCGTCTTGACTGCTGTGTTTGCTCAGAGCGCTCATCATCAGTCTTTGCTTGTCTTGGTTCTTGCAGAAGAGTAATCCAGTCATCTGTATAGGTGTTCTACTGTTCTCTCTTCTAGTTGTCCAGCGTCTCGTCCAGTTAGCAGCATTGAGCTCTGTTCTCTGTGTGCATGGTAGAGTTTTTCCTCAAAAGAAGATCATGCAACAGTGTAAACAGAAAGAATATAAATAAATACATACACATATTAAGATCACAAGCAATATTGACATTGACAACTTTCAAAATTAGCCAGACTAATTAGTAATCCGAAATTGAAAGTATAAATATGATACCTTATGAGTATCTTTTTTGTTTCTGTAATTTAAAACATATACTTAATCCACATGTTAATAACACAACTAGAGGCTAAATTATGTGAACAAACTTTGATGTTGGCTTGAGAAGCCTGAACCTCGAACCAAGACTGGAACTCAGGTCGCCCTGAACACAGCTCCAGCATCACAGCGCTCGCTGCCCACAAGGCTATTGCTCTGACTTAACAGCAGTTATATTGTCTATGGATCGTTACATTTCTTACAGATTTCTGCATTGGCGATATAACAATTTCTAGAGTGAATTAATCATACCTGTAAGTGCAGCGTCTCTTTGCTATTAGTGAAGTTGTACGTTTTAGTTACTTCAAAAGCAGAAAGAAATATATGCTAAGCTAGTTATTTTAAAGCTAGTTATTTTAGTCAAAGTTTTAAATATGGATATTTTTCTTACACAAACGCATCGCTTCACTTCAAAAGGCCTTTATAACCCCGCCAGAGCCGTGTGGATTACTTTTATCATGGATGGATGCGCTTTTATAGACTTAAAACAGAAACTGCCATTCACTGCCATTATAAAGCTCGGAAGAGCCAGGACATTTTTTTTATATAACTCCGATTGTATTCGTCTGAAAAAGAAGAATGTCATATACACCAAGGATGACTTGAGGGTGAGTAAATCATGGGCTAATTCTCATTTTTGTATGTCTTTTGGATGAGATCTTTTATGGTCTGTGTTATGTGCTTTTAGCACTAAAGCTCTAGGAGTTAAGAGTTGAACATTTTTGTCTCAGAAATCAGAATAATAATATTTAGTTTAAATAGGTTAACAATATGTTGGCTTTTTTGAACCAACATAATTATTTCCTAACATTTGAAAAAGATTACTATAATCTGTACTATAATATAAAGGTAATTCTATGAAGATTTACAAGTTGTTTACAACTAAAGTTACAAAACCACTTACCAGTAGGCTACAAGCCTCTTGAACTCCCATATCCATTCACCTCTGCAGGTTTATGTTTGCTTCAATATTTGCTAGATTGTGTCCTTTACATTGACCACCAGCACCAGAGTAATTACCTGAAATATTTTAAAACATGGTCGGTCAACATACAACGATATTACAAGCACATACAATATTTACTAGAAAACACAAAAGACTGAAAACGTTTTAATGCTCTTTCCAATTTTCCCATTACCTCTTTATGAAATATTAACTTTTACTTTCAAAAGACAGCAAAGACAGTAGCAAAAATACGAGTATTCGTATGCAACGACACAATATTATACTAACGTTACCTTTGTTATAAATGGAGACGTTATATTGCGTCATCGGTGTTAGCTATATTCATCTTCAAACAGGCAGTTTGGAGTCTGGATTAAAACAAATCTAGCTGTTATTCAAAAGTAACATAACGTTACACTCAGATTTTATGCGACTGTCATACAATTATAAGAAAGTAAGATCTAACACTGAAAGACATTGATATATCTATGAGAAAGCTATGTAAATTGTAAACTGAAAAAATACACACAAAAAAACTTACAGTTGTGAAAGAGTTCTGTTCCGTTGACCAGGAGTTCTGTTGTTTGGGCCAATGTGTCAAATAGCCAATTCGCTCTGTGCACGAGAAAAATGCTAACTTCCGGCTTGAGGGTGGAAATTGGGTACTTCGTTTCCGGTTGCCGTCTTGTTTACATCAGTGGACCGGCGTTAAGTTAGTTTAATCGTTCGCAATGGACCTAAAACATAAAAAAAACCGATTCACTTTTCAAAGGGCAGTCGGTGGTAATACCATAATTCCTCAAATAAAAGCTGGGGCCTTTATTTACCTAAACTGCAGAAGGTAACAGGCTTTTATTAGAGGCAGGCGCTTTATTTAAAAAAAATCTAAATCAAATTTCCGTCTGGGTTCCATGCTCCTCAAGACAATTTCGTTTTCATTAAAGTTGTTGAAAAGACCGTTACACTAGCAGCACTAAATTATATGTGTGTTACATCTATTGTCTACTACCATCTATTGGCTGTACGTTACGATGAACTTGAATGCATATTAGGGGATGTTTACACCTGGCCACTTCATGTGTTTTCTCAGATCGGAAAGCTCTCTGATTTATCAAAACAATTCTACTTAAATCTGCTCACAAATGCGTTTTCGCAAAACGGATATAAATCTTCAATTCCCACGCTATATGCGGATTTAATGGAGTGGACGTCACCGAAAGCAACAGATATGAGCTGCATTTGATAGATCAGCTCATTTCTAAATCAAAAGACCGCAATAAGCGAGAGCGGCAACAAGCCTGGTAAGATAATTTCGTTTCTTTACTTTTAATGATGAGGAGAATTGTCTGCGACTTACTTTCACTTTAATTTGCAATAGTTTGCACGTTGGCTTTATGGATAGATGCTCGGCTGCCGTGATGCGTGTTGCAGTAGCGTTGTCACATCTTGCTATAACATTACATAGCCTATAACACGCTCTCACACTTATTTTTTAGCGTTTTTGGGAGGAGTAAAATTTAGATACGTGGTTTCAACAATCAGATGCATTTGATTTACACTTGTGCAGTTTCGTCTGGAATCTCGTCTCAGATCTCCTCCTGAAGAAGTGGTTTGAGCGATCGGATTTAAATTGTCTCGAATGTGCTTCGGATGGCATTTATACATGGTCTTTTCACGATCAGATCACAGAACACGCATGAAGTGGACAGGTGTAACATCTCTTCAATGAAAGTCATTTAGGAGATTATCCACACTAATTTTCCCCCGGCCTTTATTTGTCTCGCGTTGATCACGCACCCGGCCATTATCAGAGGCCCGGCGTTTATTTGAATACCGGTTTTTATTTGAGGAATTACGGTAACCAGGCGCTGCTGCATTGTGAAAAGTAAACAATGTTTAACGTTACTTCTACGTCGTCCATCAGGCTACCGGAAACTAGACACCCCCTATCGGTTTCGCAGCCGGAAGTAGCATATGCTAACGTGCACATAGTCTATTTAGACAACGGACATTTTGCGCCGATTTCTTCAACAAAAACGTTAGTACTTTCTTCGCGCTGTTTGTCGATTTCAAATGTTCTTACGTCACGGGAAAATCACGCTGTGATTGGTGGTTTTAAACGTCGATCTGTGGCTCCCAATCAGATTCTCGTCTCTTGTAAACACATTTCGCGCAACACTTCACACAGTTCAGAGTAATATCCTCAAAAAATAATAACGAAATAATAATGAATGCTGTTTTGATAATGTTCCTCTTTTATCATGGAACATTATGCCAATATTTTGTAGGTTAAAATAATTCTACAATCTGTTACCTAAACAGCTTCCCTAAAATATCCTTAAAATGTTATGAGCTTTTGTTAACACATCATATTATGAGATTTTGTCATCTCAGGCCAATAATGTCCTCAAAACATTTGATGAATGTTGCTTTGATAATGTTCCTCCTTTGTTATTGTGCCAATGATTTATAAAAGATAACAACATCCCTAAAAAATCCTCAAAATGTTTCATGCAAAATGTATACTTTTGTTAAAAATTCAATTGAAAGGAATGTTTTATTAAAAACATTTTATCATCACAGGACTAAATAATATCCTCAAAACATTTTGCGAACGTTGATTTGACAATGTTCCTCCTCTGTTATTACGGAACATTGTGCCAATGTTTTTTTGAGAACATAATCTGTAATCTCAACAACATGCTCAAAATGTTACATTTAAAATGTTCTTGCTTTATTAACACGTCACATTACAAGAACGTTTTATAAAAAACACTCCATCATCTCAGGCCTCAATGATATCCTCATAACATTTAGCGAACGTTGATTTGATAATGTTCCTCCTCTGTTATTATGGAACATTGTACCAATGTTTTATTGAGAACATTGTATTATCTGTTATCTCAACAACATTCCCAAAACATCCTCAAAATGTTACAGTTATTCTTAGCCTACTTTGTTAACTCGTCACTTTACAAGAACGTTTTATAAAAAACACTCTATCTCAGGCCTCAATAATATCCTCAAAACATTTAGCGAACGTTGATTTGATTATGTTCCTCCTCTGTTATTATGGAACATTGTACCAATGTTTTATTGAGAACATTGTATTATCTGTTATCTCAACAACACTCCTAAAACATCCTCAAAATGTTACAGTTATAATGTTCTAGTTGTGTTAACATGTCACATTACAAGAACGTTTTATAAAAAACACTCCATTATCTCAGGCCTCAATAATATCCTCATAACATTTAGCGAACGTTGATTTGATTATGTTCCTCCTCTGTTATTATGGAACATTGTACCAATGTTTTATTGAGAACATTGTATAATCTGTTATCTCAACAACATTCCCAAAACATCCTCAAAATGTTACAGTTATAATGTTCTTGTTGTGTTAACATGTCACATTACAAGAACGTTTTATAAAAAACACTCCATCATCTCAGGCCTCAATGATATCCTCATAACATTTAGCGAACGTTGATTTGATTATGTTCCTCCTCTGTTATTATGGAACATTGTACCAATGTTTTATTGAGAACATTGTATTATCTGTTATCTCAACAACACTCCTAAAACATCCTCAAAATGTTACAGTTATAATGTTCTAGTTGTGTTAACATGTCACATTACAAGAACGTTTTATAAAAAACACTCCATTATCTCAGGCCTCAATAATATCCTCATAACATTTAGCGAACGTTGATTTGATTATGTTCCTCCTCTGTTATTATGGAACATTGTACCGATGTTTTATTGAGAACATTGTATAATCTGTTATCTCAACAACATTCCCAAAACATCCTCAAAATGTTACAGTTATAATGTTCTTGTTGTGTTAACATGTCACATTACAAGAACGTTTTATAAAAAACACTCCATCATCTCAGGCCTCAATGATATCCTCATAACATTTAGCGAACGTTGATTTGATTATGTTCCTCCTCTGTTATTATGGAACATTGTACCGATGTTTTATTGAGAACATTGTATTATCTGTTATCTCAACAACATTCCCAAAACATCCTCAAAATGTTACTGTTATAATGTTCTTACTTTGTTAACTCGTCACATTACAAGAACGTTTTATAAAGAACACTCCATCATCTCAGGCCTCAATAATATCCTCAAAACATTTTAAGAACATTGATTTGATAATGTTCCTCCTCTGTTATTATGGAACATTGTACCAATGTTTTATTGAGAACATTGTATTATCTGTTATCTCAACAACATTCCCAAAACGTCCTCAAAATGTTACAGTTATAATGTTCTTGCTTTGTTAACTCGTCACATTACAAGAACGTTTTATAAAGAACACTCCATCATCTCAGGCCTCAATAATATCCTCAAAAACATTTTAAGAACATTGATTTGATAATGTTCCTCCTCTGTTATTATGGAACATTGTACCAATGTTTTATTGAGAACATTGTATTATCTGTTATCTCAACAACATTCCCAAAACGTCCTAAAAAATGTTACAGTTAAAACGTTATATCTTAGTTTACATTTAACCTTATAGGAACATTATTTGAAATGAGAAAACATCCTTAAAACATTCTTTGAACATTACATTCAAATGTTTTTTAAAGAACATTAACCAAACTTGTAGGGAATGTTAGCCAAAGTTCTGAGAACGTTCCCTGCTAGCTGGGATAGCACTACTATAAAGTATGACATTACCCTTTTTTTTGGACATATACATTACTTTATACATTAAATAAGCTATCATCGTCCAGTTTATGAATGTGTGTGTACACACACAATGTGTGTATTGCGCAGTGGCGTGCGAACTCGACTTGAAAACGAATGCCTTTGCCTGCCTTATTAGACTCAGTTAAAGGAGCCGTATGTAAGATTGTGGCCAAAACAGGTACTGCAATCACTTTCAAATTACTGACTCGAGGTTGCCAGATATGCTGCAGGATCCGATTCCGACACGTTTGTAGCTGTGGCTGTGGTAACTAGAGCAGATCTGGCAACCCGGATGCAGCAACACTACTGACTTCGTGATTGGTAGATGGTGGAGGGTGGAGCATCAGACCAAAACACAACATGACAACATCAACATCAGTTGAGGGCTGCAAATTCACTTTTTAAATGACAATATCCTGGCCGGACTACTGTTGTCAGTGATATAAGTATTTGAAATGAACATGATTTCTTAATGTCTAGTGACATATCAGGGGAAATTTATGATTAATTGAAATAAATTTCTTACATACAGCTCCTTTAACCAGTTTAAAGATGCTTTCATAAATATAGCCTACATTTAAATACATTTTGGAGAACAGACAGAAGAAGATCCTTGCATTTGATCGTTGTTTGTGTTGGGCATGACATGACTGCCATCGCTTTACATTTGAATGCAAAACTCCATAGAGTCACTTTATTCCGACATTGTCTAATAACCCAAATGTAGTTGTATAAGTTAATATACTATTATACAAACCAAAGGACAGGCAATGGTTTTCGGGCTATAGATATAATATACAGATATACAGAAATAATGTTTGTCTCTTCTGTTTTTGTTGCAAAGATAGCTTATCTAATTATGATAATTTTAGTAATTTAAATGAAAAAATATCTAAATAATATCATGTTATATATAGCCTATATATATATATATATATATATATATATATATATATAGGCCTATATGATGCAAAGTAACTAGTAACTCACTACTTTTTTTCATTGGATGCTTTTTTACTCTTACTCAAGTAACTTTTAAGATTATTACTTTTACTTTTACTTTGAGTAAATATTTCTATAAGTACTTAGAGTAGTTTTTGGATACTCTACCCACCTCTGCCAGTTCCATATTATCTTTATCAAAAAATAAGGCAATAAATGTTTTTTTTTTATTTTAATTAGACTGCATTCTTGTCAATTTCTAAATGTTTACTTTTTGATTTATGAATTATAACAGACTGACTGGGGGGGGGGGGTAGTACTTATTACTACTTAATAAGTAATATTTACTTATTAAATTTACTTTAATAAGTAAATATTACTTTTTAAAAATTGGTTTTATTATTATTTAACAATTTCTTGCTTTTTGTTATTTTTTATTAGTTGTCATTTTTATATAAACATTTAACTTTTAAAATAAAGGTTTTACAACAACATCACCATCTTCTGTTATATGTGGGCCTCCATGTTCATCTATTGTACAGTATATGATATTGGTGGAGGGTGGTGGGGGCCCACATCAATATTTTTTCAGGGGGCCCCGAATCCTCTAGCTACGGCCCTGGCCGTGAACACTGGCTAGGTGTTCCACAGAATCTCAGCTTTTTTCCAAATTAAACAGCCTAAAATAACTATCCTACCATATAATCCTTTTTTATAGCATATATTTAAAAAATATATTAAAACACCAACATATGAGCATGTCCAAACAAATATAAATAAGCGAAACAACAATGATATATTTCAAATATATTTAAAGTTTAAATCCCCCGCTCTGCTCAGCTCCTTACCTCTGTACTGGTGCACGCTCAATTTAATATTTCATGCAGAGATTGACAGGATAGGGCAAAGATGGAGCTAGTGTTCTCATCCCTTGCATACAGTACGTGAAAAACAAAAAAGCCAGCACTTGTCAGTGGAGCACGATCTACGAGTTGCACTATCCTCAATCTACCCCCGTATCAAGAGGCTGTGCTCGCAAAAGCAGGCACATGTAAAATGCCCGCGACACAGTTCCATGCACAGATATTTTAGTTTAATTTTTTAAGTTGTGACTGAGAAGCACAGTTCTGTGAGATAACAGTTCCATCTCTGACTGCGCTAGAATCAGCCAATCATCCAAATAGTTCAGGATTCGCTGCCCTTTTTCTCTCAAGGGGGCGAGAGCCGCGTCCATGCACTTCGTAAATGTACGGGGTGCTAAAGACAGGCCAGCGGGAGGGCGGTGTATTGATATGCCGACCGTCGAAGGCGAATCTCAAGAATGACCTGTGACGGGGGACTATCGGAATCTGAAAGTATGCATCTTTCAGATCGAGAGAGATAAACCAGTATCTCGGGCGAACTTGCGCGAGAATTTGTCTGGTCGTGAGCATTTTGAACGGCCATCTCATGAGAGCTTTGTTCAAATATCTCAGATCTAAGATAGGTCTTAGAGCTCCGTCCTTCTTGGGTACGAGAAAATAGTGGCTGTAAAAGCCTGAGTCTGTAAAAGCCTGAAGGAGGTACTGGTTCTATGGCCCCTTTGCAGAGCAGTGTGGCTATTTCTGCGTGGAGTAGATGTGCTGTATCCGCTTTCACTTTCGTCTCGGTCCGTACTCGAAAGCGAGGGGGACGGCGAGCGAACTGAAGTGAATAGGCATGACTTATAATGCTCAGCACCCATTCTGACACTCCTGGAATAGCCTCCCATGCTTTTACATGTATAGCTAGGGGCAGAATGGACTCCGGGTTCCGATCGCCGCTCATCACGGGCTCGGGAAGCTGAACCGGAGGTGTGTGCGAGGCGCGCACGCCCTCGGATCTCAGGAACGGCGGCTCGCTGACAGCGGAGACTGTCTGTATCACTTGTGATGACCCGACTACTGGGAGTGGGGAACATTTTGTGATTATATTTTGCGAGATCGGAGCCTGGGGCGAAGCGTTTGTCAGTAAGCATGAGCGCTTGCGGGCGGGCACGTGACTTACATTCATAACTCGGCCGCTGTGAGGCTGTTGCCGTGTGACAGAGAGGGCAGCGAGTAGGTGTGAGCACAAATCTGTGGGCACATTCTCTACATCGATCACTCGAGCGGCTTCTGCCAGCTTTATGAGAGTGGGCTCTGTGGGTGTGTGAGACACGTGGGGCACCGTGTTTATGTGTAGGGGTGAGCACTGCTTTGTGGGCACTTTTTCTAGACTTAAAACACCATCGGCGTGAGCCGGTTTGCCAGAAATTATACTCTTTTTGAGATTTCTGTGGGTCGTCGTGAAAACGGCGGTTGTCTGGGACGGGGTCCCCGGGGGGAGGCGGCCTGGGGCGGCTGGACGAGCGCGATCTAGGGCGGCCGCCCTGTCATTGCTGCGAAGGCTGGGGATGAGCTGGACGCTGGCTAACATTCCGTGCAGGGGCTCACGTGGGCGGCTTGCAGCGGAGCTCGAGCGTCGAGGCAGAAAGAGGTTCATGGCCTGCGAGGTCTTCTGCACTTCGGGGAAGCGGTCAACGATCCCGTTTACCACTGGGCCAAAGAGACCAGTAGGGGAGAGCTGCGCTTCTCGAAACGCGGAGCGCTCAGAGTCCCTCATATTCGCAAGCGTCAACCATAAGTGCCTCTCTGTGACAGTGAGCGAGGCCATGCATCTGCCGATCGCCTGAGCCGCGGATTTAGTAGCACGAAGGGAGAGGTCCGTCGCGCTCCTTAAATCGCGAGGCCGACAAGGGCTGAGGTGGTCCTCCAGGCTTTGGACGGGAGGGCAGACTTTGAGTGACATCTCGCAGAGGGCGGGCAAAGGTGCGCTGCGACCGCCTCCTCCACTGGGGGGATTGCTTTGTACCCCTTCTCGGCGGCGCCGTCCACTTGGGAGAGCGCAGAGGAGACATGTGAGTGGAGCCTCACGGAGAATGGAGCGTTCCACGATTTCGAGAGCTCAGTGTGAAGCTCTGGTAGAAACGACGCAGATCTGGAAACAGGCGGTGGGCGGCGGCTGTGGAGGAAACAGCCGTCAAGCCTATTGGGCGCGGGCTCCTTAGGCGGTGGCCAATCCAGGCCTTCGACAGGAGGCGCAAGAGCTCAGCGTCCACGCCAGCCCGAGTCCTGCTGGATTCCTGGATCGAGGAGGAGGCGGAGTGATGGGAACTCGACCACTCCTCACTGTCCGATGCCAGGATAGAACATCTGAGGCGGCGGCAGTGCGGGCCGAAGCCAACAGCTGCGCGTCCGGGAGGGGCGGAGAAGGAGAGAGAGAGGCTGGCGGGATGAAGTCCGGAGAGCCTTTTACGGTGACCTCAGGCTCCGGTATCCTCTGCGAACGGCGCTTCTTCTTGCGCGCTCCGGAGGGCGGAGTGACAGCGGCCGTGGTGAAGGCTTCGAGTCGAGCCCGCAGGGTCGACAACGGAAGCGCTTCACAATGCACGCAGCCTCCCGAATCCAGGGCGAGGGCTGCGTGGTCTGGGCCTAGGCAGAGAGCGCAAATCACGTGGCGGTCTCCTGCGCTGAGCAGGGCTCTGCACGAGCCACAAGAAAGGCGAGGCATTTTTATAAAAACGCTCGCGCTCTTTTAGAGAAGAGTGAGCGTTGTGGCGGTGAACACTCACAGGCAGAAAAGGAGTAAAAGGATACTCGACGCCGGATGGCTTGGCAGGCACAGAAGGCTGAAGGTGGCGAAGACGGCCGGCTTCTTCAGCGCTGTCCTTTGCATGCTGGTCGCTAGATTCGACGGCGGATGGCTTCTCTCCGAGTCCAACGATGCGTAGAGCTTCGCTGAAGATGATGAAATCAGTGATGCAGCCCTCGAGCCCGTCTTTTATACGCTAAGCCACCCCCCCTTTCTGGCGGGCTGTGACGCGTAGTGTAGGGGATAGGCGTACGCGTAGGGCAGCCAATGGGCACGCAAGATAGCCTGCTCTAGGTGTGCTGGCTGCTGCACTGCGTTGACAATATATGAAAAATTAAGGATAATTTTTGGCTTCAATATCTCGAGAAAAGATTACTTTACCCGTAGCGTAAGCAACTTATGCAATACGAGAGAACCTCTCGTAAGAGAACCATTATTAGGTGTTCAAGCACGAAGTGCTGAAAACCTATTGTAATTGCTATTTGAAAAAAAAAAAAAACCTAAAACGCATCGTGCAGCCCAAACCGTAAGGTCTAGAGACTTGAAACCTGGCCAGGTGCTAGGGCCTCAGTTTGGGGAGAACCTATCAGAGTATGACCCTGATTGGCCCATAGGTGGCGCTACAGCAACCAAAAGTACTAAATTGCCCATAACTCATCGACCGTATGACCTAGAATCAAGATTTGTACACCACTGTGTTCCTTGGCTCAAGACGGACAAGATGTATATCTCGGATTCTCGATTTGAGCAAAAAAAAAATTGTTATGGACAATTTTGTCCAAAACCTATTTTTGCGAACTAGTCTCTGTTTTTTTGCCTGATCGGAACCAGACCGGTCTAGGACAATTCTATGGACTCTCTAGATCAATAATTATCAAAAAAAAGTTGAACTTTGCCCTTTGGTTCACTGTAACAGGGTCATTTAGTAAAGGGGGCGTGTCAAAATACACTCAAAAGCCTATAAATCATAAATAAAAACTCAGAACTTCACAAAAATTGATGAGCACATGTGTCATGACATGGTGAAGAAGCATGCAGAGTTTCATGGAGATCGGACCATAGGTGGCGCTATAACTGTCAAAAAGGTCGCCTATTATTAGGTGTTCAAGCACGAAGTGAATCCGAGCCAATCAGAAAATAGCACTATTGTATCTGGGTAAGATTTAACGCAACAACCAATGACAAAAATGTATCCCATCATATTTATGTATGTAAAAATCACTCGTACATATTTTTTTCTCTCATCAATACTGAATATGTTCATCAGCGGTTACAGTTATATCAAGCAAGGATACGTTTGTGTTTTATTTTGTGATTACACCGGAATGAATAAGAGTCCGCAACGGCGATAGATTGAAGCGCGCGTCCGAGTGAAGCCTGCGCGAGGCACAGAGCACTGTATCCATGCAACTGATCGCCGCGGCAACGAGCGCGCAGCTTGAGTTCAAAAACACATTTTAGCGCTAGATTTCTTATTTAATAGCGAACTAAATGAATGATCTGCTAGTTAACTGAAGATGTTTTATTTATTTATATTAGGTACATGGTGGGACAGACTTTACTGGATCTAAAAAAAATAAATCTAACCATAGTGAAGTGGTGGCTTTCTTAATATGTTTAAAATAATTTTGCAAGGGTTCTTCACACACACACACACACACACACAAAAAAAAGGTTTCTCTACCTCTCTCTTCCTCTCTAAATGCCCACAAAATCTGACTAAGCATCCAAGAAAAAAGCAAAGTTATAGATACAGATATGGAAGTTGTTCGGTTTTTTTTTGTTTGTTTTTTTGTTGCTGTGCACTTTACTACCTGTGGTCCTTTAAGTGTGTTAGAAAAACTGATGGCTGACTGACTCAAAACATTATTTTGGCTATAGCCTTTTTTGTTGCTGTTTTTAGTTTAAAGTAGTCTAAAGCTAAATTTAAAGACTCAGATGTTCTGTCTTTTATTAATTTTATTTTACATTCTACAGGAAAGTTGTATGTCAAGCCCTAAGTCTAAAGCTAAATTTAAAGACTCAGATGTTCTGTCTTTTATTAATTTTATTTTACATTCTACAGGAAAGTTGTATGTCAAGCCCTAAGCTGCTCCCAATAACCAAGCTGCTATGTTAATACATGTTGCTTGCAAATAAATACACAGGTGTCAATTCATTATGCATTGTCTTCTCTTAAATGTAATACTTAATGTACATTGTTGTTAAATATAGTTTAATAAGTAATGCTACATGATAAAAAGAAGTCTTCAAATAGACCCTGTAATCGGTGATCGGTATCGGTATCGGGTGATACAGCTTCCAGTAATCGGCGATCGGTGATCGGCCCCAAAAATCCTGATCGGAGCACCCCTAATTTTTTGTCAGAGTTTATCACTTCATTTTTATTGGCACTTCACATCAATGCAGCAATGTGGTAAATCATGGTAAATCACGATAGAAACATGGTAAATCATAGTAAAAAATACTATTACATGGTGTATCATGGCAAATCATGCTAGCAATGTGATGAATCATGGTAAATCATGCTGCAATCCTGGTAAATCATTCTAGAATGTGGTATATCATGGTAAATCATTCTATAACATGGTAAATCATGGTAAACTATGTTAAATCATGCTAGATTCATGGTAAATCATACTGGAACATGGTAGATCATGAAAAATCACACTAAATTTGCTATATCATGGTAAATCATGCTAAAACATGGTCTATTCCATCTATGATGTCAGTGGTTAAATGTATGCTAAATAAAACTTAATGTCTTTTGATGCTTTTGTGCTTAACGGCCTTAAAGGCCTTAACTGCTTGAACACCGCTAAATGCTGCTTGCAGCTTTAATTTTATTATATTTCAGCATAAACATACATCACTAGACAGCTAATTAACATAATCTAGCTAACATTTATAATTTATTTACGGCTGAAATGTTGCACGTGTGTAACATTAGCCTATATTGAATCTGTGCATACTATTTAAATGTTTTAAGACATTTGAATGGAAGACCATTGATCATTTTGAATCTTGTGTCTTGCATATGTTTGCATATGTTTTGTTTTAAGTGACATGTTACATATGAAGCTATGTACATTCTTGTGACAGCTGTAAAGTGAGACTAGAAAAACAGCACAGAGTGTCATTTACACCCAGAGAGACTAAACATTTTTGTTTGACAAACTCTCCTTTTTGATTGATTAGTTTGTTTTTCTTTTCAGTAATATGCAAAAACATAAGTGTGATTATTAGATAGTTTAAGTGTTATGGCTGAATTAGATCAATTAGCTGAATGAGTAAAATTGTGCTGAAGTGTATTGTTTCATTTTAGAAATATAAAAGAACATTTTTTGTATACAACAAGAAATACACTACATTTATTAATAATAAATAATAGGATCATACCATACCAAGTAATCGTTTACTTTTAAACAACCGTGTAGAATTACAGCTTGTGATGGATTTGCATATGCATGCAGTTTTAGTTTCCTGTTTGGTCTTCCTACTCACTCCTATGTAGGGTTGGGTATCGTTTGGGTTTTATCCGATTCCAGTACCTACTCGGTATTTTTTAAACGGTTCCGGTGCTTAAACGGTTCTTAAATCGGTCCTTAAAAAAATGAAACCGCACACATTTTATCAAAAAATAATACCCTTTAATTTACAGGGCCAAACTGGACACAATATTAACTTAAATCTTTAAACAATATAAATACAAGTAACATATGGTAATAATAAAACCAATATAAAATAAAAATTCATATTTACATAATGTCAAATGAAACAATATTGTATCAAACAATGTAATAATACTGGAGATTAATAGAGATTACTAGCAGGCAGAGCTGCCAACTCTCACGCATTGACCGTGAGACTCACGCAAATGACCCTTTTCACACAGAAAAATCGCGGACAAAGAGGACACGGACAGACAAGACAGAGAAGGTTACTTTTGATATGGAACAAATCCACAGCTGTCAGATTCTGTCAATATTTTTACGAGATTCACACAATAAATAACGTTTTGGCTCTTTGAAATGTGACAGATCGCTGTAGCGCGTCAGTTCAAACGGCACGTGATACAGCAGCCTACAAATCCACTGCTTCTTAGCTACGCAGCGTTGAGTGAACCTATGAAAGAGAACATCTCTGGTTACTGGTGTAACATATCTCTCAATAGGGAACGAGACGCTGCCAAGCTCCTCGCGCTGCCGACCAGCTTCCTTTTTCGGCAAAGAAATCTGAGGAGCAGATGGCGCGCGCGCGCCAACATAGTATGACGACGTAAGTGCGTCGATGCGGCGCCCGCGCCATCAGCCAATGAATTGGCTTGATTCTATATGGGATTCAGACTATCGGCACACCCAGAGGGCGTTCTGACACGTAATTTTACACGTGAAATGCAGCCAAACCTTGCGAGAAAGAGCGCGCTTGCGAGACAGAAGAGACTGTGCTCCAAACTGTGTAGCACACGCACGGCGGAGAGAGAGAGAGCGAGAGACCTTGTGTGTGTGCGTGTGTGCCTAATGAAGTTAGGCACCGAAATCAGGCACCGAAATTTTCGTTCTTATCGGTCTGGTTACTACCGTTTACGTCGGAACCGGTTCCCTATTGGCACCGAGTTTCGGTACCCAACCCTACTCCTATGTTATATGGCTCATCATCACCACAGGAAGTGGAGTTGCATCAGTGTTCTTTAAACTCAATCTGTCTGTTTGTGAGATTGGTATCTGTGTGACTAGTTTTTGGTTTTCAAGTCTCACAACATTAATGTGTTTTTTACTGGGACTACGCATCACCGGTCATCCTCTGTTTCAGTGTCTGATGTGTGTTGAGCGTTACCTGGCAGTGGTTCATCCGTAACCTTTCTGAAGTTCAAACCTCTCAGATATAGAGTGATCTGCTGCACTGTGGCCTAGATCATAACTCTTGGCTCCTGTATTTTGTCAATGTTCTTCTCGCCGAATATTATAAAACAAACATGATTCTTCTCAACACAGTTCCTCCTCTTCTTCTCCATTCAGTTGTTTTGTCTTGTGGCTGTTCTCAGAGCTCTGAAGCAGTCAGGACCAGGAGAGAGAGCGAGAGAGAGAAAGGAGGAAAACGTCTCAGGTTACGACTGTAACCATAGTTCCCTTTCGAGGGAACTCTCGATGCGTCACTTGACGCCTTGGGAACGCCCCCAGCGTGCATGCGTCTGAGCATCAATGTCAACTAGTCCAATGGAAAGAATGAGCGTCACGGGCGGGTGACGTCATGACCAGGAAGGGATAAAGGCTCACCCGGTGAAACGCGGCATCAGCTTCTGCGTCTCAGCAAGCGATCTGTGTCATTTTGTCTCTGTCTATTTACTGTTGTCTGTTGCGGAAAAGGATGGAAACTAAACAAGTGTACAAACAGTGTGCTTCTCCCTGCCCGCGTTATTTAACGGGTGGGGACACACACGAGCTTTGTGTCGTTTGTTTGGGAGTGGAGCATGCGGTCTCAGCCTTCGAGGGGGCTGAGTGCCAGCATTGTGAGATGTTACCGCTTCGCATGCTCCGCTCTCGCCTGTCACTCTTTGATAAAGAGAGTGGGCAGGCTCGCGATCCGCAGGGATCAGGACCCGCGTCTGCTGAGGCAGCGCGGAGATTGCATTCCTGGGGATCGCAAAAGGAACTTTCGGAGGGGTTGGAGACGGGTCCGAGGGCTCTTTCTCCTTCCTTACCCGAGAGATCCAACGCTCTCCCCCCGGTGTCGGAAGCACGCTCTGCGGTTTCTTCCGCCCGGGGAGAGAGCCCTCCATTACTTTATTGCTCTTCCTCCGAGGAGGTTGATGCGATGAGTTTGGAGAGTGAAAGCACACACATGGGGGAAGGAGATTCACAATTTATTTCCCCAGCATATGATGAGCTGGTGGATGTTATGTCGCGGGCTGTAGAGAAATTAAATATTGAATGGCCATCTGAGAAGAAGGGCGCTCGTCCTAAAAGCAAATTAGATGAGCGCTTTTTATCTTCCACCACATTATCTCCACCACGAGGGCTTCCATTTTTTCCCGATTTGCACAATGAAATATCTAAATCGTGGAATAAACCTTACTCATCACGTCTTTTCAGCCCTCAAGTTAACACTTATTCGAGAATAAGAGGGCTGAAAGAGTATGGTTATGAGGCGATGCCCCAGGCGGAAGAGAATTTAGCCAGTTATCTTTCCCCTGGTCCCGCATCGTCTCTGAAAGCCTCGGCTTTGCCCACTAGACCGCTCAAAGCCACTTCGGTGTTAGTGGGCAAAGCTTATACGGCAGCAGGTCAAGCTGGAGCATGTCTGCATACTATGGCAGTGCTCCAGGCTTATCAAGCTGAGCTGCTGGGGGATCTGGATAGTAGTGAGGGAGTCAGTCATGACGATATTCGTGAGTAGATGCTCCGCTTGAACCTTCTGGTCTCTTCGGCGATGCAGTCCACGCGGTCGTCGAGAGATTTCAGGAGTCAAAGAAACAAGCTGACGTTTTTAAAAAGTTTATCCCTCGCCGGGTCCAGCCCCCTGGGGCTGCTGGGCGTGAGCAGCCCCAGCCGTCGAGCTCATCATATCGTGTGCATCAGAAAGAGAGTGTTGCGTCTCGTGCACCTCCACGTAGAGACTGGAGACGGACGCAACCCTCTCAACCGAAGTCTTCTAAGTCGAAGCCGGATCTGAGGACCGTTCTTCAGGCGAAGAAGGCTTCGGTTCAAAAAAAAAGGTCCTGATGTTCATGCATCAGGCCTGTGAGGACAGCCCCGACCGAAGTGGAGCGGTGTACACCTCATTATACGGTGCCCGTTTCATTTCGGGATCCTCACGAGACCGTTCTGCCAACCCTGCCACCCTCGGTGCTTCAGGGCGCAGCGGTCTCCAGCGAGTCGCTGATGCTATGCTGCGGCACAGCATCGGTTTCGCGCCCTCTGAGGGGGGCCTTAGAGCGGCCAGTTCAGGTAGTTCCTGCCATTATGTTTCAGGCTCCGGAATTAGCCGTCTCGATAACACCAGAGACCAGCCTCGAGAGGCTGGTTCCCTTAGTAAATTTTCTGGCAGCGTGGAAGCTTCTGCCGAATATTTCTCGTTGGGTCCTGCAGATTGTAGAGAAAGGATACAGAATCCAGTTTGGTTCTCGTCCTCCTCGTTACAACGGGGTGCTGCCCACAGTGGTGCATCCCGAGCAGGCTCTGGTAATGGAGCAAGAGGTAAAGGCCCTGTTAGCAAAGGAAGCTATAGAACAGGTGTACTCACCCGACAGAGAGTCGGGTTTTTACAGCCGTTATTTCATTGTTCCAAAAAAGGATGGAGGGTTGCGTCCCATTTTAGATCTTCGTCTGTTAAATCGTTCAGTACAGAAACTCAAGTTCAAGATGCTGACACTCAAGCAGATCGTGACTCAAATCAGATCCGAGGACTGGTTTGTCACGATAGATCTGAAGGACGCTTACTTCCATGTCTCCATCCTCCCTCAGCACAGGAAGTTCCTAAGGTTTTCTTTCGGGGGCAAAGAATACCAATATCGGGTTCTTCCTTTCGGTCTAGCTTTATCACCCCGCACGTTCACGAAATGCGTGGATGCAGCTCTAGCCCCTCTCAGGCTTCAGGGCATACGTATTCTGAACTACATCGACGACTGGCTGATTCTAGCGGAATCAGAGCAGTTGGCGGTTCGGCACCGAGGTGTCGTTCTCGCTCATATGCAGATGTTGGGGTTGAGGCTCAATGCCAAGAAAAGTGTGCTTTCTCCAGTACAGAGAACCACTTTCCTTGGTGTGGTATGGGATTCAGTGACGATGCGGGCCACTCTATCGCCCGTTCGTGTAGCTGCTATCCTGACAACCACCAAAGAGCTAAAGCTAGGCCAGTCACGCACTGTAAAACAGTTCGAGAGACTGTTGGGTCTTTTGGCGGCAGCGTCCAACGTGATTCCTTTTGACCTGCTGTACATGAGACCTTTGCAGTGGTGGCTCAGGACCAGAGGGTTCTCCCCGAGGGGAAACCCACTTCGTATGATCAAGATCACGCGGCGATGCCTTCGTGCCTTGGTTATATGGAGAAAACACTGGTTCTTAACCCAGGGTCCGGTGTTGGGAGCTCTCTGCCATCGAGTTACGATCTCGACAGATGCTTCCCTCACCGGCTGGGGAGCGGTAATGGAAGGCCGCTCGGTTCAGGGTCGGTGGAGGAGTCATCATCTTTCTTGGCACATAAATTGCCTGGAGATGATCGCCGTCTTCAATGCGTTGAAGCAATTCCTCCCAGACCTGAGGGGCCATCATGTGCTCGTCCGTACAGACAACACATCGGTGGTCTCTTATCTGAACCGTCAGGGGGGTCTGCGGTCGCGTCCGCTTTGCAAGCTGGCGCACCAGATCCTCCTGTGGTCTCTGGGGAAGGTACTCTCCCTGAGGGCAGTGTATATTCCTGGGGACCAGAATATTGGGGCAGACATCCTGTCGAGGCAGGAGCTGAGGCCAGGGGACTGGAGACTCCACCCCGAGGCGGTGGAGAAAATTTGGGAGTTTTACGGCCAAGCAGAGGTGGATCTGTTTGCGTCTCAGCATACGACGCACTGTCCACTTTGGTTCTCCCTTACTCACCCAGCCCCATCACAGGGATGCAGGAAGTATGGCAGGGTGACGCATCATCTCGTTCCCTTTCTCAGGGAACTATGGTTACAGTCGTAACCTGAGACGTTCCCTTTCGAGGGAACTCGCGATGCGTCATCGACGCTTTGGGAACGAGAATACCCAAAACGCCAGAATTCCAAGTACCTGAGTGTCAGTCTGTTGAAACTAAGCACTAAGCACCTGAGAACCTGGGGCAGCATCCAGGTCCAAGCTGTAAAACCTAACGAATGTGAGCGGTGAGGACCAGCCTGCCGCATCACACATGTTTTGAAGAGAAACTCCAAATAGTAAGGCTTTAGAGGCCGCCATACCCCTCGTAGAGTGAGCTCTGACCGCCAAAGGACACGGCTGGTCAGAGTACTCGTATGCAAGTGAAATAGCCTCAACTATCCACTTACTAACCGTCTGTTTAAAAGCAGGAAGACCCTTCTTAGGTGATCCAAAGCAAATAAATAACTGGTCGGACTTCCTCATAGAAGATGTCCGATGAACATAAGTATCCAGTGCTCGCACTGGACACAAGAGGTTCAGCCTTTCCTGGTCCGCAGATGTAAAAGGAGGAGGACAGAAACCTGCAGCACAATAGGCCTCGGAATAATGGTAGGCACCTTTGGAACATATCCATGTTTCGGGTAAGATTGCCTTGGCCATCCCCGGTGCACTCAAGGCAGGTGGGGACCGAAAGGGCCTGAAGGTCTGACTCTTATAGGGACGAAATAGCCAGCAGAAAATACTCTTAAAAGAAAGGAACTTCTCTGAGACCAAATCTAAGGGCTCGAAGGGAGCCCCAGATAGGCCTTCTAGAACTATTGCAAGGTCCCAAGCCAGCACCCTAGTGCAAGTTGCAGGCCTCAGCCTCAAAGTGCCACGAAGGAAACGAGTGATCAGGGGGTCTCGACCCAAAAATGTACTACCCACCACGGCGTGGAAAGCTGCAATGGCCGCAATGTATACCTTAAGCGTGGAAGGACATAGACCTGATACAAAGCGTTCTTGCAGAAACTCGAATACTGTGTTTACTGAACAGTTAACCGGATCCCACTGACGCTGGTAACACCAAGAAGTGATAAACTCTCGAAATAGTGAATATAGTTTACTCGTAGCGGGAGCTCTGGAGCTTAGAATGGTCTCAACAACCTCGGTTGAGAAACCACTCTCTATGAGTTGGGCCCCCTCAGAGGCCAAACCCACAGTTTCCAAATCCCCTGCCGGGGGTGCAATATTGCATCCCCTGCCTGAGACAGAAGGTCTCTCCTGATCGGAACCTCCAAGGGAGGTCCGTCGAGGAGAAAAATTAGGTCCGCAAACCAATTCAGCTCGGCCAGGGTGGTTCTACTAAATAGGCTTATTCCATCCTGGCGGAATCACTCCAGAACTCCTGGGAGCAGAGCAACAGTGGGAAATGCGTACAGACGTAGCCTCGGCCACGTCTGCACCATAGCAACCAGCCCCGAGGGGACTGGTTGAGTGAGGGATAACCAGAGTGGACAGTGCGTCGTATGCTGAGACGAGAACAAATCCACTTCTGCCTGGCCATAAAACTCCCATATTTGCTCCACCGCCTCGGGATGGAGTCCCCTGGCCTCAGCCCCTGCCTCGACAGTGTGTCTGCTCCAATATTCTGGCCCCACTGGAATATACACTGCCCTCAGACAGCGTAATTTCCTGAGGGACCAAAATAATAGGCCACCAACGTGTTGTCTGTGGGTCAAGAACCAGAGTTTCCTCCATATAACCAAGGCGCGGGGATACTGCCGCGTGATCTTGATCGTACGGAGTGGGTTTCCCCTCAGGGAGAACCCTCTGGTCCTGAGCCACCACTGTAAAGGTCTCACGTACAGCAGGTCAAAGGGTATCACATTGGACGCTGCTGCCCTGAGGCCTAACAGTCACTGTTTCAGAACAACACATGATGGCCCCTCAGGTCTGGGAGGAGATGTCTCAACGCATTGAAGACGACCATCATCTCTAGGCAATTCATGTGCCAAGCGAGATGATGACTCCTCCCAAGCCCTGAGCTGAGCGGCCTTCCAATACCGCTCCCCAGCCGGTGAGGGAAGCATCTGTCGAGATCACAACTCGATGGCAAAGAGCTCCCAACACCGGACCCTGGGTTAAGAACCAGTGTTTCCTCCATATAACCAAGGCGCAGAGACACCGCCGCGTGATCTTGATCATACGAAGTGGGTTTCCCCTCGGGGAGAACCCTCTGGTCCTGAACCACCACTGTAAAGGTCTCATGTACAGCAGGCCAAAAGGTATCCCGTTGGACGCTGCTGCCACAAGACCCAACAGTCTCTCGAACTGTTTTACAGTGCGTGACTGGCCTAGCCTCAGCTCTTTTGTGGCTGTTATGATAGCAGCTACACGAACGGGCGACAGAGTGGCCCGCATCGTCACTGAATCACATAGCACACCAAGGAAAGTGGTTCTCTGTACTGGAGAAAGCACACTCTTCTTGGCATTGAGCCTCAACCCCAACATCTGCATATGAGCGAGAACGACACCTCGGTGCCGAACCGCTAACTGTTCTGATTCCGCTAGAATCAGCCAGTCATCTATGCAATTCAGAATGCGTATACACTGCAGCCTGGCGGGGCCAGAGCTGCGTCTACATACTTCGTGAATGTGCGAGGTGATAGAGCTAGACCGAAAGGAAGTGCCTGATACTGGTATTCTTTGCCCCAAAGAAAACCTCAGCAACCTCCTGTGCTGAGGGAGGATGGAGATATGGAAGTATACGTCTTTTAGATCTATCGTGACAAACCTATCGTGATCTGATTTGAGTCACGATCTGTTTGAGTGTCAGCATCTTGGACTTGAGTTCCAGCACCAAACACTCCAACAGACGAAGATCTAGTATGTGACGCAGCTCTCCATCCTTTTTTGGAACAATGAGATAACGACTTTAAAGACCCGACGCAATGTCGGGTGAGTACACCTGCTCTATAGCTTTCTTTGCTAACAGGGCCTTTACCTCTTGCTCCATTACCAGAGAGATTACCATTACCCATAGAGATATATTTGGCAGTAGCTTCCGCGCTGCCAGAAAATCTACCAAGGGAACCAGCCCCTCGAGGCTGGCCTCTGGTGTAAAAAAGTGCAACCAGTTCGGGGACCTGAAGCATACTGGCAGGAACCACCCGAACTGACTGTTTTCAAACCCCCCTCAGAGGGCGCGAGTCCGACGCAATGTCGAGTTGACGCTGCGCCAGAAGCTCGCTGGAGAACGCTGCGCCCCGAAGCACCAAGGGTGGCGGGGTTGGCAGAGATGGAAAGGGCACCGTATAATGAGGTGTACACCATTCCACCCCGGTTGGGGCTGCCCTCACCGGTCTGACGCCGGTGGCGCCAGACCTTTTCTTTTGAGCCGCAGCCTTCTCAGCATGAAGAACGGTCCTCGGATCCGGCTTCTGCTTTGAAGGCTTTGGCTGCTGTGTTGTGTATGAGAAACTAGCCGGCTGGAGCTGCTCACGCCCAGCAGCCCCAGGGGGTTGGACATAGCGAGGGAGAGATTATCTTGTATCTTTCTCCATGATTCCCATCAAATTGAGCCAGAGGTGTCTCTCAGTGACCACAAGGGCTGCCATCCCTGAGAGATAAATCTGAGGCCCGACGGAGTTCTCAAACCCCATGGGGCCAAACTCCCTCACTTCTGTCCAAATGCCACAGCAGGTCAGCCTGATATGCTTGCAGCACTGCTATAGTGTGCAAGAAGGCTCATGCTAGACCCACTGCCATATATGCTTTTCCCACTAGATTAAAAAATAGTTTTCTTTAATGGTTTAGTGAGAGAAGCCGACGCCTTCAGGGACGATACTGAACCGGGAGACAGATAGCTCGCAAGTGTCTGTTCTACCCAGGGTATTGCCCCATAGCCATACTCTCTTAACCCCCAAATATCTGAATAGACATGAATGTGGGGCTAAAAGATGAGTGAGGCTTTTTCCATGATCTAGACAGCTCGCTGTGCAGATCGGAAAAAATGGAAGGCCCCGTGATGGAGGTGGAAAAATAGAGGGAAGGAAACTCGTTCAATTTATTTTAAGGACGAGTGCCCCCTTATTTCTGCTGGCCATTAATTTATCTACAGCCTTAGTAAACACCTCCACCAGCTTATTATTATTTTTTATATATACATTCTTTATATATATTCACTTTATTTTATACACTCACCGGCCACTTTATTAGGTACACCTGTCCAACTGCTCGTTAACACTTAATTTATAAGCAGCCAATCACATGGCGGCAACTCAGTGCATTTAGGCATGTAGACATGGTCAAGACAATCTCCTGCAGTTCAAACCAAGCATCAGTATGGGGAAGAAAGTTGATTTGAGTGACTTTGAACGTGGCATGATTGTTGGTGCCAGAAGGGCTGGTCTGAGTATTTCAGAAACTGCTAATCTACTGGGATTTTCACGCACAACCATCTCTAGGGTTTACAGAGAATGGTCCGAAAAAGAAAAAACATCCAGTGAGCGGCAGTTCTGTGGGCGGAAATGCCTTGTTGATGCCAGAGGTCAGAGGAGAATGGCCAGACTGGTTCGAGCTGATAGAAGGGCAACAGTGACTGAAATAACCACTCGTTACAACCGAGGTATGCAGCAAAGCATTTGTGAAGCCACAACACGCACAACCTTGAGGCGGATGGGCTACAACAGCAGAAGACTCCACCGGGTACCACTCATCTCCACTACAAATAGGAAAAAGAGGCTACAATTTGCAAGAGCTCACCAAAATTGAACAGTTGAAGACTGGAAAAAAGTTGCCTGGTCTGATGAGTCTCGATTTCTGTTGAGACATTCAGATGTTAGAGTCAGAATTTGGCGTAAACAGAATGAGAACATGGAACCATCATGCCTTGTTACCACTGTGCAGGCTGGTGGTGGTGGTGTAATGGTGTGGGGGATGTTTTCCTGGCACACTTTAGGCCCCTTAGTGCCAATTGGGCATCGTTTAAATGCCACGGCCTACCTGAGCATTGTTTCTGAACATGTCCATCCCTTTATGGCCACCATGTACCCATCCTCTGATGGCTACTTCCACCATGTCACAAAGCTCTAATCATTTCAAATTGGTTTCTTGAACATGACAATGAGTTCACTGTACTAAAATGGCCTCCACAGTCACCAGATCTCAACCCAATAGAGCATCTTTGGGATGTGGTGGAACGGGAGATTCGCATCATGGATGTGCAGCCGACAAATCTGCGGCAACTGTGTGATGCCATCATGTCAATATGGACCAAACTCCCTGAGGAATGCTTCCAGCACCTTGTTGAATCTATGCCACGAAGAATTGAGGCAGTTCTGAAGGCAAAAGGGGGTCCAACCCGTTACTAGCATGGGGTACCTAATAAAGTGGCCGGTGAGTGTATATAATATATAAACTATCATATATATATATATATAGGATATATATATATTTCTCATACTCTGGGGAAGAGATGGCAAATCCACTTCCCCCATGATTGTGTCACTTTCAATGCCCAGCACATCTACCTCCTCGGAGGTAGAGCACTGAAGCATTGATTTCTCTCCCCGGGCGGAAGAGACCGCAGCGCGGGCTTCCGAGACCGGCGAGAGAGCACTGGATCCCTCGTGGAAAGGGAGGAGATATCCACGGACCCGTCTCCAGAGATCCAAGAGATCCTATTCGCGATCCACAGGAATGCATTCTCCGCGCTGCCTCGGCAGACGCGGGTCCTGCACCCTGAGGATCGCGAGCCTGGCCACTTTCCTCGAAAAGCGCCAGGCGAGAGCGGAGCATGCGGAGAGGAAGCATCTCGCAATGCTGGCAATCAGCCCCCTCGAAGGCTGACACCGCATGCTCCACTCCCAAACAAACTACACAAAGCTTGTGTGTGTCCCCACCCGTTAAATAACGCGGGCAGGGAGAAGCACAGAGTTTGTAAAGTTGTTTCGCCATAACTCTTCCCAATCATATCGAACAGACAACAATAAATAGACAGAGACAGAGTAACACAGATCGCTTGCTGAGACACAGAAGCTAATGCCGGTTTGCACCGGATGTGCTTTTATCCCTTCCTGGTCATGACGTCACCCGCCCGTGACGCTCATTCTTTCCATTGGACTAGTTGACATTGATGCTCAGACGCATTCACGCTGGGGGCGTTCCCAAAGCGTCGATGACGCATCGCGAGTTCCCTCGAAAGGGAACTATCCTGCCTCTGTTCCTCAAAAGTTATGTAAGTAATCCTTATTTATTCTTTCTTTTCTAATCAATACCTTCTATAGCAGTATGCATTTGTCGCAATGTGTTTACTAAATGCTTTTTGTTTCAAAATACATTTATTTATTAATTTATTATTATTTATGAGTAATTATTAATATTAATATTGAATATGTATTCTTTATTTTCCAGTGGAGTCCACAGAAGAAGAAAAAAATCACACAATTTCTCAGATATATTCAAATGTTTTAAAACATTTTGAATGAACATCAATCATTTTCAACCATCCATTTGCGTATGTTTTGTTTTATGTGACATCCTTGATATATCATTGCAACAAATTTGAAGTGAGGCTACAAAAACAGGACAGATTATTTTTTACACCCAGAGAGACTGGACATTCACTCTTCAGGTGACAAACTCTCCCTTTTGACTTAATTTGTTTATTCCATTGAGTGATATGCAAAAAAAAGTACATCATTAGCAGACTGCTCTAGATTAAGAGTTATGGACAACTTAGATGAATTAGCTGTTGAGTAAAACATGGAGATGTGTTTTGTTTTAATTGAGATTTTGAATATGACCATAGTGATATGCACAACACTGTTTTTTGTTTGTTTGTTTGTTTGTTTTTTTCTGTGCAGGCTTATTTATCTAGTATACTTACTCTTTTATCTTCCTATTGATAACTTAGTATTCATTTTATGAGATTTTCAAGACAAGAAGAAGATGAATGACTCTACAGTGAACTTCACCATTAAAGCATCCTCAAACTCCACTGCTCATTCCATTGAGCTAATAGAAAGTCTATAATTGTGAGTGTGCAGCTTTAGTTTTCTGTTTGGTCTTCCTATACACTTCTACGTTATATGGCTCATTGTCACTGGAGCAGGAAGTGGAGTCGCATCAGAATTCTTCATCCTCAATCTCTCTGTTTGTGAGATTGGTAACTGTCTGTTATGTTTTTTTTTATTCAATTGCAATTTGTTTTTCATGCCTCAAGAGAGTATCACAGTTTCTACAAGGCCAAGCCATCACTGGTCGTCCTCTGTTTCAGTGTCTGATCTGTGTTGAGCGTTACCTGGCAGTGGTTCATCCTGTAACCGTTCTGAAGTACAAACCTCTCAGATATAGAGTGCTTATAAAATTATACTTTTATGTGTAACAGTAAACAGTGAATTGTTTGAACTCTAGAAATGTTTAAACTTTATTATTACAGTATTTTTAAAGTTTAGGGTGTTGTGTTGGCATGGCAATGAACTAGTACATTTATTTATATTTAACATTTTTAAATCACATTGTTTATATCTTGTAGCTATTGAAACGGTGAGTATTTTGACGTTTACGGATTGGCTCCATTCAGGTCCATTGCAAACGTCTTACTGTAACCCAGATTTTATGTACGGTAAAGAAAAGGAGGGAAAATGTGGTCGATTGAACCTAACCTGTACTAACCACACAATATGTCTTTAAGATTTGTTTTCACTGAATTACTGAAACAGCCAAACTTGTTAGACATTTGTCACAGAGATGTTCACATTAAACCTGACATCTGTGTGTATGCAATTAGCTGAGTACTTCATGATACTTCTCTGTGGAAAAATAATTTGAACTCATGGTTTTAAATGTATATTAACAATTTTGAATAGTATAATGTTGTCTTTATCATATATTGCAAACAAAGAACATTCGGTAATACTAATAACAGTTTATTGTGTGTCAGTGGGTATTTTTTTTTTTTTTTTTTTTTACAGAGGATAAAATGTTTTTCTATTGACGTTTACACAAGATTGTCTGTCTTTTTTAACCTCCTGATTTTCACTTTAAATATTTGCATAGATGTTGTTTGTGATGTTTAGAAAATGAAATTGTATACACATGGACATCTGTGAAGTGACTATATAACAGCAGTAAGCTTTATGTCAATCCAGAGAGACGGAACATTAATTCTCCAGGTGACAAACTCTGTTCACTTTGATTCATTGTCTTTGTCTCAGCTTTATAATATATAACAGAGTCACTGTGACACACAGGGTACAGGTTATGATGAGCATGCTAGATGAATTAGTTGAGTAAAATAGGTTTGATCTTTGGAAAAAAGTAACAGAAATTTAGATTTTCTATTTGAACTTAAGCCATGAACGTTAACAACATGTTTCAAATTATTATATAGCATTGTATTTAAAACTAGAATGTGTTTGTTTTCTTTGTATAATTTAGGTATTACGTAGAATGATTATAATTGCTTACAATAATGTATTGTAATTTTGCCTTTAGATCATCTTGGAACATTTTGGTCTTCTTTTTTTCCATAGATCACAACTGCAACATTGTTCCTTTGTTCTTCTGGTTCTGACTGAAGAAAGTAGACATGACAAACTTCAGCACACCTCATACACCTGCCAACATCACACTAACATCATTTTGGAAAATAGACATATTAGAAACTTGTATGTTGACCTTCAACTTCATATCTGGTCTTCCAACAAACGCCTATGTTATCTGGCTCATCATGACAGGAACAGGAAATGGAGTTGCATCAGAGTTCTTCAACCTCAATCTCTCTGTTTGTGGGATATTTGTCTCTGTGAACGCTTTGCTCATTCTAGCCTCAAAATGGTTTCCATTTCAAAGTCTCACAGCATTAACACAGTTTTTCTTCGGACTTACTGTCACTGGTCATCCTCTGTTTCAGTGTCTGATGTGTGTTGAGCGTTACCTGGCAGTGGTTCATCCTGTAACCTTTCTGAAGTTCAAACCTCTCAGATATAGAGTGATATGTTGCACTGTGGCCTGGATATTTATATTTGGCACTTGTTTGTTCTGCATGTTTAGTTTTATCTCATTTACCATACATATGTATATATGGTTCTACTCACTGCAGTTCCTCCTCTTCCTCTCCATCCAGTTGTTTTGTCTTGTGGCGGTTCTCAGAGCTCTGAAGCAGTCAGGACCAGGAGAGAGAAGGGGAGAGAGAGAGGAAGAAAACCAAATGAAGAGAAGAGCGTTTTACATCATTCGAGTAATTACTGCTAGCTTGGTTATCACATATGTTCCATATATTGCCACTGGTTTGCATTATCTTGTGACACTGCAGGTCATTCAGATTCTTTGGTCAATTAGTTACATTTGTTTTATGCTGGCTGGTTTTGTTCACCTTGCACTTTATCTGCACCGGACTGGAAAACTCTTCTGCTTCTGTTCTAAAAATGATTAATCATATTATCGCCTGCTTTAAGCCAGACTCCTTGCACCATGTTGTGTTTTAATTTATGTTATTGAATATTGATTGCTAAGCTGATTACTACATGGCTACATAACAAATAAATGAATGCATAGACAGGAAATTTTAACCTGAGTTATTGTAACCTTTAGAGATTGCAGAGGCACGGCACCCAAATTGGGCAGTTAGTAATTTAGCTTCATCTCGACTGTCATCATTTGGAAATATTTAACTGTTGAATGCTGCAATTGACAAATCGGAGTCATGTTCTCTAGAGCAGTGTTTCCCAACCCTGCTCCTTGAGGCACACCAACAGTGCACATTTTGGATGTCTCCCATGACCCATATATTTCTGGTCTTGGAGTCTCTACTAACTTAGGAAGAGTCTTAGGAAGAGTTGGAAAATGTGTAGTGTTGGTGTGCCTCCAGGAACAGGGTTGGGAAACACTGCTCTAGAGAGCCGTGTAATACTATAAAAATTATGCTGGTTTTCATTTAGAATAGATATTTTAGGTTATTTGAAATGACCTAAATATGAAACTTTGGTGAATAATTTTAGCGTAACAAATTGCATATACCTGAGATTTTGGAACGTTTGCTATAATTTAGTGGTTCTTCTGCATTATGAATCATATTCTGTTGTTTATTGACAACAAGTTTAAGAGTAATTTAACTTTATCATTGTGTTTAAGTTTATACATTAAGGTGCACTTTGTTATATGTTTAATGCATATTGCTTTTCATTTTCTCAGTTTTATAAATAAATATAACAACTTACTTCTGAATTTTTTTGTGTGTCAGAATGTCAAATTTTGCTGACAGTTTACAATAAGGCCTCGTTCACAATTTCTTTCTTCTGCTGAACACAAAAAATATATATATTTTTAAGAATGCTAGTAACCAAACAGTTGATGGACCCCATTGATTTTTTTTTTTTTTGGAAGTCAATGGGGCACATCAACTGTTTGTTTATACATTCTTCAAAATATCGTCCCTTGTGTTCAGCAAAAGAGAGAAATGCATACAGGTTTGGGACAACTTAAGGGTGAGTAAATGATGACAGAATTTTCAATTTTGGGTGAACTATCCCTTTAATGCACTAACTATGAAGTAACAATAAGCAAACTGTAGAATTTTACATTATTATTATTATAATATATATTTTTTTTGTTCATGTGAGATTATAAAAATATGTTTTGTTTACAGTGCATTAACTAATGTTAACATATAAAACATTTTATTAAGTTGTTAAATGAACATTAACTAAGATTAAACAGAACTATATTGTTCATTGTTAGTCATATTACATCAAGTTAACTAATCCTAACAAATAATGAGACTTTGAAAAAGTGAAGTGTTTCCAATGAAAAATAAATTAAAAATAACACAAACACTACAGTCGCAGCAGCTGAAATGATGGTCTACTTCAGTTAAATGACTCAATTCCAGGGCAACAATGGAATCATGCATATATTGAGCCAAAGAGTTAAAATAATATAAATATTAATCATACCACAAACCTCAAGCATGACTGCCTGTAAAGCAACAGAATAAACGTATGAAAACATCAGTATTTTGTCAACCACAACATGTATTTAAATGTGTTTCACACTGTTAGCATTTAACAATCTAGTTAGTTTGCTTTCTAGCTGGATAATGATGGCTAAACAAATTGTTAATTAATTTGTGTGCTTCAACTCAAATTGACTACATTATGAAATTCACGAGTTTACATGTTAATGAAATCTGATGTAATATTATAATGCGTATTTGGCTTGCTGTCCGGGGGGAGGGCTCCGAGCTCAGAATGCGGCCCGACCCCAGAGTACTCCCCCCATGACCTTAGAGATCATAGGTATCTATGAGCGGACCCAGCCGAATGTGGGGTGAAGGGGTGGTGGTGGAATGCTGAGGAATTAGTCATGAGACAGGAGGTAAGGGAAAGCTTTATTTATACTGGCTTCTTCTTGTGCTGATTGGATGATAACCTGAACATGCTCCTACCGAACTTTGTTACATAAAACTTCATTTAAAAAAAATACATTTCAAAGACTAACCAGCACTTATGGCAGTTTTGAATAATCGGTTTATCGGTCACAGATTAAGGCTGTACTAGGTGTCTTTCCATTTTTAAAATGAATTATCATTATATTTTCATACCATGTCATTAACTTTACCTAGAATTTTCAAAAAGTAACCCCTAAGCCATGATTATCCAAGTAAAGTCAACTCACCTTTATTTATATAGCGCTTTTTACAATGCAGATTGTTTCAAAGCAGCTTTACAGAGATAACAGGAAAATAATGTTGTAATAAAATTGTTAAAAATAAAATTAAATGTCCCCAACTAAGCAAGCCAAAAGCCAATGGCAACAAAGGTGGAAAAAGGTGACAGTGGCAAGGAACCAAAACTCCATCAGGTGGCAGAATGGAGAAAAAAACCTTGGGAGAACCCAGGCTCAGTCAGGGGGCCAGTTCACCTCTGGCCAATGAACGAATAGTGTATGATTATGATTCAGGCAGCATTATAGGTCAAAAGTCAGATTGGATTGGAACATTATATTATGCAGTTCATCTGGTTGAAGATCGGAGTTATCACGCGTATATGGGGATGAGTTTGTTGAGGATCAGTGCTGATGGCTGTCGTGTCGATGAGGCCTTCACAAGAGAGTCTAGTTGACACTATCTCTGCTGACACTTCAGGGATGTGTTGTGGTCGTGTCTAGGTGCAGGTCCACCATCTGGTCTGGACACGGCCTGGATCCAGCTGATTACAGTAAACCTCGTAATAAACAGAAAGACTAAAATTAGTGTAGATGCTATTCTTTTTATAATGTAGCGCGTACATTAAGCGTTTTTTGTGCATGTTACATGATGTTTCATTTGTGTGTGTGTGTGTGTGTGTGTGTGTGTGTGTGTGAAGGAAATGGCCTGTACATTAAACCATGCATGATAATTGATGTATTTTTCCATCTGTGGTGTGAATGTGTTCCTTTTGGCTTCTGAAGTTGAGTACAATGCCTTTAAAATGCATTATTTCCACTTTTTTTTGCATAGCTGATGTACCGTGTGATGGTTAGAATGTAAAATCATGCACAAGTATTTGTGTACAAGTACAATGACATCTGTAATCTCTGAGCTTCGAGACTGAACATTCAATCTTCAGGTTACAAACTCCTCTTTTCAATTCAAATAATTTTCTTCTATTGTGTTGAGCATAATGTAAAACAATATACAATATACTATTGTTGTTATCAATCAAATAAAAGGGTTATGGGGAGGTTAGATGAATTGTATTATGGAGCTCTGTTTTTGTCATTGAAGGTGAAGTAAATGACTTGAAACCCAATATATTGTTTTAATTACCAGAATTATATCATAATCTGGAGGGATTTTACATTGAAATCAAATTCCAATTCTGCTTCAGTGTACATTAATTTTTCCCTCAGATTTAACTTTCAAAGCAGGTTGTGATTAAATTGATGTACATGTAGTCTGACCACTAACCTTGAACTTTGCACTTCTCTCTGTAGATCAAAATTGCAACATTTATTTCATTATTTATTTTTGGTGTGAGAAGATTGAAGAGGAAGACATGAGTAACTCTGCAGTGAACTTCACCATACATGAAGCATCTACCAACCTTACAACATCTGTATTTGAAATTGACATCCTAGGATCGTGTCTTTTTGGCTTCAGTTTCTTGTTTGGTGTTCCTACACACTTCTATGTTATCTGGCTCATCATGACAGGAACAGGAAACGGAGTTGCATCAGAGTTCTTCAACCTCAATCTCTCTATTTGTGGGATCTTTGTCTCTGTGAACGCTTTGCTCATTCTAGTCTCAAAATGGTTTCCATTTCAAAGTCTCACAGCATTAACACAGTTTTTCTTCGGACTTTCTGTCACTGGTCATCCTCTGTTTCAGTGTCTGATGTGTGTTGAGCGTTACCTGGCAGTGGTTCATCCTGTGACATTTCTGAAGTTCAAACCTCTCAGATATAGAGTGATCTGCAGCACTGCGGTCTGGATAACCACTCTTGGATCCTGTTTGTGCTGCATGCTTGGTCTTCTACTTATGTTTACTGTTTATACGTTTATGTGGTTCATCTCAATGCAATTCATACTCTACCTCCCCATCCAGTTGTTCTGCTGTGTGGCTGTTCTCAGAGCTCTGAAGCAGTCAGGACCAGGAGAGAGAGGGAGAGAGAGAGAGGAGGAAAACCACACGAAGAGAAGAGCATTTCATCTCATTGTAATAACTACTGTGAACACAGTTATCACATATGTTCCTTTTACAATAACTGGATTGGTATCTGCTGTGTCAGAGCAGCGTTTTCAGATTTTTTGGTTTCTTAGTAATATTTGTTTTTTGGTGGCTTGTTTAGTTCCGCCAATTCTTTATCTGCACCGAAATGGAAAACTCTCCTGCCTCAGCTTCTGTAACATGTAGAGTTAATTAGACCTTGTATCATTATCCATGTCACATGTCCTGATTACCCTGTCCGGATCTCCTACATTTGATAAAAGTGTGATATGTGACTATGGGTGTCGTTCACACTTAGCAGGTATGGTTGTATATATATATATATATATATATATATATATATATATATATATATATAAACATATATAAACACTCTGGTGTGATTGCTCTCTGTTAGTGTGGATCATTTGAATAAGGGAACCCGTCCCAGGACGTATCGTTGTAAATTTTCTGAATATGTGCGTGTGTGATTATTGTGTTTCCCTGCTGCCCAACAGCATGCTGGGAAGTGTAGTTTTTGTCTGTTTTCCTCTGGTCTTCCCTGTCTTCTCGGTAGAGCGTAATTGATGCCACCTGTTCCTCATCAGAGTATGGGAAGAGGAGCTTCCATTTAAACAGCGGAAACTGGCAGTTCACCAGAGAGAGCATGGCCTGTCCAATTTCCCAGACTTGGATGTTGAATGTTGTGTGCTCTGAGCCTTAATGCTTCTTTGAGAAAGCCTGTTGTAGTGACAGAGAAAGCTTGGTGTCTTATAACCCCATTATTGTTGCCTACAGACGCAGTAGGGAGGTGGGTGCCACTTTTGTTTGCCAACACTTGCTTTTTTCCTGGTTTTGGGTAGTAAGGTAGTCAACGAAGATGTCTGTTGTTCATTTGACTTTTCTATGGATAGGTAGAGGTGGGCAGATCAAGGCTTTTTGAAACACTAAAAGCAAATGTGGCGTATTGTTTCGAGGCTTCGAAACAATCCAGCACCCGTCTCCATTGTGAACCCTAGTGGTCAGAACAGTGTAAATTCAATTTGATTTAAAAAAAAAAAAAAAAAATCTGGGCCAAACATGCATAAAAGCACCTTTTACAAATCTATTGCAATTTTTTTTTTATTGAAAGTAAGATCTTTCAAATGCAATTATCTAACTGCATTAGATCTAATTACTAAGTGTCTATATGTTCTTCTATCAATTGTCAGGGTTTGTTTTGTTTGTTCTATGAATGGCTCAGCTAAACACACACACACACACACACACACACACACAAAACACTAAAGATCATGTTCCATGAAGATATTTTGTACATTTCCTACCGTAAATATATATATATAAATATTTTTGTGAGTGGATGCAGCAAAATCGAGAACATGAATGTACAACTTTGATGTCGATTTTATCAATGTTTAGATGTTTTTTTTTTCACCCTCAGATTCCAGATTTTCAAATAGTTGTATCTCGACCAAATATTGTCTTATCAAACCATACATCAATGGAAAGCTTATTTATTCATCTTTCAGATTATGTATAAATCTCAATTTAAAGAAAATTAACCTTGTGACTGGTTTTGTGGTCCAGGGTAACACTTGGTTCTCAGTGACTCCTCATGATTCATGGGCTGACAGAGATCATCGCCCCCAGTGGTGAACCATTGAAATTTCAAAGTGTTTCGAAACAGTTATGATGTAATGAAGCGTTGTTTACTGAAATCACGTGACTCTGGCAGTTTGATACATGCTCCAAACCACCGATTCGGAACCAAAGATCCGTAAAGGTTTCGAAGCTTCATGAAGCAGTGTTTTGAAATTGCCATCACTATGGATAGGTTGAATCCCTTACTCCCAGGTAGCTTAGCTTTTTTGTTTATTTTGGCTTTAACCCCCTCCTTACGCTTGAGTCTTATTACAATTTTTTTCACAGTAGTTATTATTGTAATTAACCTTATTCTTAATTGCTGTAAAAAAATACTTTATTTTGTAAATAAAACCTTGAAAAGTTTTCCTGTGTGTGGTGAGTGCTGAGATTGCTGACAGAACCAACTATCTCTCGGTTTGCCTGGTTATTCGTAGCGATGCGTTTTCTTTTCTTTTAATATGCTAATCCTCTGCCACCCCTAGACTAAAAGGGGGACATAACAGCTGCCATCTGAACCCTGGTCCACACCAAACAAGCAGACAGAGACCCACCTTTTCAGAGGGTCTCGGTCCACTTCCAAATGAACTCTGGTGCAGTTCGACTGAAATGTCAAGTCAAGTCAAGTCACCTTTATTTATATAGCGCTTTTTACAATACAGATTGTATCAAAGCGCTTCACAGTGATAACTTGAAAACAATATAACAAAAACAATATAACAATATAACAAAGTTTGTTTCTAAAAGAAATTGCGTCAACGTCCACCTTAAGTAAGGCAGATCAATAATATTATTGAATATTAAATGTTAAATGTCCCCAACTAAGCAAGCCAAAATCCAAGGCAACAGTGGCAAGGAACCAAAACTCCATCAGGTGACAGAATGGAGAAAAAAACCTTGGGAGAAACCAGACTCAGTCGGGGGGCCAGTTCTCCTCTGGCCAACGGAAGAACAGTGCATGATTCGGGCAGCATTACAAGTCAGATTGGATCGGAACATTTAGAGTATTTTTTGGAAGTCCAAGTATGCACGCCGGTCTTAAGACGAGTTGTTGAGGATCAGTGCCGTCCACCATAGAGAGTCCATATCGCCCGTGTTGAGTCGTCACTTCATAGGCTTTGTGATTGGAGCATCTGAAGTCTCCGTGAGAGGCTGGATACAAACTGGAGCTGACGAACGCCATTTTCTCGGGACTCGCGTCCCGAGATAACAGCAGAAAAGCAAAGGGAAAATAATTAGCGTAGCTGCTGTTCATAATGATGATTTCCATAACACAGGCGTAAAAGACAAAACATGAAGACAGTGACTCTTGCGTCCCAAAATCACCCCCCTCCGTCCCCCACTCAACTCAGCCCAGCTTACTGACCTCTACGTCCCTCCTGCTGCTGAGACCTAACCACAATCTCACAATCTCTCCGCAACCCAACCATACGCGCCAACCCGTTGACTAAGGCTGTCGAGCCCCACTGGTGCGTGAATAGGCAGTTTCAGTGGACAACGGTTCCGTATGGCATACTACCTACCGCAACACAATATCTGCCCAACCACCCGTCATTCACGCAATATACACAGGAACGTAATAACTGCAAATACTATGCAACCTATACAGATAACCTACAGTCTCTTCAAGTTTTATAGTATTAAATGCATTTGATCTGATTCAGCAGTATAATAAAAGGTAAGCATTATGTAAATGCTTGGCTAAAAAGATGCGTCTTTAATCTAGTTTTAAACTGGGACAGCGAGTCTGAGCCTCGAACAATATCAGGAAGGCTATTCCAGAGTTTAGGAGCTAAATGTGAGAACGCCCTCCCTCCTTTAGTGGACTTAGATATCCTAGGAATGACTAGAAGCCTCGAATTTAGTGATCTTAAAGAACGCGATGGATTGTAGGGCGATAGAAGGTCCATTAAATACACAGGAGCTAAACCATTTAGGGCTTTATAGGTCAGTAATAGTACTTTGTAATTGATACGGAACTTGATAGGTAACCAGTGCAGAGATGATAGAATCGGTGTTATATGATCATATTTTCTTGACCTAGTAAGAACTCTAGCGGCTGCATTTTGCACTAACTGTAGCTTGTTTATTGAGGATGCAGGACAACCGGCTAATAAAGCATTACAGTAATCTAGTCTCGAGGTCATGAATGCATGAACTAACTTTTCTGCATCGGAAACAGATAGCATGTTACGTAATTTAGCAATGTTTCTAAGATGGAAAAAGGCCGTTCTTGTAACATATGAAATATGATTTTCGAAAGACAAGTTGTGGTCTAGTATAACTCCCAGGTCTTTTACCGTAGAGGATAAAGTAACAGGACATCCTTCTATATTAAAGTTGTATTGTAAGTGGTTTTGTGGATAGTTTTTTGGACCAACAAGTAATACCTCGGTTTTATCTGGATTTAGTAGCAGGAAATTATGCGTCATCCAGCATTTTATATCTTTAAGACACTCTGTCAATTTTGATGAGTTAGTGTTTTCATCTGGCCGTGATGAAATATATAATTGAGTGTCATCAGCATAACAGTGGAAATTAATTCCATGTTTTCTTATAATATTACCAAGTGGCAGCATATATATTGAGAATAGCAGTGGGCCTAACACCGATCCTTGCGGCACTCCATAGTCTACTGACGTTATCTTCGATTTTTCCCCATTTAAACAAACAAAATGGTAACGGTCTGATAAATACGATCTGAACCAGCTTAATGCCTGTCCCTGAACACCAGTGTAGTTTTGTAGTCGATCCAAGAGTATTTTATGATCGATAGTGTCAAACGCAGCACTAAGATCGAGTAGAACTAGTATTGAGATACAGCCTTGGTCAGAAGCTAAAAGTAAATCATTTGTAATTTTAACTAGCGCAGTTTCTGTGCTATGATGCGGTCTGAATCCTGACTGAAATTTTTCATATATCTCATTTTCTTGCATGAAAGAGCACAATTGAGCGGACACAGTCTTTTCTAGTATTTTAGACATAAATGGAAGATTTGAAATCGGTCTGTAATTTGCTAAGTTATTTGGATCTAATTGCGGTTTCTTAATGAGAGGTTTTATTACTGCCAGCTTGAATATTTTTGGAACATGACCTAAAGATAAAGACGAGTTAATAATATTAAGAAGAGGCTCTTCCACTACAGGTAACACTTCTTTCAGAAATTTAGTTGGTATTGGATCTAATAAACATGTTGTTGGTTTAGATGCAATGATAAGTTTATTTAGCTCTTCCTGTCCTATAGTTGTAAAGCGGTGTAGTTGTTCTTGAGGGGCGATAATTGAGGCTGAATCATAAGACACCATAGAGGATTGTACATTTACAATTGTGTTTCGGATGCTTTCTATTTTCTCATTGAAGTAGTTCATAAAATCATTACAGCTATACTGTAACGGAATAATTTGCTCGGGTGATGTCTGTTTATTTGTTAGTCTAGCCACGGTGTTAAATAAAAACCTTGGATTATTTTGGTGATTTTCTATTAGTTTGCGGAGATGCTCAGCCCTGGCTGCTTTTAGAGCTTTTTTATAACGTGACATACTGTCTTTCCACGCGATTCTAAAGACCTCTAAATTAGTTTGTTTCCATTTACGCTCTAGGTTACGAGTTTCTCTCTTGATAGCATGCGTAGCACTGTTGTACCATGGTGCTTTAGTTTTCTCTCTAACCTTTTTTGATCTAATTGGTGCAACAATATCTAATGTACTAGAGAAAATGGTGCTCAAACTGCTAGTCATTTCCTCTAGTTCATCTGTTTGTTTGGGTTCACTGAGCAGCTGAGATAGATCAGGTAAGCTATTTGAGAATCTATCTATAGTGGTCGGAAGGATTGTTCTGCCTGGTCTATAACGTGGCGCAACATGACAAATTTCAGCAGTGCGTATTATACAAGTTACCATGTGATGATCGGTGAGATCGTCACTTTGCGGTATAATATCTATATCGGTTGGATTGGTTCCGTATGATATAATTAAATCTAGTGTATGATTTAGACGATGAGTGGGACCACTGACATTCTGCTTGACCCCAAAGGAGTTTAATAAATCTGTAAACGCAGTCCCTAACGCATCGTTTGTGTTATCTACGTGTATGTTAAAATCTCCAACAATTATTGCTTTATCGGCATTGACCAATAGATCTGAGAGAAAGTCTGCAAACTCTTTTAGGAAATCAGCATATGGCCCTGGAGGTCTATATACAGTAGCCAAGGCTAGAGATAATAGGGATTTATTTCTTACATCTAAGAGCGCAACGTTTAGCACCAGTACTTCAAACGAATTAAACCTGTGACCTGTTTTCTGAGTTACATTAAGAATATCTCTATAGATTGTTGCAACACCGCCGCCACGACCGATCAGACGGGGCTCATGCTTATAACAGTATCCTGGCGGGGTAGACTCATTTAGACCGAAATACTCGTTTGGTTTAAGCCAGGTTTCAGTAAGGCAAAGTACATCGAAGCTATTATCTGTGACCATTTCATTTACAATAACCGCCTTAGGTGTGAGCGATCTAATGTTTAGAAGACCTAGTTTTAGAAATTGTTTTTGTTCACTGATATTTAGATTTTCAGGTTTAATTACAATAAGATTTTTCCTAGATCCTACAGTGGATTTATTATTTGGCCTCACTAAACGAGGAATAGACACAGTTTCTATATAATGTTCTACACTACTTATATCAGTTAAATTGGCACAGCAAAGACTGTGATTTGGAAAATGTGAATGCAAAGTCCAAAATCTTAAACAAACCAAAAATAGGATGTAATCAGGGCTTGACATTTAACACGTTTATATATTTTATATAATATACATTTTTCAGTTGTAGTCTTTCAAAAAGGCATCTGGAATAATAAACTAAGTGCAATGTAGTGATGTCAAAAATTTAGATTTTTCGATACTGAAATATCTGAAACTCCGCGTCCCTTTGCTCACCAATTTAATTTGCTCCGGATGAATATTGTTGGTGTTACAAGGCTTGAAATTCGCCGTGGGATTGCTCATATTGAGCATAATTTTACTCCTTCCTGCAGAATTTGTGCTCACTCCCAAAGTGCGTGCACATCAAGACATGTTGGCTATATAAAACAGCATAATGGGTCTGTGTGTCGGGTCTTAAAGGGACAAATATACCGGATGCCAAATTAAAGGAGTCATAACCTAGTATTACCTTGGATACCCACGCTCTATTATAGTCTTTCAGGCCCTTCTAAAAAAGAAAAGTGGAAAAAAATAAACACAGAGCTCCTCTGACCCTTATTTCTGAATGCACTTTTGTCTCGCGAGATCTGATGCGATATTTTGGCTGTCGTGGACGGTCATTTTAATAATGCAAATGAGGGGCGCGTTGATTGGTGGCAGGAAGGAGGGGGCTTGACACCGCAGGTAACTTCAGCATATCATTCCAAAATGACATCATGGCGCAAGTTGTGAATGAACCCGACCTGGCCGCGACCGTCACTACTGTAGTGTAAAACAAAGTAGAAAGATGTGGCTAGCATTCGTAGAGTCCATTCCCCGTGTTTACCTTGAAGCTAACGTTACATACAATAGCCGCATTAGTAGTTAGCTGCTGTTTGTTACACACAGTAGAGTAATAAAAACACAGTCTTACCGTTTCAATTTCAGGCAAGTCCCTGATTGTTGGAATGGCACCTTTTTCCAAACGTAGCTTCGAGGCCAACTTCGCCTGATTTTGCCCCAAATTTGTAAAGGATTCCTGTGTAAAATGTTTAGCGCAGGCACCTAACGTTGAGCCAGTTGATAGGGTTGTTGGAACAGCGTCATTAAAAATGAATTTCATCCACTGGTCCCTGGTAGTTTGGTCCGTTTTTGGTAGAGAAAACACATTTGAATGTTGATTCTGGCAGTCAACGACAGAGCAACTCACGTGTGCACTACATTTCTGCATTTTTCTTGACTGAATATGAGGGGGTGAGGGGCAGTGCGGGCTTCCTGCAGCATATGTCTGCGGTGTATATGGTATATCCTGCCCCGTCTTGACGTCAAGTCGGGGGAGAAATTAAAATCTCGTATTTGAGTGCGCGTGCACGTGGGCTGGTTTACGAACCCTGGGGTAAACAAACGCTTCACTTTTGAATATCGGCTTCCCGGCCAATGTATAATCGTTAGGCAATCATAACATACATTGATTCTCGTGGAAAAGTGAAAATTACAGGTTATGACTCCTTTAAGAGATAATATTTAAAATATCTATATGGCATTGTGAGTGGCTAGTAACTTTGGAATACCACTAGCCATAGTGGCTGGTGAGCAGTTAATGTCAAGCCCTGGATGTGATGTCACAAGATGCGACCCTAAAAAGGACAGAATACTCAAACGTAGTTTTTGAGTTTTTCAGTTCAGTACAGGCATCAGAACTGCCGTCTTCTTGCAGCAGATATTTGTTTATGTGCAGTGGAGGAATTCCTGCCTGTTTTGACTCCTTACACATTAAGCTCTTTGTCAGTTTTGTTGATATATTTGTAACACATTTTTTTTATTTAAATTTGTTGCATTTTAATCCATGTTATCGACAGTAACAAAAAAAAAACAGGTACTTTGCGATTTATTTATTTATTTTTACATTTAGTGAACAAAGGGCTTACTACATTTCATTATGATAGAGTCCTTCTTTGAGGTGTGGCCACAATCATCAGTGTCATATTCCAATAGCAAAAATCGTTTCCCTTTCAAGGGAACTTCGAGCTGCGTCAAACGCTGCGGGAACGCCCCTGCGTTGTGCGTCATGAAGCACGTATGGAATCAGCCCAATGGAGAGATGAAACGTCATAGGCGGGTGACGTCATCGACCAGGAAACTATAAAGCACCCCAAAAACACAAGCGCATTAGCTTCTGTGCTTTCAGTCGCGCTACATGTGAATCTGTCCCTGTGTGATATTGTCTGTCTTACATACCCTGCACCACACAAACAATTTATTCCTATATATATATATTGAGAGATTATGGCGGACGAACAGCAGTTTAGAAAGTGTGTTCCTCCCTGCTCGCGTTATTTAACGAGCGGGGATACACATGATCTTTGTGTTGTTTGTTTGGGAGTTCAGCATGCCCAGTTTGCTCTCGAGGGAGCAGACTGTGAGCATTGCGAGCGTTTGCCGTTAAGGACGCTCCGCTCCCGCCGATCGCTCTTTGAGGAGAGCGGTTCGGTGCGCGCTCCCCGCGGTTCGGGTCCCGCTTCTGCCGAGGCAGAGCGGCGGCGCTTATCGTGGGGATCGCAGATGGATCTCACAGCGGGGTTTGAGACGGGCTCTGCCTTATCTCTCCCTTCACCTGTGAGATCCAGTGCCTCAGTCCCGGGTTCGGAAGCACGCGCTGCGGTTTCTTCCGCTCGGGCTGAGGCACCAATGCTGCAGCTATCCAGTTCTGAGGAACTTGATGTTGTTAGTGTTGAGGGAGATGTGGAGGATTCGCCACCCCACACTCCTGAGAGTGATGAGCTTATGGAGGTGTTAACAAGAGCTGTTGAAAAACTTAATATTGAATGGCCAGTGACTAGACAGGAGTCTGTTTCTAAATCAAAGTTGGATGAGAGATTTTTGCCGTCACGTGTGCAGCCTCCACGCTGGTGCCTGCCGTTTTTCCATGATCTCCACACCGAGGTGTCGAAATCATGGAGAAAACCGGTGTCATATAGAGTGTTTAGTCCCCAGACTTCTACATACGCTAATATTATGGGAGCCAAGGCTCATGGTTATGGTGCTTTGCCTCGTGTGGAAGAGACGCTTGCGAGCCATCTCTCCCCCGAAGCAGCATCATCTTTTAAGGCACCGGCATTACCCACCAAGCCTTTAAGAAACACTTCGGCTTTGGTGGGTAAAGCATATTCGGCAGCAGGTCAGGCTGCGTCATGTCTGCATACTATGTCAATCTTGCAGGCATACCAGGCTGATCTGCTAAGGGACATGAGTGAGAGTGAGGAGGTCAGTACTGACGTAGTTCGCGAACTGCGTCAGGCTGCTGATTTATCCCTGCGTGCCACCAGAGAATCGGCCAAATTAATGGGTCGTTCTATGGCAGCTCTGGTGGCCGCAGAAAGACATTTGTGGTTAAATCAGACTAATATTAAAGAGAGAGAAAAAGCTTTTCTTTTAGATGCTCCTCTTTCTCCCATGGGGTTGTTTGGTGATGCTGTGAATTCAGTTATCGATAAATTCCAAGAAGAAAAGAAACAAACTGCAGCTTTTAAAAAGTTTCTTCCCCTTAAAGTTCATGTCCCTGGGGCTGCTGGGCGGGAGCAGCCCCGGCCGTCTACGAGCTCATCACATAGAGCGCAGCAGAGGCAGAGTGTCGCGTCTCGTGCTCCCCCTGCTGGACAGTGGGCTCAGCCGCGACACTCTCAGCCGAAGCCTTCTCCCAGTAGAACTGATCTGAGGACAGTTATATTGGCTAAGAAGGCTTCGGCTAAGAAGAAGTCCTGACGCCAAGCCGTTCAGGATGCTGAGGGTGGTCCCCACCGAGGCGGAAAGGTGTTCACCTCTTTTTACGGTGCCCATTCCTCCTCGGTGCCCTCAGGGGCTCGTTCTGCCAACCCCGCCTTTATGCCGGGGCACAGACGATCCCAGCGAGCGCTTTCCCGAGGGACGCTCGCTCCCTCTGAGGAGGGTCTCAGAGCGGTCAGACCAGTTGTTCCCTGCCGGTGCGCCGTTACAGGGCGCTGCGTCTGCTGCTCAAGTTACACCAGAGGCCAGTCTCGAGAGGCTGGTACCCTTAGTAGAATTTCTGGCAGAGTGGAAAAGCCTTCCAAAAATATCTCATTGGGTCCTGCAGACAGTAGAAAAGGGTTATGCTATCCAGTTCAGGTGTCGTCCACCAAAATTCAGAGGGGTTCTGCACACAGTGGTGGGCCCCGAGCAGGCTCTGGTATTGGAACAAGAGGTGAAAACGCTCCTTCAAAAAGAGGCTATAGAACGGGTTCCTCCTCCCAGTTTGGAGTCAGGTTATTACAGCCGATATTTCATCGTTCCAAAGAAGGATGGGGGGTTGCGTCCAATTTTAGACCTGCGCATATTGAATCGCTCGGTAGGGAAGCTAAAATTCAAGATGCTCACTATCAAGCAGATCGTGTCTCAAATCAGGTCCGAGGACTGGTTTGTCACGATAGATCTGAAGGACGCATACTTCCATGTGTCCATCCTTCCACAACACAGGAAGTTCCTGAGGTTCGCCTTCGGGGGCGAGGCGTACCAGTACAGGGTTCTTCCGTTTGGCCTAGCTTTATCTCCCCGCACTTTCACGAAATGCATGGATGCAGCACTAGTGCCTCTGAGGCTTCAGGGCATTCGGATTCTCAATTACATCGACGATTGGTTGATTTTAGCTCAGACCGAGCAGATGGCGGTTCGGCATCGAGATGTCGTCCTCGCTCATATCAGAAAGTTGGGGTTGAGGCTGAACGCAAAGAAAAGTGTATTATCTCCTTCCCAGAAGACCACTTTTCTGGGTGTCGTTTGGGATTCGGTATCGATGCGGGCGCGACTCTCTCCGACCCGCATCGCTTCGATTCTCTCAGCTGTGAAACAAGTGAAGCTAGGCCAGCTACTCACTGTCAAGCAGTTTCAGAGACTGTTGGGTCTGATGGCAGCAGCGTCCAACGTTATACCTTGCGGCCTGTTGTACATGAGACCGCTACAGTGGTGGCTCAGGACCAAGGGATTCTCCCCGAGGGGAAATCCGCTCCGCACGTTCAAAGTCACGCGGCGCTGCCTTCGTGCTCTGGTCATGTGGAGAGAAACTTGGTTCCTATCCAAAGGTCCTGTGCTGGGGGCTCTTTGTCGTCGCATAACGCTAACGACGGATGCTTCCCTCACAGGGTGGGGGGCGGTCATGAGTGGTCGCCCTGCCCAAGGTCTGTGGCAGGATCATCATCTTTCGTGGCACATAAATTGTCTAGAGATGTTGGCTGTGTTTCAGGCTCTGAAACACTTCCTAACAGACCTGAGAGGCCATCATGTGTTAGTTCAATCAGACAACACGTCGGTGGTCTCTTATATAAATCGTCAGGGGGGCCTGCGGTCTCGCCGGCTTTACAAGTTGGCCCGTCAGATCCTCCTGTGGTCCCAAGGGAAGCTACTATCTCTGAGAGCAATGTATCTCCCTGGGTATTTGAATGTGGTAGCAGACTCCCTGTCGAGGCAGGGGCCGAGGCCAGGGGAATGGAGACTCCACCCCGAGGTGGTGGAGCTCCTTTGGTTGAGTTTCGGTCGCGCCGAGGTGGACCTATTCGCTTCCAAGGAGACCACTCATTGTCATCGGTGGTTCTCCATCACTCTTCCAGCCCCCCTGGGGTTGGATGCTATGGTGCAGCCGTGGCCGAGGTCACGTCTGTACGCCTTTCCCCCGATTGCTCTGTTACCAGGAGTTCTGGAGAGGGTCCGCCGGGACGGGGTCAGTCTACTACTAGTAGCCCCGTTCTGGCCGGCCCGAGTATGGTTTGCGGACCTGATTTCTCTCCTGGACGGTTCTCCTTTGGAGCTCCTGGTCAGGAGGGATCTACTCTCCCAGGCGGGGGGCACGATACTTCACCCCCGCCCAGAATTGTGGAAACTGTGGGCTTGGCCTCTGAGGGGGCCCAGCTCATAGACTCCGGTCTCTCAACCGAGGTTGTTGAGACCATTCTTAACTCCAGAGCTCCATCCACGAGGAAGCTTTATGCCTTGAAGTGGAAACTTTTCACTTCTTGGTGTGGAGAACACCTGCAGGACCCAGTTAACTGCCCAGTGGGTGCAGTGCTGGAATTCCTGCAGGAGCGCTTCTCCACAGGGTTATCCCCCTCCACACTAAAGGTGTATGTGGCGGCACTAGCTGCTTACCACGTCCCTTTCAGTGGAGTTTCTCTTGGGAGACACCCGCTTATAACTCGTTTCCTCCGTGGCACTTTGAGGCTGAGGCCAGCAGTTCGTACGAGGGTGCCGACTTGGGATCTGGCCATTGTATTAGAAGGTCTTTCCCTAGCTCCTTTTGAACCTATCGAAGAAGTTCCCGAGAAGTTTCTCACTTTTAAGACTATCTTTTTGCTTGCTATCTCTTCACTAAAAAGAATCGGAGATTTGCAGGCTCTGTCGGTTTCACCCTCGTGCCTGGAATTTGCACCTGGCATGGTTAAAGCTTTTCTGCATCCTAGACCAGGTTACGTTCCTAAGGTTCCTACTAATATTGTTAGACCTACGGTTCTGCAGGCTTTCTGTCCTCCTCCATTTATGTCATCGGACCAGGAGAAACTTAATTCACTCTGCCCTGTTAGGGCATTAGACGCTTATGTCCACAGAGCTGCCCTGTGGAGGAAATCAGAACAACTTTTTGTATGTTTCGGGCCACCCAGGAAAGGGTGTCCTGCGTCTAAACAGAGAATGAGCAAGTGGGTGGTTGAGGCTATCTCACTTGCTTATGAGTCGGCTGGCCAGCCTTCACCTTCGGTTGTCCGAGCTCACTCTACCAGGAGTATGGCTGCTTCTAAAGCTCTTTTGTCGGGGGTTTCCCTGAGTGATGTTTGTGATGCGGCTGGATGGTCTTCACCGCATACTTTTATTAAGTTCTATGACCTAGACTTAAGCTCTACCCCTGGGGCACAGGTGCTCTCGTCCTCTGTGCGCTAGTCTCACATGACGGTCATTTGGTCCTATGGCGACGTGGGTATTCGCGTTCCCGCAGCGTTTGACGCAGCTCGAAGTTCCCTTGAAAGGGAACGTCTCGGTTACGTATGTAACCCTAGTTCCCTGATAGGGAACGAGACGCTGCGTCGCTCCGCCATACTCCCGGCACTCCCGTTAGCGCTTCCTTCAAGCCTATCAGAAGCTAATGCGCTTGTGTTTTTGGGGTGCTTTATAGTTTCCTGGTCGATGACGTCACCCGCCTATGACGTTTCATCTCTCCATTGGGCTGATTCCATACGTGCTTCATGACGCACAACGCAGGGGCGTTCCCGCAGCGTTTGACGCAGCGTCTCGTTCCCTATCAGGGAACTAGGGTTACATACGTAACCGAGACGTTTTTTTTTTTTTATCTTTTAAAGAAACAGTGTTCCTTTAATTCAATTTGAATATGCTTTGACAGAGCATAACAATTGGGCACAGTTCAATCAAGCTTAAATGGACCATGCAATTTACTTGAAATCAAATTGAATATTTGTTGCAGTAAATCAAATGTTTCAAAACTAAATGAAAAGCCCATTTTTAGATTTCGACTTCAGTACAGCAAATATGTCTGGTATTCATAAAAATGAAAGCTCTAGCGCAGGGATGGACAGTCCTTCAGTCCTGGAGGGCCATTGTCCTACAGAGTTTAGCTTCAACCCTAATCAAACACACTTGAACAAGCTAATCAAGGTCTTCAGGATTACTAGAAAGTTACAGGCAGGTGATTTTTCAGGGTTGGAGCTAAACTCTGTAGGACAGTGGCCCTCCAGGACTGAAGTTACCCATCCCTGCTCTAGCGTAAGTTCTGCCAGGGAGACTCAATTGTTACATCACTTATCACCTTCACATCTAACCAATCGTGTTCTAATACTTGTAGAATAAAAGATCGGTACTTACACATGTCTGAGTTCGCAGATGCTGACGCCAACATTCACCTCCATCCTCCCCACCACCACCAGGATGGTCCCTGCCCATACCTCCCAGGGGGTCGGCGGCGCCCCTGCCTTCGTCTTTAGGCAGGAAATGCAGATTCTGTACCCTCTGATTGTAATCTACGGACAGGGCCTAAGCCAAAGAACCTCATAACATTATACTTGCTTGCTGGTCTGTTAATAAATTAATGCTTTGTTACGTCATTTTGCCTCTCGAGTCTTTCTGGTAGAACTTTGTGTTCTAATAGCCTAAAATTAAACTTGTAAAAAAAGAAAGTAGTCATAAGAAGCAATTCAATTCATGACAACTACATCAACAAAGCAATTGATCATTTTTTTGCATTCATGTAAACAGAGATTTTAAATAAATGTTCCACAAAGAAGTGCATTGTTTTTTCTGTTCTGTTGTTTACTCAATACTGCCTGTCTTTTGTAACCTCATGATTTTCACTTTGCATAGCCGGTGTCCTATGTGATAAAAAATGATTGAAATCGTGACAGCTGTGAAGTGACTATATAAACAGCAGTGAGCTTTATGTCAAGCCAGAGAGGCTGAACATTCACTCATTCAAACCCTATATGGCTGAAAGTGACACAGTAATTTTTATAATAATAATTATTATATGGTATGTATGGTACTTAAAATTAGAATGCAATATATTTTCTGGGTATATTTTGTGTATTGTATTGAATTACACACTGGTTCGTCTCAAAATGACCTGCATTAATGTGTAATTTTACTTTACCTTCGGATATTGTGCTTCAGGTCGACTGCTATTGATTTTTATTTTTTGTTAGTACATTACACTTCTTTCTTTCAACAGAACACAATTGCAACATCATTCCTTTTGTGCTTCTGGTTGGAGAAGAGAATCATGGACTTATTAAATAACTTTACCACATCTCATTCATTTGCCAACAGGACGTTATTTCCATTTTGGGAAATAGGAATATTAGAAATGTGTATGCTTACCTTCAGCTTCATGTCTGGTGTTTCGACACACTCCTATGTGATCTGGCTCATCGTCACTGGAACAGGAAGTGGAGTTTTATCAGAGTTCTTCAACTTCAGTCTCTCTCTTTGTGGGATCATTTTCTCTCTGAATTCTTTGCTCATTCTAATCATAAAATGGTTTCCATTTCCAGTTCTCATGGCATTAACACAGTTTTTGGTTGGACTAGGCATCACTGCTCGTCCTCTGTTTCATTGTCTTATCTGTGTTGAGCGTTACCTGGCAGTGGTTCATCCTGTAACCTTTCTGAAGTTCAAACCTCCCAGATATAGAGTGATCTGCTGCACTGCAGTCTGGATAATCACTCTTGGCTCTTGTTTTTTCTACATGGTTGTTTTTTTATTGTGTCCCACTTATATTTATATATTGTCCTACTCCACACAGTACGTCATCCTCTTCTCCATTCAGTTGTTTTGTCTTGTGGCTGTTCTCAGAGCTCTGAAGCAGTCAGGACCAGGAGAGAGAGGGAGAGAGAAAGAGGAGGAAAACCACATGAAGAGAAGAGCGTTTCATCTCATTGTAGTAACTACTGTTAGCTTGGCTATCACATATGCTCCTTTTACTATGACTGGATTAGTCACTATTTCGACAGCTACGAGTTTTCCAATCCTCTGGTCAATTAGTTATATTTGTTTCATGCTGGCTGATTTAGTTCAGCCTGTTCAATATTTGCATCGGACTGGAAAACTATTTTGCTTCTGTGACCAAGAAAACTAACAAAAAAACAACAACCTGCATCTGACATTTTGTTGAGTTACTTAAATTTATATCATCTGAGTTGCGTCTCAGTCTTATTTTGTTATAATGATCAGCTGACTATTCTATAGAATTCAGTGAGACAGAACACAAGTTGAGAAGTCAATGATGCTGTTCTAGACAACAATCACTGCTCTGAAATATTGCAATATATACATTTTAGGTTGTGTGAAATTAAATTAACCTTTCTGAACAGATTGTTTGATTTCAGTGGAATGATTCTAGAACACCGACTTTTATGGTGCCATTGTGAAGTAGCCGCTCATTTGGGGTTTAGGTTTATACATTATTAAAGTGTGGTTTATGTTATTTACTCAATGTTTGTTGTATTTAATTTTCCTTGAAATATTATGAATATGTAGTATCAGCTCACTTCTGAATTGTTTCAGTCACATTGTATCATATTGTATACATAATCATATATTTATTATTAGGTTTTACACAAAATAGTACATTTTTACACAATCAATCAGAATTTTGAAAATATGGTAATTAATAAAACAATTAATACAAATCCTTGTTTAATTCCTAAATGTTTTTATTCTTTTTTATCATAACTTGTATGTACAATAAATGTAATGTATTATTTATCTGTGTGTAAATGAATTTCGAGTTTTAAAATTTGTTTTCCAAACAGAAGTCAATTAGCAAACGCCATCGCACACCTGCAGGTGATAGGTGCGTGGGAAAAAAGGACCAACTAAGTAGGTCAAAAAATCAACAAAAAATTTATGAACTCCCGCACACTATCAGTACTTGCAAATGAGTATCAAAATTTTATTAGCAACGTTTCGGTCTCACGACCTTCATCAGGCAAGAGAAGTAAAATTAGTTCTTTTTCTGTTCATATTTACTCAAGACTGTCTACCTTTTGTAACCTTATGATTTTCACTTTGCATGGTGTCCTGTGTGATGAAAATTAAATCTGGCTGACGATGTGAAGTGACCATATAGAATGGCAGTCAGTGCTACTTGGAACCAATATGGTCATGACAGCAACACATTATTTAAACTAATATTATTATAATTAGGGTATTTTGTACAATGGGACTATATTGTATCAAAAATGACCTAGATTTTCTGCTTTGAGTTGACTGTTAGGGATTTTTATTGACTTCCATGGTTCATTTAGAATTCTCTCTCGATCATGGAACCATGGAAATATTGAGCCTAATAGATATAATAATATAAATATTAATCTTACCCTAAACCTCAAGCCTGATTGGCTGTAAAGCAACAGAATAAATGTAATATCAGTATGTTGTTAACCACATGTAGTTAAATGTGTTTCACACTGGAATTTTTTAACAAACTAGTTCTTTTGCTTTCTGGTTAATGCTGGTTAAACAGAATGTGGTTCCCTCTCAGTCGAGAACGTCAGATGTAGTCGACGTCAACTGAAAGGGGATCACGCCAGGGAGCCAATCGTCTTCCAGCACTATTGAACGAGGCAATGGAATTGGCGTGCGTGATTTGCATCACACACTCCGCCCGCACTAGTTTGGAGCCGATCGTTTGATGTCTCTGAAGAGTGCTGCTGTTTTCAACGAGCGAGTGTATCGGTGAGCGGGAAGACCTCCCAGTGTTGGTGTTTCTACAGTGCGAGTGCAGCGGTGATCACAAGCTTCTTAGCTCTCAACTGCTGTTTTAACAGCATCAAATTTCTATTGTTTGTTTGTGTGTTTTATGGTTGGTTAGAGGGCGAGAAGTGAGTACTTCACTGTTTCAGTTCGCTGATTCATAGTTGCCGCGGTCATTCCCTGTGTGCTCCGGCACTGTTGACGGTCCCATTTCCTAAAAGAGCAACACGGGTGTGAGTGTGTCTTTCTCACGATGCCATTCTATCCATGTGTTTCTGGGTGCGGTAAGGCTCTGTCCCCCTCTGATGGTCACGAAAGCTGTATTGTTTGTTTGGGCTTACAGCACGCTGAGACAGCTTTCGTGGATGAGTCATGTTCCCATTGTGGGAATATGACCATCTTGGTGTTGAGATCGAGACTCGCCTACATCAAAAGCGTAGGTGCAGTTCCTGCCTCTGAGCCTCACCCTGATCTTTCTTCTGGGTTACCTTCCCAGAGGAAGACTGGGGTGGCGTCCAAGCTTGGTGATCTGAGGATTACAGTGAGGGGTAATCTGCCTGGCAAAGCCCCGTTGATCCCTCACTCCTCTTACACACCGCAACCGGTGGAGCTCCCCAATGAACCTGCTGGTCCCTCTGTAATGGACCGACCAGCCGTTTCATTTGGGGCCCCTCCAGATGATAGGATTATCCTCTATCGCAGCATCGGAAGGGGAGCTGGACTCTGGAGATGATGACTCGGCTGTAATTTCTACTCACAGCTATATTTTAAATTAATATTATTAAAATACTCAAATTGAGAATGTATAATTGAGGTATTTTCTAGAATTATAATTGAGGTATTTTCTAGAATGACAGACTATTTTGTATTCAAATGACCTAGATTTTCTGCTTTAAATTGACTGTTAGTGATTTTTATTGACTTCCATGGTAAATTTAGACTTCTATCTCTCCATAGATCACAACATTTTTCCTTTGTTCTGTGTGCTTCAGGTTTGAGGAATGAATAACTTCACCACACATTATGTAAAACTCACAATATATTAATTTTAGGAAATAAGCACACTATAATTTTGTATGTTTACCTTCACCTTTATGTTTGGTGTTACAACATACTCCTATATTATATGGCTCATCATCACAGGAACAGGAAGTGAAGTCGCATCAGAGTTCTTCAAACTCAATCTCTCTGTTAGTGGATTTTTTTTTCTGTGAACTTTGCTCATATGCATAAAATGGTTCTCGTTTCTAAGTCTCACGGCGTTAAAGGTCCAGTGTGTGATTTTTAGCGACATCTAGCAATTCGGTTGCGAGTTTACACTAAGGGCTCAGCCCACCGCTCACCCCTCCCTTTCGAAGAAGCTACGGTGGCTAAAACGGGACAAACATCGTCGTCTGAGACAGCAGAGAATAGCCAGCGTAAACCAAGTTTCTGTACCACAGTCCATTATAAACCACATCATGGATAAAGTTTCAGGTGAGGATCAAGGGTTTTAATACATAATATAATAATAGTAATCAGCTGATTGTCTCACGAACGTAACCAGCACATTCTCCCCACATAGCAAACCCATAATACAGCGAGGGAGAAGAACCACATGAAACTATGCAACTATATATGTTTTCTAACAGGGTAGTAAAAGTTTAGCTGGCTAATATGAGCTGTTACTGTGGCTGAGCTCGTTAAAGCGTAAAGCCTTGTTTAAACTCGACGCGTCCGCATGAGCCCAAAGGTGCGTGCGGCAAAAATGACGTGATTGTAACAGCGCGCGCGCCTCCGCATCCCCTAGACACACTTACTACACACACAATAGGCTTTTTTTCTCTGATTTTGGAAACTCGATCGACTTAAAATGCTTCCAAGATCGACGGGTTGGTGATTCCTGTAACTGTTTTACGGTCAATGACAAGAGTAGCCTACTAATCAGCTGTCTCACGAACTTAACCAGCACATTTATCCCCACATAGCAAAGCCATAACACAGCGAGGGAGAAGAATTAAGTTACATGAAACAATCCAACTACATATTTACACCACTGACAAGGGAAAACGGTGTTTATGACTAGCTTCTTCTCGCTTCCTGCGGCTTCTCTTTCAAGGTAGTGACGAAACGCGCTCTGTAGCGTTGTTTGTTCGCGTTCGGCTACTGTAGAAACATGACGTCACAATATGGCGACCTTCATAGAAGGGGATTCCCGCGGTTATGTAAATATAAATGCCTCATTCTAAGGTAATAAAAACATTACGGTTTATTAAGTAAGTTCTTTATACACCACTGAACACATAGTTATGGATGTCATATTGCATTTCTGTTAATAAATACTCAAAAATGTTACACACTGCACCTTTAACACCTTTTTTATTTGGATTCGCCATCACCTGTCGTCCTCTGTTTCAGTGTCTGATCTGTGTTGAGCATTACCTGGCAGTGTACTTCATCCTGTAACCTCTCAGATATAGAGTTATCTCCTCTGCTATTGCCTGGACTGCAATTGTTGCTTACTGTGGGGTCATTACTTTTTTTTTCTCTTTGAGTTGTTGTTTGGTTTCATACTGGTTAAAGCTGGTCCAAAATACAGCAGCTAGAGTTCTTACTAGAACCAGGAAGTATGACCATATTAGCCCGGTTCTGTCCCCAGTACTTGAGCGAGCTCTTAACGCATTATAGTCCTTCACGTCTATTGCGATCTCAAAACTCTGGCCAATTGATAGTACCTAGAATATCAAAATGGACTGCTGGCAGTAGATCATTTTTCTATTTAGCACCTAAATTCTGGAACAGTCTTCCTAACACTGTTCGGGAAGCAGACACACTCTGTCAGTTTAAATCTAGACTAAAAACACATCTCTTTAACCTGGCATACACACACTGTTAAAAATTGCTGTAAAAATACAGCCAATTTCCAACAGTAAAATACTGTTATTTCAATAAACAGTTTTATCCTGTAAATTTACAGTCTATGTTCCATAAATTAATTGCTTGCTGTAAATTTACAGCATTTATGTGTAAACCAATTTGTTCCTGGAAAAAACAGTCTTGGACTGTAAAAAATAGCACGTGTCGGCGGGGCATCTTCAACGCGGTCTCTTTTCGAACAGAAAGCAGTCAAAGAACAAAATGGTTTCGCAACACTCCTGCTGTCTTAAAGAAGGCCACTGTTCAAGGTAAGTTTATTTCTTTGCTGTTATTCTATTATGTTGCTCCAGAGTACCTGTAAAATCCCCTTTTTCATGAGGTATTTATTAACTGCTTACTGAGCGCAAATCGCGTTTTGAAGACAGAGCTCGACGGTTGAGACATTTCGCCTAGTTGCTAATGAATGCTCTCTGAGCTCCGATTACTAACGTAAATCTATGCGATTATTACTGTGAATTCTTTGCTTGGCTAAAGTTGTTACCATCTAGAAATTAGTTGGGCTTTCTTTTGTAGTAGCCTAACCCTTAACTCGATTTATATGAATTTGTGATTCAGTAACGTTACACGGTGCGAATCTTACCAGATGCATCAATTCGCATAATATCATGCACATAAGATGGAGAATAATTACAAAACAACTCGAAATATCCAGATCCAATGTTGTAGTTAAAATGTGGTGGTCAATTTGTTTAGTTTCCATGCAAATAATATTAAAATTCCTAAAGCAAATTAGATGTTTTTTTTTTCGATTTAGTGATGCAAGTACCTGCGTTTTTGTGAGATTCACATGTAAGTTAGGCCTAACGTTATAGTATTAAGTCAAAGAGGTTGTGTTTGAAAGACGAGGCAGAGACGGATATTCTTTGCAGCGCGAAACACGTTTTTGCAGACAGACAGTTATCAACAGCTGAGGCATTTCACTATTCAATGTTCTTGTTATGTGGAGGAAGGTGAACCCAAGCGCAAACAGCAGATGCAATGAACACAGGATTTATTAATACAAAAAACAGGAAAACAAAACCCACGAGGGGGCAAAACAAGACAGGACTATGAAGACTAACTAGACTGAGACAGAAAACTATAAGAACACAAATAACCTTTACAGGCAATAGCGCAACAGGACTAAAACTCTTGACAAGATACTCACAGACTCTGACCAAGGATTAACACTCAAGTAACAATCACAATGAACCGACAAAAGACAGCAGATACAAGAGGATTAAATAGGGAACACTAATGACGAGGACAGGTGAAACTGACTACACAATAAATCACAAGACGAGGATAACAAGGGGGCGGGGTAACGAGACAACACAAGCACATGGTCCAAATAACAGACCATGCGCTTGTACATAAAACATGGGTCTGCCATGATCCTGCCACAAGACCAGTGAAATCAAAGACAAGATGGCAGAATCATGACAGAACCCCCACCTTAAGGAGCGGCTTCCAGACGCTCCTCAAGGGGAAACTAAACACAAGACAAGACAGACTGTGACATAGATAAACACCAACAAAACATGGAAAAAACTAACAATGGCAAACAGGAATAAACAATAACAGGGTTCGGGTGAAAAATCAAAAACAACATACAAGGCAAAGGAGGTGGAGGAAACACAGAGTTCATGGGGGGAGGTCCAGGGTGGATGGGAGGACTGGGGGTCTTGGGTCCACGGGAGGAGGGCTGAGGATGAGAACTCCGGGCAGGCTTGGACGGGGACACATGAGTTGAAGTCTTGGGAGAAACAGTCCGGGGTTTAATGGTGACAGGGGAAACAGTCCGGGGACAAGTGGAGACAGGAACGAACGGTGAAACAGTCCGGGGACTAGTGGAGACAGGGACAAACGGGGAAACAGTCCGGGGACTAGTGGAAACGGGGACAGATGGGGAAACAGTCCGGGGGCTGGTGGAGACAGGGACAAACGGGGAAACAGACCGGGAATTAGCAGCAACAGATTCAGACGAGGACACAGAGGATGCGGAACCGGGACTCCTGACGTGAGACATAGCAGGCAAAGGGGCAGGACAGGGTGCAGCAATAACAGCGGCAGGCTCGGGTGCAGCGCTCACAGGGATAGGATCAGGTGCAGCGTTCACAGAGACAGGCTTGGGAGCTGAGGACAAGGCAGGACAGACAGGGGGTTCGAGAATAGCGACGAGACGAGACAGGTAATCGGAAAGGGTCTTGGCCGCAATGATGACGGGCATCTCCTGACGAGCTGAAACTGCTCGCAGAACCTCCTTAGCGGCTAGATCGGCCCCAACTTTCTCAGCGGGCTCTGGGACGGCGCTTGCTGAGGCGGGCTCTGGGACGGCGCTTGCTGAGGCGGGCTCTGGGACGGCGCTTGCTGAGGCGGGCTCTGGGACGGCGCTTGCTGAGGCGGGCTCTGGGACGGCGCTTGCTGAGGCGGGCTCTGGGACGGCGCTTGCTGAGGCGGGCTCTGGGACGGCGCTTGCTGAGGCGGGCTCTGGGACGGCGCTTGCTGAGGCGGGCTCTGGGACGGCGCTTGCTGAGGCGGGCTCTGGGACGGCGCTTGCTGAGGCGGGCTCTGGGACGGCGCTTGCTGAGGCGGGCTCTGGGACGGCGCTTGCTGAGGCGGGCTCTGGGACGGCGCTTGCTGAGGCGGGCTCTGGGACGGCGCTTGCTGAGGCGGGCTCTGGGACGGCGCTTGCTGAGGCGGGCTCTGGGACGGCGCTTGCTGAGGCGGGCTCTGGGACGGCGCTTGCTGAGGCGGGCTCTGGGACGGCGCTTGCTGAGGCGGGCTCTGGGACGGCGCTTGCTGAGGCGGGCTCTGGGACGGCGCTTGCTGAGGCGGGCTCTGGGTAGGCGCTTGCTGAGGCGGGCTCTGGGACGGCGCTTGCTGAGGCGGGCTCATGGACGGCGCTTGCTGAGGCGGGCTCATGGACGGCGCTTGCTGAGGCGGGCTCATGGACGGCGCTTGCTGAGGCGGGCTCATGGACGGCGCTTGCTGGAGCGGGCTCATGGGAAGACAGAGACGGAGGACAAGAGGCTCCCTTTCTCCTCCTCTTCCTCCTGGGTCGAGGAGCTGAGTCCGTAGCCAGGCTTGAGACCGGTAAAGGGGGCATAGAGGGAGACGAAGCAGGTACTGGGGAGACCACCACAGACAAGGGGGATTCCGTGGAGGACGACTCCGACGCTGACTCCCACGACAAACGTCTTCCTCGCTTTCCACGGGGGCTGACGGACACGGGTGGTGGATCGGGAGTCAGGGTGGAAGAAGCTTGGTCCTCATGCGTCACGACGGCTAACATGCGACCCTCAGGGATGACTGGAAGTGTGGCAGGAGGTGAAGACACAGGGGGACCCGGCTGCTCCTTCCGAAACAAGCAGTCCACCATGTTGTGAAACGGACGGCGGACCAAACTCTCTCGTTCAGCAAGGGGAGGGAGGACTTTGAGACCCGCGACGAGGTAGCGGTTGACCAGGGTCTCCGGCAGGAAGAACCTCCTCTCCTTAACGACCTGTGCGTACCTCCTCAGGGTCAACTCACCCTGGGGGGGGAATGGAAGCTTGCCTTTGGAACTGTCGGCGATAGCCGAGCGCCACCACAGTTCCGGGTCGGAAGGCTGAAGACAAGCAGACAAGGACTGCACGTCTGCTGGGTTCGGTTTTGGTCGGTTCATTCTGTTATGTGGAGGAAGGTGAACCCAAGCGCAGACAGCAGATGCAATGAACACAGGATTTATTAATACAAAAAACAGGAAAACAAAACCCACGAGGGGGCAAAACAAGACAGGACTATGAAGACTAACTAGACTGAGACAGAAAACTATTAGAACACAAATAACCTTTACAGGCAATAGCGCAACAGGACTAAAACTCTTGACAAGATACTCACAGACTCTGACCAAGGATTAACACTCAAGTAACAATCACAATGAACCGACAAAAGACAGCAGATACAAGAGGATTAAATAGGGAACACTAATGACGAGGACAGGTGAAACTGACTACACAATAAATCACAAGACGAGGATAACAAGGGGGCGGGGTAACGAGACAACACAAGCACATGGTCCAAATAACAGACCATGCGCTTGTACATAAAACATGGGTCTGCCATGATCCTGCCACAAGACCAGTGAAATCAAAGACAAGATGGCAGAATCATGACAGTTCTCCGCACTCTGACATCGATTTTCTTTGCTTGGTTAAAGATTTCGAAATAATTATTTTCTTCTTTTTTCCTAGGAATCCTTCACTTGATGTAAATGTTTTACTGAGACAGTTTGCCCTAATATTTGGTGAGTTTCACGCCATGTATAACTTACTTGCAAACTTTGTGCACAATCATGCAGTAACGTTACCATTTTTGCATTTGATATTCCAGAAGTAACACAGAAGCAAGGATGACCGACACATGAGCTTCACAATTCTCTGTCACGTCACCATGCCCCTGGTGAACACTCTTATGGCAGTAGATCGTAAGTAATGATTTATAGTTCATTTAGTATTTATTTTATTTTTGTTTTTCTTACACAAAAATAAAATGAGTTAAAACGATTAATATTTTTATTACACACATCTATCGTTTGGCTTCAGACTTAAAAGTGTTTGCAGAGTATGTGATCACTTTTTGCAGAGTATGTGATCACTTTTTGCAATGTGCTTTATTTTAGCACTAAGATTTTCTTGATTTTCTTTACTCTCAGACCTGGATTTCCTCTCAGACCAGATCTGTCAAAAGCTGATGTGGGACGTATTGGCTGTTTTTTGCCTCTTCCTACATTTCTTCACCCATTGGTTCATGTGATTATGTCCTCTCAGATCTGGACTTCCTCTCAGGCCAGATCATTCAAAAGCAGGTTTGGGATATTTTGGCAGTGTCTTTTTTTTTTTTTTTTTCTCTATCAAGGATTTTTCATCCATTGGTTCTCAATGTTTTCCTCTCAGACCCAGACTTAATCTCTGGCCTGGTTGCTGATGTGACATTTTGGCTGGTTTTAGTGTTTTGTTTGTTCGGGGTTTTTTTTTTTTTTTTTTGCCTCTTTGTAATGTTTCTGTGTTTGCCTACTGGTTCCTCTCATTGAATTTTAAAATGTATTTTCTGTGACTTTTTTTTCCTTAAATACTGTTAATGTATTGTTAAAACCTGTTACTTATTTTAAATAAATGGCAAACAATGTACTAATACATAATCTATTTTGTCTTTATTTTTTCCATTGAGTAAAAAGTCTGTTTGGAATGTCTGTATACATTATGCTTCATATAGGGATGTTAATAGATATCAGACAATAGAGTAAATAAAAAACAGTATTTATATTCTAACTTTATGCTGCCAGTACTTTGTGAAATTACAGCACAGCCTTAAAATTAAAAACTGTAAAATTACGGTAAAGGGCTGGAACCACAGCTGCCAGTACTTTACTGTGAAATTACAGCATTGTTGAAACCGTAAAATTACGGTAAAGGGCTGGAACCACAGCTGCCAGTACTTTACTGTAAAATTACAGCATTGTTGAAACCGTAAAATTACGGTAAAGGGCTGGAACCACAGCTGCCAGTACTTTACTGTAAAATTACAGCATTGTTGAAACCGTACAATTACGGTAAAGGGCTGGAACCACAGCTGCCAGTTCTTTACTGTAAATATACGGGTGAATTTTTTACAGTGCATAGAAAATTATACATTCCTATATTCAAATCAGTTAAATGATTATTAGGCTGCATAAATTAGGTCAGCCGGAACCGGGAACACTTCCTATAACAACCAAATGTACTCATTACAACATCAGAAGAATTGCATCTACGCTAATGTTCCAAACTTATTCCAAAGTTTACTGTATTCAGCTGGATCCAGGCCATATCCAGATCAGATGGTGGACCTGCGCCTAGACACGATCACAACGCATGATTTAGTCAGCCGGATCAGGGCCGTATCCAGACCAGATGGAGGACCTGCACCTAGACACGACCACAACGCATGATTTAGTCAGCCGGATCAGGGCCGTATTCAGACCAGATAGAGGACCTGCACCTAGACACGACCACAACGCATGATTTAGTCAGCCGGATCAGGGCCGTATCCAGACCAGATGGAGGACCTGCACCTAGACACGACCACAACGCATGATTTAGTCAGCCGGATCAGGGCCGTATCCAGACCAGATGGAGGGCCTGCACCTAGACACGACCACAACGCATGATTTAGTCAGCCGGATCAGGGCCGTATTCAGACCAGCTGGAGGACCTGCACCTAGACACGACCACAACGCATCCCTGAAGTGTCAGCAGAGATTGTGTCAACTAGACTCTCCCCTGTGAAGGCCTCATCGACACGACAGCCATCGGCTCTGATCCTCAACAAACCCATCTCCATACCGGTGTGACTCCGATCTTCAACCAGATGGAACTGGATAATATTCTGATTGTTCCAAACCAATCTGACTTCTGACCTATAATGCTGCCTGAATCATAATCATACACTGTTCGTTCATTGGCCAGAGGAGAACTGGCCCCCCGACTGAGCCTGGGTTCTCCCAAGGTTTTTTTTCTCCATTCTGCCACCTGATGGAGTTTTGGTTCCTTGCCAGTGTCGCCTTTTTCCACCTTTGTTGTCATTGGCTTGGCTTGCTTAGTTGGGGACATTACATTTAACATTTAATTTAATATTTAACAATAATATTGATCTGCCTCTAGAGACAATAAATGTATGCACTCTCTATTAGCTCAGCATTAAGTTATCCACCATTCCTTGACTAGTTTTTACATTGTCCTCCTCATATCTGTCAAAAATGGAGCAAGGTGGTGATCATTCATTTTACACATGTTATTATTGGAGAGATCATAATAGTCACATTGGTAACACAACAAAATAAACCTTTATTTTCTTGTGCTTGAAAACTGCTGAGACTAATGGTCTACCTTAGTCAAATGACTCGATTCCAGGGCAACGATCATGGAATCATGCAAATATTGAGCCTAATAGTTATAATAATATAAATATTAATCCTGCCCCAAACCTCAAGCCTGACTGCTTGCAAAGGAACAGAATAAATGTATGAAAATGTCAGTATGTTGTTAACCACAACATGTAGGCTAGTTTAAATTGTCTAACGCTAAGCAAATAGCATGCTAGTTATTTTGTTGCTGCATGGCTAAACAAATATTTAATGCATTTGTGCTTCACATATTCCATATATATTCCATATTGACTACATTATGAAAATCTAAAAGGAAGCTTTTAAGTCTATCTATCTAACTATCTATCTAGTAATTATAGACCCATAAGCATACTGCCAGTACTCTCAAAGGTTGCGGAGAAGATTATTTTTGAACAACTGACATCCTATTTCAATACAGTTAAGTTCAGTTTACTTTGGTTGCAGTTTGGTTTTAGAGTAGATTAATTCTACTGAAACAGCTACTTAAAATTTAATAGAGAAAATCAAATCTAGACTTGACAAAAGGAGGATTTGTGGGTGCTATATTTTTAGATTTGTGTAAATCATTTGATACAGTTAATTACAAGTTTATCAAATAGAGAAAAATGTGTAAAAATTATAGGGGTTCAGCCCTGTAACTTACAGTACATTATACAATAAGTGTACCCCAAGGACCAGTGTTAGGTCCCTTATTATTTAGTCTGTATATTAATTATGTCCCACAACAGTGTGAAGGGATACAAGTGCAAATGTATGCCGATGACATTATTTTTACACATGCAAGAACAGCAGAGTTAGCAGAGTTTTACCAATGTTCACAAACAAACATGTAAAGAAAATGGTGATTACTACTAAATATAACTTAATTAACTACAATTTGCATAATAACTGACTGCACATGGCTCGTTGATCAAAACTGATGAGTTGATTCTCAGTGAAACTCTACACAACTTCTAAACACTCTTTCATCGTGTAAGCCATCACATGCAAAATTATCCATTCAATTATCAAAATCTGTCAGACATGCATGTATATTCCATAAAAATCTGACATGGAATGTTTGCAATCTCTGCTAAGTTGGCAAATGACCTGTCATCGCAATAAAATAGGAATCACAATCAACCAGTCAAGTATGGAAGCATATTGAGTTTGCCCACCGCACAATAGCTACCATTTTTGAGAATGGAGGACAACCCTGAACAGCAGCAACATGCTCGTGGAAGAGCAATAGGAAGACGTAAGAATACGTGGTGGTGGTGTTAAGGGAAGACATAATAGAGGAAGAGGATGAATTAGAAACATTTGTATACACAACAATATTATAAGAGTAAATGCATGTCTGTTTGTAAATTCTACATATATAGGACAGCACAAGAACCTCATGCTGGTGGCAGAGTAGCAGTATTTAGCCTTCAGCAAGAACAAGAAATATGCAACATTGTCATAGCCAACAATTACATCAGGCTAAGAGACGTCCAAAGTGCAATCATAAACGACAATGATGTCTTCGCAAATATAAATTCTGTCAGCATTTCCACTAGACGGAGTTTTGAAAAGACATCCAATTACAATGAAACAACTCTACAAGGTGCCATTTGAGAGGAATATGGGAGTTTTACTGTACTTCCAAGGTGCCTGTATATATTTCTTGGAGTTTTAGATACTCAAGAAGAGAAAACATTTACTATACTGTCTAGAATAAGCTATGTAAAATTAACTTTATATTGTTTCTGTCTTACTTTATAGAGAATAATGGAGTTAGTAGGACATGAATAAACCCACATTCTTGTTTTTGTGGACGAGGCTGGGTTCAATCTGGCCAAAGGCCGGAGATGTGGCCGCAATCTGATTGGACACAGAGCCACAATTGACACACCAGGCCAACGTGGGGGCAATATTACAATGTGTGCTGCCATCTCAGAGAATGGTGTGAGAGCACACATATTCCACACATTGGGCCCTATAACACCCAACTTCTCCAGCCCTTACTAAACACACTTTACAGAGACCTAATACCAGAACAAGAAAGAGGTTTAGTTAGACCAGATTAGCAAATGTATGCTATTGTCTGGGATAACGTCAGCTTCCACCGAACCAACATTGTTATGGAATGGTTTGCTGCACATGAGAGGATAAAAATGGAGTTCCTTCCACCATACTCCCCATTCCTGAATCTGATAGAAGATATTTTTTGCATGGAGCAGGAAAGTTTATGAACATCGACCACAAGATCAGATGTCTCTGTTAGATGCCATGGATGCGGCTTGTGAGGACATCACAAGTGATCATTGCAGGGGATGGTTGCGGAACTCAAGAATATTTTTTCCCCCTGTGCATCGCAAGGGAAAACATCAGATGAGATGTTCAAATTCAATCTGACTTCTGACCTGTAATGCTGCCTGAATCATAATCATACACTGTTCGTTCGTTGGCCAGAGGAGAACTGGCCCCCGACTGAGCCTGGTTTCTCCCAAGGTTTTTTCAAGGAGTTTTGGTTCCTTGCCACTGTCGCCTTTGTCGCCATTTGCTTTTGGCTTGCTTAGTTGGGGACATTTAATTTAATTGTCAACAATATTATTGATCTACCTGCATTGACACCATTATATGAGAACTGAACTGAGCTGGACGATGACATCACGGTTTTGACATCAAAACAGCAAACTGTTTTGACAATTGAACTTACGGTTTTGAGAATGTTAAGACAAAATCGATTGAGAAAAACTGTAAATAAAGATCTGTTTATTTTATATTATTTAATATATACAATTGATATTATAAATGTTCTTTATATACTGTATAATGTGTGTGAAGTACTGAGCATGTGTGAAATAAATGGTGTTATGGTACCCTGCCTTTTTATTCTCTACCTGATGGTGGGAGTATAACATCCGACTGTGACGTCACTGTTAATTAGATCATTTATGGGGGGTGGAGAGTATAAATGTTTGGACTGATCCATCCAATGTTACTTCCTCTGGTGGAACGTAGTTCTCCAGAGAAGTCGTTTGCTCCAATCTGTTCACTTTTAGTTTGTTTATTATTTACCAATATGCATTACCCCATTGGAACATTATTTTCTCTTGTTTATTTAAATCCCTAGACATAGTGTTCTGTAACAGATAATTTTTTCTTAATAAATAATCTTGCAATTCAAACCGTTCGTTTGTATGTGTAATCCTTCCTCTTTATGTTACGCTCGGGAATGAGCTGGCTGTGACAATGGGTAATTTAATAAATAATAAATTATGTATCTTTGCATCTGTGGCTTGAATGTGTTCAGTTTGGCTTCTGAAGTTGAGTACCTTTCAAAATCATTGTTTCCACTTATTGTTTGCATAGCTGATGTACTGTGAAATTTTTAGAATATAAAATGCAGAAGTACTTTTAACAGCTGTAAAGTGTGACTTTGAAACAGTTGTGAGGTGTATGTCCTTCAAGAGAGACTGAGCATTCACTCTTCAGGTGACAAACTCTTATTTTAATTAGAATCATTTTCTTTCTTTTTTTTTTGTTCTTTGCCATTGTTTATATCAATCATATTTGAAGGGTTACGGGTAATTAGATGGATCGGTTATAAAATGAGGCAGTGCTCTTGTTTTGTTCTACGAACTGAAGTAGCAATTTTTTAAACCTAACTTAATTGAATTATTCAGTGAGCATTAATTTACCTCCAGATCGTATTTTAACCAGTTGTGATTTAATCAATGTCATGCAGTCTGACCAATAATCATAACCTTTGTACATGTACGAATGTCACTTTAGATCACCATCACAGTATTATTTATTTTGGAGTACGAAGGTGACATGAATAACATGAATAACTCTGCAGTGAACTTTACTATACATGAAGCATCCACCAACCTCACAGCATTTGCATTTTCTGAAATAAGCATGCTAGAAATGTATGTGTCAAGCTTCCATTTTATGTTTAATTTTCTTACTCACTTATGTGTTATATTGTTCATTGTCACAGGACGTGGAGTTGCATTGGAGATCTTCAACCTCAATCTATCTATTTTTGAGATCATGTTCTCTCTGAGTTCTTTATTATGTCTATTTGTAAAAGACCTGATATTCACACCATTACCAAAGCTTTTACCAGGACTAGCCTTCACCGGTCGTCCTCTGTTTCAGTGTCTGATGTGTGTTGAACGTTACCTGTGGTTCATCCTGTAACCTTTCTGAAGTACAAACCTCACAGATATAGAGTGATCTGCTCTGTTGCAGTCTGGATAATTGTTCTTGGCTCCTGTTTGTCCTGCATGTTCAGTTTAATGTCAAAGGCATTTCATATATATTCATGGTTTTTCTCTATGGAGTTGTTATTTTTCCTCTCCATCCAGTTGTTCTGTCTGTCTGCCTTGCTGCTGGTTTGTGTCTGCATGCTCTGTATAGCTTTCTGCTTTGAATCTCTATTTACTCTAATTCCTTGTTGTTTATATTGCTAAATATAATTCGCTAGCATCGCTAGCTTTTATCTAAATCGTTATCGCTAGCACAACACGCTAGTATCTCGCTAGCCTGTTAACCTGCCATCCGTGCTTGCCGTCTCGTGCGCGCTCGCGCCTTTTACGAGTCTATCAAACAACTGTGGTGAGTAGGATCAGTCAACAAACATGGTGAGTGTCCTCTCCTATTATTGTCGCTTGCGCTTCGTGTCACATGTATAGTATAGCCTTCTCTGTCAGCGGTGAGGACTACACATGTGATAAATGCAGGGAGATAGTCAGGCTGACAGAGAAGATTTCAGAACTAGAGACATGCATCCAAACTTTAATCGAGGATAGTAAGAATGCAAGGGCTTTAGATACTGCTTTGGATGCGACTATGCTTAGTGAACTAACGATGAACTGAGTTTTGAAAAGACATCCAATTACTATGAAACAACTCTACAAGGTGCCATTTGAGAGGAATAGTAAGAGTGAAGGAGCTGTGGTACCAGTATGTCCAGGTAAAACATTGGTGTTCACTTAGTATATTGTACAGGGAGTTTTACTGTACTTCCAAGATGCCTGTATATATTTCTTGGAGTTTTAGATACTCATAAGAAGAGAAAACATTTACTATACTGTCTAGAATACGCTATGTAAAATTAACTTTATATTGTTTCTGTCTTACTTTATAGAGAATAATGGAGTTAGTAGGACATGAAACAACCCACATTCTTGTTTTTGTGGACAATTCCAATTCCAATGGCATCGTTATTTTTTAAACGGTTCCAAGTTGGAACCGATTCTCGATGCCCAACCCTACCTGGGATGGTGCCAATCTTCTCTCTAGTAATATGGCACATAGTCTTAGAGCTCAAACATGAATTGGGGCTCAGGTCAGGAAACAGACAGACTGGCTAAACCGACCGTCGGCTAGCTGCCTCACGTCACTGAGGTCAGATAAATCCCATCACATAGAGACTATTTCACCTAGATATTATGATATAGAGACTGTGTCTGTTCCCCAAATTAGGAAATACAAAAAACTCCCAAACCCATTCAAGGGTAAAAATGTAATCAATGTTCAACAAATAAAAAAATAGATATAATACAGATGAACAAATGATAAAGCTCGGCTTGGTGAATATTCGATCACTTCAAAAGCACTCATTGTTAAAGGGTAACTCTTGCTTTTCACTAATGACAAAACAACAAATTATCTGTGAATTTATATGAAACTAAGCTTTAGAAGCTTTCCATCTTTAGTCTCCTCCCTGTTATGTTGCATTCGGAGATCGGCTATTTTTGTCTGACAAAATGCTTTGTGTATTAAAGAAAATGCCGTGGTACAACAAGCACACTCGGGCCCGTAAGAGAGCAGGCAGAAAAATGGAGCGCAACTGGAACAAAACAAAACGTCTCGGGTTATGACTATAACCCTTGTTCCCTGAGAAGGGAACGAGACACTGCGTCGAGAATCGACACTTTGGGGACGCTCCCTAAGCGTGCGCCTCTGAAGTATGAATGAAACTAATCCAATCCTGATTGGTGTTGCGTCGTGACGTAACATGTGACGGCATACCCGAAAGTATAAAAGTGACACTGTCACAACACACACTAGCCTCGCGATGAAGCAAGACGCTCCAAGGCCTCAAGGGGCGTGGCAGAACGACGCAGTGTCTCGTTCCCTTCTCAGGGAACAAGGGTTATAGTCATAACCCGAGACGTTCCCTTTCGAGGGAACTCTACACTGCGTCGAGAATCGACACTTTGGGGAACGAGTGCCCACTAGGCCACGCACCGAATAGGCCTGTCCCGGAGTGAAACTGTTTAGGCACTCAGCAAGGACTGAGCACGTGTGTGCCAAGCGTACTAGGAAGGTGGAGACTGTGGAACCTAATAAAAGTATGTGGATTAGCCCAACCGACTGCCTCACAGATCTCCTGTAGAGGAACTCCCGAAAGAAGGGCCCTAGAAGAAGCCATGCTTCTAGTTGAGTGAGCCCTCTCGGCTAAAGGTGAAGGCAAATCGCGCACCTTGTAAGCCTCAGTAATAGCCTGAACAATCCAAAAACTAATAGTTTGCTTGGATGCCGGGAGCCCCTTCTTAGGTGACCCAAAACATACTAATAATTGGTCCGACCTTCTCCAAGAAGAGGACCTCTCAAGGTACACGCTCAAAGCTCTGACGGGGCAGAGCAAATTAACCCCCTGGGGTCGGCTATCGCGCCGGCGCGATTGTCTCGCTTTTTTTCTTATCAGTGTAAAAGAGACTCAAAATACTCGGTTAATTTTGATCTTACATATAAGTGTTGTACATCATTAGATCCTGTTAAGTTTCTATTTTTTTTGTGGATACTCACAATAAAAACAAAGTGTTGTGCTTTTCACCAAATAAAGAAAAACAAACATGATGCGAGTTCTGCGTTCTCTCTGTCAGTGAAGTCCATTCTGAAACGCGTCCTAAGATTAACTGTAACTCCGCGATTACTTGTCACACAGGCACGAGAGGTTTTTCTTTATGAAGCTTAAATTCTCTTCTTTTAAATGAAGTAATTTATATAAAAAACAAATATTCTCAGTTTATGCAATCTGTATGAAAAGAGAGTGCTGTCAGTATTTTTTTCCCCAGCTCATTACACTTCATTACCCGTTAATCTGACACGCCCACGGAGGACGCACGCTATTCAAACGCAAATGTCGAGGCAAGCCATGACAATGCCCACATCAGCCGTTCCACCGCGGCGGTAAAATGTGTGGTGTATTTGCTGCCTTTTACCGCTAAGAGGTGCTACAATCATAGACTCTGAAAAGTGTTCGTTTATTCCGGTTTATTCTCTCTAATGTGTAATCTGCTGCCGCACCGCGCTGATTCAGAGCGATTGAAAGCTGGTAGCAGAAGAATTCAACAAGTGAAATGTAGTTAAAATAATTCATAATCACAATACTGAAATTAGGCTACTGAAATGTAATTGAATAAATAATGAAAACATTTCAACATAAAACATTGCAATAAAAACATTTAGGCTACATGAATAAGGCTTTACAACTTTATCAGCGTACAGACGGTAGCTCAGTGGTTAACGCAACGACACAAGCTTCGAGGAACTTCAATCGACCCGAGATCGAATCTCAATGTAGCATAGACCTACATGTTGTTAACCGATTTTGGCCTACAGCGTTTATATCTTACCACCTTGATGCTTAAATAGGTAACTGTTTATAACTGTTTACTTATTTAAAGTCAAGAGTTTTGTTTAATTATCATTACAACATAAATTTGCTACATTCCTGTAGAACCGCAGCCGCTGCACACACGACAAAAACTGAAGGAAGATTGTCAGCCGATTGCATCAGAAAATGAAAAAGAAGAAGCTCGTCTTTAGTCTGCTAAATTATTGTGTAATGTAAAAGAACACAAAAATTACTTATGTTTGAAACCATGCAAGTTCGAACATTTCAAGGTTTAAATAAAGTGTCGGGACAGTTTTTTTTTTTATTTAAAACAGGGTTGCATCGGTTTAGAGTTTATTTCTTTTGCGATGCAAAATAAGAAACACTAGGCTAATCTTATTCTTACGACATTTTAAATTCGTATTGCCAAAGAAATTACAGCTAAATTAAACAATTAAAACAGTACAAAACGAAAATTGTCCAAAGAAACACATTTAAATTAAAAACATGCGTTTCTCTTTGCCTCTCTCGCGCTGGATCTCTTTTTAACAAGTTTATTTAGTCTCCCTCGCTCTGATAATACTACTGTATATGTCGCTGCGTGTCAGCCATACAAATCACGAAAAAATTATTTAGCCTTTAATTGTTGCTTCAAAGACACAGCATGCCTTGTTGAATTCACCGTACAATAACTTCAATTGAAATTTTGTGTGAAAAAAAAAACTTTAAATAGGCTACAATAAATAAACTACAATATTTATAATTTAATAAAATATGGGGCCTACATTTGGACACAGATTTATCCTTACAATAATTTCGCCTGCTCATCAGGCTGGCTATCCGACACTCTCCATATGAAAGAGGAACATTAACACCTTTGTTCAGCAACTGTCCCTCCAACCCCCCCACAGGCTATCGGAGTCTGAGGCTGACTTAACACAAAGAGAAGTCGCAATTCACACTTAAATCGCTATTCTAGACAGTGTTGATAATGAAGGAATTAAATGGAATTACATGTAGCCTAGTGATATTTCTGTCATAAAAGTGTATTACTAAATATTTCATTATTTCAATAATTGATGAAATAAAACTGGTTTGGGGCAGCTTTTTCCAAGCAAAACTAAATATAATCTGAAAAAACGCTTGTTAATTTGTTGTCATGAACAAAATGTTCAACTCAATATTAAAGTCTACAGGGATCTTTGGATCCTTACAACCAGGCATGCAATTTGTGAATTAAGTTTTTATTTGATTTTGTATTATTCAAATAAATATCGAAACACGGTGCTTCGTGGTAATGCTGCTAAATTAAATAACATTTATAGAACAATTAAGAACTTAAATGAAACAATATCGCAACATTTCGACAAATACATTATTTGATCTGTTTTTACATTTTAATTCAGGGCGATTTAGCCTACATTTAATTAGAGCGAGATTTTCACCCTTGTATTGTCATTTTCTCATTGGGAAGCGCTTACATTACACGTTTGAGTAGATCCTCTGTTCCTCTAGTTTTCATATGGATTAGCCTATAATCAGATAACATTTATTAGCCTAAATATTTAGACATTTAAAGGCTTTAGACATAGCCGATTTCTTATCGTGACTGAGCTGAAGTGGCTTTCGGTTAATTTTTGTGACGCGCAGTTCCCGAAGACAGAGACGACAGATAGCCTATACTGTTTTTGTCGTTAGCCTAATATGAATACAAGTTTACAGTTTTGAACGATGTAAGCTACTCTACTCTTATCTGTATGACCAAAAAATTACGGAGTCGCCTACTAAGTTATTTTAGCTGTAATAATGAGAAAAATAAATTAATCTAAATGAACGCGCCGCCGTGTTTGTCGAACACTAACTCACCATGCCAGAATAAAACCCGACTTTAGAAAAATGCATAGGGCCACTCGGCGTGGTGTGCCAAAACACTTAATTATAAACTTCAATATTTCATTCAAAATAATCTCAACACGCTTTGTGAAATTTGAAAAGCCGTGCATGCATTAAGGCCACTGGAACTAATGAACAACTGAAACGCTGGTTTTGATTTTATTGTTTGTCGTTTAAACGTGCCTGTTGCGGTATAATAACTAGTCGATCACAAGTGGCTCAACAGGTATCTATAGATAAACTATATCCTTCAGGAATTTGACCGACCGGGTTGACACTTCAGCGTGAGAAATCGGGGGTGTGGCGTGAGAGCCTGGAATAAAAATAATAATATATATATAGCCTATATAGGCTATATATAATTTATTTTTTTACAGAACTGCTTTTGAAATTACGATTGGTAGCCTATTATTATACAGATGCAAAGTCGTTCTGTTGGATACTATTTTGTTTTTTTGTATTTTTACTTAGTGTAAAATGGAAATGCATGATAATTGTATTTTATAAATATAAGCAAAAAAAAAAAACTGTATGGTGTAACAGAGTTTTAGAGCTAGACAAATCTCTTTGCAATAATAAATATAAAATTTACAGCAGACCATGTTTGTGCGGGATTTGAACCCGTGTCATCTTGATGATGAACCGTAAGTTCTACCGCTCAGCTATGAATTTTCTCACTGAAAAATGCCCAAACGTCTGTTTCTGACATGAGCGAGAAAACGTTTTGTCTTTAGCCTGTGAGAGTGTAGGCCTACTTTAGCCTTTTAAAGTTTTAAAAGATTATATCTTATCTGTATGACCAACAATTTGTTGTAGGCTTATTTGGAAATTACCATAACTTGTAGTATTTCATCCTTAGGCTACTGTTAATAGACATTAGCCCCACTTACGTTTTGCTAAATGTCCCTTTGCGCCACCTGGCGGTCATTTCGCGAACGACTTTGCAATGCGACTGGTTTATTTTTACCGCGGTGGATGGCTAAAAATGGTATGTGGATGGCTAAAAGGTGTGACTATAAATGTGCTTTTGGCTTTCATTTAAATTTTGATTGTTTGTATATATATATATATATATATATATATATATATGTATATATATATATATATATATATATATATATATATATATGTGTGTGTGTGTGTGTGTGTGTGTGTGTATAAACATTTATTTATTTATATACACTACCGTTCAAAAGTTTGGGGTCGGTACGATTTTAAATACTTTTAAAAGAATTCTCTTCTGCGCAGTCTGAAGTCTAAATTCCCCGGGCCTCAGCCCCAGCCTCGACAGGATGTCTGCTCCCTGATTCTGAACCCCCGGAATATACATTGCTCTGATAGAGAGTATTTTCCCCTGGGACCAAAGAATGATCTGATGCGCCAGTCTGCACAGAGGGCGCGATCTGAGTCCCCCTTGTCGGTTCAGATAGGCTACCACTGACGTATTGTCTGATCGTACTAAGACATGGTAACCATTAATGTCTGGGAGGAAGCTCCTCAAAGCCCTGAACACAGCCATCATCTCTAGACAGTTTATGTGCCAAGAATGATGATGGTCCTGCCACAGACCCCTGGCAAAGTGGCCGTCCATGACCACGCCCCAACCAGTGAGGGAGGCGACTGTCGAAACGGTTTTCCAGCGACATGACGCTTCCAGCACTGGCCTGTGGGATAGGAACCAAGGTTTCTTCCAAATTACCAGAGAACGAAGGCATCTGCGCGTAACTCTGACTATACGGAACAGATTCCCCTTGAGGGAAAAAAAAAACCCTTGGCTCTCAGCCACCACTGAAGGGGGCCTCATGTGTAGAAGGCCCAAATGTATAATGTTGGATGCCGCTATCATGAGGCCCAGCAGTTTTGAAACTGCTTTACAGTGATGGCCTGGCCTAGCTTTATCCCGGACACCATGGCCAGGATGGATTTGATACGAGCGGGAGACATACGTGCCTGCATTGTAACCGAATTCCATTTCATGCCCAGAAGAGCAGTCTTCTGAGCTGGTTCCAACACATAGTGTTGAGTCTCAACCCCCGATTCTAATCTTGACCAAGGACGACATCTCAATGCCGAACTGCCATTCCTCGAGACTGGGCCAATAAGAGCCAGTCGTCGAAGTAATTCAGTGTACGGATGCCCTGAAGCCTCAGTGGAGCCAGAGTCGCATCCATAAACCTACACATGAACATGCGGGGTGTTATGGCCCAGCTCAAAAGCCACAACAAATAGAGGAAACCACACTCCAGGGAATACCAAAAAAAGAATATTTATTAACAAAAGTATAGATTAACTTAACAAATAATAAATAATTAGAAAAGAGTCAACAAATGAAACTGGCAAAACATAATGCCAGTTATTCAAACAAATGGAACACAACAAAAACAAAAGGGAACGCCATGCTGGGGACAAGCAACAGAACAAACAGTCCAACCCGCGACAATCAGGAAGGGGCGGGTTTTATGCCATCTAGAGACAGTGGCCAGCTGACTCCGATCTGCGTGATGGCCTCAGCTCCGCTCCACCAGGAAGTTCACCCTGCAAACACAAAGACACACCCAAACATCCTGACAGAACCAAGAAACCCATGGGCCGTCACAGGGGAGAGAGTGCTAGGCCGAACGGAAGAACCCGATCTAAGAGAACCAGCCTCTCGAGACTGGCCTCTGGTGGTTTCCGAGCACCCTTCTCGACTGCCTGAAGCGGAAGACCGGCAGGCTGTAGTCGATACGGTTTTCGTAACCATAACCGATGCTCGTTTTTTTATTTTTCGAGGAAAAACGACGCATAGTGCGTTTGCTGGAAAATGATGCGGCCCGAAGCGTCATAGACGGCGGGCAATACACATCGTTTCCGGGCCCCGCCGCAAGAATCACATCCGATCCAGCCTCTTGAGACTGGTCTCTGGTGGTTTCCGAGCACCCTTCTCGACTGCCTGAAGCGGAAGACCGGCAGGCTGTAGTCGATACGGTTTTCGTAACCATAACCGATGCTCGTTTTTTTTTGTTTTGTTTTTAGGAAAAACGACGCATAGTGCGTTCGCTGGAAAATGATGCGGCCCAAAGCGTCATAGACGGCGGGCAATACACATCGTTTCCGGGCCCCGCTGCAAGAACCACATCCGATCCAGCCTCTCGAGACTGGTCTCTGGTGGTTTCCGAGCACCCTTCTCGACTGCCTGAAGCGGAAGACCGGCAGGCTGTAGTCGATACGGTTTTCGTGACCATAACTGATGCTCGTCTTTAATTTTTCGAGGACAGACGACGCAGAGTGCGTTCCCTGGAAAATGATGCGGCCCAAAGCGTCATAGACGGCGGGCAATACACATCGTTTACGGGCCCCGCTGCAAGAACAACATCGATTGCCCTGCAACTGAGTGGACAGCCCCAACATTTAGATCTACCATGCCAAACCAGTCCTCGGATCTGATTTGGTTTCCGATAATGGAAATTGTAAGCCTTTTGAACCTGGATCTCCTCAAAGAACAAGTCAATAGCCTTAGATCTAAAATTGGCCTCAGTCCAACATCCTCCTTTGGAACTAAAAAGTACCGGCTGTAACATCTGGACTTTCTATCTGGTAGGGGAACACTCTCTATGGCCCCTTAACTCCAGTAGAGTCTGTACCTCTTGTTCCATAACCCGAGCCTGTTCTGGAACCCCTGCGGTCGGTACGACCCCAACAAAGCTGGGAGGTCGGTAACCGAACTGCAGTCCGTACCCATATTTAAAAATATTCAGGACCCATAGAAATAATTGGAAGGCGTTGCCATTCTACAAAATCTACTAAGGGAACCAGCCCCTTGGGACCGGCCTCGGGTGTTTCTCGAGCACTATTCTCGACTTCCTGAAGCAGATGACCGGCAGGAAAAAGTCTAGAAAAATTTTGTGATCATAGTCGGTGCCCGGTTGCAAGCTCTTGGGGTGTGCGTTCGCTGGAAATCGATGTAGCCCGAAACGTTCAAAAACGGCGGGACAACATATATAGTTTTATATATATATATATATATATTTATTTATTTATATATATATATATATATATATATTTATTTTATTTATTTATTCATAAACCTGTCGACGACAGAAGTTACAGCGTCGGAGAACAGGCCAGAAGGTGATAGCGGAGCGTTCAGCAGAAAATATTTGTCTTCCCTTTTTTATACCAGACAAATTAAGCCACTGATGTCTCTCAACCATCATAACTGCTACAATAAGCTATGGTACGTTTAGTGCCATTATACGCCTGTAAAATCGTCTTAGAGTACAGGTGAAAAAGAGTGGGTTTTTTATTTTATTTTCCAGGAGAGTTCTTATCTCTTTATTTGTAAGATTGGGGAAAAACAGTTAGCCCGGCGCTGAGGTTGTGACCTGTGCTGCAGGAAACGCTCATCAAGCTTGCTTTCACTTGCGTTCCTTGCTCATCATGTGGCCAGCTAATGTTAAGTCTGGCCACAGCACGAGTCACAACCTCTACCAGCTCCTCATAGCTTTGGCCGTGAACTGGCGCGCCCAAATCACGGTCATCCGCATCAATACTGAGCACATCCACTTCCTCGGAAGCAGAGAGCTCAAGCATTGGGACCTGATCGTGGGCAGGAGAAGCCGCGATGCGGGCTCCTGTACCATTCTCAGGGGCTACGGGATCCTCAGACGAAGAATGAGAAAGTGCTGCAGCAATCTCATTCTCATCTGTAAGATCCCGCTGCGAACCCCGCGATCTCAATCGTCGCGCCGCCTCAACGGACGCGGGACCAGAACCATGGGGAACACGAGCCTGACCGTGCTCATCAAAGCACGCCAGCCGGGAGCGCAGCACTCTAATAGGAAGTGCTTCACAGTCTGCACAAACAGCTCCCTCAAGAGCTGCTTGTGCATGCTGTGCTCCCAAACAATTCACACACAAAGCATGTGTGTCCCCACCCGTAATAAAACGAGGGCAAGGATGCACACATCTTTTAAATTGTTCGCTGGCCATTCTGATCAACTGATTGACAAACAACACCAAATAAGACAGACAGTTTCAACACAGAGCGCTTGCTGAAGAGCGAAAGCTAGTGTGTGTTGTGACAGTGTCACTTTTATACTTCCGGGTATGCCGTCACATGTTACGTCATGACGCAACACCAATCAGGATTGGATTAGTTTCATTCATATTTCAGAGGCGCACACTTAGGGAGCGTCCCCAACGTGTCGATTCTCGACGCAGTGTAGAGTTCCCTCGAAAGGGAACTAGACGTTTTTCGAATTTCGTGAAGAGAGAGAGCACAATTACGTACAGAAAAGCCTCCAGAGCGTCGGCGCACTGAAGCGTTTTTTTTTTTATTTAGTTCAAATATACTATCAGATTTAATGTTATACCTTGACAAACTATACATCATTAAAAAGATATAAGACTCAAGATTCAGTATTTGACCACTATTGTATTCTGAGAAACTTATAGTGACAGTTATGTCTTAATTTGTGTCAGGAGTTATGAAATGAAAAAAATGAGTCGATACCTTTAATATGAATTATGAGCGTCAGCTGGTCCATTCATAAAAAACACTCCGTGCTGTCGTCATGATAGCGATTCACAAAACAACGTCCCTGAGGGCTTTTAGCTCAACAATGTGCAGATGTGGAGAAATATTGATATATTCTCATAGATTCACATCATATTTCTATAGACAGGAATAATATTTATTGAATTTATACCCAAATGCGTCGATGTAATCATAATGATCGCTTCTTACTGAGATGTGCTGTGTTTTCCATTCATACCAATGGCATGGGGGCGCTATTATGTCCAATAAAAGTCCATATATGGATCATGAAGAAGACCCATAGTCATGTGACATTCCAGGACGTCACTGAGTGATACAGAAAGTACAGAGATCGCTGTAACATGCAGATAAAGATGTTTTGAAGACAATAAACATGATTGCAATGATATTTGAGTTACCTGTGTTCTTCAAGCCATGCCAGGTATTTCATAATAATAGATTATATTTATAATGTAATGCTAATCGATATAGATTTCATCATCGTTCAGAACACTAAATAATACATTTTCTGTCTGATTTTTTTTTTATCTGAAGCCAAGTTAGATCACAGAAGATTATTTAAAACACTAGACTTGCGTTATATAGTGAGTTTGGAGCGCAAACATAGTTTTAATCTCATAAATGGTCGTGTATTGATGGTGTGCTAAGCTAACATGCTAGCGAGCCCAGGCGCACCTGCCACGAGCAGTTATTGTTTTATGATTTTTTTCTAAATAGGAATGCTTACTGAAATGTTTCAGTGCATTTGATACCAGTTTCAAATATTTAGTGAGAACTTTGATAAAAGAAATTAGGGTTTGAAACCCTATGAATAGCTTGTGAATAGCCAGTCGATAGTAGCTATAATGCAGACAAAAGAAATGCATATTTAGAGCCATAATAACCAGTCTGGAGAGGTGTAAATGTGTGCAGGGGAGACTGAGACTGAATGGGGCACCACAAAACAATAGAGACAATAGACTGAATAGATGACTCAGAAGATGACTAAACATCAGTTTGCTAATAGAGTCTAATCAAAATAAAGTAATTTGACATGATCTTGAAAAACATTGAACTAAATACAGAGCTTTATACTTATCATTTTCAGATTTTAAATATAAAATGGTCAGACATGTGGCTTTAGCTGCAGTGCATTTCTAGATTGCTCCAGGGCCAACTTCAATTTTATTTTCATGAAGATGTTTCATAAAAATAAATTTCTAATAACTTTACAAAACTTTGAAGCTATTTAAAATTGTTTTTTTCATTATGACAATAATTAATTCTACATTTACAATAAACAACCAGGTGTCAGCTTTCAAATGAGATCATACTTGTGCTTTTAGTGCAAAGGGTTCATGAACTGTATCTGTTTTAGTTTGGGTATGTCATTTCTGGGGATTTTTCAAAAGTGGGCTTGAAGCTTAACAGGTTAAAAACTACTAGATCTGCTTATTTTTCGACTCTCTTAGAAGAAAACAAACACAACCCTAGGTATTTATTTGACACAGTGGCTAAAATAACAAGAAATAAAGCTTCTACTTCTCAAGTTTCCATAGAGCATAGCAGTAATGATTTTATGAACTTCTTTACTTACAAGATTGATAATATTAGAGAGAAAATTATAACTATGCAACCATCTACTACAGTATCGCATCAGGCAGTGCATTATAGTCTCCCTGAGAAAAAAATCCATTCATTCGTTGCAATAGGAGAGAAAGAATTGTCTAATCTCGTTAAATCATCTAAATCAACAACATGTATGTTAGACCGGATACCTACTAAGATACTGAAAGTAATGCTTCCAGAGGTCATAGATCCTCTTCTTAATATCATTAATTCACCTTTGTCATTAGGATATGTACCGGAAACCGAAAGCTGGGTATTATTAAACCTCTTATTAAAAAAACGCAACTTGATCCTAGATAATTAGTCAATTACAGGCCGATCTCAAAACTACCCTTTTTGTCGAAGATACTAGAAAAAGCAGTATCCTCACAACTATGTTCCTTTTTAGAAAGAAATGCTATCTGTGAGGATTTCCAGTCAGGATTTAGACCGTATCATAGTACTGAGACTGTTCTCATTAGAGTTACAAATTATTTGCTCTTATCATCAGATTGTGGTTGTATCTCTCTGTTAGTGTTACTTGATCTTATTGCTGCATATGATACCATTGACCACAACATTCTTTTAAATAGACTCGAAAATTATGTTGGCATTAGTGGAATTGCATTAGCATGGTTTAAATATACATACTTATCTGACATTTACAAGTTTGTAGCAGTAAATGAAGAAATGTCTTATCGATCACAAGTTCAGTATGGAGTACCGCAAGGCTCATTACTAGGACCGTTGCTGTTCACTCTGTACATGCTACCCTTGGGAGATATCATTAGGAAGCATGGGATTAGTTTTCACTGTTATAACGATGATACTCAGCTCTATATCTATTCGTGCCCCGACAAAACTTGTCAACTAAAGAAATTAACGGAATGCAGCTGATATAAAAATTTGGATGACTAGTAATTCCCTATTACTTAATTCTGAAAAAAAAGCTTAGTTTGCTGAGTTTCTAATGCTTACAAACTAGAGCTGGTCCAAAACGCAGTAGCTAGAGTTTTTACTAGAACCAGGAAGTATGACAATATAAGCCCGGTTCTGTCAACACTGCAATGGCTCCCTATTAATTATCGTATACATTTTAAAATATTGCTGATTACTTACAAAGTACTTAATGGTTTAGCTCCCCAGTACTTGAGCGAGCTCTTAACGCATTATAGTCCTTCACGTCTATTGCGATCTCAAAACTCTGGCCAGTTGATTATACATAGAATATCAAAATCGACTGCTGGCGGTAGATCCTTTTCCTATTTAACACCTAAACTCTGGAACAGTCTTCCCAATATTGTCCGGGAAGCAGACACACTCTGTCAGTTTAAATCTAGACTAAAAACACATCTCTTTAACCTGGCATACACTGAAATCAGCTGGATCCAGGCCGTATCCAGATCAGATGGTGGACCTGCGCCTAGACACGACCACAACGCATGATGTAGTCAGCCGGATCAGGGCCGTATCCAGATCAGATGGTAGACTTGGGCCTAGACACGACCACAACGCATGATTTAGTCAGCCGAATCGGGGCGTACCCGGACCAGATGGAGGATCTGCACCTAGACAAGACCACAACGCATCCCTGAAGTGTCAGCAGAGATTGTGTTGGGCAGATATGGTGTTTTGCGGTAGGTAGTATGCCATACGGAACCGTTGCCACTGAACCTACTTTAACAAAGACAGTGGGGCTCGACAGCCTTAGTCAAACGGGTTGGCGCGTATGGTTGGGTTGCGGAGAGATTGTGAGATTGTGGTTAGGTCACATGTGAACTACGAGGAAGGAGCAACCTCAGCAGCAGGAGGGATGTAAAGGTCAGTAAGCTGGGCTGAGTTGAGTGGGGGACGGAGGGGGGTGACTCTGGGACTCAGAGTCACTGTCGAGCCCTCTTGAGGTGTCGTGGGTTAGTCGACGAAACACTGAGGACGGAAGGTGCCCACTTGAAGACCCTTGAGATGTCCCCTACTCGGCTCAATCCAGACGGTTGTCGTGCTGGTCCACTGGGGAGACCACACTGTAGTTGCAGCCGTTGTGTGTGCTGACGCGCCCAAGTACACTGCAGCCGTAAACGTTGGACAGAAGGAGATTCACATCACCATATGGAAGGAAGCGTAAATGGATGGAGAAGCGTAGGTTACTGTAAAGCTACGTCTTAGTTTGTACTTATCTTGGCGAAAGCCGAGTACAAATCAGCATGAAGTTTTAACATCTACTCTCGTGTAATGGAAATCTTAACAAGACTCTCATTGAAGGCCTCATCAACACGACAGCCATCAGCACTGATCCTCAACAAACCTGTCTCCATCCCGGTGTGATGACTCTGATCTTCAACCAGATGGAACTGGATAATATTCTGATTAATCCAAACCAATCTGACTTCTGACCTACAGTATAATGTTGCCTGAATCATAATCATACACTATTCGTTCATTGGCCAGAGGAGAACTGGCTCCCTGACTGAGCCTGGGTTCTCCCAAGGTTTTTTTCTCCATTCTGCCACCTGATGGAGTTTTGGTTCCTTGCCACTGTCACCTTTTTCCACCTTTGTTGCCATTGGCTTGGCTTGCTTAGTTGGGGACATTAAATTTAACATTTAATTTAATATTCAACAATAATATTGATCTGCCTGCATTGACACTATACAAGAACAAGAATTGAACTGAGCTGGATGATGACATCACGGTTTACTCCAGAGCAGATATATACAGGTCCTTCTAAAAAAATTAGCATATTGTGATAAAGTTCATTATTTTCCATAATGTAATGATAAAAATTAATTTTAGATTCATTGCACACCAACTGAAATATTTCAGGTCTTTTATTGTTTTAATACTGATTATTTTGCCATACAGCTCATGAAAACCCAAAATTCCTGTCTCAAAATATTAGCATATCATGAAAAGGGTCTCTAAACGAGCTATTAACCTAATCATCTGAATCAACTAATTAACTCTAAACACCTGCAAAATGATTCCTGAGGCTTTTTAAAACTCCCAGCCTGTTTCATTACTCAAAACCGCAATCATGGGTAAGACTGCCGACCTGACTGCTGTCCAGAAGGTCATCATTGACACCCTCAAGCAAGAGGGTAAGACAGAAAGAAATTTCTGAACAAATATGCTGTTCCCGGAGTGCTGTATCAAGGCACCTCAGTGGGAAGTCTGTGGGAAGGAAAAAGTGTGGCAAAAAAACGCTGCACAACGAGAAGAGGTGACCGGACCCTGAGGAAGATTGTGGAGAAGGACCGATTCCAGACCTTGTGGGACTTGCGGAAGCAGTGGACTGAGTCTGAAGTAGAAACATCCAGAGCCACCGTGCACAGGCGTGTGCAGGAAATGGGCTACAGGTGGCGCATTCCCCAGGTCAAGCCACTTTTGAACCAGAAACAGCGGCAGAAGCGCCTGACCTGGGCTACAGAGAAGCAGCACTGGACTTTTGCTCAGTTTTGCATGTCATTCGGAAATCAAGGTGCCAGAGTCTGGAGGAAGACTGGGGAGAAGGAAATGCCAAAATGCCTGAAGTCCAGTGTCAAGTACCCATAGTCAGTGATGGTCTGGGGTGCCATGTCAGCTGCTGGTGTTGGTCCACTGTGTTTTATCAAGGGCAGGGTCAATGCAGCTAGCTATCAGGAGATTTTGGAGCACTTCATGCTTCCATCTGCTGAAAAGCTTTATGGAGGTAAAGATTTCATTTTTCAGCACGACCTGGCACCTGCTCACAGTGCCAAAACCACTGGTAAATGGTTTACTGACCATGGTATTACTGTGCTCAATTGGCCTGCCAACTCTCCTGACCTGAACCCCATAGATAATCTGTGGGATATTGTGAAGAGAAAGTTGAGAAACGCAAGACCCAATACTCTGGATGAGCTTAAGGCCGCTATCGAAGCATCCTGGGCCTCCATAACACCTCAGCAGTGCCACAGGCTGATTGCCTCCATGCCACGCCGCATTGAAGCAGTCATTTCTGCAAAAGGATTCCCGACCAAGTATTGACTATTGAGTGCATAACTGAACATAATTGTTAGAAGGTTGACTTTTATTTTTGTATTAAAAACACTTTTATTGGTCGGATGAAATATGCAAATTTTTTGAGACAGGAATTTTGGGTTTGCATGAGCTGTATGCCAAAATCATGAGGATTAAAACAATAAAAGACCTGAAATATTTCAGTTGGTGTGCAATGAATCTAAAATATATGAAAGTTTAATTTTTATCATTACATTATGGAAAATAATGAACTTTATCACAATATGCTATTTTTTTAAAAAGGACCTGTATATATATATATATATGGGCATGTTAAAGAAATGGCTTGTCTATATAATAAACCATAAATAACAGTGCTTTGCATCTGCGGCTTAAATGTGTTTCACTTGGCATCCAGTGTTGTGCAATATGGTTTTAAAAACTCATTATTGCCCCTTATTGTTTGCATAGCTGGTGTCCAGTGCATTTTTTGTCATATAAAACCATGCACATGTACTTATGACAGCTGTGAAGTTACACTATAAAACAGCAGTGAAGTTTATTTCAACCCAGAGAGACTTGACATTCACTCCTCAGGTGACTTACTCTTCTTTTCAGTTTTATTCATTCATTCTGTGATATATAACAATTCCAGTGTTGCTATCAGTCAGTTGGGGTTATATGAAGGTGAGGTGGATTGGTTATTGCAGGGGTGTCCAATCCTGCTCCTGGAGTGCCACTGTCCTGCAGTTCAGCTCCAACCCCAATTAAACACATCTGAACCAGCTCACCAAGGTCTTAGGCATACTATACACTTCTAGGCAGGTGAGTTGAGGCAAATTGGAGCAATACTCTACAGGACAGAGCAATACTCTACAGGACTGAGTTTGGAAAAGGGTCTGAGCTCTTTTTTATTAATATTATTAATGAATTGACATAAAATTTTATTTGAAGCACATAACTAGAATTCTTGATGTAATTTTTTTCTGTCTTTAGATTTCAGTTGCGAAATTATTTATACATAATATTTGAGTTTTTTGACTGAGAAGACCGACCAGGAGAAAATGAACAACTCTGCAGTGAACTTCACCACACCTGAAACATTCACCAACCTCACATCTTCATTACTTCATGAAAGGGAAATGCTAGAAAGTTTTACATCAGGCTTCAATTTCATGTTTGGTTTTCTTATACACACCTATGTTTTGTGGCTCATCGTCAAAGGGACAGGAAGCAGCGTTGCATCAGATTTCTTCAACCTCAATCTCTCTGTTTGTGAGATCTTGTTCTCTCTGAATTGTTTATTAAGTATAGTGGTAAATGCCATAAGATTTAAAGGATTCACAACATTACCACCATTTTTACAAGGACTTGCATTCACTGGTCGTCCTCTGTTTCAGTGTCTGATCTGTGTTGAGCGTTACCTGGCAGTGGTTCATCCTGTAACCTTTCTGAAGTACAAACCTCTCAGATATAGAGTGATCTGCTGCACTGCGGCCTGGATAATTATTCTTGGCTCTTGTTTGTTCTGCCTGTTTTCATCCATCTCAAATACGTTTTATATATATTCATGGTTTTTCTCCATTCAGTTGCTACTTTTCCTCTCCATTCAGTTGTTTTGCCTTTTGGTCATCCTTAAATCTCTGAAGCAGTCAGGACCAGGAGAGAAAAGAAGAGAGAGAGAGGAGGAAAGCCACATGAAGAGAAGAGCGTTTATTATTATTCTAATAACTACAGTGAGCATGATTATCATGCTTGTTCCATATACTATTACTGGACTTGTCACTGCTGTGAAACAATTTTATTCAGCTCTTTGGTTTATTAGTTTTATGTGTTTTATGCTGGCTGGTTTTGTACAGCCTGTTCTTTACCTGCACCGGACTAGGAAACTATCCTGCCTCTTTTCCTTCATAAAAACTAAAATAGTTATAATTTGTTGAGCTAGGCTACTAAGCGCCAACAAAAGTGCGTTTGATCTAACTCTAAACTACATACTCCTGGTTTCACAGACAAGGCTTGACTAAATGCATGTTTATTTAACTGAAATCAACTTGCACTGATACATCTTAAAATATGTTAGTGTCATTGTTTTGCCTCAAGATGCACACCAGTATTTTCTTTTCTAAGGCAGGTTAAAAAAAGCTACATAAATGTCCTAATTGAACTAAGCCCTAATCCTGGCTTATTCTAAGCCCTGTCTGTGAAACCAGGCCTTTATGTTAAATCAGTCATTTTATTTATTTCTTTTTTGGCTCTGTATTTTCACATTCATAGTGAAGACTATAGTATGTTGTGTGATCAGATTGATTACCAGCCAGTTAGCTTCCCAGACCACATTATTTGTTGCAAATTTCCTTGTTTTTCTCTTCTGCACTTTTACTGGATTAGCGTAGTAGATAAGCCTATATTGTGTATAATAATGCACTAAAGGAAATACATAAGAAATGCTGGATGATTTGGTTAATTGTCTTTGTGATGTTAATACACGTTTCAGTTTATTGAATTTGACATTTGTACATCTGTGCTGAGAATAAATGTTTTTTTTTTCTTTAATTTTTTTATTCATTTATTGTAATATGGTGATGTGAGCTTGGAAAATATCGAATGACTTAATATTTCCAGTCCAGTTGCTGAATAAAAAGATTTACTGTTTCAAAGCTATCTAAACTCTGCACTAAGGACATCTGCTGGTTATGGCCTTGTACTGTAAATGCAACGGGAACACATGAAAACAAAAGTTTTATTAAGCAACCGAAAGTGCAATTTATAATATAAGTAAATACTATTAAATATAAAATATATGTATGATAAGCAAAGTATTTGATTAATTTATAGCACAATCTATAGTATTTAGTGCATTTATAGTGCATTATTATACCTGAGTATTTTGAGCACAAAGGAAAGGTTATCAATGATGGAACAGATTTTGCAAGTGAGTTTAATTCCTTCTTTGTCAATGCCGGACCTAATATTGCGAAAAGTCTTGAAAAATCCAATCATGTAGAATGGTGTAGTAGTGCGACAGGAGGTAGTAGAATCTTACAGTCAATGTTTCTCAATGAATTTACCGGAACTGAAATCTTAGATATTGTGAGAAAGTGCAAAACTAAAACATCTTGTGATGGTGATGGAATAGATATGAGCATTGTAAAAAAAACTATAGATTGCATACTTCAACCTCTAACTTATATTTTCAATCTTTCTTTTAGTTCAGGTGTTTTCCCTCAAAAGATGAAGACTGCTAAGATAATACCTACCTACAATACCTACAGCTTCATTACAGCTTCTATACATAACCTTAATTGTTCCATATTTAACATATTGTATCGAAGTGTGGGGTAATGCTTGCACCAGTTATACAGAAAGGCTTTTCTTACTTCAGAAGAAAGCGATAAGAATTGTGACTTATAAAGGTTTACGAGACCACACAAACAAACTGTTTATAAAATTGCAGACCTTGAAATTAAAAGAGTTGGTCAAATTTAAAATACTACAAATTATGTGGAAAGTGAAAAATAATTTGGTGCCAATACATATTCAAAACAAATTCATGCTAATTACAGACAGTAAAAACAGAAGAAAAGGTAATTTTTGTGTACCATATTCACGCACCTCACAAAAACAAAAAGGGTTTCTTCCAATTGGGATCAATTTATGGAACTCTTTGGACATTGTGCAAAAAACATGTAACACGATTGTTCGATTAAAAAAAAATGTATAAAAAAAATGCTCTTAGAAAATACGAAGGCAGTGAAGCATAAGAACCAATGTTTGACAAATTTGAAATTGTTAATTATTTAGATGTGAAGTAATATTGTAGCCTACCTCGATAAAAAAAAAAAAACGGCGAGCCATCTGTTTTGTGTCAAGTAAGATTATTGAAAAAAGGGGCATGAAATTATAAGACTAGGTCTTCCTCATGCTCCTATTCAGCATTGAATGTTATTATTTTATTGTTGATGTGATTAATATTGTGTCTGTAATAACATCATGACTGAATAAAGAACTTGAACTGAACTGAACTGAACTGAAGTATTTTAAGAACTTTAGAAAATTCTACTAGTTTTAAAAATTCTGATAACTTATAAACTTAATCGGTTGCAATATAGGCTCATTTAATGCTGATTCATTGTGTAACACGCCTGAGTTATCCTCTAGCTTTACAGTTCTTACCCAGCGCTGTTCGGTGGGTTCTTGGCTTCGTTCTGTTAATCGGGTTATCACCACTGTAGGGAGGACACTGACAAGGACCTCCGGTGATTACAACACTTGAACCCTTAAACCCTTAAGTGAACCCTTAAATGTCACCTCCTACAATTGGTTCAGATCAAATCCTTAGTGTCCATTTTTAAATGTGTCATAGCAGTAACCAAGTAGTAGCTAAAATTCAGTTTAGCACACGGCCCAAAACACTAATTCACGAAAGAAAAGATTTGTAAAGGTTTCACACAGTTCTGATGAGTAAACTGTCTTATTTGTATCTTACCAACATCCCACCACTGTTGTAATGAATAAAAAGAAGACTTCTTTGTTTTGTGAACTTCCCAAAAATACTTAAATGATTCCTTAAAAATATATATAATTTGACAAGTTAGTATTAAAATGCCAGTATGCGCTTTTTGGTTCTCTTTCAAGGGAACTTGATCTGCATCGAAAGACAACCCTTTGGGGAACGCCTTCAGCGTGATGTGTCTGAAGCCTGTATGGAACTAGTCCAGTCTCCATTGGTGTTGCGTCATGACGTCACTTGTGACGTGACGTCACATGTGACAGCGATTCGGAAGCTATAAAAGGATCCGCTCCCGCCTGGCCCTGTTCGATGAGACAGTTTGGTTACTACATAAGCATTGGTGGAAAATGCTCGGGTCGGGCTGGTGCATGCCTGCACACGATGGGGATTATGCAGGCATACCAGGCCGACCTCCTGAAAGAAATGGAAGACAGTGAGGAGGTTTCCCTTGACGACTTTAAAGAACGCGGCAGACTTGTCTCTCCGTGCTACCAAGGAGACGGCCCGTGCCATCGGCCGCTCCATGGCAGCATTGGTAGCCACGGAGAGGCACCTGTGGCTGAACCTGTCGGGCATTGGAGAGAAGGACAGGGCCTTCCTCCTCGATGCCCCGCTTTCACCTTTTGGCCTCTTCGGCGACGCAGTCAATACTGTCGAGAGGGTTCAGGAGGCGAAGCGACAGTCAGTAGCTTTTAAACAGCTGATCCCCTACCGTCGCTCAAGATCTCGTGGGTCTGCTGCCAGGGAGCAGCCCCACCAGTTAGCCGCCAGCTCCTCGCGTTGCCTCTCGAGCCCCCCCACAAAAGGCCTGGCGTCCGAGACAATACTCTCAGCCGAAGTCCTCCAAACCAAAGGCAGATCTAAGGACTGTCATTCAGGCTGAAGGCTTTGGTGAAGAGGCCCTGACATGATGCTCAGGCCTTTGAGCCCTAACACAGTGATACCATCAAACTCTTTTGCCCGGTCAACAGCATTTTTCAAATCGCTGTGAGTTTTCTTGTAAAAAAGCAACATATATATTATATATTGTAGCTCTTTTTCTAGAATCTCTTGCAACATTAACATTCAAATACATGTATTTCACTAATACATAACAAAAAATTAAATAAAAACCACTCAAAAAGACAAAAAAAACATAAGGCATCCTACTTTTAGAGTTAATAGAAATCATTATTCAAGACAGTATTGAGATTCCTCACAATTTTCTTCAGTCGATACACTTCTTTGTTAGTGAAGCAACTCTCTGCCATTAGGCTTCTTGCTTTTTCAACGAACTGTTTGATATCAGGAAAATATTCCTGCACGCGCACACCTCTTTTATTTTTAGTTGATCTAAGGAATAACTTAATATTATCAAGCTCATACTTCCAACCAATAAACTCACCCTGAGGAAGTCACACTAGAGTCAGAAGACCCACCATCACTCTCTATATCCTGATCCTCATCCTCTTGCTCTTCATTTTTTTTTATTTTTTTTTACTTATTTTGGCATCAAATACTTTATTACTTTTCTTCCTTTTCTGAGGCATTTTAAAAATAGTTTGCTCTTCCTCCACACAATCCATCTCACGTGTCTTGCAACAACACTGAATTATTCTCTAAAGCACTATACTTTTGCTCATCTCTTTTGTTGTCAGAAAATGGTGCCAAGCTTGCTAAATCCTTTTTACCAGCATCTGAATGTGTTTCTGTGTGTGCCGTACATGAGTGCTCATGGTGCAATGAGGCCGACCCAACAACATTCTCACCGTGAACACCTGTAGCCGTCCCCGGCAATACCTCCCCGGCAACACCAGCCACACCACCTTCAGCATATTCTCTTTCACTACATTTGCCTCCTTTTCAGGACAATTGCGAATGAATAAATAAAATAAATGCCCAGATTTAACACAACCAAAAACACTTAGACTTTGTGTTAGTGACAAAAAAATACATAATCAAAATGATCAATTCTAAAATTGAGTGTCATGTCTAGCTCATACCAATATACCAATATTCCATACCGGGATAAAGCCTGTGTTAAAATTTCATCACTTACAAATGTTTGAACATTTGACAAATTGACTCGCTTAGCTGGCAATAAAAGGGGAAGAACAGGGACAAATTGACCACCATTAACTATTCGGTGTTCGACTACTTCATTGACTTTATCTACACACTATCAAGAAACATCACGATGGCACTATTCATTCTGGAGGTGGATAACACGCTCTCATGCCCCACAACCTCACCAATAGCCAGACAACATTTGTCCACACTCAACTCGGCGGCCACCTTAACCGCACGAAGCGAACTCAAAACCTGCACGTGTGGGGCCGACATGCTTCCCCTATAAAGTGGATTGCAAGTGGCCCAATGTTATTTGTGTTACGCTGGCTGATTATGTTCCGCCTGTTTTTTATCTGCATCGGACTGGGAAACTTGTCTTCAGTTCTCAAAAAAACAGCAATTGACTAATCATTATTTCTATTTAGTAGTTTGTTTTTGTTGTTGTTTTTTTATTGGATGTGACAATTAAAAATGACAGTTTATGATGCAAGTTTGGCACTCAGTCATTGACTGTTCTGTTTATTTAAAGAAGTCCATGTGAATTTACCTATTCTTTGTGTGTCTATCTCATATGGTAAAGGAAATGACTGTGATTAGTTTGGGATTTAAAAAAAAAATATTTATTTGTATTCATTATTATTGAAATAAAACTATGTTTGACTCATGATCACCCTTTTTAAGGCATTAAATTATTTTACTGAACCTGAAATGCATACATTATGTAAGTGAGCAATTTGGACTCAGTACAACAGCATCAAATTTATGTTGATTGTTTAAGATTGTTTAGTTGTCAGACAGACAAAATCCTTGTTCTTGTCTACTGTCTCGCTTTAGTCTTCCTCAATGGATACATCTGATCAACATGGGGTTAGTTTGTGAGCACATGTAATGACCAAATTGTTCAGTGTGTGTTTGTCAAATAAAAGGAATTAATCTCTGACACAGTCACTTATTTCCATGTTCCAGGTGTTCAATGCGTTAGTGAAGCTTAAATTATTATCAGAAACACGTTGAAACACATTTTTCTTTAATGAATGGGAAATGGAAAATATAGGCCTACTGGAAACAAACATTTTCTCCCTAACTTGATGTTTTTAATTGAATTTCTATTATGTAGGCTAAATATAAAAATGTTACTTGCAAGCTTTTGTCCATCCTTATATTTTATTGATTTATTATTGAAATTAGGTTTGGAAACAGTGCCTTATTTTGTGTGATTAATAATGGCTGTATAAAATTGTCACACTCGTGTTTCAGACAGGAAGGCGAAGACAGAGGGATCAAGTTAATAAAAAAGTTGAATCACAATACCACAGGCAGGCAGGCGATGACAAACAACCGCAACCGGACAGGGAATGAAGGCAAGGGCACAACAAACATAACAAACATAAACAAGATGATTAACAGAACACAGCTGGTACAAATGAACTAAGAATGACCACGGTGACCATGGTAACAAAGGAGAGGCAGGAAAACTGAACAAAGGAAAACGTTTTGGGTTCTGACTATAACCCTTGTTCCCTGAGAAGGGAACGAGACACTGCGACACTGCATGCCTCTAGTTGAGTGAGCCCTCACGGCTAAAGGTGAAGGCAAGTCGCGCACCTTGTAAGCCTCAGTAATAGCCTGAACAATCCAATTACTAATAGTTTGCTTGGATGCCGGGAGCCCCTTCTTAGGTGACCCAAAACATACTAATAATTGGTCCGACCTTCTCCAAGAAGAGGACCTCTCAAGGTACACGCTCAAAGCTCTGACGGGGCAGAGCAAATGAAGCTTCTCTTCTTCTGCCGACAAATGAGGTGGAGGATGGAATGCCTGAAGGACTGTAGACCGAGCCGTATTAGATGGAACTTTAGGCACGTAGCCCGGACTCGGGTGCAAAAAGGCCTTCACTCTGCCAGGGGCAAACTCCAAGCAAGCTGGTGTTACTGCCAGGGCTTGGAGATCTCCCACCCTCTTAAGTGAGGTAATAGCCAAGAGAAATACCACTTTTAGCGTTAAGTCCTTAGGCGAAGCCGACTGCAAAGGTTCGAAGGGGGCCAGGGATAACCCTTCAAAAACTATTGCCAGGTCCCAGGTAGGAACCCTGGACCTGGTTGCCGGTCTCATCCTCCGAGTACCACGGAGAAAACGAATGACCAACTGGTGCCTCCCCAGAGGCCCATTTCCCTCCCCGGAAAGCCGCAATGGCAGCCACGAACACCTTAAGTGTGGAAGGGGAGAGACCCGCAGAGAGACGATCTTGAAGAAACTCCAGAACTGAAGCCACTGGGCAGTTAAATGGATCTAACTCCTGTTCTCTACACCAAGTGGAAAATACATTCCACTTGAGGCCATATAATCTCCTAGTAGACGGAGCCCTAGAGCTAAGTATGGTTTCAACCACTCCGGCTGATTTAGGTACTGAACCCCCTCAGAGGCCAGACCCACAGCTTCCACAGCTCTGGGTGAGGGTGGAAGACTGTGCCCTCCGCCTTAGACAACAGATCCCTCCTCAGAGGAATCTGCCATGGCGGAGCTATCAGGAGTGATATTATGTCTGAAAACCAAACTCGGGTCGGCCACATTGGGGCAACCAGAATTAGACTGATGCCCTCTTGACGGACCCTCTCCAGCACTCCCGGAAGAAGAGCGATCGAGAGGAAATGCGTACAGGCGAAGCCTCGGCCAGGCCTGAACCATGGCATCCAACCCCAGTGGGGCTGGATGTGAGAGGGAGAACCAAAGTGGACAGTGGGACGTCTCTCGAGACGCAAATAGATCCACTTCCATCGGTCCAAACCTCTCCCATATTAACTTCACCACCTCTGGGTGAAGTCTCCATTCCCCGGGCCTCAGCCCCTGCCTCGACAGGATGTCTGCTCCCTGATTCTGAACCCCCGGAATATATTGCTCTGATAGACAGTATTTTCCCCTGGGACCAAAGAATAATCTGATGCGCCAGTCTGCACAGAGGGCGCGATCTGAGTCCCCCTTGTCGGTTCAGATAGGCTACCACTGACGTATTGTCTGATCGTACTAAGACATGGTAACCTTTGAAGTCTGGGAGGAAGCTCCTCAAAGCCCTGAACACAGCCATCATCTCTAGACAGTATATATGCCAAGAATGATGATGGTCCTGCCACAGACCCCTTGCAAAGCGGCCGTCCATGACCGCGCCCCAGCCAGTGAGGGAGGCGTCTGTCGAAACGGTTTTCCGGCGACATGACACTCCCAACACTGGCCCTTGGGATAGGAACCAAGGTTTCTTCCATATTTGTAGAGAACGAAGGCATCTGCGCGTTACTCTGATCACACGAAACGGATTCCCCTTGGGAGAAAACCCCTTGGTTTTTAACCACCACTGAAGGGGCCTCATGTGTAGAAGGCCCAAAGGAATGATGTTGGATGCCGCTGCCATGAGGCCCAGCATTCTGTGAAATTGCTTTACCGTGATGGCCTGGCCTAGCTTTAACCTGGATACCATCGCCATAATTGACTCGATACGTGCGGGAGACATTCGTGCCTGCATCGTAATCGAGTTCCACACGACTCCCAAAAACATCGTGCACTGGGATGGTTCTAGCACACTCTTCTTTGTACTGAGTCTCAACCCCAATTTCTGAATGTGGCCAAGGACGACATCTCGATGCCGAACTGCCATCTCTCGAGACTGAGCCAGAATGAGCTAGTCGTCGAGATAATTCAACATACGAATGCCTTAAAGTCTCAGTGGAGCAAGAGCTACATCCATACATTTGGTGAATGTGCGGGGAGAGAGTGCTAGGCCGAACGGAAGAACCCGATATTGGTAAGCTTCGCCCCCGAAAGCGAACCTCAGGTATCTCCTGTGACATGGAAGGATGGAGATGTGAAAATAGGGGTCCTTTAGATCTATCGTGACAAACCAGTCCTCGGATCTGATCTGACTCACGATTGCAGGAATGGTTAACATTTTGAACCTGAACCTCCTCAGAGACCGGTTCAAAACCCTGAGATCTAAAATTGGCCTTAACCCCCCATCCTTCTTTGGAACTATAAAGTACCGGCTGTAAAACCCGGACTCCCTGTCTAAAGGATGAACACGTTCGATGGCTTCCTTTAGCAGCAGAGTCTGTACTTCTTGTTCCATCACCTGAGCCTGCTCTGGGACCACTGTAGTCTGCACCACTCCAGAGAACTTGGGGGGGCGGTGCACGAACTGCAGTCTGTACCCTGATTCTATTATATGCAGGACCCATGCAGATATGTTGGGAAGATGATACCATGCCTCTACAAAATCTACTAGGGGTACCAGCCTCTCGAGACTGGCCTCTGGTGTTTTTCGAGCATCTTTCTCGACTCCCTGAAGCGGAATACCGGTAGGCTGTAGTCGATACGGTTCTTGTGACCATAATTGATGCTTTTTCTTTGTTAGAATATTTTCGCTGGAAAGAGATGCGGCCCGAAGCGTCGTTGACGGCGGGCAACACACATCGTTTCCTAGAGGGCTCCGCTGCGAGAACAACCTCGGTTGCCCTGCAGCGGAGGGGACAACCCTCAGAGGTCCTACCACTACGGTTAGGACCTCTTTCCCGAAACCCTCTTAGCCTGAATGACGTCCCTCAGGTCGCCTTTCTGGCTGGAGGACTTCGATTTCTGAGAGCGTTTCCTCTGTTGCCAAGCTCCAGGAGGAGGGGCTCTAGAGGAAACACTCTCTCTCTGCTCTGCCCGGTGTGAGGAGCTGGATGACGGCTGGGGCTGATCTCTTGGCCCCACCCTACTCGATTTAGACTTCGCCTTACGGGGGAGGTACTGCTGGAACGCCGCAGATTGTTTCTTTGCCTCCTGAAACCTGTCGACGACCGAAGTAACGGCGTCGCCGAACAGGCCAGAAGGCGAAAGCTGCGCATCCAGCAAAAAGGACCTATCCTTCTCTTTAATTCCAGATAAGTTCAGCCACAGATGTCTCTCCGTGGCCACCATAGCTGCCATAGAGCGGCCAATAGCGCGAGCCGTCTCTTTTGTGGCCCAGAGAGACAGATCTGTGGCTTTTCTCAACTCGGCCTGGTATGCCTGCAAGATAGCCATAGAGTGCAGACATGAACCAGCCCGACCTGCCGCCATGTAAGCCCTGCCTATTAATGCAGATGTCTCTCTGCAGGGCTTACTAGGCAGCGCAGGGGTTTTTAGGGAAGATGCCGACTCAGGGGAAAGATAACCCGCTAGAGCCTCCTCCACATTAGGCATCTTCCCATAACCCATGTCCCGTGCCCCCATAACATTACTATAATCCACCATACTGGGATTGGAGACACGGGACGAGTGCGGCTTATCCCACGATCTCGAGATCTCTTTGTGGAGATCGGGGAAAAACGGCAAACCCCGGCGCTGAGGTTGTGACCTGTGCTGCAGGAAACGTTCATCAAGCTTGCTTCTCACTTGCGTTCCCTGCTCATCATGTGGCCAGCTGATGTTTAGTCTGGCCACAGCACGAGTCAAAACCTCTACCAGCTCCTCATATCCTTGGCCGTGAACTGGCGCGCCCAAATCACGGTCATCCGCATCAATACTGAGCACATCCACTTCCTCGGAAGCAGAGAGCTCAAGCATTGGGACCTGATCGTGGGCAGGAGAAGCCGCGATGCGGGCTCCTGTACCACTCTCAGGGGCTACGGGATCCTCAGACGAAGAATGAGAAAGTGCCGCAGCAGTCTCATTCTCATCTACCAGATCCCGCTGCGAACCCCACGATCTCAATCGCCGCGCCGCGCCGCCTCAACGGACGCGGGACCAGAACCATGGGGAACGCGAGCCTGACCGTGCTCATCGAAGCACGCCAGCCGGGAGCGCAGCACTCTAATAGGAAGTGCTTCACAGTCTGCACAAACAGCTCCCTCAAGAGCTGCTCGTGCATGCTGCACTCCCAAACAATTCACACACAAAGCATGTGTATCCCCACCCGTAATAAAACGAGGGCAAGGATGCACACACTTCTTGAATTGTTCGCTGGCCATTTCTGATACAACTGAGTGACAAACAACACCAAATAAGACAGACAGTTTTCAACACAGAGCGCTTGCTGAAGAGCGAAAGCTAGTGTGTGTTGTGACAGTGTCACTTTTATACTTCCGGGTATGCCGTCACATGTTACGTCACGACGCAACACCAATCAGGATTGGATTAGTTTCATTCATACTTCAGAGGTGCACGCTTAGGGAGCGTCCCCAAACTGTCGATTCTCGACGCAGTGTAGAGTTCCCTCGAAAGGGAACATGCGACTAATGAAAAAAAGGAGGTTTATTATTATTATTATCATCAATTTGACTTCAGACATTGGAATAAACAAACGTACCATTTTTTTTAGGCCCATCGCCTTACTTGTTGTATTGTTAATAATAATAATTATAATTTAAAGTCATAAACATACTTTAATGGTCCAGGACAGCAATTTAAACATGAAAGCTTTCAAATTAAATATTATAAACAGTAGTAAACTGCACTGCTTTCTATAGAAACCCCCCAGAGAGGGCAATTTTTTTTTTTTTTTTTTTTTTTTTTGCTGTACTCATATGTCCTTGTAACATCTGTAAAGACAGTTTATAAAACTGCAGTTATATTTATAGACATCAGAGAGGACAAGCATTCACTCTTCAGGTGAAAAACTCTTTCATTTATTTACTTCTATTGTACTGAGCGGTAACACTTTACACTTTACATATGGAAACAATTAATTTCCTTGTTATTCAGAAAAAAAGTACAATATATTACACTATGGGTATTAAAAGGGCAGGCCTTAAGGTAGCCAATGATGTGCTGTTTTTAAATCACATGACATTTGAATGTCCCTCTAAAACTTTCTGTCCCACTCTCACCATCACATGGAAGACACCTGTTGAACTGCTCCAGAAAATGCTCTATTAACTTCATTTCTAAACATCTCTTCTCAAGGGGCTTTTTTTTTTTTGCAGCTTCTTTGATAAGTAAATTAGATATTTTACTCACAAATCAACTTTGTCTAACATATGATTAAATATCAATAATCATATATTTACATTGTAAATATCAATGTTTCCGTATGGCAACGCTGTACCATAATGGAATTGCAGTAATGTTTTTCCCCATTGGGATTTTGCTTTATACATACACTCACCGGCCACTTTATTAGGTACCCCATGCTAGTAACGGGTTGGACCCCCTTTTGCCTTCAGAACTGCCTCAATTCTTCGTGGCATAGATTCAACAAGGTGCTGGAAGCATTCCTCAGGGAGTTTGGTCCATATTGACATGATGGCATCACACAGTTGCCGCAGATTTGTCGGCTGCACATCCATGATGCGAATCTCCCGTTCCACCACATCCCAAAGATGCTCTATTGGGTTGAGATCTGGTGACTGTGGAGGCCATTTTAGTACAGTGAACTCATTGTCATGTTCAAGAAACCAATTTGAAATGATTAGAGCTTTGTGACATGGTGGAAGTAGCCATCAGAGGATGGGTACATGGTGGCCATAAAGGGATGGACATGGTCAGAAACAATGCTCAGGTAGGCCGTGGCATTTAAACGATGCCCAATTGGCACTAAGGGGCCTAAAGTGTGCCAGGAAAACATCCCCCACACCATTACACCACCACCACCAGCCTGCACAGTGGTAACAAGGCATGATGGTTCCATGTTCTCATTCTGTTTACGCCAAATTCTGACTCTAACATCTGAATATCTCAACAGAAATCGAGACTCATCAGACCAGGCAACATTTCTCCAGTCTTCAACTGTTCAATTTTGGTGAGCTCTTGCAAATTGTAGCCTCTTTTTCCTATTTGTAGTGGAGATGAGTGGTACCCGGTGGAGTCTTCTGCTGTTGTAGCCCATCCGCCTCAAGGTTGTGCGTGTTGTGGCTTCACAAATGCTTTGCTGCATACCTCGGTTGTAACGAGTGGTTATTTCAGTCACTGTTGCCCTTCTATCAGCTCGAACCAGTCTGGCCATTCTCCTCTGACCTCTGGCATCAACAAGACATTTCCGCCCACAGAACTGCCGCTCACTGGATGTTTTTTCTTTTTCGGACCATTCTCTGTAAACCCTAGAGATGGTTGTGCGTGAAAATCCCAGTAGATTAGCAGTTTCTGAAATACTCAGACCAGCCCTTCTGGCACCAACAATCATGCCACGTTCAAAGTCACTCAAATCAACTTTCTTCCCCATACTGATGCTCGGTTTGAACTGCAGGAGATTGTCTTGACCATGTCTACATGCCTAAATGCACTGAGTTGCCGCCATGTGATTGGCTGCTTAGAAATTAAGTGTTAACGAGCAGTTGGACAGGTGTACCTAATAAAGTGGCCGGTGAGTGTATATATATATATATAGTAGCATCAACATTATTTGAAGTGTTTATTGTAGTATAGTTGTATTTATGTACAAAATAATAACACATTGATTTTCTTTTTTTTTTTTTTTTGAAAATGAATACAGCAATATTTTACGGAAAGGGTAATAGGAAGAGTGCAGAGTTAATGTCCTTGCACACTGAGTCATAAAAAAAATCGGATTGGGTTCAATTTTCTCAGTTTTTCACATCCGTAGCAAGCATTTTGAATGGTGTTTTGACAATTCCGAGCAACCAAATGACGAATACGAAAAAACGCATATGAAAATTTCTGACTCAGTGTGCAAGGACCTTTAGCCAATTTTTTGGGAATGACAGGGATTAGGGTTAGTGTTAGGGTTATGATAGGGATCTACTTATTTTTGGTTTGCCTGAATTCCAAGTATATAAATCTATCAATTTCTAAAAGAAATGTGCATTTAAATAGAAAAGAAAAATCATAATTTTATAGAAAAACAACTTTTTTGACCATTTTCCATTGTGGTACAGCGTTGCCACAACATTTTCCTAAGTAACCCCTCACAAAAAAAAAAAAAAAAAAAAAAAATCTTATTTGATTTGTATGATTGAGGCTATTTCATGTAAGAAAAACTTATTTAAAAAAAAAGATTTCATGGTTAGGTTATAATGTATAGAATAGAGGGTTAAAATCAAAATGTGAAAGAGTGCACTGTGAACTAACATAAACAAACAACAGTAGACATTTTCATTAACTAATGTTAACAAATATTAATAAATACTTTAACAAATGTATTGTCCATTGTTAGTTATTAGTTAATACATAACTAATGTTAACAAATGAGACCTGAAGTGTTACCCTACTGAGCTATATATATATATATATATATATATAACAATGCCATTGTTGTTTTCAGTCAGTCATATTGTGGGTTATTATTGGCATGTTAGATACTGAAAAAAAGAAAAATTTAATTTTTAAATTAAACAGAGTTAACAATTTATTTAAAATTCAACATGTCATTTAATAAATTAAAGATGTGAAGAACTGCACACTAAGGTTACAAAATTAGAATCGTATTTCCTCGTGTGATTTAAACGACATCCATGGAGTCTGAACAATAATCTTAACCCTTGTATATTGACACTTTTTTCATAATTCACAATTACAAGGTTTTTTTTGGGGGGGGTTTTTTATAGGCATGGAATTAATGAATGGCTCTATAGTGAACATCACCACACCTGAAGCATCAACCAACCCCACGAAGTCTGCACACCGATTGATCATAGTCATTTTTGAGCTTCCACTTCATGTTAGGTCTGTTTACACACTCCTATGTTATATGGCTCATCGTCAGAGGAACAGCAAGTGGACTTGCATCAGAGTTCTTCAACCTCAATCTCTCTGTCTTTGAGGATGTTCTGTCTCTGAATTCTTTATTCGCTTTGTTGGCTATAAGATTTTCAAGCCTTACAATAATTTCACGTTTTTTAGTGGGACTTTCCACCACTGGTCGTCCTCTGTTTCAGTGTCTGATCTGTGTTGAGCGTTACCTGGCAGCATGGCCGTAGCCAGCTATGAGGTCACCGAGGTCCGGACCTCGGTCATTTTTTTTACATTCAAAAATAAAATGTCAAGCTCTCTGAATGATTAATTAGCAGTGTTTAAACCACCTCATATGAGTGTTTGCAATTCATGTTGCTGCGAGAAGCTGGCGCAGTGAACTGAACGGGGCTTGAGAGCGCGTTGTGAACGCGGGTGCAGCCTCCGTGTTGCCAGATCCACCTAATAGAAAGGTGGCAGTAGTCACCTGTTTTTCTGATTTAATGTGACACTTTAGGAAGTTATTAATGTGGGAAGGTTTAGTGATATATTAACCTTATTTCCAAAACACAAGCTTTGAACTTATTTCGGATTATTATTATTATTTTGTTTTGCTTGTTTTTCGTAGCAATATCTGGCAACATTTAACTGTCGGCATTAATACATTTAAAAAAAAAGAAGCTTATAGACAAACTGTAATTGCATAAAGCTACCACATTCGGTAAGACAAACGCAATGACAATCGATTATCTGTAAGAAATGTACAACACTATCAAAAACAATAGCATAAAACAGATCTGTATGTTAGCCTACAGAATGAAATTTGCCAAATAACTTACTGGCCAGCTGGAAGACGGCTCATGCTGTTTAGTTAACCTTTCACAAAGCCATCATAAAAACATTAATTAAAGCAGTGTTTCTCAACTAGCAATCTATTCAGTCAGCATATTTGTGTTTGATCTGTGTGAATTTCGTCCGAATTTGACGAGTGATTAAAAGATGGCTAATTCGTAACAGTTCGTACGACCTCACTCGTACGAATTAGTACGATTTTTGCTAAAACGTACATATTTGACGAGTTGCCCAATTCGTATGAATTCGTACGAATGACCCTGACCCCGCCCCTAAACCTACCCATCACGTGGGTTTAGACAAATCGTACAAATTCGTACGAATGAGGTCGTACGAATTCGTACGAATTAGCCATCTTTTAATCACTCGTCAAATTCGGACGAATTGGTCGTGAGATTGCGTTGAACTTGCTAGACCTACTTTTTCTTTGCACAAAACTCTCCAGAAAGTGCCATTTTGGTTTATTTTTCACAAAAAAAATCCCGGGGGGGCAAACCCTCGGACCCCCCTAGTGAGAGACTACCCCACACATAATTAAATCCAAATTTAACCCCTGTATATATATATATATATATATATATGCCAAATTCCATAAAAAAAAAGGGTCACAGCTTAATGTCCATTGGGAAATGTGGTTCCAATGGCCAAACCATTATTATAGCAAAATTCTTTACACAACACCCCGGACCTCACTAATTTTCAAACCCTGGTTACGGCCTTGCCTGGCAGTGGTTCATCCTGTAACCTTTCTGAAGTACAAACCTCTCAGATATAGAGTGATCTGCTGCACTGCGGCCTGGATAATTATTCTTGGATCCTGTTTGTTCTCCATGTTAATTTTAGTCTTTCTCAGTGAAATGGCACAGACGTGGTTCTATACTCTGCAGTTCCTCCTCTTCCTCTTCATTCAGATCTTTTTCCTTGTGGCTGTTCTTATAGCTCTGAAACAGTCAGGACCAGGAGGGAGAGAGGAGGAAAACCCCATAAAGAGAAGAGCATTTTATCTCATTCTGTTAACTACTGTTAGCTTGTCTATTATATATGTCCCAACCGCTACCGCAGGATTCCACAAGATTCTGACTAAAGGGTATATCCTAGGTCTCGAAATGAGTAGTCAAATTTGTTTTATTCTGGCTGGTATTGTTCAGCCTGTTCTTTTTTTGCACCGGAATGGAAAACTTCCCGTTATAACTTTGCTGCTAAACCTAAAATTATGTATAAAAAATTCAGTAACATGACCAAAATACATATTAATTGGTTAGTTTTGGCATGTGCATGCATGCTTCATCCGTGAAAGATTGGCTTTTTCCATTTAGTTCAAATAAAGTTAATTCAAATAATAGTTTAAAACATATAAGTAGCCTACACTGTAAAAAATAAATCTGTGAAATTTACAGTTAAAAATGGCAGCTGTGGTATAGCCAGAACCATAAAAAAAATATGGTAGCAACAGTTTAGGTTTTATGGATTTAACTTAAATTTACAGTTAAAAAAAAAAGACGGTATTTCATTAACTGACATAAGGACGTACAATGAGAGCACAAAAAGAATACTAAAAAAGACTAATCAGTTTGTTAGGCTACTTCAGACAGATGTCCTATCCTAACTCTAACCTCAAACAACTTATTATAAGGTGATGAACAGTGTTGTGCTCGTTACTCCAAAAAGCCAAAAACGTACTTTACTAATTTGTTACAATATGCGTTATTACACCCCACAAAATGTATCTTTGTCGCTGTATGTCACTATGTAGCCCACTATGAGAAAGTAGGTGGTCTGTGCTGTCGCTCTAATGAAGTTAAAATAAGTTAAAAGTAAAGCAAAGTAAATGAAAGCAGAATTTTAAAAAAGTTGGTGAACTATCCCTTTAAATATATTTGGCAAAATGATCCGATTCCAACTGTTGGCTATAAATACAGAGAATGATTTAACACATTTAAAAAAAACAAATGATTAAACCAATTTCCTTATATGTCCAGAGCTGATTAAATGCCACATACAGTGACACTAAACAATTCCATGGTTTGTGAATTTGCAGTAATCAATCAATAAATCAATCAATCAATCAATATAATTTCCTCTGATATTGAGATGCACGTAGGCTATTTATAGAAAGTTTTCTATACAAATAATACTTAAAGAGGGCTATCTATCTTTGTTAACTTTTTTGGAATATTTGCATATTTGGTTTATTAGGACGTGCAACCTGTAAACCTATCCCTAAAAAATCCCTAGTGATAGTGAAGTCAGTCTACAAAACACATCTCAGAGATTTATACACACCCAGAGAGACTGAACATTCCCTCTTCAGGTGACAATAAACCTTTCTGAATCATTTCAGTTTTTCTGCTTAATAATATATTACAATAATTCCATGATGATGCATTTTGTAAGTACTATTGGCATTGCTAGATATTATGAAATTTTCATTTTAAACATGGTTATGAAATTGAACAATGTGGATTAAGTGAAGACCGTCAAGTCTTGTAAAAATTTGAATGCTCTGATTATTTAAATTGCAGAATGGAATAGATTTTTCTTTTAAAAGTAGGCTACCTTAAAGTCTTTCTTGTTTTGAGCATTTTAGTCTTTGACCTGTGAAATGCATATTATGTTACGCTATGCTAACAGATTTACACTTCTTCATTCCCATTGCAAACATTTTTTTCATCCTATGAACTAAGCAGACAAAGAAGAAATGAACTCCACACTTGAAGCATCCACAAACTCCACAGCCGTGCCACAATACTTTTTTCCAGTGAGCAATACAGATATGTGTGTGTACGCCATTAATTTCCTGTTTGGTCTTCCTACACACTCCTATATTATGTGGCTCATCATCACAGGAACAGGGAATGGAGTTGCATCAGAGTTCTTCAACATTAATCTCTCTGATTGTGAATTATGGTTTTCTATTAATTGTTTGTTAATAATACTGTCATATGTTGGTCAAAGTGTCAATTGGTTGCAAACATTTTTACTTGGTATTACCATCACTGGTCGTCATCTGTTTCAGTGTCTGATCTGTGTTGAGCGTTACCTGGCAGTGGTTCATCCTGTGACATTTCTGAAGTACAAACCTCTCAGATATAGAGTGATCTGCTGCACTGTGGCCTGGATAATCACTCTTGGCTCCTGTTTGTGCTGCATGTTTATTATAGCCTCATATAAATATTATGATTTTTTCATGTCCTTCTTGATTCAGTTCTTACTCTTCCTCTCCACTCAGTTGTTTTTCCTAGTAGCTGTTCTTAGAGCTCTGAAGCAGTCAGGACCAGGAGAGAGAGGGAGAGAGAGAGAGGTGGAAAACCACATGAAGAGAAGAGCGTTTTATCTCATTTTAATAATTACTGTAAGCATGGTTGTCATATTTGTCCCATTCATTTGTATAGGCTTATTGACTATTGGCACACGACTGAATACTGAACCTTACCGATGTTTTGGTTTGTTTTGTTTTATTGTGGGTGGTTTTGTGCACCCTTTTCTCTTTCTGCAACGGACTGGAAAACTGTCCTGTGTCTGTACCTCATAAAACCTGAAACTGTTACAAAACATTGTTACTAAACAACCTTTTATTATATAAGTAAACCTTACATTGTAACATCATGGGATACTAATGTGAATTGAATTGGGGAATATATTTGAATTTTGAATTATAAATCACATTCTGTAGTTTGTATAGTGCATTCATGCTTCATCTGTCAATTGTGGTTTAAATAGTTTGTTTGCCTTTGTAGCCTTTGGCTTTTGGCTTGCTTAGTTGGGAACACTTCATATTCAACAATATTATTGATCTGCCTGCATTGACACCATTGTATGAGAACTGAACTGAGCTGAACGATGACATCATGGTTTTCTCCAGAGCGGTTTCTCTGAACTTACTTAAACTGGACTATTACGCTATTTTCTTCCAGGTCTGTTGTACAACAGAAACAAACTTTGTTGCATTATTTTCCTGTTATCACTGTAAAGCTGCTTTGAAAAAATCTGTATTGTAAAAAGCGCTATAAAAATAAAGGTGACTTGACTTTCTGTCTAAAGGGATAATGCAAAGTCAGAGTAGGCCTATATTATAGAAAAATAATTTCAACTCAAATCTGCTCAGCATTGTGGTCCTGATCACCCTGTCAGGGTATATTTGTGAATAAATTACCAGCTCACTGTACATTATAAAATGGCTGATTACCAAATAAATACGTAGGCTATAGGCCATTCATTAAATGTTGATTTGAGTTGTGGGCCTATTTATTTCACCTGTATATTACCTTAAAGCTTCCACACAAATGTATTCCATTGTAATGTACAAAACAACCGGTATCGCAACAAGATGAAAACTGAAACAATATTACAATAACGTTAAATGTAGGGTAGGCATTTGTTTTCATAAACACTTTTTTTTATTCTGGTTGAAACTCTCTTCACATCAATGATAGAAGGTCCAAATAATAATAATATTTGGTCTAAATATTTAAACAAAACAATACATAGTCTGTGGAAGTCTCAGAACCAATAAATGTTTGTCCAATCATTGCATTCGTTCCGAATGCAATGATACGATGTCCTACTCGATGATAATCATTCACATTAAACCATTTAGATTATTGTGTGAGTTTGGGTGATCTTCACATGGGGAACGAGGGGGAGAAATGTAGATTAGGATGAGGGAGGTGAGACCTTCGTCTCAATAATGCACGAGGGATACATTCAAATGTTAATTTGCTTTGTTCTCTCAGAGAGTTGCGCTATCTTCCAGTTTCCCCAGTCTTACAGCTAGCCTCTTGACCACGTGGGTCAAATTCAGATGAACACTTACGGGGTCACAGTAAGACGTATGTTTGTTGTAATCCTTGAGACGCAACTCAAAAATTGTCTTTGCAATGTTAGCATCTGTAGAAGCTTTCAGAGGGCTGTGTTCACCTGCAGAACACAGAACGATCTGGACCTTTGTGACTTGTTCAGTCGACGTGTGATTCCTTCATGTAGAAACTTCTGCTTCTGTGGCACCCTCCCCATGACGATAATCTGTCCCCTCCTGACCAATCCTGTCACCTGTGTCCACTTGTCCACTTCACGATTGAGCGCTTATGAACTTAAAACTGTGAGGAAATGCATATGAACACATAATGCAACAAAACAAAAAAACAAAACAATAGATGGGTTCATGTCAGCAAGTGCGATTGGTACATCTGGCCTCAAGTGTTTCTAAAGGTCCTGAATGGTAAGGTGGTCTCATTTTAAATATCCAATTCTTCATTACCACTGTGATGAAGTTAAATATTAGTGGAATTTAGATATTCTTGGTCTGAATTATTGGAAATGCAGCAAGAGGTCAGTGTAATCTAAACAATCAAATAGATTCTATGCATCAATAAATTATGTAATAACAATAATAATATTCAATAAATGCATATGTATATAATAATCACTGTGTTTGTTCAGGAATTTTCCAATGCAAGCCACTTATGCAGACATAAGAAGTGACTTGGGACATGCTTATTAATGTAAATAGTTCATGCCTTGTAACAGTTGTGTCTCTGTGTGTGTGTCTGTGTGTGTGTGTGTGTGTGTGTGTGTGTGTGTGTGTGTGAGAGAGAGAGAGAGAGAGAGAGAGAGAGAGAGAGAGAGAGAGAGAGAGAGAGAGAGAGAGAGAGAGAGAGAGAGAGATTGTTCTGGCTATGTCACAGTCGATGGCAGGGCTAAATTGTACATTTTGTAATTGATTGAAGTGCTCACACTTCTTTTTTGTGTGTGTGTTGTTTCTGTTATTAGTGGTATGTTGAGAAATCAGGGGCCCTCTGATTTTCCAACCACCCTAATAACAATCAAAAAACTTAAACATTTTGAAATTGAATAGCAGGTCTGTCTCTGCTTTATAATTTGCATCATTGATTTATGACTGTAGCCATTCATATCTAGCGTACAGTGTTTTTCCATGAGTTGGCAGAGTGTTGTGAATAGCTTATGCTATGTCATGGGATTAGCTTTACCCCCTATGTGTGTGAAGCTATCTGGATCTGTTAGTTTGAAGATGCACAAGATCTTTAGTGAAGTGACACTTTTGGACTCTATGTCATCTTTATCTTCTTATGTGTAGTGTTCAGCCTGGATAGACTTGATCTATTCCAGGTCATGATGATGTGAGGGTGTGTAGTAATGGAGGTGTGTGTTCAGTGTTCATGTCTAGGAGATGGGTGGAATATAATCTATAACAATTGTGTTGTAAATTTAGTTCCAGTTCTGTACTGGGAGGCCATATTTATGCAGTGATGCACTGTAAGGTGTGAACGGCCTTTTGAAGTGTCTTTTCACCCATCTCCCTGAAACTGTAACAAAACATTGTTACTAAACAACTGTAACGGATCCACTGGAGGCAAGTGTTGATGAGAACCCAAGTGCAGCTTTATTACAAACAAGATTAAACATGAAACAAAAACATGGCATGGCATGAAAAACTCAAAAACAATGGCATGAAAATGAATTTACACAACAGAGGTTACAAGTAACAAAACTTGACAAAAACACATGGCAAACATAAGGGCTTACATACATAGACTAATGACTAGACAAGGGACACCTGTGAACAATGAACAGAAGATTAACCAATGACAAGACATATGGCAGGATCACATGACAAACAGGGAATCACATGACAGACATGGAACATGACATGAACAAACCAAAACGTGACAACAACCTTATATTATATAAGTGAACATTGTAAAACGTTCTGGGTTACTAATGTGAATCGAATTGGTGAATATATTTTAATACAGATTATAATCACATTCTGTAGTTTTTATAGTGCATTCATGCTTCATCTGTCAAATGTGTAAATTGTGGTTTATATAGTGTTTGTTTTGCAAATAAAACAACTCAAGATCACCCTTCTCCATGCCAGGTTCATTCAGAATAACAGTTTAGACTTACATATAAAATGTGACAAAAAAATTAACACAAAAATTAACAGGTATGGAAAAAAAAAATGCTGGTGGTTATGCTTGCAGGCAAATGCTCAAGGGACACTGGGGTCAATTGTCACTATGGCTGAATCTAAGGGTGTATTCACACCAGGAAAGTCCAATAGTTCACTTGCTTTGGTCCGGACCATAGAAATATTATTTTATTTTTTTTGGTACGGTTCGCTTTCACACTGCTCTTTTTGCAAGTGAACCAAAATTGGTAAACAAAACCACACGTGTGCTAAGGTCGTCCATTCATTGGACAAGGATTCTCAAGTAGGGAAATCAGGAAGTGCAAAAAAGGCTCAGCATGGAGATATTTCATACTGCAATATTTGTTCTTTTACTAATTTTGTGTTATTCTGTACAAACGCAATATGAAGAAACTAATGAGTATCATAATGATACAATGTCCCACCTCTCATATCCCCTCTCCTTCATCCGTTCAGTAAACATGTTGAACACATCAGTATTTTTATGTGTCCTCTCCAGCAGCTGTGCTACATGGGCTTCTGCCCAAATGTTAAAAAGGGAGCTTGTCTCTTCGAAGCTCCAGGTCAAACCACGACTCATTTTATCAAATGTAGTAGGCTACAACAGATCACTTTCCCATAACGCAACTCCGACTACGGAAGCCTGTTAACTCAAAGGCGCAGTGCTTTCTTGCATTTGGGTCGGTTCATGTTCACACCGTAAACGAACCGTACCAGAGTTCGTTTGGAACCGTACTGAGACCACCTCTTCAGCTGGGTCTCGGTTCGGTTGTTTGGTCCGCACCCGAGTTCGATTGCTGTATTCACACCTGCCCAAAAGGTCCGCACCAAGGGGGGAAACGAACTAGAGTTCGATTCAATCGAACCAAACAAGGCAGGTGTGAATACACAGCCCGTTCTCATCCCAAGGCGTCATACATGTGACGCTTTTGACATTTCGTCGAAATCTTACGCACATGGCATCCTTTAGCGTCAATATGAGACGCAGAACCCAAGGCGTCATACAGGTGACGCTCGTCTAAATCCGACGCACATGGCATCCTTCAGCGTCAATATGAGACGCAGATCCCAAGGCGTCATAACCGTACCCTACCCTACCCCAGACCTAAACCTACCCATAACAGTGCGTGTTATATTGACGCTAAAGGATGCCATGTGCGTAAGATTTCGACGAAATGTCATATGGCGTCACCTATATGACGCGGTCACCGTGATTTTGCCAAGTAAGATGTGATCCTGGATCAACAAATTTTGTTGATCCAGGATCAACATTTAATCAACCAATCACAAGCCTCTGATGTCATCAGTGTGTGCCGACTAAATGCAATCAGTCCATTTTGAATTTTCCCTCCTCTCTTACCTCGGCTGACTGACAAAAGGTAAGTTATTTTGTCTGTCCTCTTTCTTTGACCCTCTCTGTAACTAAAAATCTGACTTTGTAAATGTATTTATTCACTAAAAAATACTGAAATAGAACACTTAAATGGCCTAATGTAATGCAACTCTGAACATACATACAACAGCCATGTGCCGTTTAGCTAATAGCTAAGCTTACTTTACTCCATAACCTCTAAAAGTCTTCTTTCTCTCATACACAAATACACATTTAATATTTAATAAAATTTTATAACAATGTCAATAAATTCCAGGTCTTTAAAACAGACTACTGTGATTTTAGTCAGAATAAAGTGTGCACAAAGTATATGACATAAAAAAAACAGTAGAATAATTGCTTTTTGAATATGATTGTAATCAAAATTTTGATAATTGCTATGACATCATTTCAATACAGGGTAAATTCGCTAATGTTGATCCAGGACCATCATGATCACTTCAATACGGGGTAAATTCGATAACGTTGATCCAGGACCATCATGATCATTTCAATACGGGGTAGATTCGCTAATGTTGATCCAGGACAATCATGATCATTACAATACGGGGTAGATTCGCTAATGTTGATCCAGGACCATCATGGTCATTTCAATATGGGGTAGATTCACTAATGTTGATCCAGGACCATCATGGTCATTTCAATATGGGGTAGATTCACTAATGTTGATCCAGGACCATCATGGTCATTTCAATATGGGGTAGATTCGCTAATGTTGATCCAGGACCATCATGATCATTTCAATACGGGGTAGATTCGCTAATGTTGATCCAGGACCATCATGATCATTTCAATACGGGGTAGATTCGCTAATGTTGATCCAGGACCATCATGATCATTTCAATACGGGGTAGATTCGCTAATGTTGATCCAGGACCATCATGGTCATTTCAATATGGGGTAGATTCACTAATGTTGATCCTGGACCATCATGATCATTTCAATACGTGGTAGATTCGCTAATGTTGATCCAGGACCATCATGATCATTTCAATACGGGGTAGATTCGATAATGTTGATCCAGGACCATCATGATCATTTCAATACGGGGTAGATTCGCTAATGTTGATCCAGGACCATCATGGTCATTTCAATATGGGGTAGATTCGCTAATGTTGATCCAGGACCATCATAATCATTTCAATACGGGGTAGATTCGCTAATGTTGATCCAGGACCATCATGATCATTTCAATATGGGGTAGATTCGCTAATGTTGATCCAGGACCATCATGATCATTTCAATACGGGGTAGATTCGCTAATGTTGATCCAGGACCATCATGATCATTTCAATACGGGGTAGATTCGCTAATGTTGATCCAGGACCATCATGGTCATTTCAATATGGGGTAGATTCGCTAATGTTGATCCTGGACCATCATGATCATTTCAATACGGGGTAGATTCGATAATGTTGATCCAGGACCATCATGATCATTACAATACGGGGTAGATTCGCTAATGTTGATCCAGGACCATCATGGTCATTTCAATATGGGGTAGATTCGCTAATGTTGATCCAGGACCATCATGATCATTTCAATACGGGGTAGATTCGCTAATGTTGATCCAGGACCATCATGATCATTTCAATACGGGGTAGATTCGCTAATGTTGATCCAGGACCATCATGGTCATTTCAATATGGGGTAGATTCGCTAATGTTGATCCTGGACCATCATGATCATTTCAATACGGGGTAGATTCGCTAATGTTGATCCAGGACCATCATGATCATTTCAATACGGGGTAGATTCGATAATGTTGATCCAGGACCATCATGATCATTACAATACGGGGTAGATTCGCTAATGTTGATCCAGGACCATCATGGTCATTTCAATATGGGGTAGATTCGCTAATGTTGATCCTGGACCATCATGATCATTTCAATACGGGGTAGATTCGCTAATGTTGATCCTGGACCATCATGATCATTTCAATACGGGGTAGATTCGCTAATGTTGATCCAGGACCATCATGATCATTTCAATACGGGGTAGATTCGCTAATGTTGATCCAGGACCATCATGATCATTACAATACGGGGTAGATTCGCTAATGTTGATCCAGGACCATCATGGTCATTTCAATATGGGGTAGATTCGCTAATGTTGATCCAGGACCATCATGATCATTTCAATACGGGGTAGATTCGCTAATGTTGATCCAGGACCATCATGATCATTTCAATACGGGGTAGATTCGCTAATGTTGATCCAGGACCATCATGATCATTTCAATACGGGGTAGATTCGCTAATGTTGATCCAGGACCATCATGATCATTTCAATACGGGGTAGATTCGCTAATGTTGATCCAGGACCATCATGGTCATTTCAATATGGGGTAGATTCGCTAATGTTGATCCTGGACCATCATGATCATTTCAATACGGGGTAGATTCGATAATGTTGATCCAGGACCATCATGATCATTACAATACGGGGTAGATTCGCTAATGTTGATCCAGGACCATCATGGTCATTTCAATATGGGGTAGATTCGCTAATGTTGATCCAGGACCATCATGATCATTTCAATACGGGGTAGATTCGCTAATGTTGATCCAGGACCATCATGATCATTTCAATACGGGGTAGATTCGCTAATGTTGATCCAGGACCATCATGGTCATTTCAATATGGGGTAGATTCGCTAATGTTGATCCTGGACCATCATGAGCATTTCAATACGGCGTAGATTCGCTAATGTTGATCCAGGACCATCATGATCATTTCAATACGGGGTAGATTCGATAATGTTGATCCAGGACCATCATGATCATTACAATACGGGGTAGATTCGCTAATGTTGATCCAGGACCATCATGGTCATTTCAATATGGGGTAGATTCGCTAATGTTGATCCTGGACCATCATGATCATTTCAATACGGGGTAGATTCGCTAATGTTGATCCAGGACCATCATGATCATTTCAATACAGGGTAGATTCGCTAATGTTGATCCAGGACCATCATGATCATTTCAATACGGGGTAGATTCGATAATGTTGATCCAGGACCATCATGATCATTTCAATACGGGGTAGATTCGCTAATGTTGATCCAGGACCATCATGATCATTTCAATACGGGGTAGATTCGCTAATGTTGATCCAGGACCATCATGATCACTTCAATACGGGGTAGATTCGCTAATGTTGATCCCGGACCATCATGATCACTTCAATACGGGGTAGATTCGCTAATGTTGATCCAGGACCATCATGATCATTTCAATACGGGGTAGATTCGCTAATGTTGATCCAGGTCCATCATGATCATTTCAATACGGGGTAGATTCGCTAATGTTGATCCTGGACCATCATGATCATTTCAATACGGGGTAGATTCGCTAATGTTGATCCTGGACCATCATGATCATTTCAATACGGGGTAGATTCGCTAATGTTGATCCAGGACCATCATGATCACTTCAATACGGGGTAGATTCGCTAATGTTGATCCAGGACCATCATGATCATTTCAATACGGGGTAGATTCGCTAATGTTGATCCAGGACCATCATGATCAGTTCAATACGGGGTAGATTCGATAATGTTGATCCAGGACCATCATGATCACTTCAATACGGGGTAGATTCGATAATGTTGATCCAGGACCATCATGATCACTTCAATACGGGGTAGATTCGGTAATGTTGATCCAGGACCATCATGATCACTTCAATACGGGGTAGATTCGCTAATGTTGATCCAGGACCATCATGATCACTTCAATACGGGGTAGATTCGATAATGTTGATCCAGGACCATCATGATCACTTCAATACGGGGTAGATTTGATAATGTTGATCCAGGACCATCATGATTAGGGTTGGGTACCGAAACTCGGTGCCAATAGGGAACCGGTTCCGACGTAAACGGTAGTAACCAGACCGAATAAGAACGACAATTTCGGTGCCTGATTTCGGTGCCTGACTTAATTAGGCACACACGCACACACACACACACACGCACAGTCTCTTCTGTCTCGCATGCGCGCTCTTGCTCGCGAGGTTTGGCTGCATTTCACGTGTAAAATTACGCGTCAGAACGCCCTCTGGGTGTGCCGATAGTCTGAATCCATATAGAATAAAGCCAATTCATTGGCTGATGGCGCGGGCGCCGCCTCGACGCACTTACGTCGTCATATTATGTTGGCGCGCGCGCGCCATCTGCTCCTCAGATTTCTTTGCCGAAAAAGGAAGCTGGTCGGCAGCGCGAGGAGCTTGGCAGCGTCTCGTTCCCTATTGAGAGAACATAGGTTAGACCAGTAACCAGAGATGTTCTCTTTCATAGGTTCACTCAACGCTGCGTAGCTAAGAAGCAGTGGATTTGTAGGCTGCTGTATCACGTGCCGTTTGAACTGACGCGCTACAGCGATCTGTCACATTTCAAAGAGGCAAAACGTTATTTATTGTGTGAATCTCGTAAAAATATTTGACAGAATCTGACAGCTGTGGATTTGTTCCATGTCAAAAGTAACCTTGTCTGTCGGTGTCAGTGTCCTCTTTGTCCGCGATTTTTCTCTGTTTGAGAAAATGGATGTGTGGCGTGAGAGCGTGTGAAAAGGGTCAATTGCGTGAGAGTTGGCAGCTCTGCCTGCTAGTAATCTCTATTAATCTCCAGTATTATTACATTGTTTGATACAATATTGTTTTATTTGATATTATGTAAATGTGAATTTTTATTTTATATTGGTTTTATTATTATTTGTATTTATATTTTTTAAAGATTTAAGTTAATATTGTGTCCAGTTTGGCCCTGTAAATAAAAGGGTATTATTTTTTGATAAAATGTGTGCGGTTTCGTTTTCTTAAGTACCGTTTCAAGAACCGTTTAGGCACCGGAACTGTTTAAAAAATACCGAGTAGGTACTGGTATCGGATAAAACCCAACCGATACCCAACCCTAATCATGATCATTTCAATACGGGGTAGATTCGATAATGTTGATCCAGGACCATCATGATCACTTCAATACGGGGTAGATTCGATAATGTTGATCCAGGACCATCATGATCACTTCAATACGGGGTACATTCGCTAATGGTGATCCAGGACCATCATGATCACTTCAATACGGGGTAGATTCGATAATGTTGATCCAGGACCATCATGATCAGTTCAATACGGGGTAGATTCGCTTATGTTGATCCAGGACCATCATGATCATTTCAATACGGGGTAGATTCGCTAATGTTGATCCAGGACCATCATGATCACTTCAATACGGGGTAGATTCGCTAATTATGATCCAGGACCATCATGATCATTTCAATACGGGGTAGATTCGCTAATGTTGATCCAGGACCATCATGATCACTTCAATACGAGGTAGATTGTTGATCCAGGACCATCATGATCATTTCAATACAGGGTAGATTCGCTAATGTTGATCCAAGACCATCATGATCACTTCAATATGGGGTAGATTCGGTAATGTTGATCCAGGACCATCATGATCATTCCAATACGGGGTAGATTCGCTAATGTTGATCCTGGACCATCATGATCATTTCAATACGGGGTAGATTCGCTAATGTTGATCCAGGACCATCATGATCAGTTCAATACGGGGTAGATTCGCTAATGTTGATCCAGGTCCATCATAGTCACTTCAATATGGGGTAGATTCGCTAATGTTGATCCAGGACCATCATGATCATTTCAATACGGGGTAGATTCGCTAATGTTGATCCAGGTCCATCATGATCAGTTCAATACGGGGTAGATTCGCTAATGTTGATCCTGGACCATCATGATCATTTCAATACGGGGTAGATTCGCTAATGTTGATCCAGGACCATCATGATCAGTTCAATACGGGGTAGATTCGCTAATGTTGATCCAGGACCATCATGATCAGTTCGATACGGGGTAGATTCGCTAATGTTGATCCAGGACCATCATGATCATTTCAATACGGGGTAGATTCGCTAATGTTGATCCAGGACCATCATGATAATTTCAATACGGGGTAGATTCGCTAATGTTGATCCAGGACCATCATGATCAGTTCAATACGGGGTAGATTCGCTAATGTTGATCCAGGACCATCATGATCAGTTCAATACGGGGTAGATTCGCTAATGTTGATCCTGGACCATCATGATCATTTCAATACGGGGTAGATTCGATAATGTTGATCCAGGACCATCATGATCATTTCAATACGGGGTAGATTCGCTAATGTTGATCCAGGTCCATCATAGTCACTTCAATATGGGGTAGATTCGCTAATGTTGATCCAGGACCATCATGATCATTTCAATACGGGGTAGATTCGATAATGTTGATCCAGGACCATCATGATCATTTCAATACGGGGTAGATTCGCTAATGTTGATCCAGGACCATCATGATCACTTCAATACGGGGTAGATTCGCTAATGTTGATCCAGGACCATCATGATAATTTCAATACGGGGTAGATTCGCTAATGTTGATCCAGGACCATCATGATCATTTCAATACGAGGTAGATTGTTGATCCAGGACCATCATGATCATTTCAATACAGGGTAGATTCGCTAATGTTGATCCAGGACCATCATGATCACTTCAATATGGGGTAGATTCGGTAATGTTGATCCAGGACCATCATGATCATTTCAATGCGGGGTAGATTCGATAATGTTGATCCAGGACCATCATGATCATTTCAATACGGGGTAGATTCGCTAATGTTGATCCTGGACCATCATGATCATTTCAATACGGGGTAGATTCGATAATGTTGATCCAGGACCATCATAGTCACTTCAATACGGGGTAGATTCGCTAATGTTGATCCAGGACCATCATGATCAGTTCAATACGGGGTAGATTCGCTAATGTTGATCCTGGACCATCATGATCATTTCAATACGGGGTAGATTCGCTAATGTTGATCCTGGACCATCATGGTCACTTCAATGCGAGGTTGATTTACTAATGTTGATCCAGGACCATCATTGATTCAGAACCAATGAATTCACTAACTCCTTTGCATAGTTCATGTGGAGAGCTGATAGATGTTTTAAAATGTAATATTTCAACTTATCAGCTCTTTGTTATTGTTTCCTCTTTAAAGTTAGTATATGTGTTTGGTGATGCTGATGTGTGTTATTTTAAAATAACCAGAACAAAAACATTATGTGAAAATGAATTAACTAAGTATCATTTTTGTGTGTATACATTTCAGAAATGTTCCATGATGGAGGAGTTTATCAAAAAGTCTGTGGAAAATGAAGAAAGAAGAAAAATAAGACATAAAAACATTAAACTCAAGGTGCATGTTCTTAAACCAGATGATCAAGAAGAGAACTTTATCACAGAAATAATTAACAAAGAGCACACAAAATCATTCAGGACCACAAATTGTTCCAGTTTAAAAGATAAAAGAAGAGGATATTTTATTTTTCATCGCAGAAGATCTGGAAATGTATATGAAAGAAGTCACAGAGCTGTCGGGTGTAAAGCATACATCTCTTTTAAAGTAAGAAATGATTGGAAAGGGCACAAAGTTGTTGTGCAGAGAATATTTGACCAGCACAATGGACATGATGTTTCTGTAGAAGATGGTCATTTTCAGCAGATTCACCCTCATCTGGTGGATGAGATCAAGAAGTGGATCACATTAGGCGTAAAACCAGATGTCATCCTCCTTTAAGCTCATGAGTGGTCAAAAGCTCATGGAGAAGTTAATTATCATTCCAGAGAATGTTTTGTTAAACCAGAAGACATACATAATATCCGTACCTGTATGCTTCGAGGGAAACATCTTGATAAAGATGATTATAAGAGTACAGAGAAACTATTAGCTGGTCCTTTAAAAGATAATGTTGTATTTTATCAGCCACTGGGTAAGGATCAGGACCTTATAATCGTTTTCCAAACGGAGTGCATGAGAAAAGACTTACAGGACCATGGGAGTAACATTGTGTTTTTTGATGCCACGCATTGTGTGAATCAATATTCCTTTCCACTTTTTACATTGCTTGTGAGAGATGACCATGGTCATGGAGTTCCTGTTGCATACATAATAACAAGCAGTGAGACACAAGAAACCCTTAAGCTTGCACTTCGGAGGCTAAGACCTTTGTTCCCTAAGCCACCAAGGTAATTTATTAAGGAATTGATCTATTGGGGGGTCCACTGCTGGTTGAATAAGTTAACCTACTTTTCTTTTTCTTTAAAGGTGCTTCATGGTTGACAAAGACATGAGTGAAATAAATGCTTTGAATGACGTTTTCCCTGAGTCGGATGTTCTTCTTTGCTGGTACCATGTACTCCAAGTAAGAAGTTTTTTCCCCCTTAAATTTATTTATTCATAATTTTAATGATACTTGCATAATCCATTACATATGTCCTGGTTCACAGGCCATTGTTCGGTGGTTGATGAAGTCAGATTCCAGTGTTAGTGGGCCACAGCGTTCAAGTATCCGGAAAGAAATTATTGATTACTTCAAAAAAATGAAAGCTTGTCCTATGGTATTTGAATTTTAAATTTTAATGGTTGTATTATGCAGTTATAATATGTACATAATGTATACCATGACAACCCATTTTTAAAGGGTTGTCATTTTTTCACCCCCCAATTTTTTTTTGTTATCATGTACTTAACCTCATGTTGTTCCAAACCTGTTTGAGTTTCTTTCTTCTGTTGAACACAAAAAAAAGATATCTTGAAGAATGTTGGTAATTAAACAATTGATGGACCCTATAATGACTTCCATAGTAGAAAAAAAGAAAATGCCAAAGTCAATGGGTGCCGTCAACTGTCTGGTTACCAACATTCTTCAAAATATTTTATTTTGTGTTCAACAGAAGAAAGAAACTCATACAGGTTTGGAACAACATGAGGGTGAGTAAATGATGTCATCATTTTCATTTTTCGGTGAATTATCCCTTTAAGTCAGAAATGTTTGAATTGTATTACCATTTGCACCTTAACATTTTTGACCATGAGGCTTTTTTCATTATATATTGTGTACTTTTCCATTCACTTTCCAAATTACAAAATACTATAGATATTATACAATATTTAATCATGGATATTACTAAGCTTTTATGTTGTTACCTTTTTTGCTTGCAGACTCACAATACCTATTTTTGTTAATTGCAGAAGGCTGACTTTGACAGAGTGTCTAAAAAATTCCTAAAGGAATTTTCTCACTACGAAGAGCTTTGCAATTACTTCCAGAGGTACTGGGAACCAATAAGTCATAGATGGGCGGATTATGGACGTTGTTATAACCATGGGAATTCAGAGACCAACAATTTGATAGAAAGGTAAAATAAGACCCTAGTGAATTTAAATTGGTATTAAAGGCTGTAAAGCAGAAATAATTGACTGTCGTTGCAACTTTTCCACATATAATGAACTTGTTTTGGCACTATAAATTGTTTTTCCTTTATTCAGGTTCTTCCATCGACTGAAATACCAATTCACGAGTTCACACTTACATCAATTAAACAGAGTAAAGATTATGCGTATTTGGCGTGCTGTCCGGGGGGAGGGCTCCGAGCTCGGAATTTTGCCCGAACCCAGAGTACTCCCCCCGTTGTTGTAAGAGTATTAGGACTATAAGTGAGGAGATGGGGTGGTGGAGGGATGCTGTTAAACGGTCAATGAACGGAGGTAAGTTTGCTGTATATATATACACAGCGCTTAACTCGTTGATTAAGCACCACTCGTGTCTAATTAGGTTTGATTATCTGAATGTGCTCCACGTGTGTTTAATTAGGTTTAATTATCTGAACGTGCTCCTCCCGAACTTTGTTAATAAAACATCATTTCACGAGTTCACACTTACATCAATTAAACAGAGTAAAGATTATGCGTATTTGGCGTGCTGTCCGGGGGGAGGGCTCCGAGCTCGGAATTTTGCCCGAACCCAGAGTACTCCCCCAAAAGGCAAAAAGAGCAAAGGACAGCCGCCAGACTAAAGACCCCCCAAAACGCAGAGAATTTGGCGGGCTGGCGTTTTGAGAATAAGCCTGGTTGCTTGACCAGGAGGGCCTGCTGGCTCACGAACGGGGAGCAGTCGTAAGTTGGAACAACAGTTGGGAGGGCTCGCACCGTTTCTCGACGGGAGCAGCTCACAGCGTCAGACAGGCGAGCTCTACCGGCCGATGAACAGCGTGATTTATGCCGCCTGACCAGGAGGGCCCGTGTTGCCTCTGGCGGGAGCAGCTCACTGCGCTGGGCGGACGGGCCCTACTGGTTGACAAGATTTGGGAATGCCCAACCAGGAGGGCCCATGTAGCTTCCGACGGGAGCAGCTCACAGCGTCGGGCTGATGGGCCCTACCGGCTGACGGTGGAGTGGCGCGTTTTTTGGAAGCCCGGACTGGAGATTTCTTGCTGTCCGCTGGGAAATCGATACCTGTTGGATGGGAAAGAGAAAACATAGATGCATGCAAAGTCCGCTGGGAGACCAATGCTCGCTGGACAGAAAAAGAGAAAACATAGATGCATGCAAAGTCCGCTGGGAGACCAATGCTCGCTGGACAGAAAAAGAGGAAACATAGATGCTTGCAATGTCCGCTGGGAGACCAATGCTCGCTGGACAGAATTATGCAATGTCCGCTGGGAGACCAATGCTCGCTGGACAGAATTATGCAATGTCCGCTGGGAGACCAATGCTCGCTGGACAGAAAAGAGGAAACATAGATGCTTGCAATGTCCGCTGGGAGACCAATGCTCGCTGGACAGAAAAAGGAGAAAACATAGATGCTTTGCCATGTCCGCTGGGAGACCAATGCTCGCTGGACAGAAAAAGGAGAAAACATAGATGCTTGCAATGTCCGCTGGGAGACCAATGCTCGCTGGACAGAGGAAGAGGAAACATAGATGCATGCGACGTCCGCTGGGAGACCAATGCTCGCTGGACAGAGAAAGAGGAAACATAGATGCATGCAACGTCCGCTGGGAGACCAATGCTCGCTGGACAGAGAAAGAGGAAACATAGATGCATGCAACGTCCGCTGGGAGACCAATGCTCGCTGGACAGAGAAAGAGGAAACATAGATGCATGCAACGTCCGCTGGGAGACCAATGCTCGCTGGACAGAGAAAGAGGCATCACGTAGGGGTTTTAACAGGAATATTAATTCTGAATAGTGAGGTACTGGAGAGGAGACATCACTGCTGCGGCAGTGGAAAAATAGCCTGAGAAACAGAGCTCCTGCGGGAGCAGAGGAGACATCACTGCTGCGGCAGTGGAGAAAATAGCCAGAGAAACAGAGCTCCTGCGGGAGCAGAGGAGACGTCACTACTGTGGCAGTGGAGAAACTTACCTGGAGAAAAAAAAAAGAGCTCCTGCGGGAGCAGAGGAGACATCACTGCTGCGGCAGTGGAGAAAATAGCCAGGGAAACAGAGCTCCTGCGGGAGCAGAGACATCACTGCTGCGGCAGTGGAGAAAATAGCCAGGGAAACAGAGCTCCTGCGGGAGCAGAGACATCACTGCTGCGGCAGTGGAGAAAATAGCCAGGGAAACAGAGCTCCTGCGGGAGCAGAGGAGACATCACTGCTGCGGCAGTGGAGAAAATAGCCAGGGAAACAGAGCTCCTGCGGGAGCAGAGGAGACGTCACTACTGTGGCAGTGGAGAAAATAGCCAGGGAAACAGAGCTCCTGCGGGAGCAGAGGAGACGTCACTACTGTGGCAGTGGAGAAACTTACCTGGAGAAAAAAGAGCTCCTGCGGGAGCAGAGGAGACATCACTGCAGCGACAGTGGAGAAAATAGCCAGAGAAACAGATCAGATTATTTTATTTAATGCCATGTCGGCATCCAGAGCTATTTTCATGGCAAAAATTCAATCACAAAAATACAAGTATCATATAAATACAATAAAAACAAAGCAAATATAAACAACAAGTCATATTATATAATATATATATTTAAATTAACATGATAAAAAATCTAAAACCTTTTCAGGCATAATCTCATCAAATATGTCCTTCAATGAAGAAACTTCATAAAAGAGCATTCTGCTTGCATGAAGGGCAGAACAATCTAATAAAACATGTTTGACAGATAAGGGAATTTTACAAAACATACACAAAGTTGGGTCTTCAACTTTAAGCAAAAAGCATGGGTCAAACTTGTGTCCAGAGAAACAGAGCTCCTGCGGGAGCAGAAAACTTACCTGGAGAAATGAGCTCCTGCGGGAGCGGAGAAGACATCACTGCTGCGGCAGTGGAGAAATTTACCTGGACAAATTGAGTTCCTCTGGTGTGAGGCTGAGCAAAGGGAGGAGTAGGTTGGGGCCTGGTGGGCCGATGCTCGTCTTCTTGCGCGTTAATCAAAAACGCGAAGAGGTGGTGAGAGATTAAATCCTTGCAGGATTATGCGCATCTGAAGTTTAAGTGGCCGAGCAAAGATAGCAGTTCGCGTTTTAGAACAGTGGGAAGGTGGGCGAGATCAAAATATCCTATCGATTTTTTCTTGTGCAGTGAGGCCTGGAAAACAACTGTATCCAAGTTAATGCCCAGAATTCAAATGGACGAGGCTGAACCCATGGTTTTAACCTGTGCAATTGGAATCCCGAGCTCAGCAGAAACTGTGCGGGGCTGAGAGATCGATTATTAAACGTACGAAAATGTTCTTATTTTCTCCGTTTATTTCGTTTATTTTGATCATTTCTATGGGTCATATTACCTGCCGATTTGTTCGTTCTGAATCAGAAAAACCAATAGTGAAACTGTGGCTTTAAACTAGCCTACCTACTTCAAAAAAATAAAAATAAAAATGCATTTATGCTATAACTTTAAGTTTCTAAGCGATTTTTGTAAATAAATTGCAGGACAGTGTTAACGAAAGGTTCTTAATGATTCTGTGTGCAATCTGCACGTAATGTGCGACCTATTGTTTACGTGTGAGTTTACCAAAAGGAAGCATCGCGTTAATGAACGGCAAATCATTTGTACGGAAACTATTTAAAACGCGCGTTCCCCCGATCAAAATTAGTATCCAGATAGCATAACTTGCTCGTGATTCAACAACTGAAGTGATACGAAGTTCAATTAGGGACAGAAAACGAAAAGGTTTTGAGCCAAGCACTCACAGAGTTGACCCGGCAGATGTTGAGTGTGGACTGACCGGGACTGAATCTGCAGCGCGGCTTACTTAGGGCCTGCTGGGGCGGCCTGACGCTGGAGGAAGACCCGTTCCTTCGAATTAAGAGGGCGGCATTGCCTTATGACCATTTCTCTATGGCAGGAATTATTGAATGGGACAGTTTAAAGAAATACGCGGAAGTAGATTGCTGATGTTTCGCCCGCGGTGGCGAGGACCCATTTGTTTGGCCTGACGCCCACGAGATAATACCAGAGGATTGTGGCAAAGATTCCTAATCCTGAAGGACGAAAGATTCTTCATCAAACGGGAAGCGCTCGATTCGGGCATGTTAGGAAGGTACTGCGGGGCCAAATGCTGTTAAACGGTCAATGAACGGAGGTAAGTTTGCTGTATATATATACACAGCGCTTAACTCGTTGATTAAGCACCACTCGTGTCTAATTAGGTTTGATTATCTGAATGTGCTCCACGTGTGTTTAATTAGGTTTAATTATCTGAACGTGCTCCTCCCGAACTTTGTTAATAAAACATCATTTCTTATCTGGGATAAGAAATCGGCGTTTGGATGACTTGCTTGACGTCCACATTACAAGAGAATCATCAGAAATATATGTGTATAATGTGCCATCCGAACAAGACTCCTCACTTTCCTAGAACCTGCCCAGCAGAGTGTTTCTGCAGTTGCCCTGTGGGTTTGAAAGGTGAAGTATGCAAACATTTGGTGTTGCTAGATATACTCAAAGATAAGGATGATGCATTCTCTGAACTTACTCTTCAGCTGGAAGCTCATGCAAGAGCTGTACAAGACAAAGGTCACTTCAGTATCTGTTCTGAGGTGAAGATGGAAATCGACGTGGAAAGCTTTTTTGGGAGAGGAACATATCATACAGATTTGGAAACATATTCTTGTACCTGTTGCACATTCTCATATCATGGCATATGTCCCTGCCTTATTTTAGCACAACAGTTGTTTGGCATGACCATTAATGAAAAAAAGTGCTGTTCTGTGAATCAATCAGACAATGCTGATGTGTATTTTGAGAAACAAGACACAAGTTCAGACTTCCGGAGACTAGAAGATGTTCTTGAAATTGTCAAAAGATGGCAGACTGTCCCAGAGAGCATCAAAAGCCAAATAAATGATCTCTATGTTAACGTGCAACAAGAAGACAGAAGTCTTTTGTCAAAAAGGCATTGCACCATTGACACTTCAAGGAAGATACAGCCACTCTTCCCATGCAATGCAAAAAATAGAAAAAAGACTTCCAAGGTTTCCAAGAAAACTTCTGACACAAATTCAGAAGGGTTTAAAAGAAGAAAGACACCCCCCCCCCCCCCCCCAAAAAAAGTAAGAAAATTAAAGAAAACGTGAATACAGAATTGGGTGCAGAATACCTTGTATGAAATTTGGGTATCAAATGAAGAGCTGATTTTAGTGTGGCCAATTTTTTTGTGTAATATTTCATTTCTAAACAATACTGTTTTCGGAAGAATTTGCAAAGCTGTTTTCAATGTAATGTATTTTGTGTGCTAAAAAGTAATTCTGTCAATGTAAATTTAATATTTTAGATCTTTTATTAATTACAGTTGCAGTACCATTGCAATGTGGCTAGATGACATATGGTATGTTTCTGTTTCTGTTCATAAGGAATTAAACGTCATTCATCCAATACAATTTTTTTAATATCCACATATTAAAGATGTAAGAAACTTTACACTGAGCATATTGATATAACAAAATTATTAATACAACACAAATATAAGGGTATTTTACAGAATTAAAAGACCCCTACTGATTCAATTAGTTCTCAGTTATAAACAAAACGTCAAACATAAAAGGTTATTGTCAGATTTAACAACCTTAGTGCTGCATTTGAAATGTATTTGTTCTGCTTTCATTTTAGACTCTCTGAGATGAAGCCTAACACTCCATCCACGGCTTGTGGACCAAATGTGTGGGTTAATAAACTGAAAGCTGATCTAGAATCCAGGCTTGATTGCAAGTTGGCACGTACACTAGCCAGAGTTGTCCTTTAATGAAAAGAAAAAGGTGAAACAGTTAATAAAATTACATCAAATATCATAAACAAACATACAGTAGCTGTGCATTAAGAAAATATACTGTACCTGGTCACTTCTGCATTGTGGTCACTTATGTCTTTACGTACCAACTTTGGACTGACATTTTGACACAGGCTTTTAGTTAAACCAGTGGCAAGGTCTGAAGCCTCGCCCTCTGTTAGTGCACTAAAAATGCTTGTCTTAGTCTTCATTTTCTTGGGAAGATTGAGGACTAATTCAGGGAGATTTTTTTTGCGCCCCTTAAGAAAAATGAACAGAAGTGCTTTAGAACTAAAATAAAATTAATAGAGAGATGAAAACAAATATAAAATATAACTGATAACTTAATATATCGACCTTATCAATTTAAAAATCAACTTACTCCTAGCAGATCTCTGAAAACATTAGAGGACATATTCTCCCCTTCTATTCTGCGCTGAATTTCTTCTTTTGTGACAACATACGGGGACTTTCTCTGACCAGTGAGGACTAAGCGTCCAAAAACTTTGATGTCTTTAATGTCGTCTGTGGGGTTATTCAAAGGACAATCTCCGCTCTCTTGTCTCTATTTCCTCATTTTCAAAACCTGCATCCTTGCCAGTGTCAAAGGTTTGTGGCTGTCTTTCTCCCTCGCTGTCTTGCTTTTCCCCCCTATCTGGTGCATCACTTGCCTTTCTTTTTTTACACTTTGATTTTTTTTTTTTACTTCCACTTTTTCTGTTTTGTGAGTTTCCCTTTTCTCTTCTTCCTCTTGTTTCTTCTCATCATCTGGAGGTCTTCTTGTGCTTTCCTCTGTCTGCTTACTTTCTCCTTTTTGTAGATGTTTAAACATAGTGTTTCCTTCACCTGCTATTTGAAGCATCAGCATAAACAGCAATGCCATTTTAATCTCAAATAATAATAATAATAATAATAACTTTAATTTGGTATAGCGCTTTTAAAAGTTAATTCTCAGAGCGCTTAACATAGACAATAGATAAAATAAGCATGACATACAAACTATTACAGTACATGCATACAAACAATGTTATAAATCTAAAACAATTAAAATCAATAAACAAAACATAAATTAAACAAAACCATAAAATATATTACATGGAGAACCACAACAATCATGTTTCACCCAAAAGCTTCTTTAAAATAATAAGTTTTAAGGGATGACTTAAACAATTTCAGAGATGGAGCACTTCGAATTTGTGAGGGCAGTGAATTCCATACCTTTGGGGCAACCGAAGAAAACGCCCTGTCACCCATAGTTTTCAGGCGCGTTACCGGAACAACTAAAAGACCAGCATCGGCTGAGCGAAGATTACGTGTCGGAACGTAGGGTACTAAAAGATCAGAAAGATATTGCGGAGCAAGTCCATTTAACGCCTTGTAGGTCAACATAAGAATTTTAAAATCAACACGAAATTTAACAGGCAGCCAATGCAATGTCTCTAAAACAGGTTTTATATGGTCTCTTTTTCTGGTCCTGGTCAGAATACGTGCAGCAGAATTTTGTACCCACTGAAGTCTGTGCAGAATAGATTTCGATGCTCCCGCCAACAAGGCATTACAATAATCAATCCTTGAAAAAACCAGAGTATTAATTAATTTTTCTGCTACAGAGAAGGGCAGCATGGGTCGCAATTTAGATATATTTCTAAGGTGAAAAAATGAGACTTTAACAGTATTACGTACATACAGGTCAAATGTTAAATTAGAATCAAAAATGACTCCCAAGTTTTTTAATATAGATTTGAACTGTATATCAGAGCCGTCCACATTTAAAGCTACAGATTTCACACTACGTAACTGGTGAGACGAACCAATAAGCATCACTTCAGTTTTATCGCTATTTAGACATAGATAATTAACAGACATCCAATTTTTGATTTCTGCAATACAGTTAGAAAGGTGAGTAACAGCGACATTAACATCAGGCTTTGAGTGAATGTATATCTGGGTGTCATCAGCATATAAATGAAAATCGAGATCAAGAGACCTCAAAAGTTGGCCAAGTGGAAAAATATATAGACTAAAAAGTAAAGGACCTAAAATTGAACCCTGAGGTACACCATATTTTACCATACTATCCTCCGATCTACAACCACCCAGCACAACAAATTGTTTGCGATCTGAGAGATAAGACCTAAACCAGCTCAGAGCAGAGTCAGATACACCAAAGACAGACTCCAGGCGGGAAAGTAAAATACAGTGATCAATAGTGTCGAAAGCAGAGCTGAGATCAAGCAGGATCAGTATTGATAAACATCCAGAATCAGAAGCCATCAGTAAATCATTTGTGACTTTAACTAATGCTGTCTCAGTGCTATGCATTTTACGGAAACCAGATTGAAGTGACTCAAAGAGTTCATTAACAGATAGATGAGATAACAATTGTGTTGCAACAATCCGTTCTAAGACTTTAGCAATAAGAGGGAGATTAGAGATCGGACGAAAATTTCCCAAATTCTCAAAGTCACGGCTATTTGTTTTTGGAACCGGGGTTACAGCTGCAATTTTAAGTGCAGATGGCACAACACCAGAAAACAAAGAGTCATTTATGATACTCAGGAGAGGCAAGCACAATGAGGAAAAACATGACTGAAACAACCTAGCTGGTATGGGGTCAACATGTGAGGTGGTAGCATTCATCTTTAAAACCACATTACACAAGGATTGCGAATCTAACAGCATGAATTCTGAAAGATAAACACCAGAAAATTCTATGCTATTTAATTTTGAGGTAGCAATTGTTTTTGTAGTAGTAATCCGATCTCTTATTCCCTCGATCTTATTACCAAAAAACATAAGAAACTTGTTGCACAATTGAACAGAAGAAGAGACATTGAAATTATTATTTCTATTTAAAAGATTGTTGATTGAATTAAACAACCTTTTAGGGTTATCTTGATCACCTGCAATAATCTGACAAAAATGAGCAGACCTTATAGATACCATTTCAGTCCTATATTCACCCAAGCTTTCTTTCCAAGCCTGATGATACACAGTTAAACCAGTGGAGCGCCATCTGCGCTCCATTTTGCGACATTGAGTTTTCATTGCACGTAGATCGTCATTATACCACGGAGCAGATCGTTTAAAAGATACAGCACGTGACTTCAAAGGAGCAAAGGTGTCCAGACCAGATGAAAGAATTTTGTGCAGCATATTTACTTTGTCTTCCAATGCATCAGATGGTAAGATACAGCTAGTAGCAGAGTAAATAAAATCAGAGAAGTCAGTGGGCACAATAGATCTCCACTTACGGTAATGAATAATACGGGAAGTGGCAGCAAGTATAACAGGTAGCTCCAAATTGAATAGTATAGCTAAGTGATCAGATAACCCAAAGTCAGATACAGACAACCTAGACACAAGTGTATCATTTTGAATCACAAGATCTAAAATGTGGCCTTTGTTATGCGTGGGACAATCCACAACTTGGTATAGCTCAAAGCACTCTAATAAAGATGTAAAATCTTTTGTTGATGAAATGTCTTTTTTGTCCATGTGAATATTAAAATCACCAAGAATTAGAATTTTCTGATATTTTAAAACCAACACAGATATTAATTCAGCAAAGTCAGATGTAAATTCTTTGTTACATTTGGGAGGTCTATACACAGCCACAATGACCATAGATGATGAAACAGAGACACTCAAGGCAAGGCATTCAAATGAGGTAAAGGAAGGAATATCCACAGAAGATAGTCCCATTTTAATCTCAGGAGGAATAATTATTACATCTATAGAAAACATTAAAATGGGTGTACAACTAAACTTGTACTGGGATACATTATCCTCTATACATCTACAATTTGTGGACTCTACCAACAGTTCTGAAGTCATACATTATAAGGAAGACCAAAACAAAACTGATTATTAACTAATAACATTCCCTCTTACTTCAGCAAAACATACACTTGTAACTTTCTGAGATTTGTCTAAATGCATAGTTGTATTTTTTTTTGTTGCTAAGACAAGAGCTGATGTAAAAAGATAGCATGCACACAAAATTGGTAATGAAAAAAGTGCGTCACCAGAGGTCAAATACCTTCAGTAGTCAAAGCACTATTAGACTATTGAAAAGACTGTTCCAGAAACAAACTGTACAGCACTGCATAACATGCATATAAACATACCCTTATTCAAACTGCCCATTCAATTTAAAAAATATCCTTAAATTTGCTTTGAAATATAGTATGTAACATTAGATACTTGTTTTGATTTTTGTGGGAGTTTCACCGCAGTTTCCAAAACTTGATCTTTTAGCCTGCACATTTTATACAGTGTGTTGAATAGCTGTTTGTTCTTGGAATTGAAATTACTTACAAATTACACAGATGCCACATGGTTTTCGCTGACATCTCAAATGGCTGTGTGCACCGCATTCCTGACAGCACACCTAAAAGTGAAACAATGCTTGGTTGCTTGCAATTAATTACAGTATCAAACAGATTCTTCTATTTACCTTCTCTTTCATCAGGACACTCCAGCACACTGTGCACTTTACTCCTCTATCTGCAGGAAAAAGAAAATCATATATTAATAATCAAATGAGTAGTTTAGCCTTGGCCATGAGATATTAATTTGTCCATGAGATAATTTTGTTGAGGTAGTGACATTCTTATTGTCACGAGGTGGCAAGGAAGAGGAGAAGCAATGATCCAAAACCGATCGGTCTGTGCAGCGCTGCTTCACGTTGAACATATACAAATATGTATTTCTCTCAACAAAGGATCTTGAGGCCACAATTTCACATTGCATGGCCAGAACATAAGGAATAAGGATGTTGTTACTTCAACAAAAATATCTTGTGGTCATGACATATCACATTCTCACTCATTATTATTAATTAATTAGCCATTGCCGCTGTCGCTTCTCACCTCTGGCTTGCTTAGTTGGAGACATTTAATATTCAATAATATTATTAATCTGCCTTCATTGACACCATTGATTAAGAACTGAACTGAGCTGGACGATGACGTCACTGTTTCTCCAGAGCTGATAGATAAATTAACTGAATTAAGAACTATTTTCTTCTAGAGCTACAAAACAATTACAGCCAAAATTATGCTCCCTCTATCAATGTAAAGCTGCTTTGACACAATCTGCATTGTAAAAAGTGCTATATAAATAAAGGTGACTTGACTTGATCTAATGTCTCATGGTCACAACCAAACTAAGTGAACCGAATGTCCCCCCAAATTTATAATATGTATGTTTGAGACTGTCCTCCTCCGAAAAACGACCCCATATGTCGTTTGTACATGCAGCGTATTACGACCTATAGTGGCGTTTTAAAATGAAGCGCCCTCTAGCAGTCTTATATATGACAGTCTCGTTTATCGGGTGTGTCGTCATCAAATGACCTTTGACTGTCGTTACCAATAAAAACAAAATGCGGCAAGAAAAAGAATGTCCCTGACCGCCGTAATCAATATCTGTTTTATTTTATTTAAAGATCTATTTAATGTATCGTTGTGACTGTCGGCAATTCATGTGTAAGTATAAGTGTAGTTTGATGTTTTTTCTTTACAAATGGGTTGCGATTGCCACTAAATGAATGTGATTTTACCACAGTATATTAGCTCGATCCTGCTAGTTAAAGCACAGTGCCCATACATTTTTACCATAGTAATTAGTTTTACTGTGGTATTTTTAGTTAAATAAGACAACGCCATGCTTTTAAGACTGTGGTTTTACTGTGGTATTTGTAGTTAAAGCAAAGTACCACAACACATACCTTGGATTTAACACAGTAACTGTAACGTTAAATTTACTGTGGTATTTGTAGTTAAAGCACAGTAACTTGCATGCTTTTACCACAATAACTGTTTTTACTGTCTACTATTTGTAGTTAGAGCACATGAGTAACCACAGCACTTACCATGGTTTTACCAGAGTAACTGTCGTTTTACTGTGGTATTTGTAGTTGAAACAGTAACAAATCACTTGCCATGGTTTTACTACAGTAACCATAGTTTTACTGTGGTGTTTGTAGTTGAAACAGTAACACAACACTTGCCATGGTTTTACCACAGTAACCATAGTTTTACTGTGGTGTTTATAGTTGAAACAGTTACACAACACTTGCCATGGTTTTACCACAATAATCACAACACTGGCCATGCCTTTAATACCTTTTTGTAATGTAATTGTAATTCAATATTCTTTTTCTGTCTTGCAGTTACTTCAGATCACATACTCCTCCATCTCCATCTCCCACAACAACCTGTAATCCAACAGCTCTTTTAAGAGGCCATCTCTCGCAAAAACTCACTTTCTGTCTGTCTCTCTCTCTCTCTCTCTCTCTCTCTCTCTCTCTCTCTCTCTCTCTCTCTCTCTCTCTCTCTCTCTCTCTCTCAGTTTTTTTTAACTGTAATTAATTTACACATTTTTTTTGCTCTCTTTCTTTCTCTTCTTCATCATGGAATATTTTTAAAAATCAAAATTTGATCAATTCTGTCAGAAAGCTGCTATTAACAGGGAACTTGAACTCAAAGCTCCCAGTGCTGATCTTGAAGAAGCTGCCAGGGAGGCTGAACAGGTCCTTCAAATTAGGTAATGTTGAACACATTTAGTTATAGCTGATTTGCTTTAATGAATGTATCCTTATTTTATGTTTTATTAACTTTCCTTAAAGTCCTTCCTCTCAAATAATTTGGTCACGGATAGTTTTTAACACACTGTCTCAACATGTATATATTTCTCTTTGTTTCAGCTGAAAAGGAAGTGCTGTCAAGGGCTTGTTAAACCTGTCTTCGTGGAGAGGGATGAATTCGGCCATCTTGTGTGTTTATGGAGATGGAAAAAAGCGGCAAAGGCAAATGTTTCCAATGGTATGTCTGTGTTGGTCTTAACCCTTGATTGAATATTACTGCAGTTACATTTTGCACAGCATTTGATGTTTCTTAAACTTTGTTTTACATACTACACTACCCCATCAGTAAGAACCCACAATAAAGCGTCATGTTGATGTAGTAATAGGTCATACAATTGACCAAGTCAGCAAATTCATATGATATTATGCAAGTGCACTCGTACAAAATTCTATGACTTTTACTCCAGCTGCTGTCATTGGCCATTGCCTCAACTCTCTTGCAGATTGTAAGTAGTTGGACCGTTTATATCAGAAAGTTCATATCAAGTCCATTGTATTCTTTATTAACCTTTACATATTGGCGCCGTCTCTTCTCGTACCAACAGTACATGATATTTTTCCACATGTTGATTTTTATTGACCACATCTGTTTAAGAAGCAAGAGTCTGGAAATGCTAGTTTAACAAGTTACGTGACACATCAGATCTTCAAAGAACTTGTCCTAATCAGATCACTTAAACAATTAGTTCACCCAAAAATGAAAATTCTGTCAGTAATTGCTCACCCTCATGTTGTTCCAACCCGTAAGACTTTCATTCATCTTCAGAACACAAATTAAGATATTTTTGATTAAATCTGAGAGCTGTCTCACTCCTCCATAGAAGCTAAGGGATCGAAACTTGCCAGCCTAGAAAGTTAGAAAAGACAATGTTTAAAATAGTCCAAGTGACTACAGTGGCTCAACCTTGAGTTTATCCAGCGACGAGAATACTTTTTGTGCGCAAAAATAACGACTCATTTAACTCTTCATTTTCTTCTCTGTGGGCCTCTGAGTGAGTTTACGTAGTGTAACAGCGCAGCGCTTCTGTGTTGTACGTCAGAATGTAGGCTCGCTATTGGCCGACGCAGGTCATGTGTGTGATGCGTGTGACGTACAACACAGAAGCGCTGCGCTGTTACACTACGTGGCTCACTCAGAGGCCCACACAGAAGAAAATGAAGAATTAAATAAAGTCATTATTTTTGCTTGTTTTTGCACACAAAAAGTATTCTTGTGGCTTGATAAACTTATGGTTGATTGACGAAAGTCTTACGGGGTTGGAACTTGGAACAACATGAGAGTGAGTAATTACTGACAGAATTGTCATTTTTGGGTGAACTAACCCTTTAAGTTCGTTCATCACACCAATAACAATAACTATAATGATAACTATTTTAACATCCACAACAAACGGTTAAAGTTGGATAGATCCTGATTGGTTGTCAGTGTTTTTATAGTTCATCATGTGATTTAATAAAATTCTCTTTTGTCCTTTCTTGCAGGATTTGTCACAAATTACTTAGTCCTGCTCCATCAGCTCTCTACAATATCAAACTCCATCAGCTCTCTACAATATCAAGCCCAATGGCTCTTTTAAGACCCAACCCATCCAAAAGCTTCCACATCGCTCTCTGTCTTGTGTGGCACATCTGCTCTCAGCCCTTCTTCACTCTTATTGCTAATTTCCACTCTGACCATGTCTACTTGTAATAATTTCTTTTCTACAGTGAACACTCAGATTCTACTGTGAGCACTCCTGTCACCATCCCTCCCACTGTATTCTACTTGCCAACACAGAGAAAGAGGGCGGGAATGGTAATGTAAAAATAACCTATTTTCTTTCTTTTTAATATTATTTCCTTAATTGTTTCAACTTAATGTTATTGAATTGCATAATATGTAATTATATAAATATATATATATATATATATATAAATTTATTACATGGCTTGGTTGAATTCTAATGTAGAATGCGGTCTGTTGTTTCTTGAAAACAGACCGCTGCTAAGTATAACACACCGTTGCCATGAAAAACAGAGCGTTGCAATGGATTCTAACCGTAGAGACGTAGCGCTAAACGCTATTTTCTTTAGCGGAAGCAATACAATCATTTTTAAATCAATAAACCTTTTTAAATCAATATTTTGAGTCAAATTATTGATATATTTGGTATGTAGCCATGTAATAAGCGGGATAATGTCCCTTACACATTATCCCTTACATATATCATTCCAGTTCAGTTTTCTCCATCCATCTGAAATGCCAATCAAAATTACATGTTAAATACTATTCATTGTTGTTTTAAAGGGGTTTCGGTTACATATCAGTTACTTTATCAATCAGTGTTTTTTTTAAGAGTTTTCTATTTTTCACTATAATTGATTACCTCAATGCAGATATTTTTTTATATAACCAACCTATTTTTTTGTTTTCTTTTCTACATAGTGGCGCAAACTGGAGGAGTACCTGTGTGACAGAGGATGCTGTGCTGGGCGCTTATCTTTGTATTTAAACAGTTTGACATATAAATAAACAATGGGAAATTACTACAAATTGTGTCCATTCATTATGCTTTTTTTGAGCTTTTTTTTTTTTATTCCTATATTTATACTAGCTAATAATGGTAATGGGGTCCATTTCCTGGAAACACAGAAGTGATTAAATAATTATGTACCTTTAATACATTGTAAATGTTATAGAATTACTTCATTTGAATAGTAGCTGAACTTATCTTTGTTTAAGAAATACTGAATGCTTGAATAATTATCAGAGGATGTAAGCAAATGAAACTTTTTGAATTATTTTAATACTTATTTGTCATACAGTATCCAACTGCAACATTTTTCTATTGCGTGTAATCTATTGGTGCATCGGGTTATGCAATGCAATCTGTCATTTTAGTTTTATATTTAATGGGGACAAATAAATGTTTAATTTGTCCATTCACCACAAGAACCTGGAAGATCCTGTCATAAATGACCATATATGGACAAGTAAGTGTGACGCATCTGCTCAACTGGGTTGTCATTGGCTTTGACATTTCCTTGGCATCTAGAGGACTGGCTGTGGTTGGACAATCTTTAAACCCATATTACTAAACGTTTAATGTTGCAAAGTACGTTTTGCTGTTATAATTACGTCAGTAATACATAAAGTTAACAATGTGGTGTTGAGTTGTTGTGAGAAATTACCCCTTTACCGAGATCCTAACCCTAACCCTAAGTATAAGTTAACTGAACTACAAACAAAGACTATTGCCAAATAGCTTATAATGATAGAGGCTCATGGGTAATGTAGTTTAAAACGTTTAATAAAGAAATTTTTAAAAAATACTATCTTTACTGAACATAGGGATATCTAATCATGGTCATTGTGAAAACCTCTAAGAAATATTTGAGAGGCAGGCTAAAATTTGGTATTTTACTATAAGCACTTTTTAAAACGCCTTTATACCACCTTTTCATATATATATATATGATTTTTTTTAAAGTGAAGTCAACATCATTATGTAAACATAGCATAAGAAGTGTTGACAATAAACAAAGACATCAATTTAAACAACCAATACACTTGTGACACTTCATTGTACAACATTGTTTTACTGAATGGCATACTGTCCAAGTACACACAGTGTGTAACTTATGGCTCAAAAGTCTTAACAAAAAATAAATGCACTGCAAAGCATCATAATGTAAAAGTTCTGGACATCAGAAATTTGAATGCTCATCCTGCTTATAGTACAGGATCCATGTTGATCTTTCCCTGGTACATCATCCTCAGTGTGCCTGAAGTGCCCATTACAATATAGCCCATGCAGTCTCTTGTGATGCATCTTTCAGCCTTTCACTTCATGTAACTGAAATTTGGCATATTTACTGTATTTGACACAACATCTAAGTCCTAAAACATATACAATGGTAACATTCTAGCAAATGATTGTCCCAAATGTCATTAATATGACAAATCTTCATGTCTCAATTAAAACAATCATGGTTATTATGTCTTATTACAAAATCTAATTGTATATTTACCAAACACAATCCTTAATAAATAATATTCACCATATGTTGTTATCCAACACCATGTACAAAACTATACTGGATAATACAGCATAAATACAGCTAAAGTAGCATATAAAGACTTATGATATTTGAGAGAAATAAAAAAGGGTTGTTATAATCATGATATTTATCTCCCTATCAAAATCTTCTTCCATGTATATAAATAATATTCACCATATGTTTTTATCCAACACCATGTACAAAACTTTACTGGATAATACAGCATAAATACAGCTAAAGTAGCATATAAAGACTTATGATATTTGAGAGAAATAAAAAAGGGTTGTTATAATCATGATATTTATCTCCCCATCAAAATATTCTTCCATGTATATAAGCAATTTGCAATTGTTATCGAGCACAGTACAGTACAAATGATGGACAAAAGATGTGATCAAATCAAATAATTTTATTGTCACAAAACCATGAACCCAAGTGTGTACAGGTGATGAAATTCTTTTTTGCAAACTCTGCAGAATGACAGTATGGATGACAAGTATAGAATATTTACACAACACATACAGTATTAATATGCACAGTATATGTTAGGGACTCAATACAAGTAGAGAACAATATATGGTACAATATTATACTATACACAGATTGAAAAATGAAAAAAAATAACAAACAAAATAATCACAGTATACATATACAGTGCAGTACGGTATGAATGAGTGAAAATAGAATGTCAGGGTCCAGAATAATACTGAGTAAGAGTCCAGTCAGTGTAATTGAAAAAATGTAGAGCATATGAGGTTGGGGGGTGGGGGTTGCTGTGTGTTTTACTGGTATGAGTCCAGTCTGCTGGTGCGGGTTCTACGATAACCTCTGCCTGATGGTAACGGTGAGAGCAGTCCATGGCTCGGGTGTCTGGATTCTCCGTGCTTTCCTCACACACACCTGTAGGAAGGGAAGTTTCCTCACACACTCCCTTGTCCTGGAGGGAGGGAAGCTCACCTTCAACAGTGTTCTGTGCAGTTCGTAGAGCTTTGCAGTGATGCAGCCAGTCAGGATCCTCTCCACAGTGTAAAATTGAGGGTTGATTTGAGGGTTTTGGTGCTCACACTGAACTTCCTCAGCTGTCTGAGGAAGAAAAGACACTGATGAGCCTTCTTCAGCACAGCATCAGGGTGGATGGGTGAAGGTCTAACCAAAGAAAATATGTATTTAGGAGGTGGTAAATCAGCAAACCATATATAATAGTATTATTTAAAATTGTTGCACTAGACCAGGGGTAGGCAAGTTCGGTCCTAGAGAGCCACTGTCCTGCAGAATTTAGTTCCAACCCTAATCAAACACACCTGAACAAGCTAATCAATGTCTTCAGGATTACTAAGGCTATAGGCAGGTGAGGTTTTTCTGAGTGTTGGAGCCAAACTCTGCAGGACAGCGGCTCTCTAGGACCGAACTTGCCTTCCCCTGCACTAGACTTACCATTGATTCCATGGGCCGTAACTCTGACCTGTCAATGTAGAGCTGGAATGTATTCTTCACAGTGGATAACTGATGCAGTGCTGCACTTGGTGGCCACAGAATCGTCTCCTGTCAACAAAAACTCCATCTCTGGCCTCAGACCCATTTCTCCTTAGTCTGGACCATGTGAACTGACCAACTGCGTGAAGACGGACCTGAGCATTGAGTGTGTTCAGTGCCAGCTATCGGCTCCTCTACCTCTTGATGTAGTCTTTCTGTACAAGTAGAAAATGAGAACATAATACAAGCAGTCATAACAAATTAATAATGTATTTAAAACTAGTGCAACATGCCTATTTCTTCATCAACTGGCTTCATCCTCCTTCAAACAATCAGACAAAACAACAATTTAATAATAACTCCAGAAAAACTGTCAGTACTCACCATATAAAGTAGTTTCCAGCTATAAACATGTATGTATGAGTATCTATGAATACATGAGAAGGCCATGTTCATTTCTCATCCCCAACAGAACTGGTTGTCCTGGTGAATACTGGTTTGCATGGCTTGCTCTTTTTCAGCTGTAAAACAAGAAATGTCTATTGAACCCATGTTTAAATACTATTGTTGTTTAAACATGTACATTAAGACAGGAACTGAGATGGGTGTAAGTTTTAATAATGAGAGAAAGGTGGTACTAGAAAAAGCTGTATCTTCAATAGCAAGCTATATTAATAAATGAATTCCTTTAAACATGATTACTTGCTGCCAGTATTGTTGTAAGCAGTTTAAAGGCCTCTTCACGCAAAGGATGAGCCCACACTGCAGCTATTTAACATATAACGACACAGAGGAACAATTTCGTTGGAATCACTTTCAGAAATGTTGTTTTTTTCCAGCTGATGAACTATAAAAATTTTGACAGCCAATCAGAATCTACTCGACTTTAAAAAGCTTAAGCACTTAAAATGTCAGACAACATTACCACAGCACGCACTTTTGATAATAAACAGAACTTTATCGTCCGTTTGTTGTGGATGTTAGAATATTTATCATTATAGTTATTGTTATTGGTGTTATGAACGAACTTAAAGGGTTAGTTCACCCAAAAATGACAATTCTGTCAGTAATTACTCACTCTCATGTTGTTCCAAGTTCCAACCCCGTAAGACTTTCGTCAATCAACCATAAGTTTATCAAGCCACAAGAATACTTTTTGTGTGCAAAAACAAGCAAAAATAATGACTTTATTCAACTCTTCATTTTCTTCTGTGTGGGCCTCTGAGTGAGCCACGTAGTGTAACAGCGCAGCGCTTCTGTGTTGTACGTCACACGCATCACACACATGACCTGCGTCGGCCAATAGCGAGCCTACATTCTGACGTACAACACAGAAGCGCTGCGCTGTTACACTATGTAAACTCACTCAGAGGCCCACAGAGAAGAAAATGAAGAATTAAATGAGTCGTTATTTTTGCGCACAAAAAGTATTCTCGTCGCTGGATAAACTCAAGGTTGAGCCACTGTAGTCACTTGGACTATTTTAAACATTGTCTTTTCTAACTTTCTAGGCTGGCAAGTTTCGATCCCTTAGCTTCTATGGAGGAGTGAGACAGCTCTCAGATTTAATCAAAAATATCTTAATTTGTGTTCTGAAGATGAATGAAAGTCTTACGGGTTGGAACAACATGAGGGTGAGCAATTACTGACAGAATTTTCATTTTTGGGTGAACTAATTGTTTAAGTGATCTGATTAGGACAAGTTCTTTGAAGATCTGATGTGTCACGTAACTTGTTAAACTAGCATTTCCAGACTCTTGCTTCTTAAACAGATGTGGTCAATAAAAATCAACATGTGGAAAGATATCATGTACTGTTGGTACGAGAAGAGACGGCGCCAATATGTAAAGGTTAATAAAGAATACAATGGACTTGATATGAACTTTCTGATATAAACGGTCCAACTTCTTACAATCTGCAAGAGAGTTGAGGCAATGGCCAATGACAGCAGCTGGAGTAAAAGTCATAGAATTTTGTACGAGTGCACTTGCATAATATCATATGAATTTGCTGACTTGGTCAATTGTATGAACTATTACTACATCAACATGACGCTTCATTGTGGGTTCTTACTGATGGGGTAGTGTAGTATGTAAAACAAAGTTTAAGAAACATCAAATGCTGTGCAAAATGTAACTGCAGTAATATTCAATCAAGGGTTAAGACCAACACAGACATACCATTGGAAACATTTGCCTTTGCCGCTTTTTTCCATCTCCATAAACACACAAGATGGCCGAATTCATCCCTCTCCACGAAAACAGGTTTACCAAGCCCTTGACAGCACTTCCTTTTCAGCTGAAACAAAGAGAAATATATACATGTTGAGACAGTGTGTTAAAAATGATCCGTGACCAAATTATTTGAGAGGAAGGACTTTAAGGAAAGTTAATAAAACATAAAATAAGGATACATTCATTAAAGCAAATCAGCTATAACTAAATGTGTTCAACATTACCTAATTTGAAGGACCTGTTCAGCCTCCCTGGCAGCTTCTTCAAGATCAGCACTGGGAGCTTTGAGTTCAAGTTCCCTGTTAATAGCAGCTTTCTGACAGAATTGATCAAATTTTGATTTTTAAAAATATTCCATGATGAAGAAGAGAAAGAAAGAGAGCAAAAAAAAATGTGTACATTAATTACAGTTAAAAAAAACTGAGAGAGAGAGAGAGAGAGAGAGAGAGAGAGAGAGAGAGAGAGAGAGAGAGAGAGAGAGAGAGAGAGAGAGAGAGAGAGAGAGAGAGAGAGAGAGAGACAGACAGAAAGTGAGTTTTTGCGAGAGATGGCCTCTTAAAAGAGCTGTTGGATTAAAGGTTGTTGTGGGAGATGGAGATGGAGAAGTATGTGATCTGAAGTAACTGCAAGACAGAAAAAGAATATTGAATTACAATTACATTACAAAAAGGTATTAAATGCATGGCCAGTGTTGTGATTATTGTGGTAAAACCATGGCAAGTGTTGTGTTACTGTTTCAACTATAAACACCACAGTAAAACTATGGTTACTGTGGTAAAACCATGGTAAGTGTTGTGTTACTGTTTCAACTACAAATACCACAGTAAAACTGTGGTTACTGTGGTAAAACCATGGCAAGTGCTGTGGTTACTGTGCTTTACCTACAAATAGTAGACAGTAAAAACACAGACTGTGGTAAAATCATGGTAAATTACTGTGTTTAATTACAAATACCACATTACAACTACAGTAACTGGTAAAAAAAAACATGTTAAGTCTTGTGTTACTGTGCTTTAACTACAATAGTACACAATACAAACACAGTTACTGTGGTAAAAGCATTGTAAGTGTGGTTACCGTGGTTACAGTTACGGTGGAAGAAGCATGGTATAACGTTACTGTGCTTTTACTACACATGACATAGGATCGACAGTTACTGGTAAAACATAGTAAATGTGTGGACTTTTTGCATGATACCTTTCCCAACACAGGCAAATTTCAATGTTTGAATGTCACAATGAAAACTAACTTTATAATGCTGGCGTGCGTTTGAATGAACGTCACACAGCTTGAAATATAAATACCGATTTGAAACACGACATCATTTAATTCATAAACACGGGACTATATACGGATGGAAACCCTACCTGTACGTGTGATGAAGTCATCAAAAAGATATATTTTATAGCAATAAACTACTTTGAATAGCTGGGAGAGTTTGACGTAAACTGGTAACGTTAGCAGGTAGATAAAAATAACCCATAATGCATCGAGGTTTATAATGCATTTCTCCATATCTCCAGCTGCCGGTAGGGGCGCAAATTTAGGAAACGCTCTTATGTGTCGTATTTGAAGGTAGTCACAAACGACCTAAATGGTCGTATGGGTTGGAGGACTTGTTGGATGTTCTGTAATAAGAAACAATAATGAGCTTGCAGCAACCGAGCGGCTGCTAATAATCGAGCACTAAGTTAGTTCGTAAGTATTGCCGCCATGATCAACAGGCAGCTAACGTTACTCAACTCGCACTGGCAAGCGGACCCCAGCAAGAACAACCGCCTCAGCGGTTCTCCAAAATTATTTTGCAGCACTGGGCATGAACATACACTACCGTTCAGATTTTTAATGTTTTTAAAAGAAGTATCTTCTGCTCACCAAGGCTGCATTTATTTGATTAAAAATACAAACAAAAACAGTAATATTGTGAAATATTATTCCAATTTAAAACAGCTGTTTTCTATTTCAATATATTTTAAACTGTAATTTATTTCTGTGATCAAAGCTAAATTTTCAGCATCATTACTCCAGTCTTCAGTGTCACATGATCCTTCAGAAATCAGTATAATGTGAGGATTTAATGCTCAAGAAATATTCTTTATTATTATCAAAGTTGAAAACAGTTGTGTACAATTTTTTTTTCAAAATTCTTTGATGAATAGAAAGTTCAAAAGAACAGCATTTAAAATGGAATATTTTCTTACATTATACATGTCTTTACTGTGACTTTTGATCAGTTTAACTCATCCTTGATGAATAAAAGTATTGACTTTTTTTTTATTTCTTTCCCCCAAAAATAATATAAAAATTATTACTGACCCCAAACTTTTGAACGTTAGTGTTTAATGTTACAAAAGATTTAGATTTCAGATAAATGCTGTTCTTTTTAACTCTATTCATCAAAGAATTTTGAAGAAAAAAAAAATTGCACACAACTGTTTTCAACATTGATAATAATAATTAATGTTTCTTGAGCATCAAATCCTCATATTATACTGATTTCTGAAGGATCATGTAACACTGAAGACTGGAGTAACTGTTAATGATGCTGAAAATTTAGCTTTGATCACAGGAATAAATTACAGTTTAAAATATAATAAAATAGAAAACAGCTGTTTTAAATTGGAATAATATTTTACAATATTACTGTTTTTGTTTGTATTTTTAATTTAATAAAATAAATGCAGCCTTGGTGAGCAGGAGATAAAGTTACTTCTTTTAAAAACATGATACAACATCTGACTGACCCCAACGGTAACGTTAACGTTAGTGTATTTCGGTGTATTTGGCCTTGACATACGCAATATCAGAAATGGCGTTTTCTACAACGTTTTACAAAGTTTACAATGAAAACTGGTATCGTCTCAGATAAAGCTTTATCAACCGTCTCTGACTGAACGAAAAGACTGCTAGCAAACGTGTTCGAACTAACGTTACGGTCGCTGAAATGTGCCTCGCTTAAATGACATCACAGTTGTTGCACATATCAAAAGCTAACTAACGTTAATCACGTTATTGGCTTCATCAACTCACATTATTAATATCTACAAAACATGAACACTTACCAATAGATGTTATTCGATCTGCGTCATCAATGTTTGCGGCGGCCATATTGTTGACATAGAAATCACGGCAACTGTCAGTCTGTCAATTGACAAACGAGGCAGCGTCGGTATTATCCATGGTATTATCACTGTATTTTTTTTTTAAACAGCGTGATGGTGTGTTGTGTAATACACGTCTGTTCTAACAACAGCAATAAGAACCCCGGGGTTAGTTTTTATGATTTCGATAAGTTATCGACTGTCAGAAAGCGTGAAGGGAAGGAGACAGAGTTGAGCCAGCGCAGGAGAGGCTAGCTAGGATAAATAGGCTAAACTTTCAGCCAACTCACCACAGAAAAGTCTGTTCCCATCCTTTTACCACAGGTTTCACACATAATCTGTGTGGAATGCGTGTGCGGTGCGTATACGGGACAGAAGCAGGACGCGATACAGTGCTTTAGTGCTATATGCTGCGTTTGCAGTGCGTAGCTAACTGATCCGCGGCTGTAACGTTACCACAAACACCCCGGTACTCACTATTTTTATTTTAACACATACTCGCTATTTCAACAACGTAAGCCAATTATTCCATGCATTACTTCTATATATTAAGTTGCTCAAGCAATTGGTCAAATATGTAACCATGTACTTATATTAAAATCGCAAACATTTTAAATGAAAACTTAAAATTGACAAAAACAACCGACTCTCATACCTTTTCTTTTGCATTTACATTTTAATACAACAAATCTTGCATGTCACAAAGAACTTGTTTTTCCACCTCCACGAATGAGACGAGTGTCATTCATTATGTTGCCTTGTGTTGAGGTGCATTGTAGTTTGTATACGGATACTGTATGAACGAGATCGTTATAAATATCCGGATAAGTTACGGCTGGCAAAGTGGCAATAAGGACGGATCTTTACTTAAGCTTGATTGGTGTGGACCCACATCAAATAATAGCATTATCTTCTCTTGATACCGACGAGATGAAGCCAGGCTACTGCTCCCCTCAACTCAAATCTGCGCGCGGTTAGGGGCAGCAGGACAGATGTCATGTCAACAATATGGCCGCGGTTAGCTACTTCCGGTGTTTGCGAATAAGGTCTATAGCGAACTTGTTCACGCCAATCCGATTCGTCTTGTCTGACAGGCACCCGGGCGATTTAAGTTTGATTGCTTGACTGTTGCTTGATGGCGCGTAAACTAGTTCGTCTCGTGGCTTCGTCGGTAGTCTCCCCCCCCCCCCCCTCCCCCCCTCCCCCCCTCCCCCGCACATGCGCAAAGAGCTGTCCTCCACTCAATCTGCAACACGCCAAAGACTTGTACCCCACTCAATTTAAAATGGCAAGTTAATTCAGGCACCTGGAATTTGTGATTCATTGAAGTAACTTATGAACTTAAATTGGAAAATTGAAAACTCAAACAATTGAGTTGAAATTTCATAACACATTATTTTATGTCTGAGTGAATGACATAAGTATCATAACTTTTTCAGCAGATCATTTTTTACAGTGAACTTATAACCCTTAAATTCAGTTGCTTCCTCATTTTTAAGTGTAATCAAATTGGCTGTACAATTCATTTCAACTTAATTGAAAAATTAAGTTCTAGAAAATCAAGAACTATGAGTGATGTAATAGATTGTTTTTTATTTATACTCATGAAAAATAAAAACTGTGCTTTTGCTAAACAACCATGATGCCAGATTGTTTTTATAGTAACTTTCAGTCCTTTAGTGTTCTATTTTTTTTTTGTAGAATATATATACATATTCTACAAAAAAACATACATATATATATATATATATATATATATATATATATATATATATATATCAGTTAGTAGACAACATTTGAAGTGGATTGAAAGCTTTCATCAACGTTTTACATGGATTTTGAACAATACCCGTTCTTGTCTTAGACACTTTGATTAACTTTTTTGATCCACTTCAAATGTTGACTATACTGTGTGTGTGTGTGTGTGTGTGTGTGTGTGTGTATATATATATATATATATATATATATATATATATATATGATGAAGTCATCCTGTTCCTTTTCCTAATATTGCATTTATTTGCATACTGAAATGATATTGGTTTCTTGTCTAACCCACATTTAACCATATGGCCACTTTTACATTGCAACAATGGTGTCACATGTGTTGAGTCTTGTGCATATATCCGACACAAGATAAGACATGTGCCAAGTGTCAGCAAAGCGGCTTTTGTTCACGACGTTATTAGGGTAACTTAGCTTATTTGTTTATTTACTTATTTATTTAATAATTTACTTGATCTAATCACAGGAGGATATGACAGCGCGAAATGTGAATCGTTGTTCATCATTTTACGAGCAATTGTTGATAAACAAAAATGTCACTTCGCAATATTGGAAATATTTCCGTTTTAACCCTCTGGGTCATTTTTAACAGAAAAAAAATACGTTTATTTATTTATTTATTTTTTATTCATCGCAATGGTAGGATACTTGGTAAAGGTTTTGGCACTTGCTGTGTGAATACACACAAAAAAAAAATGATGGACATGATTCGAAAAGGTTAAATGGTCCTTAAAAAAATCGTCACATGCTCAAAAAGTGAATAAATGGATTATAACTACTGCATAAATATAATGTAGTACCATAAAATCCCCCAAAATACAAATTATTAAATAAGAAATATTATTGAACTAAAATATAGACGTAACACTTTATAATAATGTTTAGTTATAAATTATTAGTTAATGATGAGCTAATAATTTAAAAAAACTTTACTGTATGTTATATATAAATTATTAATAAGTGGAATGCTAACGATTTACAAATGTAAGTTATCTTAAAATATGTGTTAATCATGAAATAAATCATTCATATCAAACAGATCATTAGATGGTTGATAAGATATTAGTTGATACATTATTTATCACTTATAAATCAATGAAGTATCTATGTCAAAATTGGGTATTCTAGCTTAATGCATTCTTTTTCTTGAATGTGGGTAAGTTTCATAAAAAAAGCAACATTTTGAGCAAAAAGCATTTTTTCAAAGACATGCAGGTGAAACTCGAAAAATTAGAATATCATGCAAAAGTTCATTTATTTCAGTAATTCAACTTAAAAGGTGAAACTAATATATTATGTAGACTCATTACATGCAAAGTGAGTTATTTAAAGCCTTTATTTGTTATAATTGTGATGATTATGGCTTACAGCTTATTACAGCTCACAATATTCTAATTTTTAATTTGGGGTTTTCATAGCAAGTAATCATCAAAATTATAACAAATAAAGGCTTGAAATATCTCACTTTGCATGTAATGAGTCTATATAATATATTAGATTCACATTTTAAGTTGAATTGCTGAAATAAATTAACTTTTGCACGATATTCTACTTTTTCGAGTTTCACCTATACATCCAGATCGATGATCAAAACACAGATGGCGTAGATGCTGTCTATCAACACCCCTGCTCACTAGCTCATCCTGGGTTGACATTTCATTCAGTAAGATTAGGGGTAATACTTTACAATAAGGTTCATTAGTTAACATTAGTTATGTATGGCGGGGAAAGAGTTAACTGTGAATATAGTTATAAATATGAATATTTTTCTTACAAAAACGCATCTCTTCGCTTCAGAAGGCCTATATTATGCTCATTCACTGTGGTGGAAAAGAGGTTGGCGGTTATTTGTTTTACAAATTGTGTCTAATCCATGTATAGGGAATAGTATTCCCTATTTTTACTAAAGCACAATCTGATAAACCATTTCACATCCCTGACTTGTGTATACAGACACTGATTAACTTCTGTATTGTTGCTTTAATACTCTTGTCTCGTCCTGTGTAGGTAACACTCTTAAAAACACTGTCTTTAATAAGCAAATATGATGCACGAATTTGAATTCAGTGCTCCATAAAAATATGTTGCATCCTCTTGTGAAAAAAATCGACTGGGAAGTCAAATTTATAACTACATCTAACCCTCACAGACCTTTTTTTATTGATTTATTTTTGAATCACTGTAGACATCGGGACAGAGGTAAAAGGCTGATTTATACTGCTTGTTTTAAAAGAGTAATTTAATATCTAGTGTGGCATTTTGAAAGTGTTTGCTACTGAAAACTGAACACATATTGAAAATGTGAATATTTTGAGTAAATTGAATTCAAGGACCAGAGTGTTGTGGTGGTCTAACACTTGTTTCTCCACAGTTGTGTCACACAGTGAAGAGATGAACATCTCCAGTGAGATCTTCCCCTCTGATGGATCAAACTTTTCTGATCACTACTTTTTCAATGATACTGGAGTGGAAATTGGTTTTGAAATGATTGTAGATATCATCACTATTGTGTTGGGTTTTCCTACCAACTCCTATGTGATATGGCTTATAGTAACAGGAACTGGCAATGGACTTTCAGCAGAGTTCTTCAGTCTCAACCTCTCCGTCTGTGAGATATTGCTCTATCTGATCTCGGTCTTCTCTTTTTTCTCCCGTTTGTTAGTACTATTCTATGTTGCTTTTTTTGGACAAGGACTAGCCATCACTGGTTGTCCTCTGTTTCAGTGTCTAATCTGTGTTGAGCGTTACCTGGCAGTGGTTCATCCTGTAACCTTTCTGAAGTACAAACCTCAAAGATATAGAGTAATCTGCTCTGTTATTGCCTGGACTGTAATTTTTGCTTTATGTGGGGTCAATATGTTGGCTATGTTTTTTTTGCTCTTTGATTTCTTTTTTAGTTTTATGCTGGCACAGCTCATCCTCTTCCTCTCCATCCAGTTATTCTGCTGTTTGGCTGTTCTCAGAGCTCTGAAGCAGTCAGGACCAGGAGAGAGGGGAGGAAAACCACATGAAGAGAAGAGCGTTTAATGTCATTCTTATAATTACTGTGACCATGGTTATCATACATGCTCCTGATATTATTTTAGGGTTCATATTCTTGATTTCAGTTAGTTATTATGATATAGTTGCATCTATCGCGCATTCTATCTTGTTATTGGGCAGTTTGGTGCAACGTTTTCTCTTTATCCATCGGGTGGGAAAACGTCTCAGGTTACGTATGTAACCCTGGTTCCCTGAGAGGGAACGAGACGCTGCGTTTGAGACGCGGTGGGAACGCTCTGCGTGATTGCGTCATGAAGCACGTGTAAAATCAGTCCAATGGAAGCCCGATACGTCATGGGTGACGTCATAGACCAGGAAACTATAAAGCACCCTTGAAAACAGACCGCGACAGCTTCTGAAAAAGTCTGAAGCAAGTCGATCAGGGCATGCAGGAAGTATGGCAGGCAAACGCAGCGTCTCGTTCCCTCTCAGGGAACCAGGGTTACATACGTAACCTGAGACGTTCCCTTTCAAGGGAACTTCGAGCTGCGTTTGAGACGCGGTGGGAACCCCATACCCACTACGCCATAGTGACAAATGCCCGTTCTGTGTGAAGTCCTTGCGCACACTAAGAAGCAAGCAACCTCGCCCCAGGAGTGGAGAGGTCAAGGTCATAAAACCTGACAAATGTATGTGGAGAGGACCAACCTGCCGCATTACAAATGTCAAGAAGGGAAACACCCGAAATTAAGGCCGTAGAGGCCGCCATACTCCTTGTAGAATGGGCCCGTACAGCCATAGGTGAAGGCTGACCGGCCGCTTCATAAGCCAATGATATAGCCTCGACTATCCATTTGCTCATAACCTGTTTAGATGCAGGGCACCCTTTTCTGAGTGACCCAAAACATACAAATAACCCGGTCTAGGGTATAGAAATGCTTTCACCCTACCAGGTGCAAATTCCAGACATGACGGAGCAACCGACAGGGCATGCAAATCTCCAATTCTCTTGATAGATGAAATAGCAAGGAGAAATAAAGCTTTCAAAGTGAGGAATTTTTCTGAAACCTCTTCAATAAGCTCGAAGGGAGCCAGAGCCAGACCCTCAAGTACAATGGCTAAATCCCAAGCCGGTGCTCTAGAGTGCAGTGCAGGTCTCAACCTCAATGTACCACGGAGAAAACGAATAATCAGAGGATCTCTCCCAATAGAAGTACCCCCCAGAGGGGTATGATAGGCCGAAATAGCCGCCACATAAACTTTTAAGGTGGAAGGAGATAATCCAGCAGAGAAACGGTCTTGCAGAAAATCGAGAACTGAACCAACAGGGCAGTTAACAGGATCTAACTGACGCTCACCACACCAGGTGGAGAATAATTTCCATTTCAGTGCATACAGTCTTCTCGTGGAAGGAGCTCTGGAATGGAGAATGTCTCAACGACCTCAGTAGAGAGACTGGATTCTATGAGCCTGGCCCCCTCAGAGGCCAGGCCCACAGTTTCCACAACTCCGGTCGAGGGTGAAATATCGTGCCCCCTGCCTGGTGACAGCAGGTCCCTCCTGAACGGAATCTCCATGGGAGAGCCGTCCAGAAGAGACAAAGTCCGAGAACCAAACTCGAGTCGGCCAGTATGGGGCTACTAGTAGCAGATGAGCCCCTTCCCGGCGAACCCTCTCCAGAACCTCCGGGAGCATAGATATCGGGGGAAATGCGTACAGGTGCAGCCTCGGCCACACCTGCACCATCGCATCCAGTCCGAGAAGAGCTGGCTGCGTGAGGGGGAACCATATAGAGCAATGCGTTGTACAAACGATGTGAAAGGTCGACTTGACTTTAGTTAGACCAAAGTTCTCCCTAAGAAGATCCACCACCTCGGGGTGAAGTCTCCAATCCCCTGGGCCTCAGCCCCTGCCTCAACAGGATATCTGCTCTGATATACGAGACCATCAGTGTGTTGTCCGCCATTCGCCGAGCGACCACTCATGATCGCCCCCACTTGTGAGGGAAGCATCCGTCGATAGCAATATGCGTGGACAAGAAGCCCCCAACACTGGGCCTGGGCGAGGAACCAAGGTTCTTCCACATGACCGAAGCACGAAGGCATAGCCGCGTGACCTTGATCATGCGAAAACGTATTTCCCCTCGGAGAAAACCCCTTGGTCCTGAGCCACCACTGCAGGGGTCTCATGAACAGAAGGCCAAAAGTAATACGTTGGACGCAACTGCCATGAGACCCACCCGTCTGAAACTGTTTCACAGTGAGTGACTGGCCTAGATATACCCCATTACGGCTGTAAGAATTGCTACACCTAGAAAAGTGGTCCTCAGAGCACACTCTTCTTGGCGTTGAGAGGCAACCCCAACATCCTTAATGAGACAGAACGACATCTCGATGCCGAACTGCCATAAACTCAGATTGAGCTAGGAACAACCAATCATTGATGTAGTATAATACGCGAATGCCCTGGAGTCTCAGAAGAGCCAGAGCTGCACCCACGCATACTGTAAAGGTGTGGGGTAATAAACCTAGGACGAATGGAAGAACCCGATAATGGTATGCTTCGCCCCCGAAAGCAAACCTCGGGAACCCCCCTCATCCTCTTTCGGAAACAATGAAGTAATGGCTGTCTGCTGGGAGGAGGAACCCCTTCTACAGCTCCTTTTGCAGAAGTGACAGTACTTCCTGCTCCATAACCAAAGCCTGCTACGCGGGTCCACCAATGAGAGGAGGACCCCTAGAAATCTGGGCGAACGAGAACCGAACTGAATTCTGAAACCCTTTTCTATAGACCATTTCAAGGACGTAAACAATAACAAACGCGTTGGAATGCTACTGCGCATGTCTGGCCCTGAATCATTTCCGGTGGCGCCATTTTAGAACCACAGATCTGTGAAAACCATAGGTGAAAACAAGCTCGTACTTTTTAAGTCTAGCAAAAGGCAAGTTAAAGTATTTCCAAAAACTGAAAATAAATGATGATTAAAATCATCGGACCTTTTAAATAAGACGTTGATGCGTAAACTTTTTACCTGAATAGTCTGACGGCTCATCTGATTGCGTGTTGCGGCTGCTTGCGTGTACACGAGAGATGCGATAAAAGCATATCGCAGTCTGGATGCTTACAATTAATTTCTTAGCGGAAAGGTTGGGAACATTTATTCGTACAATGTGGATGACATCTGTCTTGTGTTTGGTGCAGATGAAGCAAGTCAAACAGCGTCAAAAACGTACTTATCATGGTTTGTCCGACGAAGTTACGAGTGGGCATTTCACTTGCATTGCTGGGTCAGTCTGTATATCTATGCAAATATTCATATTTATTTGTACAGCGCAATTCAAAATACATATCGTTTCAGAGCAGCTTTACAGAACATGCATGTATATTACAATGCTAAATGTACGCTAGTAAACTAATCACTGTATGCCATTACTCATTTCATACGTTTCCAAGGGTGTGTGTTTAGTTAGGTGAAGTTTGTTGCTGTGGAACGGTGTGCGAGGGTTTAAATGTCCTATCTGAGCCATTCATGTGGTCACAAATAAATAGAAGGTGAATGCAATTTAATGCTGGCTGTCTTTATTTTCTAATGCCTGTATTAGCCATTTAAGAGAAACATGCAGATTAATAATTGTACAATTAAGAATAAAACACACAGAATACACTTTTCAGGTCCTTGAAGGTAATTATGTTCTTTTATGGTTTTAAAGTAGTCACATACAGATTTGCTGTGTATGTATACAGGTGAAACTCGAAAAATTAGAATATCATGCAAAAGTTCATTTATTTCAGTAATTCAACTTAAAAAAGGTGAAACTAATATATTATATAGACTCATTACATGCAAAGTGAGATATTTCAAGCCTTTGTTAAAATTTTGATGATTATGGCTTACAGCTTATGAATTCAAAATTAGAATATTGTGAAAAGGTTTTCACAATATTATTGACACCTTTTAAGTTGAATTACTGAAATAAATGAACTTTTGCACGATATTCTAATTTTTCGAGTTTCACCTGTAGTAGTCAACTTTTGAAGTGGATCAAAAAAGTTAATCAAAGTTGTCCTAAGACAAGAACGTGTTTTGTTCAATACTAATGTATAACTTTGATGAAAGGGTTAGGTCCACTTCAAATGTTGACTAAATTTCTTATTGTGTGTTTACTTGTATGAACACAAAATGCTTCAACAACTGAGACAACAACATAAAACACATTTCACAGAATGTTTTTTTTTTTACAAACAGAAATGGAGTTATGAGTCCCTGAACAAAGGGGGTCAATATCAATCCTCAAGTACTCCAACACATCTGGGGGTTCATACAGTGTGTGCAGAATTATTAGGCACGTTGATTTTCTGATCATATTTTTTTCAGGCACATTTTACCAATTCCAAACCACATTAATCTTAATAACTACTATTCATTTAATTTTGTATTTAATCATTTACAAGTGATATATAATTGTTTATGAAGGCTGGAAATGAAAAACGCCTTATATTCAGGTGTGCATAATTAGGTATGTTTTCATAATTAGGTAAGCAAAAATCGCCACTGAAAAAAATCACAAGCTGAAGTGTAGTAGAATACATGATCTTCCAGAATCTGACAGTAACTTTTGGGAGTTCATTTTTAGTCCATCTCTGCAAAACGGACTTCAGGGTAGGAGATGGACTAAAAATTAACTCCCAAAACTTACTGCCAGATTCTGGAAGATGAATTCTTCAAACAGTGGTACAAGAGGATGTGGTGCTGGTCCTTCAGGAGTCACTCTCGATCTGTCTGTCCATAAAGCCATAAAAAACAGTCTTCATGTATTTTACTAACTTCAGCTTGTGATTCTTATTAAGAGGGGGTAATTTTTTAGGATTCTTTACCTAACCTAAGTCTCTGAGATCCTGATATCTTGCTCTTCTGGAGACTCCAGGTAGGTAGCAGTTCTGGAAAATGGCGGCGCTGGAGACTAAAGGGTTCCTGATGGTTTCACGCTTAATTCTTTACCTTAATTGTTTTACAGTTAACATGCGTCTTTTCTTCTCCACCTGTTTTCGTCTGACCCAATGAGCATTTCACTGTCCAATGGTCATGCCTTAACTGCAATTCCTAGTATTGGATCCTTCTCATGGGCATTTAATGATTTTTGACTTTTCAGTCTGAGTTAAATCTCTTTTTTTGGCTTATTTAATCTGTAAAAGAAAACATGCCTAATAATTATCAATTATTATCCACCTGAATATAAGGTGTTTTCATTTCCAGCCTTCATAAACAATTATATCACTTGTATATGATTAAATACAAAATGAATAGTAGTTATCAAGATTAATGTGGTTTGGAATTGGTAAAATGTGTCTGGGAAAAAAAATATGATCAGAAAATCAACGTGTCTAATAATTCTGCACACACTGTATGGTCACATGTGGTTTGGCACTGCAGGATGATTAGCTGTCTCCCTGTAGCAGTGTTAAGCGTCTTAAATTACAGATGATGGCTTTCCTATTGAAGACAAAAGTAGAAACACAATTATTTAACTTAATCTGGTTAATGCACAATATTTAAAAAACAATGCTATTGTGTAATACATCAGTAAATGTTGGAATTAACATTAGCCAAGCTTAATAGCCTAAGTGATTAATTTTTTTTTTACCTTTACCATTTGTAAACTACTGCAGTTAGCTGTTACACACCATTCTGCAGTTGTCAACTGACTAGACAGCTTGACAACAAATGTTAACTCCTAACTTAATTAATTACAGCCCACAGAACATTTAGGGAAAAAAGGAAATAAAAACTTGGCCTTTTTTCAATACACGCGCGTCACGTGCATAATATGTAAACAATTACGGTCGGACCCACAGTGCTATCTTAAATTATGCTGCATCACACTTAAAACAGTTAAAGTAGAGAAATACAAATAATCCAATGAAAAAATAAGTATTTTACTTACCAGAATCGAAATGTGTACACTGTAGTTGCTTAGTATCCATTCTTCTCGCTTCACTGCTGCAATCCAGGCGCAGCAAATTTCGAAAATATAAACGCTTTGATTACCGAGAGCAAGTTATTTCCGGCCTGAGAGAACATCCAACCACTGAACAACATGCTCCTAATTTTAATTTTGACATGTTTTATTCGCATGAATAAGAAAATTATCGCACAATTGCGGTAAATAGACAGTAAATAAAGCGCTTCCCGCCGTTGTTTCGAATGTGCGCTCTAACTAACCGGAAACGTCTGAGGGCCAAACACGTCACTTCCGTACATCTACAAATAGCCGTTGAAATGGTCTATAGTGTGCAGGACCCACTGAGAAATATGTGGCAGTAGTTTCCACGCTGCCAGAAATTTACTAGGGGAACCAGGCTCTCAAGACTGGCCTCTGGATTTGTTTGAACAGTCACTACGGCGTCCTGAAGCGGCGAACCGGCAGGGAACAACCGAACTGACCATTCTACGACCCTCCTCGGAGGATCGTATGGGGATGCTGACACCTCAGTGCCCTGAACGGCGAACCGGCAGGGAACAACCGAACTGGCAGCGCTGCAACCCTCCTCAGAGAGTTGCACCCCAGAGGAAAAACGATTTCTCAAAACCATCCCTTGGTTGAACAGTCACTACGGTGCCCTGAAGCGGCGAACCGGCAGGGAACAACCGAACTGACCGCTCTACGATCCTCCTCGGAGGATCGTATGGGGACGCTGACACCTCGGTGCCCTGAACGGCGAACCGGCAGGGAACAACCGAACTGACCGCTCTACGATCCTCCTCGGAGGATCGTATGGGGATGCTGACACCTCGGTGCCCTGAACGGCGAACCGGCAGGGAAAAACCGAACTGGCAGCGCTGCGACCCTCCTCAGAGAGTCGCACCCCAGAGGTCGCCGAGGAGAAACGATTTCTCAAAACCGTCCCTGCCCCGGAGGAGCCCTCAGAAGCCGGATAGCCTCGTTTTCTTGCGACAGGACTTCTTGTCTAAGCTTTATTAGAGATGATGACAGTCCTCAGATCTTGCCTACCTCTAACTAGCTTAGTCCCTACGACCCTCCTCGGAGGATCGTTGAAAAAAGCAGGCACTTCGGCGCCCTGAAACGGCGAACCGGCAGGGGAACCGAACTGACTGCTCTTCTTTTTTCTTATTTGAAGGCTCGTTTGGGGACACTGACACCTTGGTGCCCTGAAACGGCGAACCGGCAGGGAAACCGAACTGGCAGTACTGCGACCCTCCTCAGAGAGTCGCACCCCAAAGGGCGCTGAGGAGAAACGATTTCTCAAAACCGTCCCTACCCCAGAGGGGACCACCCTTAGAAGCCTGATCGCCTCGGCGTCAGGGCTTCTTCTTTGTCAAAGCTATTTTAGAGATAAAACAGTCCTCAGATCTTGCATGTCTCTAACTGGCTAGACTGCGACCGCCACCCAGGTACCCCTCAATTGCGGAGGAGCCCGAATGGCGAAGCTCTGTTTCGCACTTTGTGCTGAGAGGAGCTTAATAGGCCGTCTCAGGAACATTAGATTGGTGAGGAAGAAACCTCTGGAACGCCGCTGAATGGTTTATTTCTTAGTTTTTTTGACAGCGGAGCGTCCAGAAGAACAGACATAATTATATCTTTATTTTCCTTTATCTTTATATCAGAAAAAACTTATATATATATACATATATATCACTCTGCGGCCACCAGCAGGAAAACAACCGAACTGGCAGCGCTGCGACCCTCCTCAGAGAGTCGCCCCTCACATTCATCCATGTCCTTATATACTCTACCCACCAGCGCTGCCTAATAAAAATGTATTCATTATTAAGATGGCTGGTGGGTAACGTCGGGGTTAATAACGATAACGCCGACTCGGGAGAGAGAAAGCTCGCAAGCGTCTCTTTAACCCGAGGCAATGTCATACTATGATACTTAATACCCAAACATTACTATAGTCAGACATCTGGGGATTAAACACATAAAATACAAACCGGTTTATTCCACGATCTCGACACCTCAGTGTGGAGATAGGGAAAAACCACAGTCCCCGACGAGGAGGCTGAGATACAGAGTTTTCCTGTTTTAAGAGACAGTTCATCTAACAAACTCTTCTTTATTTTCAATCTCATAATGTTCAGCTGGCCAGTAAATATTTAACTGGCAACAGCACTAGATAAAACCTCCTTTTTTTCTTTAAAAAAGCTCCTCTTTATTCAACAGAGTTATGAGCTGGAAAATTTATTCATTGAAAACTCAAACATCTGCCTTTTTATAAAGATTTGTATTTGTTTTGTTCTCTTTCTTTTTAAACAAAACACTAACGATACCAATTCCTCGGAACTGGAAATCGCAGCACACTAGATCTGGCATGTGAAAGCTGAGAAAGGGCGGAGCCCGTCCCAACCCCCGCTGTCAGATCCGTTTTCGAACCCCGAAATACGAGCCGTCTCCGAGCCTCGGCAACAGAGAGACCCGCTCGGGGAACGCGAACCGAACCGTCCTCCTCGAAGAACGCCCGGCGGGAGCGGAGCGTCCTCACGGACAGCTTCTCGCAATGCACAGTCAGATCCCTCGAGAAATGACTGTTGCATGCTCCACTCCCAAACAGCAACAAAAAGCTGATGTGTGTCCCCACCCGTGATGTAACGAGGGCAGGGAACAACACAACGTCTATAATATTGCTTTGCTCGCCATAATGATAGATAGTGATATATATATTGGGCTTGACAAACAACAATAAATAGACAAGGACAGAATCACAGAGAGCGCTTGCTGAAGACAACAGAAGCTGTCGCGGTCTGTTTTCAAGGGTGCTTTATAGTTTCCTGGTCTATGACGTCACCCATGACGTATCGGGCTTCCATTGGACTGATTTTACACGTGCTTCATGACGCAATCACGCAGAGCGTTCCCACCGCGTCTCAAACGCAGCTCGAAGTTCCCTTGAAAGGGAACTGCCCTTCCAGCTGCATTAAAATTGAAAGTTAGCCTATGGGGACAGCCAGGCAAAATGTTTTCCCTTTATCCAATTGACCGTTTGCAAGCCCCTCCCCAAAAACGGCCATTGTCCAATTACACATCATAGCAACCGTTACTATGTGAGCAGGTCCGTCAAACATTGACTCCAAGCAAGGTGGTGAAGCGGTGCGCCCACAGCGTTTGTAAATCAGACACTAGATACCCCGAGAGATTGTCTGAAGGAGTTCTGTTCTTTCCATTCCCAAAGCCGAAAACACAACGTGAGCGGTGCCTACAATGGATAAAAACAGTGTGGACGGCCCCACTCCCAGTTAAATGTGTCGAACATGGTTAACTCACGTGCAGCGAGTGCTCAGTGCTGAGACACTGAGATTAGTCAAAGAAACATGGAGAAAGCAGATCAAGAGGATCCACAAAGGAATTACGTTTTCCAAAGGGTTGTTGTTAACATGATATTTTCGGGGGGAAATGAGCAGCAGTCAACTAGCAGTGCAGCACCTGTAGACTACAGTTTAGACTAGAGGAGTGCACGTTCGCAACGGGGAACGCAGGAAGCTTACTTGACAACATCAGTTCATATATCAATATCGTAACGCATAGAAATAACCTTAAATAATGTATGGTTATCTGCATCTTTCCGTCTCTTATGTATAGTTACTTTTTAAACACGAAAATCTTATTCAGCATGACACGCAAGCGGTTGTTAAAGCGACTGTATAATCCTGAGGCAAAATTACTAAATATGCAGCGCGAGTTATATATTTCTAACTCCAAACAATTAGCCACTGAACCAGCTTATAAAATCTTCTTCAAGGCTGTGCTGGTTGTATTTGAGGTACAGGTCATGGGGTTTCTCAGATTTCGCTTGAGACCAGTAAGCATTAGCCTCGATAGTAGTCGTGTCTCCTTCATTGCGTATTTTTATGTTTTGAATATCTCACCCCACTGCATACTGTAACCCCTTGTGCCTCGAGCTGGAGGATATCGCAGAGGTATTGCTCCAAAAAAGGTCACTGACACGCACGGGTATACCTCTTTATCTGTGGCGCTGGTCGTTTTTGACCATTTGTTTGACGGGCGTAGTAACAATAACTAGGGGGCGTGGCTTTTGCGAATACTACTCGCGATTGGGATCGAGCATTAGGCCTACATATAAATTGTAAAAAAAACATAAATGTAAAAATACAAATAATAAAAGTGTGATAAAATAGTGATAAACAGCCATTTTTATTTATAGTTTAGACATGCTGCATCATTTTGAGTCGTTCTGACCCAGAAACTTTGTGAGTTTTTCCGACTTTCTGACTGTTTTTATGAGGGTTTTTTTCTGAAATTTAATTCACGTTTTTATTTACAGAATTACGACATTTATTCAAACATTCATTAAAAAAAAATTAAGAAATGAATAACAGAAGAAAAAACATATAGGCTATGTAATTCATTTATAATGTATAATGCATATGTTTAACAATATATTTACGATTTTAAGTTAACGGTATGCTCTTCTCTAAAGTTCTTTTTTCTACTAAATGACTTCCAACGCCACGTGACATGTTTTTCGCACGCTCTTTTATTAATGTCTTTCCGAGATCGAAACACTTTTTGTGCAATTGCATGAGCGATCACACATTTCATTAAGTTGTATTATCTATCTATCAACAACAACGCAGACCCCCCTGACGGTTCAGATAAGAGACCACCGATGTGTTGTCTGTACGGACGAGCACATGATGGCCCCTCAGGTCTGGGAGGAATTGCCTCAACGCATTGAAGACAGCCATCATCTCCAGGCAATTTATGTGCCAAGAAAGATGATGACTCCTCCACAGACCCTGAACCGAGCGGCCTTCCATTACCGCTCCCCAGCCGGTGAGGGAAGCATCTGTCGAGATCGCAACTCGATGGCAAAGAGCTCCCAACACCGGACCCTGGGTTAAGAACCAGTGTTTCCTCCATATAACCAGGGGCCGGTTTCACAAAGATAGACTTTGACTATGGCTTAGATATAGTAGATAGTCAGACTTCAGATAGACATCTAAATCAGACCGTTGCACAAAGCACTTAAGACGCTGACAATCTTAAGTAGGACTACACTGCAATGCATTCTGGGTAAAATAAGACAATTTTCAAAACAAAAAACATGGCGGATCGAGTAAGCGCATTCAACCGCTCAGTGCAGTTTACCCCAGTGGAAAATATGTGTTTGTTGGAGGAGTATAACAGTTACAAGGACATTTTACTTGGGATATTTAGCGCAGAATGTTGTAACAAGAAGAAATGTTTCATTTGGAAAAAGATTGCTACGACAGTGTGGCGAGCAGGATGAGGTCGAGGGACGTGAGAGCGGCGCAAGGACGGTGGCATGATTGATAATGAGCGACACCTGCGAGACACACCAGTCTTGTATCTTCACAGTTGTCGCTCCTCCTTTATGCTTCCGCTCCTCCGTGAGAGATACAAGACCGGTGCGTCTCGCAGGTGTCGCTCATTATCAATCATGCCACTGGCCTCGCGCCGCTCTCATGTCCCTCGACCTCATCCTGCTCGCCACAGACAGTTAACAGCGTTAATCCGACCGTTGAGCGGAGCGTTAAAGACGTATAGAAAAGATAAAAAAATATATTTCCAGTAGGTTACTGCGGTCCCTGAAAATGCTTTCCCTTCTCATAGCTCTCTCCATAACGTCGTCAGCAAACCACAAATTATGAGCCATTTTACCTTTTCTTTTGGCTGTTTGTAATGTAATTGATTGTTACTGCTGGTTGCCAAGGTAACAGAGTCTTAGACCTAAGTTAGCCTGGGGGTAAGGTGTCTAATTTTTTTGGTCTAAATTAAGTCGGTCTTTATTTTTGTGAAACAGTCTAACTTGCATTAGACTAGTCTATGAGCTAATTTTAGACTTGTCTAACACTATGGACCGGTCTAAAATAGCTTTGTGAAACCGGCCCCAAGGCGCAGAGACACCGCCGCGTGATCTTGATTATACGAAGTGGGTTTCCCCTCGGGGAGAGCTCTCTGGTCCTGAGCCACCACTGTAAAGGTCTCATGTACAGCAGGCCAAAAGGTATCACATTGGACGCTGCTGCCAAAAGACCCAACAGTCTCTCAAACTGTTTTACAGTGCGTGACTGGCCTAGCCTCAACTCTTTTGTGGCTGTCAGGATAGCAGCTACACGAACAGGCGATAGAGTGGCCCGCATCGTCACTGAATCCCATACCACACCAAGGAAAGTGGTTCTCTGTACTGGAGAAAGCACACTCTTCTTGGCATTGAGCCTCAACCCCAACATCTGCATATTAGCGAGAACGACACCTCGGTGCTGAACCGTCAACTGCTCTGATTCCGCTAGAATCAGCCAGTCATCGATGTAGTTCAGAATACGTATGCCCTGCAGCCTGAGCGGGGCTAGAGCTGCATCTACGCATTTCGTGAACGTGCGGGGTGATAAAGCTAGACCGAAAGAAAGTACCCGATACTGGTATTCTTTGCCCCCGAAAGAAAACCTTAGGAACTTCCTGTGCTGAGGGAGGATGGAGACATGGAAGTAAGCGTCCTTCAGATCTATCGTGACAAACCAGTCCTCGGATCTGATTTGAGTCATGATCTGTTTGAGTGTCAGCATCTTGAACTTGAGTTTCTGTACTGAACGATTTAACAGACGAAGATCTAAAATAGGACGCAACCCTCCATCCTTTTTTCGGAACAATGAAATAACGGCTGTAAAAACTCGACTCTCGGTCGAGTGAATACACCTGTTCTATAGCTTCCTTTGCTAACAGGGCCTTTACCTCTTGCTCCATTACCAGAGCCTGCTCGGGATGCACTACAGTGAGCAACACCCCGTTGTAGCGAGGAGGACGAGAACCGAACTGGATTCTGTATCCTTTCTCTATCCGCAGGACCCAACGAGAAATATTTGGCAGTAGCTTCCACGCTGACGGAAAATCTACTAAGGGAACCAGCCTCTCGAGGCTGGTCTCTGGTATTAACGAGACAGCCAGTTCTGGAGCCTGAAACATAATGGCAGGAACTACCTGAACTGGCTGCTCTAGAACTCCCCTCAGAGGGCGCGAAACCGATGCAGTGCCGCAGCATAACATCAGCGACTCGCTGGAGACCGCTGCGCCCCGAAGCACCAAGGGTGACGGGGTTGGCAGAACGGTCCCGTGAGGACCCCGAAGTGGAACGGGCACCGTATTCTGAGGTGTACACCGCTCCACTTCGGTCGGGGCTGTCCTCACAGGTCTGACGCCAGTGACGTCAGGACCTCTTTTTTTAAGCCGAAGTCTTCTTCGCCTGAAGAACGGTCCTCAGATCCAGCTTCAACTTAGAAGACTTCGACTGAGAGTGTTGCGCCTGTTTCCAGTGTTTATGTGGAGGTGCACGAGACGAAACACTCTCTTTCTGTTGCGCACAATATGAGGAGCTTGACGGCTGGGGCTGCTCACGCCCAGCAGCCCCAGGGGGCTGGACACGGCGAGGGAGAAACTTTTTAAATGCCTCCGCTTGCTTCTTTGACTCTTGAAATCTCTCGACGACCGCATTGACTGCGTCGCCGAAGAGACCAGAAGGCTCAAGCGGACATCCAGTAAAAAAGCCTGATCTTTTTCTTTTATTTCGCCCAGATTTAATCAAAGATGTCTCTCAGTAGCTACAAGGGCTGCCATAGACCGCCCAATTGCTCTGGCGGTCTCCTTTGTAGCCCTGAGAGACCAACTCCCTCACTCCTATCCAGATCCCCCAGCAGGTCAGCTTGGTAAGCCTGGAGCACTGCCATAGTGTGCAGACATGCTCCAGCTTGACCTGCTGCCGCATAAGCTTTGCTCACTAAACCCGAAGTTGCTTTAAGCGGCTTAGTGGGCAAAGCTGAGGCCTTCAGAGACGATGCTGGACCAGGTGACAGATAGCTCGCGAGCGTCTGTTCAGCCTGGGGCATTCGCCTCCACCAGCTCCTCATATGAGACATCACCTCCACCAGCTCCTCATATGCTGGGGAAACAGGTGGCGAATCTCTTTCCCCAGTGTGTGTGCTTTCACTCTCCATACTCATTATATCAACCTCCTCAGAGGAAGAGCACTGCAGTAATGGAGGACTCTCTCCCCGGGCGGAACAAACTGCAGAGCGGGCTTCAGACACCGGGGGGAGAGTACTGGATCCTCCGGGTAAGGAAGGAGAAAAGGCCCTCGGTCCCGTCTTCAACCCCTCCGAAAGATCCTTTTGCGATCCCCAAGAATGCATTCTCCATGTTGCCTCAGCAACAGCGGGTCCTGTACCCTGAGGATCGCCAGCCTGACCACTCTCGTCAAAGAGTGACAGGCGAGAGCGGAGCATGCAAAGCGGAAGCATCTCACAATGCTGGCACTCAGGCTGAGACCGCATGCTCCACTCCCAAACAAATGACACAAAGCTCGTGTGTGTCCCCACCCGTTAAATAACGCGGGCAGGGAGAAGCACACTGTTTGTACATTTGTTTCGCCATAACTCTTTCCAATATATATGCAACAGACAACAATAAATAGACAGAGACAGTATAACACAGATCGCTTGCTGAGGCACAGAAGCTAATGCCGGTTTGCACCGGATGTGCTTTTATCCCTTCCTGGTCATGACGTCACCCGCCCGTGACGCTCATTCTTTCCATTGGACTAGTTGACATGGATGCTTCAGACGCATTCACGCTGGGGGCGTTCCCAAAGCGTCGTTGACGCATCGTGAGTTCCCTTGAAGGGGAACACACTGTGTCTAGGCTATTTGTACTTTATGAGTGCTCATTTTACTGGAAAAGATGTACCCTATTTTGTAGAAAATATGTGTTGCTGTCTTATACAAAAGTTAAGTTATAGTGTTGCTACTTTTAGTTACTCCACAAAACTGTTTTAAATGTATGTGATTGTTTAAAGTAGCCTACCTTAACATAGCGAACGAAATACCACAACACATTTGTCAAGTCATTGTATGCATAGAGGAATATTGGCTGTTTATCAGTATGGCACACCATTCATCATTAAGCACCTTGACAACATTGATCATGTTGCTCGATAACAATAAACTTCCAATAACATTTGACAGTGCCCACAACAATGCAGGTTTCATATTAGCCTTTTATGTAAATAAAAATAATAATGCTGTGTTGTTTTAAACCAATTTACCTGTATATGTAATCGAGAGGGATCATATATTGATTTTATTTGCATGTTCTCAAGTCTCAGAGATTCACATGCCATTTAAATTATATCCACAATTGTTCCGTGCAAAGTGCATAGATGTCTTAAGCAACATTTTTAAATGATATAAAAAAAAATCAAAAACAATTATAAATATTTATTTATAGATATATTTGAAACACAAAAACGGGACACAGGTTAAGGCTGCTCCTTTATTGGGGCTTTGAGGTACATGCATGTAAATTAATGCATTTTATCACTGTGAGTCTGTAAATACATTTATGCTGTCTCTATCTCTTTATTATTATTGTTTAAACCCACCTCTGTATCTTATACTAAACTTACACTAAGTTTAAATAGCAATAGATTATTTTTACAAAGTGAAAATAGCAGTATTTTCTTTGCAATAAGTGTAAATATTAGTTAGATGCTATTTATACTTATAAATAGTGGAAGATACTATTTGCAGCTCAGTTTGGTTGTACAATACTTTAAAATAACATACAGTGTAAATGATTATATTTATTAAAATTAATAAATGGATGCTGCCTTTTTCGGACAATAAAGCCCTCCCTACACCTACCCCTAACTCTAACCAAAAAAAACCCACCTCATTATTAAACCACACTGAAACGAAGAGGCAGCGGAGTTGGGATCCATGTGCAGTTTTAATAACAGCAGTAAGCGTGGTACAAACAGGCAGGGGTCAAACACCAGCAATAGAGATTTCCAAGACAGTACAGAAACGTAGTCAAAAGGCAGGCACAGGGTCAGGGCAGGCAGCAAACAATGTAGCGATGGCTGACGCGAAACTGACGTTCCAAAGCTTTTCGAGATCCGAAGCGTGATTCAAAACACCCATGTCACGTGACTAACGGCTAAACGAAGCTTCGGAGTGTTTCACAAGTGTTTCGACAGGTGGCATGGTCCGCCAAATCAGCGTTTGATTGGCAGGGTGGGGAACAGACCACACAATCGCACATCTGTATAAAAGTGAAGTCAATGCATCTTGACCTCATGGGTTTTTGTGAGAGGAGTTTGATTTTGAGAGAGCGGATTTTCGGTGATATACTGACATTTATAGTGCGATTTGTTTAGTTATATTTAGGCTTACATTTCAATTTACACATTGACTGATAGGCTAGAGACAGACAGAGTATACATATAGTGACATTAATAGATGCATAGAAAGAAATATAGACAGATAGATTAATAGATAGATACATATATAGATACATAGAAAAATACATAGATACATAGATTAATAGATAGATAGATACATATATAGATACATAGATAGGTAAATAAAAATGGAGGCTTCACAGAAGAGATCACAGAAGAGATGCACATCTGTGGTGTGGGAGCATTTCCATTTGGAAACCCCAAATAAAGTGAGATGTATGTATTGTGATCGGCAGCTGGCCTGCAACAATACATCATCCATGATGCGCCATTTGGGTACAACAGCAGAAGATCCCACCGGGTACCACTCATCTCCACTACAAATAGGAAAAAGAGGCTACAATTTGCAAGAGCTCACCAAAATTGGACAGTTGAAGACTGGAAAAATGTTGCCTGGTCTGATGAGTCTCGATTTCTGTTGAGACATTCAGATGGTAGAGTCAGAATTTGGCGCAAACAGAATGAGAACATGGATCCATCATGCCTTGTTACCACTGTGCAGGCTGGTGGTGGTGGTGTAATGGTGTGGGGGATGTTTTCTTGGCACACTTTAGGCCCCTTAGTGTCAATTGGGCATCGTTTAAATGCCACGGCCTACCTGAGTATTGTTTCTGACTACCGTAAAACTTCAAATAGTAGCCCGGGCTTTTATTTTCCCAAATCGTCGAACTGCACCGGCTTGTATTTGAGACAGGCGTCTATATGAGACAGGCCTTTATAATTTAGTGTTGAGATGTTGTTCATTGATTGTATAGGCCCGTCTCTAATCTCTAAAAATCTCCAAATGCTCCACGTGAAACTGCGGTCTGCCGGTCTTCCGACCTTTTACTATCGCGTCAATTGATTTTGATTAATATGCGCGAGAGAGAGAGAGCAAGACAGCGCTCGTGTTGTTTGAAGACGTGAGAGTGAGCGCGCGCGGCCGGGGCGCTCTCTCTCTCTCTCTCTCTCTCTCTCTCTCTCTGCTCGTAACGCGCCCTGTCAAGCGCAGCGGTCATTCTATTCTACATCACTCATCGATCAAAAAAGGCTTTGGAGGGACAAAAAATTTGCTTTGGCGGCCGCCAAAAAGCGGAGGATCTGACGGTTTTAGAGGATTAAATACAACCCGGAGCTAAAAAACAGACCCGGCCTCTATTTGAGACCGGCCTTTATTAACCCAAACCTGCAGCCACGCCAGGCGTGTAAAAGAGACAGGCGTCTATTTGGGACTCGGCTATTATTTGAAGTTTTACGGTATGTCCATCCCTTTATGGCCACCATGTACCCATCCTCTGATGGCTACTTCCAGCAGGATAATGCACCATGTCACAAAGCTCGAATCATTTCAAATTGGTTTCTTGAACATGACAATGAGTTCACTGTACACTCTAAAAAATGCAGGGTTAAAAAATAACCCAACCTTAACCACGCCGCTGGGTCACTATAGGACAGAATACGCGCTGGGTTGGTTTGACCCAAGTGCTGGGTTTTTCCATTTAACCCATATTGTTGGGTCATTCATTTGACCCAACCAGTGGGTGAAATTGACCATCTTGCTGGGTTAAGTCTTACTCATGTGCTGGGTTATTTCCTGTATCATTGCCTTATTAAAATTAGTAACAAATATTTTTTATATTACTGTACTAATGTAAAATAATGATTGTCTCTGTAATACAATAAACCAGAGAGGCCACTGTATATGTGATTTCAATCATTTATTTTTATTTTTTTTACATTTTGAATACATCTCTTTAATATTTGTTTGTAAAGAATTATTACAATTATACAATGTATACTCATTCTAAGGTAAAAAAACATAACGGTTCATTAAGTAAGGTCTTTATACACCACTGAAAACATAGTTATGTATATGATATTGCATTTCTGTTAACAGATCCTCCTAAATACAGTATTACACAATGCACCTTTAAAAGTCAATAAGAAACTAATTTGAACTCTTATACGATTATGATTTCATTTATTAAGACGTGTTGATTTATTAAGAATAGCTACAAACATTTACAATGCGACTAAATATCACAGGGTTTTCCTCAAATTTGACAGAGGACGATTCTTTTCCATTAATTTGATACACTGCTTCGTGTATTTAACATGAAAAACAAAATAAAACTTTGAAACAAAGATCACCAGCCTCCAGCAAAGACTCGGTCTCGATGACGTGGCCTGGAACAATGGCAACGGTCTGACGTGTCCCCCTCGTCGCATCCCTGATGCTCCAGTCATTTTGTAAATATTCATCCATGTTGGTCCCCAACTGTTGATTACACACAATCACTTAGAGTGTTGCAATATAACTGACATGCAAGTTTTTTGTGAAAGTATTTATATTTTTTTTATTGCAAACATTACTAAATATGGCCAAATGTGAAAAACAAACAAAATGTATATTTACACATCTAAATAGACAATTAGCAGTCTAAAATAGTCTGGGATTCAGGATAAGACAAAAACACGATTTGGAAAATGGATTCATGATGTACTCGCTCATTATAAACATTTTGTAAATTTTGAACACAAAAAAAGTTATGGACTGCAGCTTTAAAAATTAACAAAAATCTATTTAAAAAAAATGCAATTTTATGTTGCAAACAGAGATTGCACCTTTAAATATTCTAAACCTAAATTAATTTCATAGTTATCAAGCATATCAAACTTACAGGTTGCATGTCAAGGACCTCTGAGCCTCTGTGGTGGGTCTGAAGCCCTTTCCTCCTCTCCTGTAACGTTAGATGGATGGGGGAAGCAGAGTTTGCTTCTTCTGACGAGAATTTCTTAAATATGCCAGCAGACTTTCCACACAGACTAGACTTTTTTCCCGCAGTTTTTACGTACGAGCCCTATAGGGACATAAACATACAACGCGTGCACGGGTTCATTCAAAACGCTTTCCTCACTTTTAATTACTAAACGTCCACAATAAATACGATATTTACGTGATGCAATTACAATTTAAACTACATATTTCATTAAGGCTGCTGATATAGCTGGTTTACAACGTGGCATTTTGTTAAAAAAAATCTAACCGGCTAGCTGTTACTAATGTTTTACAGAATAAATACGTTATAGCCTACCCCTCACACTTCCATATCAAAGACTGTATGCTGAACAGTGAAATTATTCATGTTAAAAATATTGGTAAACATATTAACTTACCATAAAACACTGCCTGCTCCGACCTCCGAGTGAAGTCCTCCTCGAGTCAGAATCCAGAAAGTTCCGCAAAGAATAAACCGGTTGCTGGGTCAAAATAACCCAACCAGCTGTTTATTTGTGAATTACCCCCTTACAACTCATTTGACCCAGCATGAGCAACCCAATAATGTGTTTACAGTGCCCCAAACAACCCAGCATTTTGACCCAGCACAATCAACCCAACAATTTGTTTACAGAAACAACCCAGCATTTTTTTGAGTGTACTAAAATGGCCCCCACAGTCACCAGATCTCAACCCAATAGAGCATCTTTGGGATGTGGTGGAACGGGAGCTTCGTGCCCTGGATGTGCATCCCACACTCTAAAAAATGTTGGGTTGTTTCAACCCATCTTTGGGTCAAATATGGACAAACTCAGCCGTTGGGTTAAATGTTTAAATTACATTTTTAACCCAAAATTTCGGTTTGTCCATCTTTGACCCAAAATTGGGTTAAAACAACCCAGCCTTTTTTAGAGTGCACAAATCTCCATCAACTGCAAGATGCTATCAATATGGGCCAACATTTCTAAAGAATGCTTTCAGCACCTTGTTGAATCAATGCCACCTAGAATTAAGGCAGTTCTGAAGGCGAAAGGGGGTCAAACACAGTATTAGTATGGTGTTCCTAATAATCCTTTAGGTGTATATATAGGCTATATATATATATATATATATATATATATATATATATATATATATATATATATATATATATATATATATATATATATATATATATATGGAATCACCTTTTAGTGATGATGTAGACGAGTGTTATTTTCATACATCTATTTTATGTATCATATGCAAAGCAAATGTAGTCTGTAAGAGTGTTCTTTTTTTTACATAAAATAGTTTCCATTAGTACCAGGTGCATTTTCATTTCTCTGTATTTGCATGTGATTCATTTACTGTGACATTCATATAGTTCATTCATTTAAAATGAGACTCATGTTGTCTATCTGGCCACTGCATATCAAATCACAGGTTATGATTTCATTATTCACTCTTATTAGTCAGAATATGGCATTCTTTTTTAGGTGCTCAGTCTGGTGACATCAAGCCAAATGTCTGACGATAGAGCTGTTCAGGATCAACAGGGAAAACAGATTATTCCCTTAAGGTAAACAGGTTTTCTTTCTGATTGTTTAGTTATTGCCATTGTGGGTCCAAAAATAGAAACCCAGAACAATCTGTCTTGGTTCTGCTCATTGTGAAAATTCCAAACAAAAGATGTTTGTTAATTATTAACCGAAAGCTATACTGTCAAAAAAATATATATTTGGAAACTTTCTGGTTGTCAGATGTTGTTGGAATGTAGTAATGTGATGAACTGGACTTGTGGTTAGCACTTTATATTAAATATTGCTTTGTTACGTAACAAACTATGTGGCAGGCTATCCAGCTTTGAAGATTATTAATCTGGTGCAAGGACATTACAATACTCAATTGAGAAGTATTAATAATAATTCATAATAATTCAAAAGATTAACAAATACAGTAACAAATGCATTGCTCATTGTTAATGTTATAATGCATTTATTAAGGCAATCCATAATTGTGCAGTGCATACGTATTAGCGAAATAGCTAATAGAGCACCAGTGAAGAAGAACTATTGTATTGGTTTGGTTTTATAAAACATGGAAATTGTGTTTGAGAATTCAATGGAAGCAATTCATTTAAATATATCTGTGTCTTAAGTTTTTCTACACTTAAAGAGGACTTAAACATGACTTTTTTAGTTTGTAATACATTGCCACTATATATGCAACATACATATTTTACATTTAACATTGTTGGTAATTGTTCTGATTTAAACAAAATACACTTTTAAAAATAAAGGTTCCAAAAGTTGTTGTTTTTTATATATAGTGATGAAATGAAGAACCATTTTTGGTTCCCCAAAGAAACTTCCAGTGAACAGGAACCACTTTTTCATAGTGTTAAGAAAATCTTTTTCCTCTGTAAAGAACCTTTTGTGTGATTGAAAGGTTCTATTGATGGTAATGTTCTTCACAGAACCATTGATGCCAATAAATAACCTTTATTTTTGAGATAATATTTATTGACATATTCTGTTATTCTATTTTGGACGTCAGGTAAAAAGAGAGAGGAAACAAATGGATATTTCTGCCATGTCAAAAAGATATTCTTCCAGCAACATCACAACAAATGACACAAACCAGACTGAGTCACCCTTCGATTTCAACACTGCCGGATGGATCCTCAACCTCATCGTTGTGCTTCCTGAAAACTCTTATGTGATCTGGCTCATCGTCACAGGAGCGGGAAATGGAGTCGCATCAGAGTTCTTCAGCCTCAATCTGTCCGTTTGTGAGATTTTCTTCTCTCTGCAGTCTTTCTTGTCTCTACTGAGCCGCACTTTTCCAAGTGTCTCTACTTTTGTGAAATTTCTGACAGGTGTTTCAATGACTGGTCGTCCTCTGTTTCAGTGTCTGATCTGTGTTGAGTGCTACTTGGCAGTCATGCATCCCTTCACCTTTCTGAAGTTCAAACCTCTCAGATATAGAGTGATTTGCTCCAATGCTGTCTGGCTAGTGATTGTTATCGCCTGTGTGTTTGCCTGTGTTGATGTAATTCCAAATCAGTTCTATTTCTTCATGTGCTTTTCCTTGTCTCAGGCTCTACTTGCTTTGTCTGTTAAACTATTCTGCTGTTTAGCTGTTCTCAGAGCTCTCAAGCAGTCAGGACCCGGAGAGAAAGGGAAAGATAAAGCGAAAGACAACCTTATAAAGAGAAGAGCATTTAATATCATTGTTATGATTATAATGGCAACGGTAGTAACGTATTCTGCATATTTGGTGGCAGCAGCCATCTTTGTTCTGACACATACGTTTATTTCAATGGCCTGGATTGCTGGTCATGTCTGTTTTGTTCTGGGTGGTTTGGTTCAGCCTCTTCTTTATCTCCAGAGGACTGGAAAATTAGCTTTTTTAAAAGTTCCATAGTCATTTACACTTTTCTATTTATTCACATATTGATCATTTTTTTTATTAATTGAAAGGTAAAGTGTACTGGTATCAATGCCTCCCCTTATGAAAAAGACGTTTATTCAAGTGCACTATTAGCATACGTCTTTTAAACTAAAAATAAGAAAGTATACTTTCAGTCTACTTTTTATGTACTTCTCAGAAATATACTTAAAATTGCACTTAAGTAGCCTATACTTGACTTGTACCGACAGAAAAGTGTAAGTATATTTGGTCTATATTTGTACTAAATAATTTGATTGAGATATAATATAATAAAAGTATAATTAAGTATTCTAAAGGTGATGATACACAGGGCAACTTTTTGAGCAATGTTGCTGGGCAATCTTGCCGAGCGATTGTTGCTTGGGCACTTTCCCATTGAAAATTTAGATCGGTCGTGGGCCCTGTGTCTTGCCCGTTGACGGCAACATTGCCCAGCAAGATTGCTCAAAAAGTTGCCCTGTGTATCATCACCTTTAGTATACTTGGCTTGTAGTTGTGTTTACTCTTTTTATTGAGTGGCCTATTACATACTTTTTTCACAGAGTTTTACTTACTGTCTTATAAACTAACATTACTTTAAAATATTGGTTTATAAAGAAAACAGATATGTTTCTAATTATGACTATCTCAATTTTTGTCTAGCCTAGTAGACTTGTAGTGTACGTAGGAATTTACTTATAACAGGCTACTCTTTCCACACCATTGACTGAATTTTCCGGCTACTGTGTCTTCACTGTTATACGGTAGGGTGCGCTATTTCTCATCTTCTGAAAGAGTACAGAATCTCCGGATCAAAACACAGGTGAAGAAGAGGCAGAAACAATTGAAAGAAGATTGCCAACGCAAATGAAAAATTTGACACATTTCAAAACATTACACAACATATAAGTTCAAAACTGCCTAACGTTACTGAATGAAATGTTGAACCCATGAAGAGGAAACGACTGTGAAGCTGTGGGGGTGTTGGACTCAATCCACTCCATCTATGTTTTCATTATCGTTCTAAATCCGATAAGGACGTCTTTGTCAAAAATTTGATTTTCTCAGCCTTTTGTTTACAATGTTGCTTTTTTATAAAACTTACCCACATTAAAGTGTTGATAAAAAAGGATGCACGAGGCCACAAAAATTTTAATGGAAAGAGTTAAAGTATACAAAATGAATACCTAAATAGGAACATAGTAGCTAGCTTAAAGTGCAAAATATATTAATTGTAAATTAATAAGTATGATGTTATGTTCACTTAAAGAACTTATATTTGCAATATAAAACTACTAAAATAGTAGTTTACTGAGAGTATACAAAGTGTACTTTTATAAACTAAAAAAATTTGCTAAGACAAGTATTAAAATAGTAAACTACTGCTATACTGAGAAACGTAATTGTGAAGTAGTTGTGCACTTAAAGTTTACTACTGTTTACTACGGTTACACATACTGTACACTTAAACGTATACATTAAATACTAAAAAGTAGGCCAATTTAGTCCCAAGCAGTATTGAAATAATACACTTACAAGTATACTACGAGTACATTAATATTAGTATACTTACTACATCAAGTATACTTAAAAATATACTTGAACATTACTCAAGTATACTTAATTAAATATACTTGAAGTATACGTTTTCATTTTAGTTGCTCCGTTGCTTCTTAAGTAAATACATACACCACAATAAAAAAAACACTTATTGCTCTGTATTGGTTTTATAAAACATGGACATTTTGTGTGGTCACATATTTATGGAAGCGATTCAGTTGAATAGGCCTACTTCTGTATCTGTTTCTACATTTAAAGATGACTTCTTATGCTTTTTTACATGTTCAACTTTCTTTAGTGTGTAATGTTGCTGTTTAAGCTTGAAAAAGGTCTGCAAAGTTACAAAGTCCCTCCAATGGGAGTTATTTTTATATCAGTAAACACCTTAATTGTAGTCTTGTGTTTCTTCTGGGAATGAACACGTCAAAATATTCCTCATTTAAATAATTCCTGCTCAAAGCATATGCAAAATAAGGCCACATTTACACATAGCCAGGTATTTAGAGAAACGCCATACATCTGATCATGAACGCAATGACTCAATGAATTATTCTGATACACAGAAGGCAATGATGTAAGCCGAATATTCAAAGAAGAAAGTACAAAAAAGTATGTAGGTCTATCATCATGACACTTTAAACTTTTTATTATATAGACATTTCAGTGGCTTGGGTGAGTTAGAATGAATTGCCCCAATTTCTGAAAAATGTATGTATTTATGTATTTTATGTATTTTCATGTTTCTGACCTTTTTAATGTTAAAGTAACACTTTAAGATGAAATTATGGACACCAGAAAAATCATTTTGAATCAGACTGGTATCCATGTTCGAAGGGCTCATGTAATCACATAAATCAGAATTAAGTCAAATTGAAAGTTAATTGAGGTAGCTATATGTTTACATGGACACTTTTTTCCAGGAAAGAAATAATTGCTCACTGGTTGACATAATTGAATTCACAAAATGACATATTTTGAATTCACAAAATGACACTTTCTTCCTTTATTTTTTTCTTTCTTTCCTTCTTCTTTTCCTTCTTTCTGTCTTTATCCTTTCCATCTTTCTTTCTTGAATTTTGCATTTAAAATCCACTTGGCTCTAAAAATCTGCATAGTAATGACAGAAAGACCCAATTGCAAAAAGCAATCCAATTGAGCATTTACATAGCAAATATTTTTCAATAAAACACATTACGAAAGATTACCCTCAACTCACCTTTCAGGGATTACATGAACACATTTTTATGGGTATCAAACCATTCTGAAAGATGATTTCATAAGAACTTTTTACATTAGAGCCATCATGTTTATGTGTGGGAGGTCTGAATAAAATTTTAAACAGATTTGTTTTGTTTTTAAACAGTTTTTTTAAACGCTAGGGTTTGTTAGGGTTAACAAACATAGTTCAGCCTGGTCTGACCCGTAAAATTACTTTTATTGATGATACCTAATGATGATTTAGTCATATTTTTCTCATGAATTAAGTTAATTACTACCACATAAAGTTCATTTTAGTTTACCAGATACAATATTGTCATTCTACATTTAAGTAAAGATATACTGACTCAAAAATATACTATGGTATTGTTTCTATAAATATTAAAAACCATAAGAATAATGTACTGTATAGTTAATGTTTTATTTATAAAATGACATTCCTTCACAGAGACACTTTTGTGGTTTATTTACTCAAGCAAACTACACATATGAGTGTATTTCTTTCATTGAGGAAGCAATGATACTGGACACATTAACTTTCAATTAATAGCTAAAATGTGAACACGCATAAATGCCAAGGCAATAACAGGACTACACAGCTTTACAAAACGGTAGTTTCCCAATCCTGTGGAGATAGAGGAGGGGCTGAACCAAACCACCCAGCAAAAAAGAGAACTGACCAATAGACCAGAGCACTGGAATGAACTGTAGTGTCAGAACATAGATGAGTGCTGCCACTAAAAATGCAGCATATATGAGAAGAATCGCCATCGTAATCATTACAATGGTATTAAACGCTCTTCTCTTCATGTGGTTTTCCTCCTGTCTTCTTTTCTCTCCGGGTCCTGACTGCTTGAGAGCTCTGAGAACCGCCAAACAGCAGAATAATTTAACAGACAAAGTAAGTAGAGCCTGAGACAAGCAATAACACATGAACACATACATATGAAATATATTAAAAACGGTAAACACACAGGTGATAACAACCGTTAACCAGGCCACAGTGGAGCAGATCACTCTATATCTGAGAGGTTTGTACTTCAGAAAGGTTACAGGATGAACCACTGCCAGGTAACGCTCAACACACATCAGACACTGAAACAGAGGACGACCGGTGACGGGAATGCCTGTTAGGAACATCGCAACCAAACTGAGACTTGGAAAAGTGTTGCATAATAGAGACAAAAAAGACTGCAGACAGAGGAAAATCTCACAAACGGACAGATTGAGGCTGAAGAACTCTGACGCGACTCCATTTCCAGCTCCTGTGACGATGAGCCAGATCACATAAGAGTTTTCAGGAAGCACAACGATGAGGTTGAGGAAAAATCCAGCATGGTAAAAACTGATGGATGACTCAGTCTTGTTGTTGATGTTGATGTTGCTGTTGCTTTCTGATGTATTAAAAACATCCATTGCTTTCTCTTTTACTAAACTTCCAAAATAATAATAAAAAAAATAAATAATAAAAATTTGTCAGCCGTATAGTACACTCTTAGAAGAAAATGTTCTAAATAGAGCCTTAAAGGGTTCTCTCAGGCTCTTCATATAATCTTTTAGGGTTATATAGGAGCCCAATTAACCTTTTTTTGTTATGTTTGACAAATAACTGATGTACATGTTCAAATAATTTAAAGAATTGCTATTAAATACTCATTAAAGAATGTTAAAAAGTTACACTTAAAAATGTAGATACTGTATCAAGTTATGCTTTAGAAAGGTACAAACTATAATTAGAAATCCAGCGATTATCTGCATTAAAATGCTGCTCTATTTGTAGACCTACAGAATATGATTGTTTTTTAGACATTTGTAATTGCATTAACCAATAAGAAAATCCTGTTTACCTTAAAGTGATGTTTACCCAGTCGATCCTAAAAAGCTCTATATCGTCTTGATGCTGTGTGTACAGTGTTGATGTCACCAGACTGAACACCTGCAAATAATGCCATAATCTGGCTGTATATATTGGAAATGAGAATGAATAGAGAAATCATAACCTTATGTGATATTCCAGTGGCCAGTTGGACACCACAAGTCTCAACACTTTACAATGAAGTGAACAGAATGTAAATTAATCACATGCAAATGGAGAGAAATGAAAACACACCTGTTACTAATGAACATTATTTTGTGTACGAAAAAATTATTTTAAGAAATGTTAAGATTCTGTACACACATGCAGAATAAGGGAGATTTTAAAATATATATATTTTTTTAAATAGTGAGGTTTTTACAGGGAAACATAACCAAAATAATATATGTAACCATTTATATAACACATTATATAGAAACAGCAATATTTATGATTACATACTTGTATGTAATATTAACATTTTTAACTAAAAAGTTTGAGGTCAGTAAAAAAATGTATTATTATTTTTTAAAGAAGTTAATACTTTCACTCAGCAAGAATGCTGAGAATCAAAAGTGACAGTAAAGGTGTTTACTTGGTTACAAAAAAAACTATTTTAAATAAATGCTGTTTTTTAAACTTTCTATTTATCAAAGAATCATGAAAAAAATAATGTATCCCAGTTTAGCCAGCACAACTATTTTTAACATTGTAATAAATGTTTTACATTGAAAAGGAAGTACATAGAAAATTATATAAAATACATATAATTATATTATAAAATAATATAATATAAAATAAATTATATAAATACATTTAAAAATCCTGATACGTTTTGATGGTGATCAAAAGTTAGAATCTTGCAAAGGCATTACAGAGACTTAATTGTATCACATTTAATTTTTAGACTGGATCATTTTATATCAACAAGATGTGTATTAGATTTTGATGGGCAGTTTTAAAACAGTTTTACACAATCATATGATGTTGTTTACACAATTATGTGCAACAACTAATAAATCCAACATTGTAGATGCTGGTATGTGAGCTGCACTGATTACCATATGACACAGAGCTTCAAGTTTGATATTTGAAATTATTTGAAATTCATTATTCAGGTAAACAAGATTTAATTTTTTTAGTTTTTTAACCTAGTGTCAAGCTTTGAAATTATCAAATGTTTAGTCTGCTGTCAAGATTAGAGGTTTGTACGTTATCACTATGGTTTAAAAAGCACGAGCTCAAATTGTCAAAATACATTTTCATGTTTTCCATGAACACTATGTATTTCCTAAATATTTGTCCAGGACTTCTAGATATTTATTTAATAACAGATCTGTTGACTCAGAAATAGCAAATATACTTCACACTTTACAGTATATTTCAAAGTTGATCGTCTTTTTTGAAAGTCAAGTGAAAGCAAAGGGAGAAAAATGGATATTCTCTCCAGGTCAAACAATATGACAACAAGCAGCGCTGATTCATTCCTGAACTTTCACACTGCCGGATCTTCATCCTCATTGTTGTGCTTCCTGAAAACTCTTATGTGATCTGGCTCATCGTCACAGGAGCGGGAAATGGAGTCTTTAGCCTCAATCTGTCCGTTTGTGAGATTTTCCACTATCTGCAGTCTTTTTTGTCACTAGTGTTAAAGCAACACCAAGTAACTTTTCCTCTGCGGTCCCCCTACAGGTTGGAAGCAGAATTGTCCATTACCGCTGTGGTAAATAATTTAGCCTACTGCAGCCTACTGTCGCACGCACGCTCGTTGTTTATCCAGCGCCGGATTTGGAATGAACGATGTCCACAGACAAGGTAGAGTATGTTGCATGATTTCATGAAAGTATGATGTATTGCGACATCAGAAACGAAGAAAAACTAAATAATGACTATTGTAACGCTTGACGTAAAGCAAGTCAAATTTGTAGTTTTCTTATGTCTCATTAGAACTACAGAAACGCGACCCGATCTGGCAATCTTAGCGTGGTTATAGCAGATATAGGACCGCAAAGCGAATCCAGAAGTGCCTTTCACCCTGTTACGACTTAATGAACCACTGAAACGATTTTGGATACATTATTTTAAGGTAAACAATCGTACTTAGTGTTGCTTTAAGAGCTTTTTTAAGAAGTCTGGTTTGTTGTGAGATTTCTAACAGGCCTTCTGTCACTGGTCGTCCTCTGTTTCAGTGTCTGATCTGTGTTGAGCGTTACCTGGCAGTGGTTCATCCTGTAACCTTTCTGAAGTTCAAACCTCTCAGATATAGAGTGATCTGCTGCACTGCGGCCTGGATCATTATTCTTATGTCTTGTGTGTTCCCCACTTTTACTTTTGGTTTTACCAGGTTTTCATTCCATTTGTATTTGTTTATGTGCTGTTATTTGTGTCAGGCCCTTCTCACTTTCTCTATTATGTTGTTCTGCTGTTTGGCTCTGAAGCAGTCAGGATCAGGAGAGAGAGGGAGAGAAAAGGAAAATCACATGAAGAGAAGAGCATTTAATATCATTGTGATGATAATAACAGCAATGCTTCATATTTGTTCACAGGACTCAGCTATATTCTGACACATGAGCTTATTTTAACACTCTGGTGTATTGGTCAGATCCATTTTTTGCTGGGTGGTTTGGTTCAGCCTCGCCTCTATCTCCACCGGACTGGAAAACTACCTCTTTTACAATTTGTCTTTGTAGAAACTGTTTTCGATGGAAAGATGCTTTCTTCTCAAAAAGTCACTAAAGGTTACTGGATGACTTAATGCACCAACTGTCGGCACTTCACATCTTTTTTATCTCCTAATCTGTGCTCACATTATAGGCCTACTGTATTTTAATATATTACATAGTCAAATATCCAATAAAGCGTTATCATTTACATATTTTCTGTCAGACAATGGAATGAGTAAGGACTGACTAGTCCAGAAACTCGCTAAATTAGTCGCCAGTCGCTTTTTTAAAAAGTTGCTTATCTAGAACAAAGCAGCTAAGTTGGCAATACGCTCCATAGTCCTGTTAACGCTTTGGCTTTCATTTATTTATATATGTTTGCATTTTTTTATAATTTATTTAACTGAAAGTATACTGCTATCATTTGCTTAAGGAGGGAAATATATTAATAGCCTACTTTTCTTAAATAAACTAATAAGAGTCATCATGGCAGATGTTATTTATTGCTCATCTTGTGGCCTCAAATATTTAGAGAAATGTTTTGTCATATAATCTAAAAAATAAAGTATATTATGTGGTAACAGTAACATCTACATTAATTGTGTTTTTTTTTAGTCAAAAACACAAATTAATCAACCTGACTATACATTAAGTTAGACCGGTGAAAGTAATTTTAGCGGTTACATCAAAAATAAATTTTGACTTTTTTTTTTTTACATTCAAATTCAAATTTAAAGCACTTTATTTGTCCCCAGGGGGAAATTTGAAGGGCACATTACACATTAATAGTGTATTTAACGTCAAGAGGAAAGCATGCAATTTATCATGACAATGTCCAAACCAACCACCTGACAGTTTAATGTAATGTTAATCCATAAAGCTAAGTAGTTTCTTAAATTTGATAATTAATCTGCTATGTCATGTTTATGACATATTTATGACAGGTTGTGTCTGAGTGATGTCAAGTTGTCATGACAAAGACACTGACAGGTTATGATGTATTGGTTTATGTCAAGGTGTCATAACAAAGACATCTCAAACTATGTGAGACTTAATGACAGTTGTCATAAACATGCATACAACCTCCTTCATATTCATGACATGTGTCATGTCATTATTATGAAGGTGTCATGTCAGTCTTATGCACACCCCTTCAAGTAAAGTGTTACCAAATGTACTCACCTCACTGTATTTAATGTCTAAGTGTGATAATGCTGAACTTGCATGATTTGAACCCTTTGGCCACAAAAACTTAAAACTATTGCTGATTTTATTTTCTTAAAATGCAAGTTATTTGTAATTCCTTTGCAATTCAAAAAGGCTATTTTGCATGTCAAAATACAGTGAAAATCAGTTTTAACACAATGTATTAGATGCAAAACATCACCTGAGGGATTATGCGCTGCATGTGGGATATGATTTATCAGCTTTTTCAATCCCAGTTCACATGGTATTTTTATTTGGCTGATCTATGATTCAGAATATTTGCATTTAGTTTTTTAATAAATCCAGCATTGTAGATTTGTGAGCGTGAGTTGTCCTTATCACCTTACGAGACCGAGCTTAAAGTTTATGTTGAGATGGTGGGATGATTTCACATTCATTATTCAGGTAACCAACCATAGTAGATTTGTAATACTGTAGAAAACAGTGCAATTTTATTAATTTGTTTATTTATATATTTTTGTCCAGGACAAAACAAAAGACAGTTGCGCGATGAACATCTTGAAGGAAGCTGCAACACTTCTCACACATGAGGAGTGTAACTTAACCGAACAGCCTGAACATAAAATTCCAACCTGTGACCTTGCAATACATGCTATCAATGTCCTGTTTGGTCTTCCTACACACTCCTGTATTCTGTGGCTTATTGCCACAGGAGCAGGAAGAGGAATTGCATCCGAAATCTTCATTCTGAACGTCTCTATTTGTGAGATTGTGTTCTGTCTGCGCTCACTGATATCTGCACTTGCCAATGAATTTTCAAAGCTTTGGGAAATTGTGATGTTTTTAACAGGAATTGTCATGACTGGTCGTTTCTTTCAGTGTCTGATCTGTGTTGAGCGTTACCTGGCAGTGGTTCATCCTGTAACCTTTCTGAAGTACAAACCTCTCAGATACAAAGTCGCCTGCGCCGTTGTTACCTGGATAGCAAATCTTATATCTAGTGTGTTTTGTCTGCGATTCACAAACCCCTGTTTTAAGCATCATTTTGCATACTTTTACCTGTTACAGTTCTCAGTCTACCTCTCCATAAACCTGTTCTGCTGTGTGGCTGTTCTCAGAGCTCTGAAGCAGCCCGGACCTGGAGAGAGAGGGAGAGAGAGAGACATGAAGGGAAGAGCGTTTTATGTCATTCTAACAACTACTGTGACTTTACTAATTGTTTATGTTCCTGGTATATTTATGTCATTGCGATATCTTCTGTCAATACCATCCCTCCCAGGACTGGATACACTGAGTCTTATATGTTATTTTATGGCTGGCTTTGTGCAACCTATTCACTTTATTTACAGTGTTGGTAAACTTCCCTTGTGTCGCCAAGTGTAACTAGTTGCTATACAACTTTTATAACAACCTAGTCATTTACAAAAATTTGAGTGGTGGGTATAAGGAATGTCATAAATTGTAAAGAACATTTTTTTTTCCCAATAAAAACCCTGCCGTCTTATTTTCATACCAGTCACAAATCTTCTCTAAATTACATTGATAGCATGGAAATGTCTATAATGGACATTTTTGATGTTGTAATTAGATGGTATTGAAAGATGGAGATGAAAAAGAGAGAAATTACAAAGTATGCATATACTGTTCAAAAGTTAACCAATTATAAAATAATGTCTATTGGATTTAAAATATATGTTAATAATAAAAAATGGACCTAAAAATGTTATTAGCTCATATAAGTGAAATAATTTGAATCATATTTTTTGGATGATATTCTGATAATACATGGCATATAAAGGGCCTTCAAGTAGATTTGTGTTCATCATACAACGCAGTTAGTGCCGTTAATTTAAAACTATAATTACAAGATAACTAGCATTAACCTTTATGCTTAATGAAGGCAGCATCCTCAGTATTGCTGATCAGAGCTTGTTTATTTAGCTTTTGGCTGAACTGATTTTGTGTTGTATTTTTTTTCTTTTCACATAAATGCCATTTAAATGTATAAACGAATAAAATAACCATTTTGTTGTTAAAGCAGCCTCCTGTGAGACTTTACTTAAAAACTTCAAACAAAGCCTTAAAGAATTTCAACCTACACCCAGGTTAGCACTTTATGGTTTAGGCTAGATTTGTTTATCCTTAGCCCACACTATTACCAAAAATACACTATTATATTTCTCCTCAGTCTAGGGGTAGGAAGGATTAAAAATGACAATGGTAGGAAATAGACGAAAACGTTGCTTTCATTTTCTTTATTACTCCTTCCTACACCTAGACTGGAGAGAAATGTAATAAATTGGGGGCTCGTCCGGGATCACCAACTGATTGAATGCCACCTGATAGTACTTAGCAGTCTGAGAAAAAAAAAAAAAAAAAAAAAACACCCCCAATTTTAATACATGTCCGGTCACTGTGGTTTTGCCAAGTAAGGCATGTTCCTGGATCAACATATTTTGTTGATCCTGGATCACCATCCTTGTCCAAAAAGGTAGTCCTAACCATATCCCTATCCCTAAACCTAACCCTACCCATAACTCCTCCCTAAAATCAGAGGGAAATGATAGGTGAATAACACTGATGTACTGATAAACTGTAAACTTGTCCCTCAAATCTGATTGGTTGATTGGAATGTTGATCAAGGAACATGTTGTACTTGGTGAAATCACGTTCACCATACAGGTCCTAGGACGTAACATACACATCTATCTATTTGACTTATTTTATAGAAGCCCTCATATTGATGTTGCGTAGCTTATTCTTAAAGTTTTTAAGCTTTAAAAATACATTATTAGTCTATAATAATGTAAAAATACATTATTAGTCACTATGTTTGGGCGTTTGCACCAACATCCTAGACGTTTCCATGGGAAGCAAATAAACAGCATGATAGTTCGAAACAAGTAGCTGGAATATACACATACCTAACACTAGATACCCCACAGTAAACTGCAAATGCTAACATCATTAATATTATCTTCAAAAAAATGTATCACCCCTATCAAGGAAACCAAAATACTAACAAACAAACACTTACTCTTTCTAGTGCTGTAAACACAGACAAGTGGAGTATTTTGCAATGAAAAGTCAACAAAAGAAGTAGAAAAGTTCAAATTAAGATAGTACTTGTCTGCAGGCAACAATTTTTATCGAATGCTTAGAAAAAAAACAAATACCAGCACATCATATTCCCCAGCAAGTATATATTTTTTTATGAAAACATAGTGCATTCTGGTGTTTCCACAAATGTATTTGAATGGAAAATATGGATTAGATTACATGTCAGTTATTTGTATACAATATGAGGACAATTTGCATTGATTATACACAAATATTTTGATTCTTGCTAAGAGATGGCTTTCTCCTATTTGCATATTAGGTTTTTATGTGTATTAATACGAAAACGTGTCTTCAGATGTCGAAACAGATGTATTTATAATATGAAAAATATGGATTACAAAATGCCTTAAATTGCATGGCAATTATTTGTATGCACGGATATGGAACAATATGAGGGACGATTTGCATTGTTTTGTATACAAATTATATGATTGTTACTAAGAGAGGGCTATCTCATATTTAATCTCATATTTGCATTTTAGGTTTTTTACATGGCATATCTTTTTTTAAGTCATACATATATATCTGATGTGACAGTTGTGAAATCAGTCAACAAATCAACACAGGGATTGAGGCTGATCCAGGCAGAGCATTCAATCTTCAGGTGACACTCTTTTTTTTCCACTGAACAATATATTACAATGTCACTGTGATTAGTAGACTGAAAGATTATGAAGATGAATGGGTATGTAAAATAAGCTGTGACTACGGGGTAGCTCTCAATTTGTTTCGAACAGATGAATCCAAAGGAAATATGACTGAAAAGAATTTGTTGTACTATGCAAACGACGTCTAATGTGCACTCTTAAAAATAAAGGTTCCAAAAATGATGTGATAGAATAATTAGAATGATTAATAATTAGATGCCAATGGAATTTTTTACCCAAAGAACATTTCACTTAGTGTGAAGAAAATTAAAAAAATCTAAAGAACATTTTTCCAATATAAAGAACCTTTTTTGGTTCCATGGATGTTAAAAGGTTTTTCATGGAACCATCAATGCCAATAAAGAAGCTTTATTATTAAGAGTGCAGAATCCCAGTTTTAAGTAATTTACTATTGAGATGTAGACTTATGTTGTTTGCAGTACAAAATACCAAGTTCATTTATAATGTTCTCTTCCCATAGGTCACAGTTTTATTTCTGATGTTATACAAGCTTCTAAGCTGAGAAAATAAACGAAAGGAGATGAATAACTTGACTGTGAACTTCACATCTGCAGCATCTATGAACTCCACAACTGAACAATCACTTAACATTATGGACATTTGTTTGTACAGCTTTAATTTCCTGGTCGGTCTTCCTACACACTCCTGCATTATATGGCTCATTGTCACAGGAAAAGGAAGTGGAGTTGCGTCAGAGTTCTTTAACCTCAGTCTCTCTGTTTGTGAGATTGGTACCTGTCTGAATTGTTTGTTCTTCATACTGTCAAACTGGTTTCCAAGTATTTCGCCAATAGCAATATTTTTTATAGGACTAGGCATCACTGGTCGTCCTCTGTTTCAGTGTCTGATCTCTTTTGAGCGTTACCTGGCAGTGGTTCGTCCTGTAACCTTTCTGAAGTTCAAACCTCTCAGATATAGAGTGGTTTGCTCCTTTGCTGTCTGGATAGTCACTTTTGGCTCCTGTTCAGTCTGCATGATCACAATGGCATCTAACTTGTATACATACACATGGTTCTTCTTGATGCAGCTTTTATTCTATATCTCCATCCAGTTGTTCTGCTGTTTGACTGTTCTCAGAGCTCTGAGGCAGTCAGGACCAGGAGAGAAAGGGAGAGAAAAAGAGGAGGAAAATCAAGTTAAAAGAAGAGCGTTTTATCTCATTCTAATAATTACTCTGAACATGTTTGTCATCTATCTCCCATTTGTTATCGCTGGCTTATTTACACTTGTGGCCCAAATGTTTATTCCAATACTGTGGAATATCGGTTTCTTTTTTTTTGCACTGGCTGGTTTTTTACAGCCTGTTCTTTATCTTTACCGGTTTGGAAAATTCTCCTGCCTTTGTTCTTTATGTTACAAAATATTATTTTAAATATTATGAACAAGCACGTTTGTTATGATCTGCTATTAACAGTTAGGCCTGTGTTTTATTTAGAGGTTATTGCGTTGTTTTTGCCTCTTCACGATGACTCGCTTGCTTTAGTCCTCAGTTGTAAGTCGTTTTGGATAAAAGCGTCTGCTAAATGACTAAATGTAAAATGTAAATGTAAATGTTATAAAAATGATTTGTGTAGCGCCTACATACAATAGAGAAGTAATTTATTAAGAGAAGTAGTTTACGTAATTTATTTATAGTTTGTGATGTTATTTGTTTGTGGTCTATTTCATTTATCATTTCTGACACTAACTTTTTTTTTATTTCAAGTTCTTCCATATGCATTAATAAAGCTAAATGTTAACCACTCATTAATGTTATGTGGTAATTGAAGCAATTTAAACCCAACATTAAAATATTTTTGTTTAACCATAAGCCAAATGCAGAGCGAGTACAAGATTGAAATAATTCTCAACAGGCAGGATGCATTTTGATTTTGTTATTAAGACAATATTCTGATTCAAAAACATATAAGACCCCACACCCTCAAGTGCCCTTCGTAGCGAGTATAGGGCATAGAGATCCTCAATAATAATAAAAAATATATAATTTCTTTATAAGTAACCACTTAGATTTAAAACAATGTAAGGGAATATAATATGACGGAATGTTTTACTCGCGTAAATGTGATGACGTAAAAAGAACGGCTGAATCTTTTTTAACCTATTCATTGAAAGCAACCATTCGAAAGAATGACTAGAAAAACTATATCTAAGTATCTAACTATATATAACTATAACTAAGCAAGACTATCCCTGTAAGCATAGCATCGGCACAGTATCCTAAGAAATTGCTTTTTACATTTTCAATTTCATTTAAATGAAAATCACTAGCATGACATTATGCATGCCTTTTTTTTTTACCTTCTGTAAAAGTAAAGTTAACACTTTATTTTCCAGTGTCATTGTTACATAGAGTATGTTACATGTATGGTTACTATAGTAATAACTATAAATTGTGCATAATTACATGTAACTAACCCTAAATCAAACCAAACCAAACCTAAACCTAAGTACATGTCGTTACTCAATATTACTCAATACTTAAATGTATAATTACAGTGTAACAAAGACACCTTAAAATAAAGTGTAACCAAAGTAAATATTTGCATGTCCCATGTCGGGTATTTATGTAACCATGCTCTCATATTAAACCAGTCTACAGATTACTGGTCTGGGTTGACATACTTAAGGTGACAAACTCTTTTTTGATATTTTATATCATTGTGGTTATCCATGTAAAAGCTGTAGGCTTTTTAGATGAATTAGCTATTATTTTGATTATTTTAGATTCTAGATTATTATTTTGGATTTAGATTATTTGTGATTCGATTCATTCAATCTCACCCTTTATCGACTCTTCTGACACTTATATTTCGCTCTGTCTCCTTTGTAGATTACAAATATTTACTAACATATTTGAGAGGCACTGAGCATGAACGTCTCCATTGAGAACTTCACCTCAACTGAGGTTCATCCTTCCACCATAATACAAGAATCTTTACTGACGGGTGTCAGGCTTGATTTGCTTGGCTTTAATCTGCTGTTCGGGGTTCCTACACACTCCTATGTTTTGTGGCTTATTGCACAAGGAAGAAGAATTCCTTCAGAAATCTTCAATGTCAATCTCACAGTTTGTGAGATCATTTACTGTCTGATTTTTTTCTTTTATATTTTACAAATACTCCCAAGTCTACAACATTTTTTACAAGGACTAGGCGTCACCGGTCGTCCTCTGTTTCAGTGTCTGATGTGTGTTGAGCGTTACCTGGCAGTGGTTCATCCTGTAACCTTTCTGAAGTACAAACCTCTCAGATATAGAGTGATCTGCTGCACTGTGGCCTGGATAATCACTCTTGGTTCTTGTTTAGGCATCATGATCATACTATTATTATCTATCATGAAGACATATGCATGGTTCATCTCAGTTCAGTTCCTCCTCTTCTTCTCCATCCAGTTGTTTTGTCTTGTGGCTGTTCTCAGAGCTCTGAAGCAGTCAGGACCAGGAGAGAGAGCGAGAGCGAGAGAGAGAGAGGAGGAAAACCACATGAAGAGAAGAGCATTTCATCTCATTCTAATAACTACTGTTACCTTAATTGTCATGTTTATGCCTTTCATTTCTGCAGGATTTCTCACTATTCTGCAACAGAAAGAATATAAAGACGTTCCACTGATCTGGTTTCTTAGTTTTAGTTGTTTCATTCTGGCTGGTTTTGTGCAACCTGTTCTTTATCTGCACAGGGCTGGGAAACTCTTCTGCCTCTGTTCTTGAACAAGCAGATGTTTGACACATTCAGTCACTGCACCTATTAGTAATTTATATACACACTAATGTGCTGTGTATATGAAGAGCCAGCTGATCATAACAGCAAAATAACCCCATAAAGGGTGTTCAGAACAAATACATAGAAACATGTATTTATAGAATTATGAACTATGTAATTTGTAAAAATCTAAATGTATTTTCAACACTGGGTTGTTCAAGCTTTAATTTACACTCTGTCTTTCTTAAAAGAAATGTGTAAAGTCTGTTACTGCAGATAAGTTAAGACGGTTTATGATTTATGGGTATTGGGTTGCATGTGTTAGAATTTAAAATAATATGGTTTGTGTAAACTTTTTTCTGTTTTATTATTTATTATTACTTAATGTATAAACCTTTAATGAGGCATATGTTTATGAACATTCTGAATTGGTATGCTCATATTTTGTAATTTAATGTAATATTTTGGTGTACTTGTTTTAGTTAAAGATAAATCACATTAAAGTGAAGTCAGTTTTTGTTGTTTTTGTATTGATTCAGTCCCGTTTATACATTTATTTACATATGTCTGAAAAAAAGCTCTCCATATTATATTTATGCATTCTATCCCAAGATGATTTGCATTAATGTAAATAGGCTCTGCCCTTCGGAGTGAGGGCATAGTGTCCCAAATGGAAACATAAGCCCTCACTATCCCCTCACTATCTTCCTCCAAGTCCACACTTTCGTGACGCAAGGCCACTTTGACTGTTGGGCAGAAGTCTGCTGTGGAATTCGCTTCAGTGTGGGCTCTTCTGAAACCTAAAATGACAAATGGAACAACTTACAGTCTTGTGGAATTAACGTTGTAAGTCCACAAGACTGCAATAGTGACCCTCACCTTTGAATGAACTCACCTAATGCTGGCAAGTTAGAATTGCTTTGATATGTGGTGATGTAAAAATACTGAATCGGTTTTATGAACCGGTTCTTTGAACCATTTGAATGAACTAAATGAATCAGACTTCCCATCACTGTGGATGCGTCTGAAATTGCATAATCTCTGAGTATGTAGTTCTACAAAATATGTATTATATGTACGCAAAAAATATATGTTCCCTATCAAGGCTACGGAACTCGACATTACGGATGTCGTATATGGGAACTCCTCTCATCCTTCACTTCCGCTGAAATCTTATAGGCTAACGCCAGCAGAGCTGGCCAATTGACGCAAATATGCAAATACTGAACTGCGTAGCAGTAATAAGCAAGTGCAGCGTCAATTCCCTTCAGAATCTCTCTCTTCACACTCAAATCGTGTGCTAGAAAGCTGATACTACACTACAACTTGGATTATTTCGCCGTCGTTGAAGTTGCGCCGAGATACTTGCACTGTCTCCTGCATCCGATGGCAACTAACTGCAACTTGTGCTCGGGCCACATCCTGCCCCCCGACACGCACCTGTTCTGCGTCGCGTGTATGGGCCTGGCCCATGCCGAGTCAGCCCTCAGGGACGGAGGGTCCTGCGACCACTGCCCGGACATGTCTCTTCGAGCTCTCAAAGTTACTCCGAGACGCAGAAGAAAGCAAAAGCCATGAGCCACGTGATTCCTCGGAGGGCGCCATCGCAGCCTCGCTCTCGTTCGTCTTCCGCCTCGGGCCGCCAACCTCAGGCCGCGGCTAGAAGACAGGCAGCGCCCCGCCCGGGACCGGATGCCCGTAGAGGCCCTAGCGGCCAGTGGCATGGAGCGGGCAGCAAGAGGACGCAGAGGAGCCCGCGCAGAAAGCCCAGCGCGTCCCCTGCGAGGCGTAAGCAGTCGTCCTGACCGCTCGGGCAAGAGGAGAAGAGAGCGCCAGGTCGGCCCCGCGTCCAAGCGGCGCGCTCTAATGCACTTGGTCCCTCGGCGTTCTGCGAGCGACGCGTGCAGTTGTTTTGTGAATGTTGTCAATGTTGTTTCTTGTTCAAAAATAAAGCAGATCACTACTTCACAAACAGAGCTTTTTTCTCCTCTTGCACCACACACTGTGTTACCCGCCCTGCCTTCGAGCAGCGCAGAGTCACGGTCAATAAATATTCCCAGCCCTCACATAGCGGCGATGACCGCAGCGGTGATGACCGCAGGTTTGGATCAGCCCACACTCAGTTGTTTTCAGGCAGCGTGGGAAGCTATTCCGGGCATTTCGCCGTGGGTGTTGAATATAATTCGGCGCGGATACACACTTCAGTTCAAACGCAGACCACCCCGCTTCCGCGGCGTAATTCAGTCATTAACTTTGCCCCAAAACGCTCAAGTGCTGAGGCAAGAAGTGTGCAGCTTGCTCGAAAAGAACGCTATAGAACCGGTTCCCCCGAAAGAGTGGGAGGACGGATTCTACAGCCGCTACTTCGTTGTACCGAAGAAAGGAGGGGGTCTCCGCCCCATTCTGGATCTGAGACCGGTCAACAGAGCGCTTCACAAGCGCGCCTTCAGGATGACTACTCTGAAGTAAATCCTGGCGCAAATTCGCCCCAGGGATTGGTTCGCTTCGGTGGATTAAAAGGACGCTTACTTTCATATCCAGATAGTAAAGCGTCACAGGCGATTCCTGAGGTTTGCGTTCGAAAATTCGGTGTATCAATATACGGTGCTCCCGTTTGGACTAGCCCTAGCCCCCCGAACGTTTTCGAAATGCGTGGACGCGGCACTTTCACCCCTCAGATCGAGCGGGATGCGCGTCTTGAACTATCTGGACGACTGGCTGGTTCTCGCGCAGTCGAGAGAAACGCTGGTCAGCCATGTGGAAGCCCTACTTCGACACCTGAAGATGCTCGGTTTGAGGGTGAACGTCCAGAAAAGTGTGCTCACACCGAGCCAGACTACAACATTTCTGGGAGTGTGCTTGGATTCAGTGAGAATGAGAGCGCGCCTTTCCCTATGGGCGGACCGTTTTTTCCTCTCGCTGAGAGCGGCTCACATCCCCGGCGTTCTGAATCGTGGGGCGGATATGCTCTCGAGAAGCGGGATTCCCCAAGCGGAGTGGAGGCTTCACCCCTGGACGGTTCAGCTGATATGAAATTGTTTCGGCAGAGCGGAGGTCGACCTCTTTGCGACGAGCGAGAATGCGCATTGTCAGATGTTCTTCTCGCTGTCTCGTTCCCCCCGGGAGGTAAACGCGCTGATCGCGCGATGGCCGAGAGTGCGCCTCTATGTTTTTCCTCCGGTGAAAATTTTGCCCATGGTGCTGTGCAAAATCAGGGAGGAGAAGGCGGCGGTCACTCTGGTAGCCCCGAACTGGCCGAATTAGCCCTGGTTCGCGGATCTGGTAGAGTTACTGGCAGGACAGCCATGGGAGATTCCGCTCAGGAAGGACCTTCTGTTTCAGGCGAGCGGAACGATCTGGCATCCCAACCCCGGGCTGTGGAACCTCCATGTGTGGCCGCTGCAGGGTCGCTGAGCGGGCAGGACACGCTGCACGCGCGTGTTTTGAATACCATCGCGGAGGCGCGAGCTCCGTCCACCAGGCGCCTGTATGCTTTGAAGTGGGGTGTGTTCTCGAAATGGTGTCAGAATGTCGTTATAGACCCAGCGAACTGCTCTGTGTCGGTTATTCTACGCTTCCTTCAGTACAGGATGGACGAAGGGAGCCTACCATCCACTCTGAGGGTATACGTGGCCGCTATTGCCGCGTTTCACCCCCCTGTTGACGGACAGTCTATCGGTAGACATGCGTCGGTGACACGGTTCCTCAAGGGAGCTAGGAGATTATGCCCTGCACGGCCGCCTTGGGTGCCGCCGTGGGATTTAACGTTGGTCTTGGACGCTTTGTCGCGACCGCCTTTCGAGCCCTTAGCTTCGATCGCCATTAAGGAGCTATCGGTTAAGACGGCACTGCTTCTCGCTCTCGCCTCGGCGAAGCGGGTTGGGGATTTACAGGCTTTCTCGGTAAGTGAAGATTGTATTCGCTTTGGACCGGGAAACTGTAATGTAATTCTCAGACCGAGGCCGGGTTACGTTCCTAAGTCGCTCAATACCCCGTTCAGAGCGCAGATTGTTTCTCTGCCTGCCCTGTCCACTGAGCCATCAACCTCCCAGGATTCGGTTGCTCAGAGTGCTATTTGCCCAGTCAGAGCGCTCAGAGAATACATTTCTCGCTCGGCAGCTTTTCGACAATCGGACCAGCTGTTTGTGTGCTTTGGTGGGTGCAACAAGGGACGGGGGGTCTCTAAACAGAGGCTTGCTCACTGGATTGTGGACGCTATTGTTTTGGCTTATGATTGCCTGGGGCAGGAATGCCCCCTTAACGTCAAGGCCCATTCGACTAGAGCGATTGCCTCCTCGTGGGCTTGGACTAAGGGTATGTCTATTCAGGATTTATGTCTTGCGGCTGGCTGGTCTTCTCAGAACACGTTTGCCAGGTTTTACAAGTTGGATTTGCCCTCTGTAGCGTCTCAAGTGCTTTCGGTGAGTTGATTGCACACACAGCACTGAATAGAGCTGCTCTGCGCTTTGCTTATGAGTTGTTCTGTGTGCTATTTGTGTGTTTGTACTGTTGTCACCGCTATGCGTTGACTTCTTTTACTGTTGTTATTGCCCTGTTTTTCGACAGTGCAAACTTCCCCCGGTTATACTGCTCGGGATATGCAAATTCTGGCAGTGTTTGTGAGCTTGTGATTGGTCCCCTTGGGCCAATCAGAGGTTAGAGGTTCGCTATTGGTCAATCTCGGCCTATCAGACGCTTGCATACTGGGGAGGGGCGGTTTTGGTATTGGGTCTGTTGTCAGTGGTTGTTTGCTGCCACGGCGGGATTCTATACAGTTACCATATACGACATCCGTAATGTCGAGTTCCGTAGCCTTGATAGGGAACGTCTCCGGTTACTTTCGTAACCTCGGTTCCCTGAAAGGCAAGGAACGAGACATTACGCTCGCCGCCGTGTTCGCTACTGATTTAGCGTTTTTTGTTCGATTCTGAAGGGAATTGACGCTGCACTTGCTTATTACTGCTACGAAGTTCAGTATTTGCATATTTGCGTCAATTGGCCAGCTCTGCTGGCGTTAGCCTATAAGATTTCAGCGGAAGTGAAGGATGAGAGGAGTTCCCATATACGACATCCGTAATGTCTCGTTCCTTGCCTTTCAGGGAACCGAGGTTACGAAAGTAACCGGAGACGTTTTATGGCTGCATCCGAAATTGCAAACCTCTATTAGGCGAAAAAAACTGACAAAAGAAGCAAATTCACAGTACTCATTCAAGCGTAGACAAAAAGTACCCAGAGGATATTCTTCCAGCAAGATTCTGAAGTGTGCATCCGATGAACACTTTACTATCCCATGAGGCCACAGGAGAGGATTTGTGAATGGCAGTAAAGCAACGTAACTGGTAAGCTGGTAAGTCGCATGATCATGACAACATGGCGAATGTAGAACATCCAGATTACATTTATACTACACAAACTCATACTTTATAAAACATACTGTTTTAGCAGTCATGAAGTAATTACTTATTCAAAATAAATACCTACTCAAGAGAGAATGCCATTTCTGACACAGCCCATCACTTCAGAATTTTACTGGAAGTAGTATAAGTCTTTCTTCGGGATCTTTTCACCTACTGTTTTTTGTGAATAATGTGTCTGAATCAATTGTTGCCTTCTTTTTATTTTCCTTTTTTTTTTCATTTTCACACTAAATTTCACTTTCATTTGAAATAAAAATAGTCAGCCACCATGAAAATTAGGATCACAACTTGCTTAATATGTGCATGGAGAGACATCTCTGACCTGCCAAATTTCCATTTTAATGAGCGCAAAGGTTATTACTGTATTTCAACAAATAAAAAAAATCAGTCTGCTCTAAATAGCACTAAATAGAACTGTTACTACGTGTAAAGAACCTTTAAAGAACCATTTTTTTTAGAGTGTATTCATTAAGCAGACGTTTGGTATATTATTAAAAGTCTGTCTCAAATTGTTATTATCATTTTTTTATTTTCTCTACACTTGTCTAGACCATTTAAAATGTTTTAGAATCTTACCCCTGGTTTCACAGACAAGGCTTAAGCCTATAGTCCTAGACTACAATGCATTTTTGAGCTGTTTTAACTGAAACCAACTTGCACTGGCATTTCTAAATATATGTCAGTGCCATTGTTTTGTCTCACACCAGTAAGGTTATTTTTTTCTAAGACGTTTATAAAAGCTAATGTCCTAATGAAACTAAGGCCTAATCCTGGCTCAATCTAAGCCGGTCTGTGAAACCAGGGCTTTGTTTTTTAAATGTTTTCCTTTAAACTGTTCTAATGGTTTTCCAGGAGAGTCTGTTTTCAGAGCGCTATTAGTCTTTTTGAGTATTTTGTTTATATCTCTTGATTATTTGCATGCCACATGTGAGGTGTTTATGTAACCATGCTGTTATATCTTCAGTATTTCTACAGAACAGATGTGCGGAGGTGGATGTCTGGGGTGACGACTTCAGGTAGCAAACTCCTTTTGGTTTGTCATTATCCACAGTAAATATTTTAGTATACATTGTGGTTATCCAAGTAAGAGTTTTAAGGTAGTTTAGATTTGGACTAGTTAAAATGTGTCTGAGCTTGATTTGTTTCACCATTCAGACTTAACAGATTATTGAAATGCCTTCATTAATGCATTAATATTGGGAATAAAGATATTTCTTGAATAAAATGTACTGATATTGTAATCTTCTTATACACTACACAAACTTGTGATGATTGAATTACTGTGATATGATTCATTCAATCTCACCCTTTATCATCTCATCTGACACTATAGTTTTCTCTCTGTCTCCTTTGTAGATTACAATTGCACAATTATTTATTGATTTGAGAGGCACTGAGCATGAACGTCTCCACTGAAAACTTCAACTCAACCGAGGTTCATCCTTCCACCATAATACAAGAACCTTTGATACTGATGGGTTTCAGGACTGGTTTGCTATGTTTTTGTCTGCTGTTTGGGGTTCCTACTCACTCCTATGTTTTGTGGCTTATTGTGCGAGGAAAAAGAATTCCAGCACACATCTTCAATGTCAATCTCACAGTTTGTGAGATCATTTACTGTCTGATTTTTTTTATATATATTTTTCAAACATTCCTAAATTTAGAGATGCTACAACATTTTTTGCAAGGAATAGGCATCACTGGTCGTCCTCTGTTTCAGTGTCTGATGTGTGTTGAGCGTTACCTGGCAGTGGTTCATCCTGTAACCTTTCTGAAGTACAAACCTCTCAGATATAGAGTGATCTGCTGCACTGCGGCCTGGATAACCACTCTTGGATCCTGTTTGGTCTCCCTGATCATACTAACATTATCTAATCTGAAGGCATTTACATGGTTCTTCTCGCTGCAGTTCCTGCTCTATATCTCCATCCAGTTGTTTTGTCTTGTGGCTGTTCTCAGAGCTCTGAAGCAGTCAGGACCAGGAGAGAGAGGGGGGGAGAGAGAGGAGGAAAACCACATGAAGAGAAGAGCGTTTCATCTTATTCTAATAACTACAGTTACCTTAGTTGTCATGTTTGCACCTTTCATTTTCACTGGATTCCTCACTATTCTGCAACAGCAAAAACACCAAGAAGTTTCACTGATCTGGTTTCTTAGTCTTAGTTGTTTCATTCTGGCTGGTTTTGTGCAACCTGTTCTTTATCTGCACAGGGCTGGGAAATTCTTCTGCCTCTGTTCTTCATAAAATGAATGTTTTAGACAGGTCATTCAGTCACTAAAGTTAAACCTGTTATTAATTCATATAGGCTATAGTGAGTTGGTCAGTTTAGCTAAATAAACCCACAACAAAAAGGTCAGAATAATGTTCAGCCCATGAATGTTCATGTATTTATAGAATTTGAATTGTTAAGTATGTACTTTTAAACACTGGTGGTGTTCAAGCTTTAATTTATATTTTACATTTTAATAAAATTTTACTTTGTGAATTTTTTTTTGTCAAAGTAACAATATCATCTGTTACTGAGAATGAGAATAATTGAAGTCATCCATTTGTTTATAAATTGCTTTATAGATTTTAGTTTGCATGTTTTGTTTTAAAATTAAGGTTTGTGTAAACCTTTTCTGCTTTATTGTTTATTATTATTTGTAAAATGTATACAAACAAACTGCGTTGTTTCTATGCACATTGTAACAATGTTCAGAAATAAAAAGGACGAAGAAGTCTGAGTGTCTTTTATTTGTTTTTTTCTCTCAAAAAAAAAAGTAGTGCTCCTGCGCAGTAAACACCGCTGTCTGGTTCAACATAAAATATGTCCTCCAGGGGGCGGTTGCGCCAGCTGTGCGTAAGTTACAACTTAGCCTAGTTTTGACGTAAATAGGCACTAAGTTACAACTTACGCACTACTAAATATTTTTCCGTTGCACCATTAAACTTAGTTTAAACGTAACTCTACGTTCCAACTAAATATTTACGGCAGCTCCAATCAGGAGTAACGGTTGGAATAAAATATCAGACAGACTGAACTGCATCAATAAGCTCTTCTTTTACCTGACAGACTTCAATTCTTTAGACATATATGATAATGCTGACATTTACACTCGCTTACATTTTAAGAGAGAGAACATTGTGTGAAAAGATTACTTTGTTAGCAGCTCTTTAACACGAACCCGTCCTAAACATAGACTGTAAAAAATAGGTCCTAAACAGCGCCGCTGTGTGCATCGGTCCATGTTGTGCATGTCAAATATCAGTCATAATTAATAAACGTAATTTCTTGTTTTTTGTATGAATATTTATTTATTGATCCTTATTAATTTCATTTCAAATACAGTTTCTGAATGTTATTTATATATAAAAACACTTATGTTATTCATGATCAAGTATCGTATTAAATGGAAACTTAATTTTACCGTTAGTAACGTGAGGCAAAAGAAGTTAGAATGAAGGATAAACTGAAATTCACGGCATTTCAACAACTTCTGCTCACGTATTTGAAGGCTGCTATTGGTTCATCGAGACTAAACATCATATTATGCGACTACGCATTACTTTACGGAGTTTACGACCTACTAGCTAAGTTCTACCTTACGAACAAATGGTGCAACGGAATAAAGTACAGAGTTAGTTACGATTTCCATTACACGAGAGTAGATGTTAAAACTTCATGCTGATTTGTACTCGGCTTTCGGCAAGATAAGCAAAACTAAGACGTAGCGTTAAGTAAACTATGCTTCTCCATCCATTTACGCTTCTTTCCATAAGGTAGTGTGACTCCCCTTCTGTCCGGCGTTAACGGCAGCAGTGTACTTGGCGCGTCAGCGCAGGCGACGGCTGCAACTACAGGACCAGCACGACAACCGTCTGGATTGAACCGAGTAGGGGACATCTCTAGGGTCTTCAAGTGGGCACCTTCCGTCCTCAGTGTTTCGTCGACTAGCCCACGACACCTCAAGAGGGCTCGACAGTGACTCTGGCGTCCCAGAGTCACCCCCCTCCGTCCCCCACTCAACTGAGCCCAGCTTACTGACCTCTACATCCCTCCTGCTGCTGAGACCTAACCACAATATCACAATCTCTCCGCGACCCAACCATACGCGCCAACCCGTTGACTAAGGCTGTCGAGCCCCACTGGTGCGTTAATATGCAGTTTCAGTGGACAACGGTTCCGTATGGCATACCACCTACCGCAAAACACAATATCTACCCAACCACCCGTCATTCACGCAATATCCACAGGAACGTATACAAACAAACCAACAGACTCTTCAAGTTTTCAAGAACTCTACGAAACCGTAGCGTGGCGGCCTGTACAAAGCCAGCTAGAATCTTTCCGTCTCAACCACAGCCAGTTGCTGCTCCTTTCTGCTGCTTCAGATAAGTTCTTTACTGTGCGACGCAACTCTTGGCCACTGAATCCGACGTCTCTGAGGAACCGGGTTGTAGAGTGTGCCACAAAACCTCGACAACCCACTTCCACTGGATAAACCTGGACTCTCCATCCTCGCTGTTCTGCTTCAGTGGCCAGATGAGCATACCGCAGTTTCTTCCTCTCATATGCCTCATCTACCGCATCCTCCCGTGGCACTGTTAACTCTATCAGTTGAACAATGCGTGCTGATCCAGACCACAAAACAATATCTGGTCATAGGTTAGTGGTGGCAATCTCAGGTGGAAAAATAAGCCGTTGGTCAAAATCAGCCAGCATCTTCCAGTCCCTAGCAGCTTCCAGTTGTCCTGGGTGAGAATTGGTCTTAACACCTTTTCTTGGTGGTTGCTCGCCTGGGCGGAGGAATATTGTCTTCTGCGTGTAATGTTTTGCTAGAACAGGTGGCAACTTATTGGTCATGTTACGCTTGCCTTCTAATGCTTAAGCCAAACATCGCAGTACTTGGTCATGGCGCCAAGTAAACCGACCTTGGCTAAGAGCCACCTTACATCCTGTCAAAATGTGCCTTAATGTGGCAGGTGATGAACACAAAGGACAAGAGGGATCCTCTCCTACCCAGAGGTTTAGGTTCTGCGGTGATGGGAGAACATCATATGTTGACCTAATAAGAAAACTGATCCTACTCTCTTCCATTGACCAAAGGTCTTGCCAGCCCATCTTACGTTGTTCCACACTCTCCCATCTCATCCACTCTCCCTGCTTGGCCTGTGAAATGGCCTTTATACACCTCATCCTCTCCTCCTGCTGTCGCACCTCGTTGACTACCAGCTTCCTCCTTTGAGCTGGGCCTGCCTTGTGCCATTTAGGAGGAGCTAAACTGAGCCCAAAACCCCCTCTTTCATGCTGTACCTGTCCCACGATATCCCTAATTTGAAGGGCAGCCTTTGCCTCTACTACAGATTTCTTTGCTGACCACTTTCTACCAGTTTTTAACACAGGGGCTGCCTCCCTTACACATTTGTCGCGTGACTCTACTAAGGTCATTTCCAGTCTGACCTTGGCACACTTGAACTCCTCGGTTAAAGCAGAGACTGTCAGCTGCAATATTCCTTTACTATAAAGTCCTACTCTGCTGAGGCAGCGTGGAACTCCCAACCATTTCCTGATGTATGAACTTACCAACGCTTCCAGCTTATCCACTGTTGTCAAAGAAACCTCGTACACGGTCAGTGGCCACAGCAACCTCGGCAGTAGACCAAACTGAAAGCACCAGAGTTTTAGTTTACCAGGTAGAGCACAGCTGTTTATGCTCTTCAACCCTTCCACTGCTTGTCGTCTAACTTCTCCCACCCGAACTGTGTCCTTTAGATCCCCATCGTACCATCTCCCAAGACTCTTCACTGGCTTCTCAGAAACTGTTGGTATTGCCTCACCATTAACCCTTTAGGCGCCAGAGGTTTTTTCCTAAAACGTTCGATTTTGACATCTTAATTTCAAAAGGCTATATCTTAAAAGTGAAAAAAGATAGAGACTTTCTGTAAATTAGAGAAATATTAAGGATGACCCAAAGTGTATGTAGGGATTACATTTTCCCATCTAATTTGCATATTATGACGTCATACGGTGGTGGCAATCTTGGATTATAGAATTTTCATGAAAAGTCACGTTTAAATGATAAAATGCAGCACTTCTTTCCCCCCAAAATGTCCATCACCTTCTGTATGCTATATTGCACAATACTGAATGCTCAGGTATATAGTAAGTAGTAAACAAACTGTGTAAATAATTACTAATAAATGGTAGAAACAAACCGAATGCATGTAGTGATTGGCCTTTTGCTGTAGAGATTTTCCATTTACTAAATACAGTAGGCACTCTGATTCCATGTATGGGGCAAATATATTTTATTCATATGACATACAAACACAAGTAGACAAGACCTGTTTAGTTCAAACGCTCACTCGCACAGATCACGAGTGACATGATACTCGCGGCCAGATCTGCCTCGCGCGCGCGCCGAGTGTGCACAGCTCGGACTACTGTCATTGTCATTGCGACTCCTCACCCTGCCTCCACGTTGCCTCGTAACTGTCCTATGAATACTTCGACCTCGTCTAACATACCCAGTGGTATTAGACAAAGTCTCCTCCACAATACTGTCGCCGCGATTGCGGAGAGGATCTGATAAAATGGCTTACTCGCACACTAGCTCCGCTTTTGATCGCACTGATTCAATGCGCTCTAACTCGAACGTTTTGTATAGAAACATGACGTTTTTTTGATTCGGGGATGAAGTATGACATGTCTGCCATCCAGTGGAGGGGAGGTTGAACGAAATTTGACACCCCATTTGACAAAATCGGCCTTTTTTTTCAGTGCTGCGTCTTGTCGAGTAAACTCGACCGTGGCGCCTAGAGGGTTAATGAAGAATGTTTTATCTACTACCTTTCCTTTAACTATCGAGATGCTCCTTGATTTAGAGGGCTTAAATTTCATTCGTGCCCATTCAATATTATCTGTTAACTTCCCCAATAACCGATTAGTGCAGGCTACTGTTGTAGTCATGGTTGTCATGTCATCCATGTATGCTCTGATTGGTGGTAGTCGCATCCCAGAAGCCAAGCGCTCTCCTCCTACTACCCATCTTGATGCCCTCATGATTACTTCCATCGCCATGGTAAAAGCCAGTGGAGAAATGGTGCATCCTGCCATTATTCCAACCTCTAGGCATTGCCATGCAGTGCTGAATTTTGGAGTTGAGAAACTGAATTGCAAATCTCCAAAATAGGCTTTCACTAAATTTGTTATTGACATTGGTACTCTGAAAAAATCAAATGCTGCCCAAAGAAGCTCATGTGGCACTGAACCATATGCATTAGCCAAATCCAGGAATGTCACATGGAGCTCCTTCCTCTCCTTTTTAGCTGACTGAATTCGTTGCCAGATAACATTGATGTGTTCTAAGCATCCTGAGAACCCTGGAATACCCGCTTTTTGAACTGAGGTGTCAATGAAGCCATTCTTTAACAGGTAGGTGGACAATCTCTGGGCAATAATGCTGAAGAAAATCTTACCCTCAACGTTTAATAGTGAAATAGGACGAAACTGACTGATGCTTGTAGCATCTTTTTCTTTAGGTATTAAGACTCCACCTGCTCTGCGCCATGCTCTAGGTACAACCTGTTTTTCCCATGCCACTTTTAGCAATTTCCACAGAATTCGCAGAACTCCTGAAGCACTCTTGTACACTCTGTACGGAACTCCATTAGGCCCTGGAGATGATGAAGCCCTTGCCTTTCTCACAGCCTGCTCTACCTCTTTCCACTTAGGTGCACAGACCTCCATTTGGTATTCTGGTGGGTTGATAGGTGGTATGTCTGATGGAATTGACATGGGCTCATGCCTTTTTGCATCTGTATGCGTGTCCTCCAAATATCTCTCTAGCTCAATCCTAGATGTTTTTAAAGTGCCATTCTTCTCACTGGTGAATAACTTCTTTACAAATTTGAATGGGTCTTTATAGAAATTAGCCCTCGCACGTTCCTTCTTTTTGTAGCGTTTCCGTAGGCGCTCAGCTCTGCGTAATGTTGCCAGCTTATCTTTTATGGCCCTTTGTAAGAGATTGAGTCCCTCCTTCTGACTTTGTTCTGCTCTTTTCCATTGCTTCCTCAGCTGTCTCCTTTCTCTAACTAACCCTTCAATTTTCTGCTGCCGTCTAGACATTCCAGGAGTAGTTTGTACTTTTTCCTTCCTTTTTTCCACACCAAACCTCTCACTTCCATATGCGTAAATGATGTCCCCAAATTTATCCAGCTTCTTTTCAACTGTACCAGTTAATCTTTCCAATGCAAAGCATAGATCTGTGTTTACCGTGTCCCATGCAGTTTTCTCACAAGCTCTTGGCCATCTAACTCCAGGCCTATGCCCGTTGAGGTTCTTTTCTCCCTTATGCTGGTTAGCCTGACCGGGTTCACAAGTATGAATATGTTCATCACTAACTGTGCAAGCCCTCCTTTCGTCAATGACAGGGGTGCTGATATCCTGCGAGCTGTGGTTTGCTTCCTGTCGCTGGATTTCATTCGACTGACTTGACTGACTTCGTAAGAAGTACTGATCAATGCGAGGCCCTTGTCCTTTCTCCCTCAAGCATTTCATTTTCCCTTGATGAACCTTCAAACCCCTGACCGTTGTCACCTTGCTCCAGCCACAGACACAAACTTGGAGTTCAATGACTTTACTTACTGCAGATCTTGAACTAGTCTTACTCTCCATACTCATATCCGTTTCCATTCCTAAGTCGTTAACCATGTTGTCCAACATTGAGTCATCTTCCGCCCCCGCTCTCGCAGACTCTAGGGGTATTTTTCTCTTTAATTTCTCAGAAGCCTTGGGCGGGTGTCTCCAGCAACCTGTAAACACGGAGCTGGATACTGCCGAGAAGGGTAGCTAACCCTTACCAGCCCCATTGGGGTCTCTTTCCTCCTGTCAGCTGTCTCTCCAGGCTGTCACAAGGTCTTTCCCTGGTTGCCAGCAGCACTATTCACCGCAGTCACTGGATGTATCCAGATCTTCATGATTTCCATTACACGAGAGTAGATGTTAAAACTTCATGCTGATTTGTACTCGGCTTTCGCCAAGATAAGCAAAACTAAGACGTAGCTTTACAGTAAACTATGCTTCTCCATCCATTTACGCTACAAACTAGCTAGTAGTTACTAAGCCTCTAGTGTGGACTTTACGTTACAATTTAAGAAAGAAGTTACGAACGGCTGGTGCAACCCTACCCAGGTCTTCCTTATTCCCAGGTCTGCAGGTTATTTTATCCCGTCTCTCCGCCAGTTACTGGAATTGCAAACAGGTGTTAATCATTTGTACTTGACCCACTTATCACCGCTCGTCCCCACACTCGCACTCCCCGTGCACACTCCACTTTACCACGCCCCCCTCGCCACATACCCCCACCCTACGGGGGTGGACCCCGAGCAGGCTCTGGTCATGAAACAAGAATTTCAGACTCTTCTATAAAAGGAGGCTATAGAATGGGTTCCTCCTCTAGCAGGGAGTCTGGGTTTTGCAGCCAGTACTTCATTGTCCCAAGGAAGGATGGGGGGTTACGTCCGTTTTTAGATCTGCACTATAGGGAAGCTCAAATTCAAGATGCTTACTCTCAAGCAAATCGTGTCACAAATCAGGTCTGAGGACTGGTTTGTCACGATAGATCTAAAGGACGCATACTTCCACAACACCGGAAGTTCCTGAGGTTCGCTTTCGGGAGCGAAGCGTACCAATGTCGGGTTCTCCCTTTCAGCCTAGGTTTATCACCCCGCACTTATGTGCTTCTTCCACGGGGTAAAACTAGGCCAGTCACTCACTGTCAAACAGTTTCAGAGACTGTTAGGTCTTATGGCAGCTGCGTCCAACGTAATAACTTTTGGCCTTCTGCATGAGCCCCCTGCAGGGGTGGCTTAAAACCAAGGGATTCTCACCAAGGGAAAATTCATTTAGCATGATCAAGGTCACACGGCGATGCCTAGTCATCTTGAAAAAAACTTTTTTTTCTTGCCAAAAGCCCAGTGCTGGGGGCTTCTTGTCGTCGCATTAAAAATGCTAACGACAGATGCATCCCTCACAGGTTGGGGGGCGATCATGAGTGGTCGCTCGGCTCAAGATCTATGGTAGGACCATCTCCTTTCCTGGCACGTAAATCAGATGGAAATGATGGCAGTGTTTCGAGCACTCAAACACTTCCTCCCAGACCTGAGGGGCCTTCATGTTTTTGTGCTCGCACGGACAACACAGCAGTGGTCTCTTATATCAACCATCAGGGGGGTCTGCTGTCGCGCCTCTTATGCAATCTGGCTCACCAGATCCTCCTGTGGGCCCAAGGAAATTTGCTCTCTCTAAAGGCAATTTACATCCCTGGGTGTTTAAATCAGGGAGCAGACATCCTGTCGAGGCAGGGGCCGAGGCCCCTCCAATAGAATGGAGACTCCATCCCGAGGTGGTGGAGCTCCTATGAAAAACTTTGTTCAAGCGGAAGTAGACCTGTTCGCATCTCAAGAGACGACACTCTGTCCACTGTGGTTCTCAGTCAGCCAGCTCCTCTGGGGCTGGACGCTATGGTGCAGACGTGCAGACGCTCTGCTCCCGGGAGTTCTGGAGAGAGTTTACCGGGATGGGGCCCGTTTTCTGTTAATAGCCCCATTTTGGCAGGCCCGAGTATGGTTCTTGGACCTAGAGTCTCTACTCGACGGCTCTCCTCTGGAGATTCCGCTCAGGGGAGACCTTTTCTCTCAGCCGAGCGGGTGGATCCTTCACCCAGGTGGAAAATTTGGGCTTGGCCTCTAAAGGGGCCCAGATCATAAGTTCAGGTCTCTCAACCGTGGTTGTTGAGACCATCCTCCACTCCAGAGCTCCCTCCACAAGGAAACTCTACGCCTTGAAGTGGATATTTTTCACTTCCTGGTGCGGAGAACAACAGCTGGACTTGGTTATTTGCCCAGAGGGTGCAGTGCTGGAGTTCCTCCAGGAGCGTTTTTCCACAGGGTTATCCCCCTCCACACTAAGGGTACGTTTACACAACAATGACATGCTTAAAGGGATACTTCAGGATTTAGCATTAAGCTTTGTATTAGTAGAAAACCTGCAGTATTTTCGAATTACCGTGCTTTCCACCCTCATATCCCCCTGAGACGAGAGATTTATGTATTTTTTGTCTGGAAAAAATCGTCCGATGACTCAAAAATCGTCATTTGGCCAGAGGCTAAACAGGCTAGAGGCTAAAGCCAGTAGTTGAGGCTGTCCCGCATGTTCTCAACCCACCCATAGAGAGTGGGATCTAACTCACATAATGTACACATAGTGTCAGCCATCTTTTTTTGGAATCTAAGCTAGCAGGCTCTTGTTCTGTGGAGAAAGCTGAGTAGTAGGAGAAAGCTGAGTAGTAGGGGTTACCATCCTCTTTTTCCCAGACATGTCCGGCCGTCAATGTCCGGGATTCAGCTTTTGCTTTCTGCAGTCACAATTCATTGTTTACATGCACACCTTTTGTTTCAATCTAACTGAATTCATTCCGATTGGTGAATCTGAATGTAGTGTTTACATGAACGCTAAACAAGTGATCGGTTGATGTGCGTTTTAACATTGCTAAGAAAATTCCTACTCCTCCGTAAGAGATACGAGACCGGTGCGTCTCACAGGTGTCGCTCATCAGTCATCACGCCACCGGCCTCGCGCTGTTCTCCCGCGGCCCTCAGCCTCGTCCTGCTCGCTACAGTAAACATAATGAATGGCGACTGTAGAACGCAAAAGCCGAATCCCGGACATTTTGGGCGATCTCGAAACATATTTTCGGGCAGACTCACTAGTAGCCTAGACTTGTTGTTTAACTACTGCGCTGTGTTACTGGTAGGCGTGGCCTCCTAGGGCAGCGAAGCAAGTGCATTCTGGGAGTTGTTTTCTTTCATCCACATAAGCCAAAAATACATTTTCTGGCTTTTCTCATTCTAGAAAGCTCCAAATTCAAAAGTAATTTCACATTTCTTCTACATAAATGACCCATTTTAAATACACATTCATCTTTTCAGAGGTGAAGTATCCCTTTAAAACGGAGAAGTTTTTTCTTTGAGTTTTCCACGTACAGACGACACCATTGTCAAAACGATCCCCATTCACACGGATCCGCGAAAACGACTGAAAACGCTGTATTCTGCTGCCAGGCCACTAGATGGCAATGAAATACTATAGACTGAACACGTAATGCGCATTTGCATGACATCATCGTCTTCACAGATTCACATTTTTGCTGTTTACACGGAGACCATTTTCAGGCACCCAAAAACGCCGTTGTCATGTAAATGAACGGCCAAAACGCATAAAAAGTTTTACGTATTTAGTTGGAAAGGTGTCGTGTAAACAGCCCCTAAAGGTGTACATGGCTGCCTTAGCTGCTTACCACGTCCCTTTAAGTGGTGTTTCCTTGGGTCAGACCAAGAGACTAGGAGTATGGCTGCTTCTAAAACATTATCGTCAGGAGTTTCCCCCCAATATGTTTGTGATGTGGCGGGATGTCGCCTCGCCGCACACATTAATGAGCTTTTATGACCTTGACCTCGGCTCCACTCCAGGGTTGCAGGTACTTTCGTCTTAGTGTGTGCAAAGATTTCACACGGACAGGCACTTGTCACTATGGCGTCGTGGGTATAGTGTTCCCACAGTGTCTCGACGCAGCACGAATTTCCTTGAAAGGGAACGTCTCAGGTTTTGATTGTAACCCTGGTTCCCTGAAGAGGGAACAAGCTGCTGCGTTGCCCTGTCATACTCCCTGTATGCCAGTGAGCGACTTGCTTCAGCCTATCAGAAGATCAAACAACAATAAATAGACAGAGACAGTTTCACACAGAGCACTTGCTGAAGACACAGAAACTTGTGACTGTTTTTTCCAGGTATGCTTTATAGTTTCCTGGTAGATGATGTCACCTTCCGTCACGCCATTTGGACTGATTTCATAGGTGCTTCACGACACAATCACACAGAGGCGTTCCTACAGCGGAACCATGGTTACAGTCGTAGACTAAGACGTTTTTTGATCGATTACTGTTTGTATTGCTATAGTTTTCCGACAAGTATCATGATTATGGTGTATAACTTAGTATCTAAAATGTTTTAGAAAATTACATGAAACAAACAGTACACCACTATGAGACGTCCTGTGAAAACCATGCTTGCAAACTCCGTGCATGAAATCCGTTCTGGACGACCCTCTTGTTGAAATGGATTGAAATTGACGCCATCCCTAATATTTACACCTGAGCAGATGAAACTTGCAGTTATGGTTCGGGGTGTGACATTTCCCGAACACACGGCAAGCGGTGTCAATCACAACACACTGGGCCAGCTAACCTATCACAGCACACAACGTATTTTGGAAGAAAGGGGCTTCATCGAAACAGGACCTAAACGACTTATTCGGGCCAGAGTGGGGAGAGAAGTGCTGTAATCATGTAAAATATGTGAAAATATGTGTTTTTTGAACAATCAAGCATGAAAGCATATTCTAGTACACCCCAAAAACGAAATCAAGACTTTGAAAAAGGGCATGATTGGACCCCTTTAAAAGTTGGAAAGGCTTTTTTTTAGGGATTCTAATATTTGTCTTTTTGCGCATAATGTGTAGACTATAACCCTAATTTGCATGCCACATATGAAGTGTTTATGTAACCATGCTTTTATATTTTTTATCATACAGAACCCTGTGCAGAGCTGTCTGGAGTGACTTCACACTGCAGGTAACACACTCTTTAAATCTCGATTAGTTTTGATTGATTAGCTATCGTATAAAATGTTTCTAATTTTATTTGTTTGACCATTCCGATTTTACACATTATTGAAATGCATTCAAAGGACAGATGGTAAAAGAAAAATGACGAGGGTTTTTATGAATCTGAGCCATGAACTCTTATGCATAAACATTGAACTTGACTTCTTCCTTGAACAAAATGTTCTGACATGTTCTCTTAAATGTACACATTATATATACAATGTAGATGGGTGTGACTGAATGAGTGGGATTTGATTCAATCTCATCCTTTATTGTCTCGTCTACCACTTCTTGTTCTCACTGTTTTTTTTTTTCTTTTGTAGATTACAATTGCAGAATTATTTATTGATTAGAGAGGCACTGAGCATGAACGTCTCCACTGAGAACTTCAACTCAACTGAGGTTCATCCTTCCACCTATTTGATAAACAATGAAGCTTTATTGGTGAAGGGTCTCAAGACTGGTTTGCTTGGCTTTAATCTGCTGTTCGGAGTTCCTACACACTCCTATGTTTTGTGGCTTATTGCACAAGGAAGAAGAATTCCATCAGAATTCTTCTATGTCAATCTCACAGTTTGCGAGATAATTTACTCTCTAGGTTTTTTTATTTTTCTTTCACAAATATTCCCAAGTATAGAGTTACTACATCGTTTTTTACAAGGACTATGCATTACTGGTCGTCCTCTGTTTCATTGTCTGATCTGTGTTGAGCGTTACCTGGCAGTGGTTCATCCTGTAACCTTTCTGAAGTACAAACCTCTCAGATATAGAGTGATCTGCTGCACTGCGGTCTGGATAACCACTCTTGGATCCTGTTTGGCTGCTATGACCATACAAATAGTATCTAATCAGAAGACATATACATGGTTCTACTCGCTACAGTTCCTCCTCTTCCTCTCCATCCAGTTGTTTTGTCTTGTGGCTGTTCTCAGAGCTCTAAAGCAGTCAGGACCAGGAGAGAGAGGGAGAGAGAGAGAGGAGGAAAACCACATGAAGAGAAGAGCATTTCATCTCATTCTAATAACTACTGTTACCTTGGTTGTCATGTTTGTACCTTTCGTTATCACTGGATTCCTGAATGTTCTGCAACAGAAAGAACAAGGAGTTTCACTCATCTGGTCTCTTGGTCTTAGTTGTTTCATTCTGGCTGGTTTTGTGCAACCTGTTCTTTATCTGCACAGGGCTGGGAAACTATTCTGTCTCTGTTCTTCATAAAGTGAAAAAGTGAAGGTTTTATACAGAACATTCTGTCACTGAACTTATTATTAAATCACATATTATAGTGAGTTGGTAATTTTAGCTAAATAAACCCAAAACAAAATGGTCAGAATAAATGTTCAGCTTTTGAATGTTCTTTATGTAATTTCTAGAATGCAGACTGTTACGCATATGTACTTTTTAACAATAGAGGGTGTTCAAACTTTAATTTACACTGCATGTGTGGAAATAAAATTGTGAAAGTAACAATATAATCTGTTACTGAGAATAAGTGAAGTCATCCATTGGTTTATAAACTGCTTTATAGATTTTAGTTTGCATGTTTTGGTTTAAAATTAAGGTTTGCGTAAACCTTTTCTGCTTTACTGTTTATTATTTTATTTTTTTTAAATGTATAGAAATGTTCAAGACAATTCATATACAAACAAACTGTGTTGTTTTCTATGCACATTAAACTAAAACTTTTTATATGAATGCATTTGCATTTTATTTATTCATCATACTTTAGTTTGATATTTTATTAGGCTAAAACTCAGACTCAAAAACCTAGTCTCAATTTGTCATTATCTTTTGGTAACTTTCTCTACACCAAACCACTGAAATTGTTTATTTATATTTGTATATATATATATTATATATTATATTATATATATATTTACCAAATTTTAATATGATAAGAAATCGATACTCGGTTACTAATGTAACGTTACTAACGTAACCTCGGTTCTCTCTAGAGAGGGAACGAGTATTGCGTAAGTTTAGCTTACGCTACGGGAAAGATTCATCTTCTCGAAATATTGAAGCCAAAAAATTATCCTTAATTTTGTATTCATTGTCAACGCAGTGCAGCAGCTAGCAGACCTAGAGCAGGCCATCTCGCGTGCTCATTGGCTGCCCTGCGGGCATCTGCTGCAGCCTACCAGTGAGCCCCGCGTGACGTCACGCCCAATGAAGGGCGCCCGCGCCTTCATAGCGTCACAGCCCGCCAGAATGGGCGTGGCTTAGCGTATAAAAGTAGGGGCTGTAGGCTGACTTCCCTGGTTTTTCGTCGACTGAAGCGAAGTCGCTCGTGGCGCGAGCACGGCCGGTCACGCAATACTCGTTCCCTCTCTAAAGAGAACCGAGGTTACATTAGTAACAGAGTATCATTCTCTTACGAGAGGTTCTCTCGTATTGCGTAAGTTTAGCTTACGCTACGGGAACACTTTGTCAACGCCGTGCGCGCCAAGCATCAACCATGAGACCCCGAACTTTCAGGGGAACCCTATAAGTGGAGAAATAAGGTGGCCAGCCACGCGGGCCATCACTTGTACATAAGCACACATAGGGAATACAGAGCAGCGCGCCGGTCTGTATAGGCACATGGCACATACCCTACTTAGTGCAGCTCAACCAGGAAAGCTGAGTCATGTGAGAGTGATCTGAGCAGGAGGTCTGGGCAGAATACACCTCTCCTTCAAACTGACAACAGTTTAGCCTGCAAGGCAGGAACTTCTAGGTTATAAAACCTGACAAAGGTAGACGGGGAGCTCCAGCCCGCCGCTACACATATGTCATGGATAGAAATTCCACTGGACCATGCCCACGAAGAGGCCACGCCTCTCGTGGAATGAGCCCTAATGCCCAGAGGGCATTGCAGACCTTTTGACGCGTAAGCGGCTGCTATAGCGTCCACTATCCATCTGGACAGGCTCTGTTTCGAGGAGGTGAGACCCTTGGTGCGCCCACCAAACGAAACAAACAGCTGTTCCGAACACCTGAATGAAGCGGAGCGCGTAATGTAAAACCTCAGCACTCTGACAGGGCAGAGGAGATTCACATCACTTTCGCTGTCAGATGCTGGGAGAGCTGACAACGAGATAACTTGCGCTCTGAATGGAGTGCCCATCACTTTAGGAACGTAGCCATGCCTAGGTCTGAGGATGACTTTAGAGTCATTCGGCCCGAACTCAAGACACGATGCGCTGACAGACAGCGCATGCAGGTCCCCCACACGTTTTACTGACGACAGTGCAGTCAGAAAGACGGTTTTCAGTGATAGATATTTCAACCCCACGGAGTCTAGTGGTTCAAATGGAAAAGCTTTCAGGGCCTCTAGGACCAATGAAAGATCCCACATGGGAACCGACAGGGGGCGCGGTGGGTTCATCCTCCTAGCTCCTCTAAGGAAGCGGATGACCAACTCATGTCTCCCCAATGACTGGCCGTGCGTATACTTTGAGGATGGATGGGGACCTTCCCTTATCCAACAGCTCTTGTAGGAAGGAGAGCAGATGCGCCACCCCGCATGTCCGCGGGTCCAGATCTCTGTCGGTGCACCATCCAGAGAACACCGACCATTTAGACGCGTAAAGCCTTCTCGTGGAAGGGGCTCTAGACTGCGTGATCGTGTTCCTCTCTCCTTCTGGCAGGGCAACGAGTACCCGTTGATCAACCATGCGTGCAGAGACCAGTGCTCTTGATGGGGATGCCAGATCGTGCCGCAAGCCTGAGAGAGGAGATCTGCCCTCACCGGAATCGGCCACGGAGCTGTATGTGACAGCCGTGCTAGTTCCGGGAACCAAATCTGATTCTCCCAACGCGGGGCTATGAGGAGCACCGAGTGGCGCGTTTCCATGATTCTCTTGCGCACCTGTGGTAACAGAGAGACCGGAGGGAAAGCGTATAGCAGGAGGCTGGGCCAAACCTGGGCCAGCGCGTCCTCGTCCTTCGAGAAGAACGTCGGGCATTGAGCGTTGTCTTTTGACGCAAATAGGTCGACTTCCGCTCTGCCGAATAGGCGCCACAGTTTCTGGACCGTTTGGGGGTGCAGGGACCATTTCCCTGGGGGAACATTGTCCCTGGACAGTTTGTCTGGGCTGTCGTTCAAATGGCCAGGCACATGCGCCGCCCTCAGCGAGCGCAGGTGCATCTGAGACCAAATAAGGAGGCGTTCCGTCAGATTGCAGAGATTTATGGATCTGACACCGCCCTGACGGTTTACATAGGATACCACAGACATGTTGTCCGAGCGGACAAGAACATGTTGGTCCTGTATGAACGGGAGGAAGCGCTTCAGCACGTTCTCGACCGCTATCATTTCCAGACAGTTTATGTGAAAACACTTCTCTTGGTCTGACCACTGGCCGAAGACCGGTCTGCCCTCGAACAGCGCGCCCCAACCCCAGTTGGACGCGTCTGTCGAAATGACTTTTCGATAAGAGATGGTTCCCATTATCACTCCCTGCTGGTACCAGTCGGCCACTAACCAGGGCTGCAGAGCCGCTATGCAGGTCTGAGTCACTCTGATTTTCTGGCCGCCGATAAACGAGCCGACATGGTCACCGAGTCCAGTTCTATTCCTAAAAAGGAAATTGACTGGCTGGGCAGTAATGAGCTCTTGGTCCAGTTGACCGTGAGACCCAAGCTTTCCAGGTGACTGAGAAGCACTGTTCTGTGAGATAGCAGCTCTGTCTCTGACTGTGCCAAAATCAGCCAATCGTCCAGATAGTTCATTATTCGCAGCCCCTGACTTCTCAGGGGGGCGAGTGCCGCGTCCATGCACTTCGTAAACGTTCAGGGTGCTAGAGACAGGCCGAACGGCAGGACGGTTTATTGATATACCTGACCGTCGAAGGCGAATCTCAAAAATTGCCTGTGATGGGGTCTGAATCTGAAAATAGGCATCCTTCAGATCTAGAGAAATAAACCAGTCCCTCGGGCGAACGTGCGCGAGGATTTTCCTGGTCGTAAGCATTTTGAACGGTCTATTCGCAAGCACTCTGTTCAAAAGTCTCAGATCTAGGATAGGTCTGAAGGCTCCGTCCTTCTTGGGTACGAGAAAATAACGGCTGTAAAAGCCTGACTCGCTCAGAGAAGGCGGTACCTTTTCTATAGCAGCTTTTGCACAGCAGCTTCGCTATTTCTGCGTGAAGTAGGTGTGCTACTTCCGCATTCACTATCGTCGCGGTCCAGGCTCAAAAACGTGGGGGACGGCGAATGAATTGAAGTGTATAGCCCTGCTTTATTGTGCTCAGCACCCATTCTGAAATCCCTGGGATATTTTCCCACGCAGCTCTGTGAGCCGCTAGGGGGCGAATGGCCTCCGGGTTCAGATCGCCGCCATTTGCGGGCTTGTGAAACTGAACCGGAGCCGAAAGCGTGGCGCGCGCGCTCTCGGTTCTGGGCAACGGCTGCTCGCTGAAAACCGAAACCGGCTGATTTATGTGAGATGTCCCAATCATAAGGGATGGGGAACCTTTTCTCCTCACTTTTTGACGCGCGAGCGGCGCATTGGGCGGAAAAGCGTCCTGTAAGCGTGAGCGCGTGTGCGCGGGCACGAGACTTACAAGTGTATTTGACGTCCCGATCAAAATGGATGGGGAGCGTTTTATTAATGCCCTGCATTTTGTGATAACACTTAAACGCGCGGGCAGCGCCCGGGGGGAGGTTTGTGTTAGTAAGCGTGAACGTTCTCTGGCGGGCACGAGACTTACATTCATAACCTGCTTTCTTGACCGTGTAACAGAGCGGGCAGATAGTGGGCACAGACCGGTGGACACATTTCTTATATTCAACACTCGAGCGGCTTTTCTGCGCTTTATGAGAGTGTGCTCTGTGAGTGACACGATATTTGAAGTGCTTGTGTGTAGGGGTGAACACTGGGGCGTGGGCACTTTCACTACACTTAAAACACTGACGGCGTGAGCCGGACCAGACATAATGCTCTTTTTGAGATTTCTCTGGGTCGCCGTGAAAACGGCGTTTGTGTGCAGGCGAGAGGGTGGACAAACCGGCTCGTTGGCTGCTAAATAAACCACTGCAGTAGCCTGTTTGAAGGGGACTGACAGGGAAATAAACTTTGACGGTGGTCCGGCCGCAGCAGGACACGCGCGTCTTTTCTCTCTCTTTGTTAGGAGGACTTCGCGTGCTCAGACTTCAGCGTGATCTTCTGCTGAGGCCATCTGGGGGGCGGCGGTCTGTGACGGCTGTTTGAGCGTGACCTAGGGCGGCCGCCCTGACGTTGCTGCGAAGGCTAAGGCTGTGCTGGACGCTGGGTGCTAGCTCGTACAGGAGGCTGGCTTTGTTTCTCGCGAGAGTGGCCTGTAGCGGAGATCGAGCGTCGCGGCAGGAAGAGGTTCATGGCCTGCGTGGTCTTTTGTACCTCAGAGAAACGGTCAACAATCCCGTTTACCGCTGGGCCGAAGAGACCAGTGGGGGAGAGCGGCGCGTTCAGGAAAGTGGCTCGCTCAGTTTTCCTCATATCCGCGAGCGTCAACCAGAGGTGCCTCTCTGTTACAGTCAACGCGGCCATGGCTCGTCCGATGGCTTGAGCTGCGGTCTTGGTGGCACGGAGAGAGAGATCCGTCACGCTTCTCAGATCTGTAACCGCAGCTGGATCCCGGCCCTTCTCATCCCATTCATGGAGGAGGTCGGCTTGCAGGATCTGTAGCACAGCCATGGAGTGGAGAGCAGACGCGGCCTGGCCGGAGGCGGCATATGCGCGGCCGACCAAGGCGGACGTGGCTCTGCAGGCTTTCGACGGGAGGGCTGACCGTGACCGCCATCTCGAGGAGGGCGGGCAAAGGTGCGCTGCGACCGCCTCTTCCACAGGGGGAATAGCCATGTACCCTTTCTCGGCGGCGCCGTCCTCTTGGGAGAGCGACGCGGAGGCCTGGGACTGAAGTCTCGAGGAGAATGGTGCATTCCATGACTTCGTCAGCTCCGTGTGAAGTTCCGGCAGGAATGGAGCGGGCCTGCTCGCTGAAGCTGCACGGCGGCGACTTTGAAGGAAACAGCCGTCGAGCCTGTTCGGCACGGGTTCCTTCGGCAGCGACCACTCGAGCCCGAGACGGTCGACAGCCTGCGTCAGCAGGCGCATTAGTTCCGCGTCAGCTCCAGTGCGGGAACGGCTGGATTCCTGGATCGACGAGGAGGCGGAGTGAAGCGACCATTCCTCGCTGTCCGATGCCAGGATGGAGCAGCAGTCTTTCGTGGCGTGTTCCTCTGCCTCATCCTCAGACGCAACGGCAGTGAGGCTCGTGAGCGGCAGCTGCGCGTCGGGGAGGCGGGGAAGGCGAAAGCGGGGCTCGAGGGAGGTTCTCCGGCGAGCGCGTCGCTGTGGCCACGGGCTCCGGCTGTCTCAGGGAACGGCGCTTCTTCCTGCGCGGTCCCACAGAGGGCGGAGTGGCTGCATCGGGGTTGAAAGCTTCGAGTCGAGCCCGCAGGGTCAACAGCGGAAGCGCTTCGCAGAGCTCGCAGCCCCCGGACACGAGGGCCAGCTCTGCATGTTACAGGCCCAGGCAGAGAGCGCAGATCACATGGCGGTCTCCAACGCTGAGCGGGGCTCTGCACGAGCCGCAGGAAGTGCGAGGCATCTTTAAAAAGATGCTCGCACTCTTTTAGAATAGAATAGAGTTTGCAAGGTAAAAGGATACGTCGCCGGAGAGCGTAGCTCGCACGGATGGCTGAAGGTGGCGAAGACGGCCGGCTTCCTCAGCGCTGTCCTAAGCTGGCTGTTCGCTGTTCGACGGCGGCGGTGGCTTCTCTCAGATCCAGCGATGCGAAGAGCTCGCTGAAGAGTCGAAAAATCAGGGAAGTCAGCCTACAGCCCCTACTTTTATACGCTAAGCCACGCCTATTCTGGCGGGCTGTGACCGACGCTATGAAGGCGCGGGCGCCCTTCATTGGGCGTGACGTCACGCGGGGCTCACTGGTAGGCTGCAGCAGATGCCCGCAGGGCAGCCAATGAGCACGCGAGATGGCCTGCTCTAGGTCTGCTAGCTGCTGCACTGTGTTGACAATGAATACAAAATTAAGGATAATTTTTTGGCTTCAATATTTCGAGAAGATGAATCTTTCCCGTAGCGTAAGCTAAACTTATGCAATACGAGAGACCCTCTCATAAGAGAACTTAGTATTAGGCTCTTTTAAGAGTATCAAATAACATTTTATTATCTGTTGATGCTGAGAACTTTGCTGATTCTGCTATTGGTTTTGAGTGCAGCCTTTGATATGGTTGATCATGATATCCTTATTTCTCATCTTGAACATTGTGCGGGTATTAAAGTTATGCATTGAACTGCTTCAAATCTTATTTGAACAATATAACTTTTTCGGCCTATATAAATGGATGTTTATCCACAAAGCCACCTGTTAAAAACATGGGTGTTGTCTTTGACTCTGCTCGGTCATTTGATAAGCAGGTAAATGCAGTAGTCAAATCGTGCTTTTTCCAGATAAGACTACTGGCTAAGGTTAAAAAAATGTTTAACCCATGCTGAGTTCGAGAGAGTAATACATGCATTTACATCTTCTTGTCTTGACTATTGCAATTCAATTTATATACTGTATGTATTAATCAATCCTATATGAACCGTTTGCGGTACAAAATGCAGCTCTTAGACTTCTCACTGGCACACGTAAAAATGAGCACATTACCCCCGTCTTGCTTTCTCTGCATTGGTGGCCGGTGTGTTTTAGAATAGAGTTTAAGATTTTACTTTTTGTTTTTAAGGTTTTAAATGGGTTGGCACCTTCTTATTTATCTGAACTTGTGACAGTTAACATATCTGCTAGCAGGCCCGTCGGAACAGGACAGGCAAACCAAGCAATTGCTTGGGGCCCCGAGCTGGACTGGGGCCCCAAGACAACGACTGTTTAAGAATAAAATGCAACGACAAACTGTGAGCGCCCCTTTGATAGTCAATGCAGTAAAGTGCAATGACACTGTTATCGGAATCCCCCTCAAGGGGGCCCCCTCAGTAGTCGCTGACAGCAGCCAGCCAACCACGCGATCTCTGCTGCCGGCAAAATACAAACCTCCTCGGGAGTTATCATGAAGCGGAATTATGCTTCAGGAAGCCAGAAAAGAAAGAAGAGAAAGGAAGAGAAGGTTAAGAAAAATACCAGTTAGTGGTAAACTAATAAATTACACTGCATTAAAATAGCTCTACTTGTCTTGTACAAATGGTGTAATTTTGCAGCAGGTAACATTAGGCTAGCAAAAATATGTTTATGTTAGCTACCTGCCTGACGGCAAATGCTGCTTGTAACGAACAGTTAGTGCAAATTTTTTTTCGAACGGACGGAATATGGTTAACGTTACATACTGTAATATGTTTTTTAACGGTTTAAGGAGTTCCAGAATCACTGTTTATCGTATTTAATGACATGACATTGCTATAGCTAATAGGTTTTGATGAAAGTGGCATAGCATAACTATTCCACCGTGATAAAATGGTTTCCATTACACGAGAGTAGATGTTAAAACTTCATGCTGATTTGTACTCGGCTTTCGCCAAGATAAGCAAAACTAAGACGTAGCTTTACAGTAAACTATGCTTCTCCATCCATTTACGCTTCTTTCCATAAGGTAGTGTGACTCCCCTTCTGTCCGGCGTTAACGGCAGCAGTGTACTTGGCGCGTTAGCACACGCGACGGCTGCAACTACAGGACCAGCAAGACAACCGTCTGGATTGAACCGAGTAGGGGACATCTCTAGGGTCTTCAAGTGGGCACCTTCCGTCCTCAGTGTTTCGTCGACTAGCCCACGACACCTCAAGAGGGCTCGACAGTGACTCTGGCGTCCCAGAGTCACCCCCCTCCGTCCCCCACTCAACTCAGCCCAGCTTACTGACCTCTACATCCCTCCTGCTGCTGAGACCTAACCACAATATCACAATCTCTCATTTTGAGAGATTGAGAGTATGACCCAACCATACGCGCCAACCCGTTGACTAAGGCTGTCGAGCCCCACTGGTGCGTTAATATGCAGTTTCAGTGGACAACGGTTCCGTATGGCATACCACCTACCGCAAAACACAATATCTACCCAACCACCCGTCATTCACGCAATATCCACAGGAACGTATACAAACAAACCAACAGACTCTTCAAGTTTTCAAGAATTCTACGAAACCGTAGCGTGGCGGCCTGTACACAGCCAGCTAGAATCTTTCCGTCTCAACCACAGCCAGTTGCTGCTCCTTTCTGCTGCTTCAGATAAGTTCTTTACTGTGCGACGCAACTCTTGGCCACTGAATCCGACGTCTCTGAGGAACCGGGTTGTAGAGTGTGCCACAAAACCTCGACAACCCACTTCCACTGGATAAACCTGGACTCTCCATCCTCGCTGTTCTGCTTCAGTGGCCAGATGAGCATACCGCAGTTTCTTCCTCTCATATGCCTCATCTACCGCATCCTCCCGTGGCACTGTTAACTCTATCAGTTGAACAATGCGTGCTGATCCAGACCACAAAACAATATCTGGTCATAGGTTAGTGGTGGCAATCTCAGGTGGAAAAATAAGCCGTTGGTCAAGATCAGCCAGCATCTTTCAGTCCCTAGCAGCTTCCAGTTGTCCTGGGTGAGAATTGGTGTTAAAACCTTTTCTTGGTGGTTGCTCGCCTGGGCGGAGGAATATTGTCTTCTGCGTGTAATGTTTTGCTAGAACAGGTGGCAACTTATTGGTCATGTTACGCTTGCCTTCTAATGCTTAAGCCAAACATCGCAGTACTTGGTCATGGCGCCAAGTAAACCGACCTTGGCTAAGAGCCACCTTACATCCTGTCAAAATGTGCCTTAATGTGGCAGGTGATGAACACAAAGGACAAGAGGGATCCTCTCCTACCCAGAGGTTTAGGTTCTGCGGTGATGGGAGAACATCATATGTTGACCTAATAAGAAAACTGATCCTACTCTCTTCCATTGACCAAAGGTCTTGCCAGCCCATCTTACGTTGTTCCACACTCTCCCATCTCATCCACTCTCCCTGCTTGGCCTGTGAAATGGCCTTTATACACCTCATCCTCTCCTCCTGCTGTCGCACCTCGTTGACTACCAGCTTCCTCCTTTGAGCTGGGCCTGCCTTGTGCCATTTAGGAGGAGCTAAACTGAGCCCAAAACCCCCTCTTCCATGCTGTACCTGTCCCACGATATCCCTAATTTGAAGGGCAGCCTTTGCCTCTACTACAGATTTCTTTGCTGACCACTTTCTACCAGTTTTTAACACAGGGGCTGCCTCCCTTACACATTTGTCGCGTGACTCTACTAAGGTCATTTCCAGTCTGACCTTGGCACACTTGAACTCCTCGGTTAAAGCAGAGACTGGCAGCTGCAATATTCCTTTACTATAAAGTCCTCAAGGAGGACTTTATAGTAAAAGTCCTCAAAGATGCTCCTTGATTTAGAGGGCTTAAATTTCATTCGTGCCCATTCAATATTATCTGTTAACTTCCCCAATAACCGATTAGTGCAGGCTACTGTTGTAGTCATGGTTGTCATGTCATCCATGTATGCTCTGATTGGTGGTAGTCGCATCCCAGAAGCCAAGCGCTCTCCTCCTACTACCCATCTTGATGCCCTCATGATTACTTCCATCGCCATGGTAAAAGCCAGTGGAGAAATGGTGCATCCTGCCATTATTCCAACCTCTAGGCATTGCCATGCAGTGCTGAATTTTGGAGTTGAGAAACTGAATTGCAAATCTCCAAAATAGGCTTTCACTAAATTTGTTATTGACATTGGTACTCTGAAAAAATCAAATGCTGCCCAAAGAAGCTCATGTGGCACTGATAATCTATTTACCAATGGGGGTTAGGAAAACCACACAATAAATTACGTGCATCAAACATTAGCTTGGGATGTTTTTAAGCATTGGTAGTGAAAGCAGCATCCCTACCCTTCTAATATCAAAATATGGAAATGCTAACATATCTTTAAGTTTTCTGTAACACTTTATAATAACAATCATTAATAGATGGTACATCATCCAAGTGGATGCTGCACACTGGTGCTGGTTGAGGAGAGACCCCCTGATATGATTGTAAAGCGCTTTGGGTGTACAGTAGTACATTTGAAAGCGCTATATAAATGCCTCATTCATTCATTCATTCATTCATTTTTAGTTATTTAATATTTAGTTAATTGTCATTTAACTGTTAGCAAACAGTCTTTTTACTTAATAAATAATTTGTAACCTTACCCATCTATAAACATTATTTAACCTGAAAAAGGCAGAGGAACATGATTTTTTCATAGCTTATGTCACTGTAATTTTTTATTTTTGTATGCACAGTATGCAACAGCAGTACTTGCACTGTAAACCTTTTTTATTCATAAAGTGTGTGTAAGTGTGTGTGTGGGGGGCCTCCATGTCCATTTTGCTTGGGGCCCCCAAATTCCTTCAAACGGCCTTGTCTGCTAGATGTTCAAGGTCATCAAATCAGAATCTGTTGAAGGTTCCCAGATCACGGTTAAAAAGAAAGGGACACCGGGCTTTTGCCATAGTCGGCCCCAAATTGTGGAATAGTTATTCATTATCTATAAGGGTATTCGCTATAGAATCTCTGTTTAAGACAGAACTCAAAACATACCTTTCAGAGAAGGCTTATAATATGTGAGTCTTTTTGAGCTTGTTTTTTTCTGTATGTAAATGTATTTGTATGTTATTTTATCGTTTTGATTGGTGTTGTTTTTACAACTGTTGTACAACACAATGGTTAGCGACAGTTGTTTTATTGTGCTAGATAAATAAATAAACTCTTTTTTTAAACTACATTACCAGAAGAAGAAAAAAACCCACTTTAAATGTTGGAAAGGCTTTTCTGGAGTTCTAATATATTTATTTTTGCACCTTATGTGTATAACCCTAATTTGCATGTCACATGTGAAGTGTTTATATAGCTGTGGTCTTATATATCTTTAATCATACAGAACTCTGTGCAGAGCTGTCTGGAGTGACTTCACACTGCAGGTAACACACTCTTTATATCTCGATTAGTTTAGATTGATTAGCTATCGTATAAAATGTGTCTGAGTCTGATTTGTTTGACCATTCAGATTTAACACATTAGTGAAATGCATTCAAAGAAGTAAAAGAAAAAAAAATGACGAGGGTTTTTATGAACCTGAGCCCCTAACGCATAATCATAGACCATGACATCTTTCTTGAATAAAATGTGCTGACATATACTCTCGAATTTACACATTATATACACAATGTAGATGGGTATGGGTTTGACTGAATGAGTGGGATTTGATTCATTCAATTTCACCCTTTATCGTCTCGTCTGACACTTATATTTTTCTCTCTGTCTCCTTTGTAGATTACAATTGTACAATCACTTATTGATTAGAGGGGCACTGAGCATGAACGTCTCCACTGAGAACTTCAACTCAACTGAGGTTCATCCTTCCACCATAATACAAGAAACTTTGATACTGATGGGTTTCAGGACTGGTTTGCTTGGCTTTAATATACTGTTTGGGGTTCCTACTCACTCCTATGTTTTGTGGCTTATTGCACGAGGAAGAAAAATTCCTTCAGAAATCTTCAATGTCAATCTCACAGTTTGCGAGATAATTTACTCTTTTATTTTTCTTACACAAATATTACCAAGTCTAGAGTTACTATATCGGTTTTTACAAGGACTATGCATCACTGGTCGTCCTCTGTTTCATTGTCTGATGTGTGTTGAGCGTTACCTGGCAGTGGTTCATCCTGTAACCTTTCTGAAGTACAAACCTCTCAGATATAGAGTGATCTGCTGCACTGCGGCCTGGATAATCACTCTTGGATCCTGTTTGGCTGCTATGACCATACAAATATGATCTAATCTGAAGACATATACATGGTTCTTCTCGCTGCAGTTCATCCTCTTCCTCTCCATCCAGTTGTTTTGTTTTGTGGCTGTTCTCAGAGCTCTGAAGCAGTCAGGACCAGGAGAGAGAGAGAGAGAGAGAGAGAGAGAGAGAGAGAGAGAGAGAGAGAGAGAGAGAGAGAGAGAGAGAGAGAGAGAGAGAGAGAGAGAGAGAGAGAGAGAGAGAGAGAGAGAGAGAGGGGAGGAAAACCACATGAAGAGAAGAACATTTCATCTCATTCTAATAACTACTGTTACTGTGATGAAGTTCGGCTGGATTGCCCTCTAGTGTCACGAGAGGGCGCTCCACTTCTGCACTGGCTTCCCTTGGACTGTTTTCGCACACACCCTGAACTGATTGCGCACACCTGTTTCCACTAATCAGTCTCACACCTGCATCTAGTTCCACACGCAGCTCCACACTCATTTATACCCCACTCTCACTATCACTCATTGCTAAGTCTTGTTTCACTGTTGTGCACATCTCTGAGCGTTTCCGAGTTTTCCAAGTTTGTTATCCTAGTCTAGTCTGTTCCAGTCTGTGTATCTGACCTATTGCCTGTCTGACTACCCTGTGAATAAATTCACGCTGCGTTTGGATCTAACCTTGTCTGGTTGTACATGACAGAAGACTTAGCCACACCAGATCCAGCAGCATGTCAGCCTTGTATGCCTCCCAGTCAGCCGCCGTACGCCAGGATCAACTGGATCAACTCACCGCGTCGTTGGAGAGGTTGGCCAAGATGGTTCGCGGCCTTCATGTTTTCCCACCGGGACCATCGCAGAATCAACCCGTCTCCGCAGTTGTTGGCCCAGGACCGATCCCGATGTCATGCCAAGCTCTCCCGGTAAAATTCAACAGCGAGGTATTTCGACGAGCTCACACAGCGATTCCGAGCACAGATACAGGTGCTGAGATAATGCAACTTCATCAGGAGGATCGTTCTCTCGAATGGTATGTGGCGGAGTTTTATGAACTTTCTCATCATACGTGTATGAACAACGTTTGCCTAACGAACCTGTTCCGTGGAGGGTTGTCTGAACCGCTTCGCTCATTGATGCCCAACCCAGAGCCTCACAGCACTTTAAGGCGGTATATTAACACGGCTCTTCTACTGAGTGGTTCGGCTCTCACTGTGGGTGAGTTAGAGGAGGAGCTTGCCCCGCTGGTCCCGTCCAGTCCTGCCGAACCAGCACGTCACGTCAGCCCTGTCGAGCCTGCGCCTCGCGACAGCACGGCCGAGCCCACGCTTCACGTGAGCCGTGCCGAGTCAAGTCCCGAGTCAAGTCCCGAGTCAAGTCCCGAGTCAAGTCCCGAGTCAAGTCCCGAGTCAAGTGAGTCAACTGAATCAAGTGCCGTGTCAAGTGAATCAAGTGTATCGAGTTAGTCAAATGCCGAGACAAGTGAGTCAAATGCCGAATCTAACCAAGGGAGAGTATCAAGCCCAGTGACTCGCCGTCGCAGGAGGAGAAGGAGGACTCGTTTGGTTCGCCAGGCTCCGGTGGGTGTTCCCAGACTCCTCGCCCTGCCGGCCCCGCCTCTGCTCCTCGCCCTACCGGCCCCGCCTCTGCGCCTCGCCCTGCCGGCCCCGCCTCTGCGCCTCTGCGCCTCTGCGCCTCGCCCTGCCTGCGCCCTTCAAGCTCCGGGAGGGCTTTCCTGAACCCGTGGATTTCCCCAAGTATTTTTTGGGGGGGGGCCAAGGGTCCGGTGAGGAGACCATGAAGGCTGCGCCGCCATGGTCGTCTGCAGGGGCTTCACCATCCTGGCCTTCGCCTAATCCTGCTCCGCCCTGGCCTTCGCCTCAGTCTGCTCCGCCCTGGCCTGCTCCGCCCTGGCCTTCGCCTCATCCTGCTCCGCCCTGGCCTTCGCCTCATCCTGCTCCGCCCTGGCTTTCGCCTCGTCCTGCTCCGCCCTGGCCTTCGCCTCGTCCTGCTCCGCCCTGGCCTTCGCCTCGTCCTGCTCCGCCCTGGTCACCGGCCCAGTCTGGTCCGCCCACGCTCTACGGCCCAGGCCCGCCTTGGCTACCTCCTGGTCCCGTTCCCCTGCACGGGCCTGGCCCTCCGTCCCTCCCCCAGGATTGTCTTCGCTCTGCCCCCCGCCTGGATCGTCTTTGGAGCGTCTGGAAGCCGCTCCTTAAAGGGGGGGTTATGTGATGAAGTTCGGCTGGATTGCCCTCTAGTGTCACGAGAGGGCGCTCCACTTCTGCACTGGCTTCCCTTGGACTGTTTTCGCACACACCCTGAACTGATTGCGCACACCTAGTTCCACTGATCACTCTCACACCTGCATCTAGTTCCACACGCAGCTCCACACTCATTTATACCCCACTCTCACTATCACTCATTGCTAAGTCTTGTTTCACTGTTGTGAACATCTCTGAGTGTTTCCGAGTTTTCCAAGTTTGTTATCCTAGTCTAGTCTGTTCCAGTCTGTGTATCTGACCTATTGCCTGTCTGACTACCCTGTGAATAAATTCACGCTGCGTTTGGATCTAACCTTGTCTGGTTGTACATGACAGTTACCTTGGTTGTCATGTTTGTACCTTTCGTTATCACTGGATTCCTCACTGTTCTTCAACAGCAAGAACAGCAAGGAGTTTCACTGATCTGGTTTCTTGGTCCTTGTTGTTTCATTCTGGCTGGTTTTGTGCAACCTGTTCTTTATCTGCACAAGGCTGGGAAACTCTTCTGTCTCTGTTCTTCATAAAGTGAAAAAGTGAAGGTTTTATACAGAACATTCTGTCACTGAACCTATTATTAATTCATATATTATAGTGAGTTGGTAATTTTAGCTAAATAAACCCAAAACAAAATGGTCAGAATAAATGTTCAGCTTTTGAATGTTCTTTATGTGATTTCTAGAATGCAGACTGTTACGCATACGTACTTTTTAACAATAGAGGGTGTTCAAACTTTAATTTACACTGCATGTGTGAAAATAAAATTGTGAAAGTAACAATATAATCTGTTACTGAGAATAAGTGAAGTCATCCATTGCTTTATAAACTGCTTTATAGATTTTAGTTTGCATGTTTTGGTTTAAAATTAAGGTTTGTGTAAACCTTTTCTGCTTTTATGTTTATTATTATTTTTAAAATGTATAGAAATGTTCAAGAGATGTTCAAGACAATTCATATACAAACTAACTGTGTTGTTTTCTACTAAAACTTTTTATATGAATGTATTTGCATTTTATTTATTCATCACTTTAGTTTGATATTTTATTCGGCTAAAACTCAGACTCAAAAACCTAGTCTCAATTTGTCATTATCTTTTGGTAACTTTCTCTACACCAAACCACTGAAATTGTTTATTTATATTTGTATATATATATATATATATTTACCAAATTTTAATATGAGAAGAAATCTTAGTATTAGGCTCTTTTAAGAGTATCAAATTACATTTTATTATCTGTTGATGCTGAGAACTTTGCTGATTCTGCTATTGTTTTTGAGTGCAGCCTTTGATACGGTTGATCATGATATCCTTATTTCTCATCTTTAACATTGTGCGGGTATTAAAGTTATGCATTGAACTGCTTCAAATCTTATTTAAACAAAATATAGCTTTTTCGGTCTATATAAATGGATGTTTATCCACAAAATCACATTTGTCCTGTGGGGTTCCCCAAGGATCTATTATTGGCCCCATTTTGTTTTCTTTACATATGCTCCCTTTTGGGCTCAATATTTAGAAAACACAGAGTGTTATTCCATTGTTATGCAGACGACACTCAAATATATGTGCCCATTAAGCAAAATGACAATGCTGGTCTATGTGCTTTAACTGCCTGTTTGTCAGACATTGGCATGGATGTCCAATAATTGTTTTAATCTCAATGAGAGTAAGACTGAGGCAATTGTGTTTGGACCATTAGCTGTCTCTGGCAGTGTGTTGGGCAGCTTAGCTGCTTATGTAAAGCCACCTGTTAAAAACATAGGTGTTGTCTTTGACTCTGCTCTGTCATTTGATAAGCAGGTAAATGCAGTAGTCAAATCGTCCTTTTTCCAGATAAGACTACTGGCTAAGGTTAAAAAAATGTTTAACCCATGCTGAGTTCGAGAGAGTAATACATAGACTTATATCTTCTCGTCTTGACTATTGCAATTCAATTTATATATGTATTAATCAATCCTATATGAACCGTTTGCAGTACAAAATGCAGCTCTTAGATTTCTCACTGGCACACGTAAAAATGAGCACATTACCCCCATCTTGCTTTCTCTGCGTTGGTGGCCGGTGTGTTTAAGAATAGAGTTTAAGATTTTACTTTTTGTTTTTAAGGTTTTAAAAGGAGTGGCACCTTCTTATTTATCTGAACTTGTGACAGTTAACATATCTGCTAGATGTTCAAGGTCATCAAATCAGAATCTGTTGAAGGTTCCCAGATCACGGCTAAAAAGAAAGGGACACCGGGCTTTTGCCATAGTCGGCCCCAAATTGTGGAATAGTTATTCATTATCTATAAGGGTATTCGCTATAGAATCTCTGTTTAAGACAGAACTAAAAACATACCTTTTAGAGAAGGCTTATAATATGTGAGTCTTTTTGAGCTTGTTTTTTTCTGTATGTAAATGTATTTGTATGTTATTTTATTGTTTTGATTGGTGTTGTTTTTACAACTGTTTTACAACACAATGGTTAGCGACAGTTGTTTTATTGTGCTAGATAAATAAATAAATAAAAAATTAAACTGCATTACCAGAAAGAAAAAAAAACACTTTAAATGTTGGAAAGGCTTTTCTGGAGTTCTAATATATTTATATTTGCACCTTATGTGTATAACCCTAATTTGCATGTCACATGTGAAGTGTTTATATAGCCATGGTCTTATATATCTTTAATCATACAGAACTCTGTGCAGAGCTGTCTGGAGTGACTTCACACTGCAGGTAACACACTCTTTAAATCTCGATTAGTTTAGATTGATTAGCTATCGTATAAAATGTGTCTGAGTCTGATTTGTTTGACCATTCAGATTTAACACATTAGTGAAATGCATTCAAAGAAGAAAAAGACAAAAAAATGATGAGGGTTTTTATGAACCTGAGCCTCTAACGCATAATCATAGACCATGACATCTTTCTTGAATAAAATGTGCTAACATAAACTCTCAAATTTACACATTATATACACAATGTAGATGGGTATGGGTGTGACTGAATGAGTGTGATTTGATTCATTCAATCTCACCCTTTATCGTCTCGTCTGACACTTATATTTTTCTCTCTGTCTCCTTTGTAGATTACAATTGTACAATCACTTATTGATTAGAGGGGCACTGAGCATGAACGTCTCCACTGAGAACTTCAACTCAACTGAGGTTCATCCTTCCACCATAATACAAGAAACTTTGATACTGATGGGTTTCAGGATTGGTTTGCTTGGCTTTAATATACTGTTTGGGGTTCCTACTCACTCCTATGTTTTGTGGCTTATTGCACGAGGAAGAAGAATTCCTTCAGAAATCTTCAATGTCAATCTCACAGTTTGCGAGATATTTTACTCTTTTCTTTTTCTTACACAAATATTACCAAGTCTAGAGTTACTATATCGTTTTTTACAAGGACTAGGCATCACTGGTCGTCCTCTGTTTCATTGTCTGATCTGTGTTGAGCGTTACCTGGCAGTGGTTCATCCTGTAACCTTTCTGAAGTACAAACCTCTCAGATATAGAGTGATCTGCTGCACTGCGGTCTGGATAACCACTCTTGGATCCTGTTTGGCAGCCATACTAATATTATCTAATCAGAAGACATATACATGGTTCTTCTCGCTGCAGTTCCTGCTCTATATCGCCATCCAGTTGTTTTGTCTTGTGGCTGTTCTCAGAGCTCTGAAGCAGTCAGGACCAGGAGAGAGAAGGAGAGAGAGAGAGGAGGAAAACCACATGAAGAGAAGAGCATTTCATCTCATTCTAATAACTACTGTTACCTTGGTTGTCATGTTTGTACCTTTCATTATCACTGGATTCCTCACTGTTCTTCAACAGCAAGAACAGCAAGGAGTTTCACTGATCTGGTTTCTTGGTCCGTGTTGTTTCATTCTGGCTGGTTTTGTGCATCCTGTTCTTTATCTGCACAGGGCTGGGAAACTCTTCTGTCTCTGTTCTTCATAAAGTGAAAAAGCAAAGGTTTTATACAGAACATTCTGTCACTGAACCTATTATTAAATCATATATTATAGTGAGTTGGTAATTTTAGCTAAATAAACCCAAAACAAAATGGTCAGAATAAATGTTCAGCTTTTGAATATTCATGTAATTGTAGAATTTGGACTATTAAGTATATGTACTTTTAACTCCTGAGGGTGTTCAAGCTTTAATTTACACTCTGTCTTTGTGAAAATAAAATTGTGACAATATAATCTGTTACTGAGAATAAGCGAAGTCATCCATTGGTTTATAGAATTTAGTTTGCATGTTTTGTTTTAAAATTAAGTTTTGTGTAAACCTTTTCTGTTTTAATGTTTTTTTGTGGGGGTTTTTTATGTATAAATGTTCAAATAAGAAATTTCATATACAAACAAACTGTGTTGTTTTCTATGCACATTAAACCAAAACTTTGTATATGAATGTATTTACATTTTATCATTACACGTCAGTTTGGTATTTTATTAGGCTAAAACTGTCTCAAATTTTCATTATCTTTTGGTAATTTTCTCTGCACCAAAACTTTGTGACAAAATGTTTATTTATAGATAATTACAAAATTTTCAGGGATTCTAATATTTGTCTTTTTGCACCTAACGTGTAGACTATAACCCTAATTTGCATGTCACATGTGAAGTGTTTATAAAACCATGCTCCTATATATTTAATCATACAGAACCCTGTGCAGAGCTGTCTGGAGTGACTTCACACTGCAGGTAACACACTCTTTAAATCTCGATTAGTTTTGATTGATTAGCTATCGTATAAAATGTTTCTAATTTTATTTGTTTGACCATTCAGATTTAACACATTATTGAAATGCATTCAAAGGACAGATAGTAAAAGAAAAACTGACGATTGTTTTTATGAATCTGAGCCATGAACTCTTATGCATAAACATTGAACTTGACTTCTTCCTTGAATAAAATGTGCTGACATATACTCTCAAATCTACACATATATACACAATGTAGATAGGTGTGACTGAATGACTGTGATTTGATTTATTCAGTCTCACCTTTTATCGTCACGTCTGATGTTTTCTCTCTGTCTCTTTTGTAGATTACAATTGCAGAATTATTTATTGATTAGAGAGGCACTGAGCATGAACGTCTCCACTGAGAACTTCAACTCAACTGAGGTTCATCCCAATGAAGCTTTATTAGTGAAGGGTCTCAAGACTGGTTTGCTTGGCTTTAATCTGCTGTTCGGAGTTCCTACACACTCCTATGTTTTGTGGCTTATTGCACGAGGAAGAAGAATTCCATCAGAATTCTTCTATGTCAATCTCACAGTTTGCAATATAATTTACTCTCTAGGTTTTTTTCTTTTTCTTTCACAAAAATTCCCATGTCGAGAGGTACTACATTGGTTTTTACAAGGACTAGGCGTCACTGGTCGTCCTCTGTTTCAGTGTCTGATCTGTGTTGAGCGTTACCTGGCAGTGGTTCATCCTGTAACCTTTCTGAAGTACAAACCTCTCAGATATAGAGCGATCTGCTGCACTGCGGCCTGGATAATCACTCTTGGATCCTGTTTGGCTGCTATGACCATACAAATATTATCTAATCTGAAGACATATACATGGTTCTTCTCGCTGCAGTTCCTGCTCTATATCTCCATCCAGTTGTTTTGTCTTGTGGCTGTTCTCAGAGCTCTGAAGCAGTCAGGACCAGGAGAGAGAGCGAGAGAGAAAGAGGAGGAAAACCACATGAAGAGAAGAGCATTTCATCTTATTCTAATAACTACTGTTACCTTGGTTGTCATGTTTGTACCTTTCGTTATCACTGGATTCCTCACTGTTCTGCATAAGCAAGAACACCAAGGAGTTTCACTGATTTGGTTTCCTAGTCTTAGTTGTTTCATTCTGGCTGGTTTTGTGCAACCTGTTCTTTATCTGCACAGGGCTGGGAAACTCTTCTGTCTCTGTTGTTTAACAAGTGAATGTTTCCATGCTTTAAATAAACTTTAATTTACACTCTGTATTTGTGAAAACATACAAACAAGCTGCATTGTTTTCTATGCAAATTATACTAAAAGGAAAGGAGGTTTCTGTATGAATTTATGAAAGTTTTGTAATTGAATTGCAATTCAGGAACTCCGTAGAATTTCAGGGAATATGATACAAATAATCACAATGGTTTTAATCCTTAAACAATATCTGATCTCACTGTTGCATATTAAAGGGATAGTTGACCCCAAAATGAAAATTCTGTCAGTAATTACTCTCCCTCATGTTGTTCCGGCCCCGTAAGACTTTCGTTCATCTTCAGAACACAAATTAAGATATTTTTGATTAAATCTGAGAGCTGGATAACTCCTCCATAGGCTTCTAAAGGGATTGAAACTGGCCGGCCCAGAAAAGTTAAAGACATCGTTAAAATAGTCAGAGTGAGTACAGTGGCTCAATCTTAAGTTTATCAAGCGATGAGAATACTTTTTGTGCGCAAACAAACAAACAAAAATAACGACTTTATTCAACTATTCATTTCCTTCTCTGTGGGCCTTGCGATTTCACGTAGTGTAACTGCGCAAAGCTTCTATGTTGTACGTCACACGCATCACACACATGACCAGCGTCGGCCAATAGTGAGCCTACGTGTGACGTACAACACAGAACCGTTGCGCAGTTTCACTACGTGAAATCGCAAGGCCCACAGAGAAGGAAATGAATAGTTGAATAAAGTCGTTATTTTTGTTTGTTTTTTGCGCACAAAAAGTATTCTCGTCGCTTGATAAACTTAAGATTGAGCCACTGTAGTCACTCGGACTATTTCAACGATGTCTTTCATAACTTTTGGGCCGGCCAGTTTCGATCCCTTAAGAAGCCTATGGAGGAGTGATCCAGCTCTCAGATTTAATCAAAAATATCTTAATTTGTGTTCTGAAGATGAACGAAAGTCTTACGGGGTTGGAACAACATGAGGGAGAGTAATTACTGACAGAATTTTCATTTTGGGGTGAACTATCCCTTTAAGGGAGAAAACAAGAAACTGAATAAAAAGTTAGTCACCTGAAGACATAAATGTCTGTTCTGTGTTTTGTAGATGGATTTTAAAGCTGCATGTCACATAAAACACCAAATATGTACAGCAATGTCATCATATATTGCTTCATATTAATTCAAACATTTTCTTTTTTGTCTAAAAGCAGTTTAGTAACCACATTCATTTCTGAAAAGAAGACCACTTATATGTACAACATAAAATAAGGATTCATATTTATTAAACATTTGCTTCTTTTTTATTTCTATATTTAAAAAAAAAAAATGTTTTTCAAGGTTAAAATGTTTTTGAGCTTAATTTACTGGTGTTGTGGAACTGCTGCTGTGAAGTGAACTTTACAGTATGAAAAATGTTTTTTTGTGTGCTTGCTCTAGCGCTAGTTAAAAGTAAATGACATTTTTGTTGTTGTTCTATATTGGTTGACATTCAGCTCGATCATACATTTTTTACATGTCCGAAAAGAACCTTGAACCGATTTCATATCACAAGATGATTTGCATTTATGTAAATATGTATCAGAAACTTTCAAATGTGAATGTTCCACATTTACAGTATGTAAACTGTATAGGTTTGTCTATTCTATACAAATATTTGAACTATTTGTTTTTTTATGTAATATGCAGCACATATATCCTCGTGACAGCATGTATAAATATCCAAGGCAGTTTAGAGATTTATGGTGATCCAGAAAGACAACATTCACTCTTCAGGTGACGTCCTTTTTAAAATAAATATATCTATATTTATATTACTTATATTATTTTTTCCCCACTTGAATAATATAGGCCTATTAATGTCTCTGTGGTTAGCAGTGAGAGTATAGAATTATAGGCAAGATTAGCTATTATGTAAAATGTTAAGATGTATTTGTTACAGAAAATGTATCATTGTTTTATCCACATATTATTTTGTTTGAACTATTGTAAACTTTAGTAATTTGGAGAGTGAGCTTTATATTGGTTTGAGAATTATAATCATTTGAACTGCTTTTCCAGAGCAGTGAATCTTATACTTGAATTATATTTCAAATGGTGGACTTTTTAACATACTTTATGGTATTTACTATAATTTTGTTAATGTGAGACATGTTTGTGCACAGTATAGCCTGTTTCTTTTGTTGATGGCTGTGATTTGGCTGATATTTTGATCGTTTCAGAGCAGATGAATGACTCCAATGGAAACTCCACCTCACCTGAGGTTCAGTACAGCAACATCACAACACAAACATCCTCATCAATGGATGGTCTGAGGATTATTGTCCTATGCTTTAATCTATTCTCCGGTGTTCCTACATACTCCTATGTTATGTGGCTTATTATCAGGGGAAGAAATGGAGTTGCATCAGAATTTTTCAACTTCAATCTCAATGTTTGTGAGATCTTTTTCTCTCTGTCTTCTTTGGCCTTTCTGCTGTCAGAAAGAAGTCACATTTTTGTGACAATACAGAGACTTTCACTCGGACTAGCCATCACCATTCGTCCTCTGTTTCAGTGTCTGATCTGTGTTGAGCGTTACCTGGCAGTGGTTCATCCTGTAACCTTTCTGAAGTACAAGTTATTTAGATATAAATGTGTCTGTTCTGTTGTTGTCTGGCTTTTGGGTGTTGGCTCCTGTTTGTCCACTATGTTTATCTTTCTCTCAAACAACATTTATGCATTTACATGGTTCGTCCTTTTGCAGTTCCTCCTCTTCCTCTTCATCCAGTTGTTCTGCTGTATGGCTGTTCTCAGAGCTCTGAAGCAGTCAGGACCAGGAGAGAGAGGGAGAGAGAGAGAGGAGGAAAACCACATGAAGAGAAGAGCGTTTTATCTTATTCTGATAACTACTGTGACAATGGTAATCATATATGCCCCTTTCATCATCTCATCAATCCTCTGTATTCTGATACAACAAGATTTTTTAGTTGTCTTGCCTATTAGTTTTGCTTTTTTTATTCTGGGTGGTTTTGTGCAGCCTATTCTGTATCTGCACCGTTCTGGGAAACTCTCCCGCCTCTGTTAATCGCATGCAACAGTTTTACAAAACTCTCTTCTGAGAGATTGTATTTTGCATTTAATGTATTTGCTTATTTATTGTTGTTAACCTTTATTTCTGGATATTAAAAAGGTATGCTTATTTCAATCTGAATAATGGAGTCTTTAATCCCAGATTGGTTGTTATTCCATTAGGACAAAGTCCATACATTTGAATTAGATTGAATTAATGAGTTTAAATGACAAGTGGTATTGATATACAGCTCCAAAACAGAATTATATCTTTACAAAGCAGTAGATTACAGTTTTCAGAACACGGTTGTCTTAATGGTTACTTTAACAAAAGTGACAACCGCATTCTGTAACAATTCACAAGAGCCACTCTGCATGTTTCGTGTGTGTTGACGGTTTTCACGTAAGGTTTCGATAACTCACAGAGTCAGATATATGGACTGTGGCCTTGTTTACACCTGGTATTAAAAAGTGTTTTGGTTGATCGGATCACAAGACGAGGGAGACACATTCCTGTTTACACGTGGTATTTTAATCCGTCTCTTTTGTCCACTTTCAACCTGAACTAGTATAAATGTTGTTTCAACTCCAAAATGCATGCTGAAATAACCGCATAGATTTTCACGGGCTTTACTCTGTGTAGCTATCGCAAGGTGTGTGTAAAGGTGATTCAAGCAAGTGGAAGATCATTACGTCTTGTTGTTTTCTATGCACATTAAACCAAAACTTTGTATATGAATGTATTTACATTTTATCATTACACGTCAGTTTGGTATTTTATTAGGCTAAAACTGTCTCAAATTTTCATTATCTTTTGGTAATTTTCTCTACACCAAAACACTGAAAATGTTTATTTATAGATAATTACACATTTTTTTAGGGATTCTTATATTTTTCTTTTTGCACCTAATGTGTAGACTATAACCCTTTGCATGTCACATGTGAAGTGTTTATAAAACGATGCTCTTATATATTTAATCATACAGAACCCTGTGCAGAGCTTTCTGGAGTGACTTCACACTGCAGGTAACACACTCTTTAAATCTCGATTAGTTTTGATTGATTAGCTATCGTATAAAATGTTTCTAATTTTATTTGTTTGACCATTCAGATTTAACACATTATTGAAATGCATTCAAAGGACGGATAGTAAAAGAAAAAACGACGAGGGTTTTTATGAATCTGAGCCATGAAATGATGTTTTATTAACAAAGTTCGGGAGAAGCACGTTCAGATAATTAAACCTAATTAAACACATGTGGAGCACATTTAGATAATCAAACCTAATTAGACACGAGTGGTGCTTAATCAACGAGTTAAGCGCTGTGTGTATATATACAGCAAACTTACCTCCGTTCATTGACAGTTTAACAGCATCCCTCCACCACCTCCTCACTTATAGTCCTAATACTCTTACAACAACGGGGGGAGTACTCTGGGTTCGGGCAAAATTCCGAGCTCGGAGCCCTCCCCCCGGACAGTACGCCAAATACGCATAATCTTTACTCTGTTTAATTGATGTAAGTGTGAACTCGTGAACTCTTATGCATAAACATTGAACTTGACTTTTTCCTTGAACAAAATGTGCTGACATATACTCTCAAATCTACACATATATACACAATGTAGATAGGTGTGACTGAATGAGTGTGATTTGATTTATTCAGTCTCACCTTTTATCGTCACAGCTGATGTTTTCTCTCTGTCTCTTTTGTAGATTACAATTGCAGAATTATTTATTGATTAGAGAGGCACTGAGCATGAACGTCTCCACTGAAAACTTCAACTCAACTGAGGTTCATCCTTCCACCTATTTGATAAACAATGAAGCTTTATTAGTGAAGGGTCTCAAGACTGGTTTTCTATGCTGTAATCTGCTGTTCGGGGTTCCTACACACTCCTATGTTTTGTGGCTTATTGCACGAGGAAGAAGAATTCCATCAGAATTCTTCTATGTCAATCTTACAGTTTGCGATATAATTTACTCTCTAGGTTTTTTTCTTTTTCTTTCACAAATATTCCCATGTCGAGAGGTACTACATTGGTTTTTACAAGGACTAGGTGTCACCGGTCGTCCTCTGTTTCAGTGTCTGATCTGTGTTGAGCGTTACCTGGCAGTGGTTCATCCTGTAACCTTTCTGAAGTACAAACCTCTCAGATATAGAGTGATCTGCTGCACTGCGGCCTGGATAACCACTCTTGGATCCTGTTTGGCTGCTATGACCATACAAATATTATCTAATCTGAAGACATATACATGGTTCTTCTTGCTGCAGTTCATCCTCTTCCTCTCCATCCAGTTGTTTTGTCTTGTGGCTGTTCTCAGAGCTCTGAAGCAGTCAGGACCAGGAGAGAGAGGAAGAGAGAGAGAGGAGGAAAACCACATGAAGAGAAGAGCGTTTTATCTCATTCTAATAACTACTGTTACCTTGGTTGTCATGTGTGTACCTTTCGTTATCACTGGATTCCTCACTGTTCTGCATAAGCAAGAACACCAAGGAGTTTCACTGATTTGGTTTCCTAGTCGTTTCATTCTGGCTGGTTTTGTGCAACCTGTTCTTTATCTGCACAGGGCTGGGAAACTCTTCTGTCTCTGTTCTTTAACAAGTGAATGTTTCCATGCTTTAAATAAACTTTAATTTACACTCTGTATTTGTGAAAACATACAAACAAAGCTGCATTGTTTTCTATGCAAATTATACTAAAAGGAAAGGAGGTTTCTGTATGAATTTATGAAAGTTTTGTAATTCAATTGCAATTCAGGAACTCCGTAGAATTTCAGGGAATATACAAATAATCACAATGGTTTTAATCCTTAAACAATATCTGATCTCACTGTCGCATATTAAAGGGATAGTTCACCCCAAAATGAAAATTCTGTCAGTAATTACTCTCCCTCATGTTGTTCCAACCCCGTAAGACTTCGTTCCTCTTCGGAACACAAATTAAGATATTTTTGATTAAATCTGAGAGCTGGATCACTCCTCCATAGGCTTCTAAAGGGATCGAAACTGGCCGGCCCAAAAGTTATGAAAGACATCGTTAAAATAGTCCAAGTGACTACAGTGGCTCAATCTTAAGTTTATCAAGCGATGAGAATACTTTTTGTGCACAAAAAAAAATAAAAAAAATAACGACTTTATTCAACTATTCATTTCCTTCCCTGTTGGCCTCGAGATTTCACGTAGTGTAACTGCGCAAAGCTTCTATGTTGTACGTCAACATTGAAATAACTGCACTAGATTTTCACGGGCTTTACTCCGTGTAGCTATCGCAAGGTGTGTGTAAAGGTGATTTAAGCAAGTGGAAGATCAGTACGTTTTGTTGTTTTCATGCTATGGTGATTCAGCAGATATAACAAGAACGGAAAAGTTTAAAAAAATCACCTTAGTCTACTAATAAAGGTGTGAATGAAAAGTGAGCGAATTCAGACAGTTGCCTTTGTAGAGCTTGATGTTTAATAATCATTTGAAAATTAGCAAACCGGCAGCTCCAGTAATGATGCATCTTGAAACTAGTGTGTAAAGGCTAAGCCTTAAAGCTGCAGTCCGTAGCTTTTTTAAGTTAAAAATAATCCAAAATAATTATATTTAAAAAAAACTTATTCTGCCAGTGGTCAAAACTTTCTGCTTGCCATAGCTAGATTCAAAACGGTTAGCTTGTAATAATGATTTTAATTCCAGTGGTACTGGTGGGTTTCCGCCCACGTCACACCCGTACACATAAAGAAGGAGTTTCGGCTAGGCGGCTATACTGCGCGTGACGAGATGTTTAGATGTATAGGCTTTTCTCGCAGCACTTTACATAATTAAACTTATGGCATCAAGAAAGATCCAAAAAACAATCATCAGTGTCAACTGGAGATTCAGCAGTTATAAAACCCAAAAGACTTTGTACTTCGGATTTAAGGTGGCTAGAGAAAGAGAAAGAAACCGTCTCATGCGAACACAAGGATTTAAACATCGGCGGGGCTTTTGAAAAGTGCGTGAACTCCGTGTTTTGAAGGGGTTCAAAACGGAAGAAGAGACGGCTTTTTTCTGCTGAACAAGTAAGTTAAGACATTTCAATAGTTCAATCGTGTAACAGTACGTTTTCTTAATTCACACAGTAATGGAGTTTCCTTTGTTGTGCCTTTCTCGTTTTGCTATTATGGAGAATATGAATTCTGAACTACACAGTTAACCATAAAACACATTAAATTTAACATTAGTCACACAATGCTGATGTGATGTTGTTAACATGAACAATATGAGAACAAAGTAGGCTATAATTTGCACGGTTGCTGTAAATCGCGTTGATTAAATCTAGCGAAGCTTATCATGTCGAATGCTTTTTCCCCCTTAGTTGGTCAGAACAAAAATGGATTTTACTTACTTGTTCAGAAGACATTTTCTTATGAAAATTCTTATGTTGGTCAAACTTTCAAAAAGTGAATCTGTGATTCTGTATGACAGTATCCACACAGCGCGGTGACTGACAGCACCACTCGCCTCAAAACACTGTGTTCATCCGCGCTGTTTCATGCCGATTTACAACCCACGTAAAGATGATAATTCCGCGAATCACTGCAGTTACAGATTTCGAACAGAGAGATGGCGACACAGAGGAAAAGCTACGGACTGCAGCTTTAATTAAACAATTTAATAATAAATTAAAAAGGAGTTTATACTTAAATAATATTATGCTGTACCCATATAATTGGACAAGTGGTTTGGATTGATGCATGATTCAGCTGTGTAAACCATTTTCTGGCGAGATGCTGGAATTCATTCGGAGCGACCGTCACAGTGCATTATGGATATTCTCTAGGCTGCGTTTTTTATTTTTTTGGTAGGCCTACTTTTCAATCAGAAGGTTACGTCCTAGTGAATCTGCATCCAACTCAGTCCTTCTCAGCTTCAATCGCTTGAATGAGACGTATAATGCGCATGGCTACAGTTAACGAATTCCTTAGTTTCTCATTTTCACATGATCAGTTCTCTAATATAATATGACACTCAAACAAAACATCACAAGTCTTTTTGACTGGATGTCCGCTCATGCATAATATTTGCCTATTTATTGCTGCATTCATTGCCAACACACTCAGTATTGTGGAATCTGGAGTCAGAACTCCATTGTTCATCTTACAAGGCAGAGTTTGAAGATTTGATCCATCAAAACTAAGGTAACTATTTTGATTAATTCATGTTTTGAAAATATGTCTTAAATGTGTAGATGCTGTTTATAATATCTTATTAAAAGGTGGTAAAAGCAGAATACTGACAGTATGTTTTTAAATATATAGTTGATTGCTTTTCAGGAGTGTTTGAAAGAGACTCGTGTTATAATGGTAATGGCAGGTACAGATGGGAAAGCCACTAAAATGAATATATTTAAGATCTTGTTTGTTTATTATTTATTGAACATGGCGATATTAACAATAGAGGAGGTTCAAACTGCTTGGTCAGGGTATATTTTAATATGCATAACCCTACTTTATGGCAAATCTATCGTCTGTGTTAATTGTGGTTTATAACTTAACCTCCCAGGATACATATTGTAATAACCCATTGTTAGTTTGCGTTATTATGTGACTTATGTTCTTATGTGCAGACATGTTTTTACAGACAATAGTAATGTACATTGTGAGAATAACTGCTGTACAGTATATGATTATTTTCTTTCACTAATGCGTTTTTTCACCACATCACCAGAATCTGAAACAGTCTCTGAAAGAAAGGGTTGGATGAACATGACTGTGACTCTTCTTGATTGTCCAAATTTATATTTTGTGCAGGTTCAAAAGCAGTCAGTAACATGATGAACGTCACAATGGAAAACTCAACCAGTAACCAAACTCAATGTAACTCAACCAGTATGCAGGGAGCTAAATTGTTGACCTATGACGCTGTGATATATGCCATCCAATTCCTGTTTGGTCTTCCTACACACTCCTACATTGTATGGCTCATTGTCACAGGAAAAGGAACAGGAATTGCATCTGAATTCTTCACTCTGAACATCTCCGTCTGTGAGATTATGTTAAGTCTGCGCTCATTGTTTGCTTCAATGCTCAATATATTTCCAAGTTTTTGGAACTTTGTGATGTTTTTATCAGGATTTGTCATCACCGGTCGTTTCTTTCATTGTCTGGTGTGTGTTGAGCGTTACCTTGCAGTGGTTCATCCTGTAACCTTTCTGAAGTTCAAACCTCTCAGATACAAAGTTGCCTGTTCCATTTTGACCTGGCTTATGATTGCTATCTATTGTGTGTTTTCTCTGATTATACGCAACTGTTTTATGCAAATTTTTACATACTTTTACATAATACAGTTCTTATTCTTCATCTCCATAAACCTGTTCTGCTGTGTGGCGGTTCTCAGAGCTCTGAAGCAGTCAGGACCAGGAGAGAGAGGGAGAGAGAGAGGGGAGGAAAACCACATGAAGAGAAGAGCATTTCATCTCATTCTAATAACTACTGGGACTTTATTAGTCATGCATGTTCCGAGTTTATTTGTGGCTTTACAACATATCCTGCCAATGCCGAGAATTCCAGAACTGGATTCATTGAGTCTCACATCTTTCTTGCTACCTGGTTTGGTGCATCCTTTTCTCTACATTCACAGAGTTTGCAAACTGCCCTTCTGTAGGTCTCTGTAATTGACATAACCCTGGTCATTTATTACCTTACTATTTAAACAGAGCTGCAAAAAAATTTGGCTGGTGGGTAACAGATGTCATGTCATGTTCATTGTTTGTTCTTCTCAATAAAACAAAAGTCCTATGCTCGGATTTCCATGGAGCTGCCATAAATGTCAATCTTCCCTCTATATAAATGGCATGAAAATGTTTTTGCCAACAGGTATTTAGCATTTTTAGATAGAACGATAGATGTTATATTTCATTTATATAACTATATTTTAATTTATTTAAATATACACTCTTAGAAGAAAAGGTTCTATAGAACTTTAAAGGGGTTACCATAATGGGGTCATTTTATGGATTTAGTTTTAAATAATAATTTTTTATTATTTTTTAGTTGTAATTACATTTTTATGAATTAAGCAGCTCATAAATAAACCACATCACTAGAAAAAAAAAACCATTAAATATGAAAGCATTACGCAATCATTTAAGATTCTTAATTCTTTTTGGCATAAAATATTGTTTAAAATTAAGTCAAGAACCCTATGGTTCACTGCTGGGGTCATATCCCAGCAGTGCATGCCACAGGACATGGGTGTGCTCATTTTGAGGGTCTCGGGTTCAAATCCCTGGTTGGGCGAAGAACCGTCACTTTGTGGGCAGTTGTGTGCTAATGGTTAGAGAGTCAGACTGGCAATTCAAAGGTTGCGGGTTCGATTCTCAATAACAGCAGGCACCTGATTCCAAATCGCTCCAGTAGTGAATGGCTGCCCACTGCTCTTGGTGTGTGTGTGTGTGTGTGTGTGTGTGTGTTCACTGCTCCTAATGTGTGTTGGATGGGTTAAATGCAGAGGACAAATCCCAAGTATGGGTTTTTCATTTATATATAACCCCACTGAAACGTTTTTCTAAGAGTGTACTCACTTATTCATCTATTTATTTACTTTATAAAGAGCGATAGTGTCCTGATATTGTTGTGTATTAAAGAAATCTATGCATGTCTTTAGGTGTGTTTGTGGTTTTGCATATTCATTTCAGTGACAAAGCTTATACTTATGCGCCTATATCTCTGAAGACAAAAAAAATGTTCTGTTTAATGTTATTTTTTAGTATTATTTTCCTTTATTCATATTCATAATAATTTCATAATGTATTTTGTGAAGTCAGAGTATCTTTGTACATGTGTGCTTATGAGAGATGTGGGATGAGTTATATATTTTGCTTAGAGGTATGCGTGCAATGCAACGTTCACTGAGCAGAGATGTTCCAATGATGATGATACATCAAATGTGTACAGTTGGTATGTTCTTTACAATGAAAGGAATGTAGGGGTGGGCGATATGAGCAAAAATTCATATCACAATATTTTTCACTGTCCGGACGATATCGATATTATATCGCGATATGAGAAAAAAAATTGGAATCACATTTTAGTACACCTTAGTTAAATTACAGGCAAAATATGTATTTTAACAGTAGATAACTAGAAAAAGGTGAGGCATTTCATTGGACATAGACCTGAAATGTTTTTTGTTTTTTTGTGCCATTTTTTTTCTCAAAAAGTGCAAACGTGCAACATGAGGTAGGCCTGAATGCACTTGTTATGTCTTTCCACTTTTTGCTCGTCTTGTCATAATGAGAACCGGCAGCGAATGAAGACTTTATTGATTTCTGAGTGAGAGCCGTCTTCGGGTGTGCTCTGTCTCCGGGAATATCTGTTGTTATAGTTTTGCTTTTTTAAATTAGTTTTTATTTTAATATCGTTTTCAATTTTGCTTTAAATTTCAGTTTAGTTTTAGCTAGTTTTATTAATGGTTTTGTTAGTTTTTATTTAGTTTTATTTTGCAAACACATTTCTATATAGTTTTTATTTTATTTAGTTTCAGCTTTAGTAATTATAGTTTAGCTTTAGCAGAGCGAGCAGAACACTTCCAGTGTAGACCAAAGCGAGACGTTTAATTTAAGTTTAATGTTTGCACAGATTACAGTTAACTCTTATGCAGACATCTTAATAATAAAAATAAAATAATGGTTTGAGATTGAACAAAGCACCAAAAAAATAGAACTTAAAAGTATACAAGAAAAAAACAATGAAAATTTTCATACAAACTAATTCATTAGTGTAAGGAGACAGAATAAAGGCCTACAGTTTGTACAGTATAAAACCCATTACGTCTATGGAGAGTCCCCACAAAGATAGTGGACCAGTGTGTGTATGCGCGCGCTTATGTGTGTGTCGTGTCCTGTTATTCATAGCCTAACGTTACATTGCGGGGAAATGTCTCCACGTAGATATTAAAATTATTAGCAGTAAATGTTTTGTAAAAACAAAGATAATAATAGCAGCTTTCAACCTTCATGAAAACATGACATCCCAAACATACAGTAGTCTAGAACTTTAACGTTTGTTTGTGCTTGACGAACTTGTTTTGGTGTTGCACCCGCGTCTCGCAAATGAAACGGCATTCTAAAAATGCTGCGCTCCAGTTAAAAGTCAAACTTGCCTCTCATTACCTTGTTATTTCCCATTCCACCGCAAAAGATGCATCCTTTATGAACAGCCGCTTAGCACTAGCGATGTGTTCTACGTTACGGTCCTTCATTGAACGCGTCACAGGACAGCGGTTAATCGCCTCAGCAACTTCACGCGTATGAAGCGCCAAATCAGCCATTTCCTTAAACAGCGTATTCGATTCTGTATCATCATTAGTGTTAACAGTTGTAAAGAGTTGGCTACCAAATTGAACAAAACAATATAACTGCAAAATTTGAATTTATGAATACGGTATCCTCGGTATCGCAAAATCCATATCATGGCACAACATAATACCGGTATTCACGTTCATACCGGTATAGCGCCCACCCCTAAAGGAATGTTTCAACTGATGCAAATGTACCACTAATACACTAATACTATACACAGAGGGATAGTGGATTGTACCAGAGACAATTTATATAGAGACATGCCACTTCCTCAATCCTCAATACAACTATATAGGGAAAACCCGTAACGCCAAAGATGGCGGTTGTATGCACATGCCCCGCCCCTCCCGCTGGAAAGCCAATCGTCTGCTTTTAACAGTCAAGCCAGGAAACATGTAAGCCTATCGTCTAGTTCCACTGACGCATGCGTAGTAAACGTATAACCTGTGGGGAAAAAGACCTTTTAAACCTTATTTTGGGGCAAAGTCATCAAACTTTTTCAGTGATTTTTATCATATTTTACTGCTGTTTCTATACAAGCAGTTTTTATGTCCTGGTGATCAGTGAAAGTGCAGTTCTGACTCTCTGCCCATTCATTTAGTTGGGAGCCTGGTCTTGTTAGTCCGAAATAGCTGCCCGGAGGCGTTGCCAAGATGGCGGCCGAGTGGCATGACTTAAAAGGACTTTGATTGTACCTATACATGAGTTGTAAGTCCCAGAGTGGTGTATATAAGCTCAATCCTTACTGTACTGACTCAGAGAAAAGCCTTATTCTTCTATGCCTGTTTCTCTCTGTCTGATACATGTATACAAATAATAAATAAGAGATATCTTGGCAAAGTAACTGGTGTAGCCTCCGTGATTCACCAATAATGGGGAAAAACATGATTTTCAAATCTACAATCTCCTCACTTAGTCCTGACATCCAAAGTCATGTGATCACAGCATCAAATAGTTTTATGTTCACAGTTCTATGATCTATGGTGTTAACACTCATAAATCACTATATGCATATTGAAATTTGCATACAGTAATAAAAATAACATGCAGCGTTGTAGATTCAGAGTGAGAACTGCACTGATCACCTTCCTAGACAGACGGAAATTTCATTTGAGAGAGTGGAGAGATTTGACTATTCTGGTAACCAACTATCTTTCTTCAAAATTTTATTTTTATAATCACAGAATTTACAAACAAAATATGATATGATAAAATTGTAAACACCTAGTTAGATTACATATCTTAAGACTTAATATGATCAAATGCTGAATCTGCTATAGTGAATAATATACTATAGTATAATATGATATAATATAATAATATTCATTATATATAAAAATATTAAACTAATATATATTCTAATTAATGAAACCTTAATATCAGATGCTGGGTCAAGATAGGTGTTTACAACATTTGTCTTTTTTGTAAATTAAAAGTTTAATGTTTTACATTCTAGAATAATATGTTGTTTTCTGCAGTCTGATTATATTACTTATTTTTTGTTCAGGTGAATGCAAAGACAGTTACACGATGAACATCTCGAATGAAGCACCTCCGACAAACGGGCCATGTAACATAACCGATTTTTACAGATATTATCACATTTCACCCTATGATGTTGTATTACATGTCATCAATTTCCTGTTCGGTCTTCCTACACACTCCTATATTCTGTGGCTCATTGTCACAGGGACAGGAAGAGGAATTGCATCTGAATTCTTAACTCTGAACATCTCTGTTTGTGAGATTATGTTATGTCTGCGCTCACTGAACGCTGTGCTTGGTAATGTATTTACAAGGCTTTGGACTGTTATGATGTTTTTATCAGGATTTGTCATCACCGCCCGTTTCTTTCAGTGTCTGATGTGTGTTGAGCGTTACCTGGCAGTGGTTCATCCTGTAACCTTTCTGAAGTACAAACCTCTCAGATACAAAGTCGCATGCTCTGTTGTTACCTGGATAATGATCACTATATGTTGTGTGTTGTCTCTGGAACTTGTAAACCCATGTTTTATGCCCATTTTTAAATGCCTGTACCTGTCACACTTCATTATCTTCCTCTGCATAAACCTCTTCTGCTGTGTGGCTGTTCTCAGAGCTCTGAAGCAGCCCGGACCTGGAGAGAGAGGGAGAGAGAGAGAGGAGGAAAACCACATGAAGAGAAGAGCGTTTTATCTCATTCTAATAACTACTGTGACTTTAGTAATCACTTACGTTCCCAGTTCAATCACAGCTTTACAGTATATTCTGTCAATTCCTGCCAGCAAGGAACTGGAATCAATGAGTCTTACATGTTTCTTTCTGCCTGGTTTTGTGCAGCCACTTCTCTTCATTCACAGGGTTGGCAAACTGCCCTTTTGTAGGTCTATATAGTTGATAGTCATTTTTAACTACATTTTTGGCTGCTGGTTAAAGAATTGCTTGTGTAGTGCACTAAAAAGTGCCCTCTGTTCTGATTTCCACAAAGCTGCCATAAAGATGCCAATCTTCTCTGTATGTTATTCAGATACATCTTATTAAAATGTGTTGCTGTATGTATTCTGTTCATGTTCATAAATGTTATTGTACGAGCCATCACGACAACCAAACTTAAATGTTATTTACTTGATTCAATAATATGTTGCGTGATTCATTTGAAAAATGTACTTAATTTTATATCATTTCTAACCAGCAATTTAATAGGCTAAACAAAGAACCACATAGAATAAAGCTAGAGAGAAAATAAAGGCATAAAAACTTTGCTTTTTTAAATTTATAAATCAAACAGAAATGCAAACATGGTGATGGGTAATAATGATGAATGTCAAATGAATTGATTATTTTCCGAATAAAAACAATTAGTTGCACTTTGTTTTCCATACAGGTAGTACCATAAATATTCTCTGCAAGATATCAACAGTAGAAAAATGTATTGGTGTACCTCTGCCAAACGAAGCAGACAAACACTGGAAAGAGCGAATGGCCTTTTGATTTGAATTCATTTGTCTCGCGCACGCTCACACGCACTCCAACATCACATGATTCACAACCTATTTTTTTACAGTCTCACAACACAAAATATAGTTACAAATCTGTTTTTTTATTAAATAATTTTTATTTCCATAAATATTGTCTCAGTTGGTCTAATCAGAAAATATCGATTGGACTTGACTATATTATATAAATAAATAAAAATCGCGATCAAAAAGCTACCTTACCGCACTTCACAATCATAAAGTTTTTTTTTTTTTTTTTACAACATTTACAAACAAAGTGGCATAGTACAAACCAGTGTATGATTAACACAGGAACAGACAGGACAGAAAGTAAGGTAAACAACAACAAAAAAATAAAGATAAAGAGTAAAGCTAGGGGTTTTCTGTAAGATTAAGGTCATCAACTAACTTAGAGAACTTAATAGTATTCTTCTTCTTAATATGTCTAAGAGAAGAGAAGTAAAGACACAGCTCCTTATGAAAAATGTAGAAATTTGGCCTGGATTTCAAGAATTTGTTTTTATGTTTCACAATCATAAAGTTGAGGAATGTCTGCAGTCCACACACATGAAGACGCGTCAACGTTGAGAAATGCGAGGTGAACGGTGAGAAGTGTTTTTTACTCTACAAACTTTTCTTATTCTGTATTCTTTATAGGCCTATGTTATGAATTAAAATCATGCACACATTATAATTTAGCATTTTTAATTTAGCAACAGCTATTGTCGAATCTGCAAACGAGTGGGCCTACTTATAAACTTCAAAGACTCGTGCGCATGCGTGAAGAATAAGAAAATATTTTAATAAGATACTGTAATGTATTCTTAATAAAGAGTTCATTAATGGAAAAATAAGTGACTTAAGTAAAGTATAAGTAGCCTATCCTTCTTAACACAGTTTAGGCCTACTAACAGTTATTTTGTTTGTTTGTTGTAGTTGTTTTTGGTCATAGGCTGTAAAAAAAGATGGACGACGCCCCTTCGCACTTTTCCATTGAAGAGAACTGAAGCCGCCAGTGTCCCGATATGGCGCTGACATATTGTAATAGTTTGCGCAGTACCGTTTTCGGGACCAGTCATGCGCAGTAGTGAGCAGGAAGTAAAGCCGCGAAATCAAGGCCCCGCCCTCACTCTCGCTCTATGGAATCAAAGGCTTTATGCCGAGCGTCACGTGACCAAGCCGGAAAACAGGTCACTTCGCTTCCGATTCAGGTCTTTTGTATGTGCTTCATGAATTTTTTTGCGGTTTTACTCAAGATAACTTAAAAGGAGCAAGTAAAAATGAGCATAACCAATGTCCCTCGCATGTGCAGATTGATATTTAAAAGTTTTTTAATGTTTCTTCTTCACACTAACGTTTAGATATTTAAATAGCATAAAACACCAATAACAAAGTGAACTTAGTAGGTTAGCTGATTACCTTAAAAATCCATAGATATCGTAGTTAGTTCTTACGGCCTTTAACACTTTCTCTGACAAGCGGATGCAATGAGACCTGTTTTCCGGTTTGGTCACGTGACGCTCGGCATAAAGCCTATCGCAAGCACACACCCTGCACTTTTCTTAAGTGGCCTTTGTCTGCTCCGTTCCTCTCCAATGATGTCTGCTGATTGCAATACCTCGTTAAAATAAGGTAAATACAACTACTAACCACATAGTCAACATTATGAAAAAAAGTCAGTTGGTGTTTCAGTGATTAGTTCGCACAGAGAACCTGTCAATCACAGCTGTCAATCATGATGTCACAGCACCGTTTTTATAGCATCAAATAACTAACTAAAAACAAACTTATTTTAAAAACAAACACTTGAAATTACATCAACGTGATAGAAACTACAGTAAATGACAGAAAATATCTTTAGAAAAAAGATATGTGAAGTGTAATTTAATTGTTTAGTTGGTCTCGCGTCCCGTTGAATAATATGGGGAGGCGGGGTTTATGACCTATACTAGGACCGGTCACTGGGGGGGCGATCGAGACGTTTTGGCTTCACTTTTGAGGGCTTGTGTGGCATGCTTGTTTTTGGTATGCAAAATGAATATGAACACCTCCATTAAGATCTCCCCCACTGGTGGATTAAATTCTTCTGATCACTTCAATAACACTGCAGTGGACCTTTATTTTCATACATCATAAGTTTGTTGTTGAGTTGAGTCATTCTCAACCTCTCTGTTTGTGAGATTCTTCTCTGTCTGTACTCTCTCATCTGTCTTCTCAGGTATAAATGTGAAATGTCCTTGATAGTGTGGACTACAGGACTTATCATTACTTGTCATCCTCTGTTTCAGTGTCTGATGTGTGTTGAGCGTTAGGCTGGCAGTGGTTCATCCTGTAACCTTTCTGAAGTTCAAACTTGTGGTGCCTGTGAGGTTCTTTATATAACTTGGTTCTCCTTGATTGAGATGTACTTCTATTACATGTTGGCACAGGGAGAGAGAGAGAGAGAGAAGAGAGAGAGAGAGAGAGAGAGAGAGAAGAGAGAGAGAGAGAGAGAGAGAGAGAGAGAGAGAGAGAGAGAGAGAGAGAGAGAGAGAGAGAGAGAGAGAGAGAGAGAGAGAGAGAGAGAGAGAGAGAGAGAGAGAGAGAGAGAGAGAGAGAGAGAGATTTGAGATTTTACAAATACTTTATTAAAACAGTTGTAAAAAACAACACTCAAATAAATCACATTAATCAACACACTCTTGAAAATTAGATTGTTCTCTACAACAGAGCAGAGCACAACCTTGTGACACCAAATATTGGAAAATTTTCCAAGGTCATTCATCAAACTGTAATAATTAAAGTCTATTCTTACACGCGATTTCAACATTTTGACAAATACAAAAACAGCATCATCATCTGTAGATCCTTCAACCTTATTTCGTCTACTCATGTACACAGCCATCTTTGCCTCTTCCCAAATGAAATTAAAGAGCTGACACTGCTCCCTCTTTCTTTGGAATACCTGTAACCTAAAATAAACAACTGCTTGGAAAAAACTATACCAAACAATTTAAAAAGATCTTCCAACATAGAGAACAGCGGCACAAGACGACAACAGTCCATAAAACAATGAAAAACTGTCTCACGCAGAGCACAAAAGGACAGTCATGATTAATATCAGGGTTAACACAGAGATAAAAGAATTAACAGCCACAGCTGTATGTAAAACTCTCCATTGCAGATCTGCGACCTTCTTCAACAATGGTGGTTTATACAGCGCCCCTCCATTCAGGTCCAACACCGTCTATCAGACCTAAGCGAGCTCTCCATGGAGTGTCAACTCTACAGTTTAATTTATCTTTGTTCAAATTTTAACAATCAATCTGTATAACAATTTCTTATCAGCATTATGAATAGAAAGACAGGGATTATTGGTTTCTAAAAATAACCTGTACAGTCCCTTAAAGTCTGGGAGAACCTTCACCAAAGGGAAAAGTATCATCAACACTATATTGAACAGAACCATCACAATAAAAATGCAACAATGTACGTTCACCATCTGTTTAAAGCATCTTTCCACTTTTTGAGCAACAACTCAATTATGCGAACAGAATGCACCTTTAAATGAGAGGCAAGGAGAAGAGCATTGTTCATTGTTTGCACCTGTAAAGTGAATCACATGTCCCAAAGTCACAACATTAGACAAGCAGAAACTGCTTGAGTAAACTGGGACCTATTTGACAGGCCGCACTCAACGGTTCCCATACACAACTGGCTCTTGGAGAAGCCAATACAGAGAACTGTGATGTTCTGACCTCTCCGTTTTGAACAAATTCCAGACTTTGAACAGTCCACGGTAGAAACTTGGCAATCCCACTGGTGTTGAGCTGCTTTAAATCCATCAGAAACAATGTTCTGTTAAGGCCAAGTCCACCTAGCTGGTTCAGAATAGTACATGCCAACGGCCTCCACACGAGGTCTGCGGGACCACACAGAAACCTCTGCACAAACTGGAAACGGAAAGTTGCTCTTCTACTGTTCAGATGAATTACGCCTTGTCCTCCATCTTTCGGCAAAAATAACACACTTTGAGGCGTCCAATGCAGACAATCCCAAAATAAATCGACAAGAAGCGCCTGGATCTTTGACAGCAAATCTGGAGGAGGATCTACACATGCTAGACGATGCCATAAAGTGGATGAAATCAAGTTGTTAATGACAAGAACTCGACCTCGATAAGACATTTTCGGTAAAATCCACTTCCATCTGGCAAAACAACCTTTAGTCTTTTCAAGAACATTTTCCCAGTTTTTGAAGGACAAAAGTTTCTTCACCCAGAAATACACCTAAGTACTTTAACCCCCCCTCTGTCTTCCCAATTTAATCCCACCGGCAAATTAAACTTTTTTTCCATCACTCCTATACAGAGAGCTTCACTTTTGCTCCAGTTTACTCTAGCTGAAGAAATGATACCATATTTGAACTATAACATTTGTTAGCATATCAATATCTTGTTGATTATCAACCATAATGACTAAATCATCTGCATATGCAGATAACTTTAAAGGTATATTACACCCTGGTAAAATCACACCTTGTAAGACAGATCTAAGTCGATGTAATAGTGGTTCAAAAGCCAGAGAATATAACATGCCCGAGAGAGGACAGCCCTGTCTAATTCCCCGCTGGACCTGAAAAGGAGCGCTCAAAACACCATTGATTTTTTAAACACTCTGAACATCACAATACAATGTCTTAATCTTATTGATAAAACCAGAAGTAAACCCAAAAGCACACATTGTTTGCCATAAATATTCGTGTTCAACACGGTCAAACGCTTTCTCCTGATCAATAGAAACAATCCCCATTTTAAGACCAAAAAGCTTAGAGATTTCTAACAAGTCTCGAATGAGAACAATGTTATCAGAAATCAGCCTGCCAGGGATGCAGTAGGTCTGATCAGGCAAAACAACTTGTTCCATCACTTTACTAAGTCTGCTTGCCAAGACTTTGGAGAGTAGCTTATAGTCAGTACAAAGCAGGGACACAGGTCTCCAGTTCTTTATGAGCTGGCAGGTCACCTTTTTTTGGCAGCAAGGTAAGAACTGCCCTTCTACAACTTAAGGGCAGACGTCCAGTGGCTAGACTATCCTTCAGCACTGCCAAAAGATCCTCTCCAATTATAAACCAAAAAAACTTATAAAAATCAACAGGTAGACCATCTAGTCCAGGAGTTTTCCTGCTCTGCATACTCTGCAAAGCTACATGCAGTTCACCCAGGGAAATATCTGCTTCCAGCACAACATTATTTTCTTGTTTAACCTGGGGAAGACTAGAATAAAAACTCTGAGCTAACATCTGGTCCTCTTGGTGTTCACATTTGTACAAATCACAGTAAAAACTGACAGCATGCTTATGAATAGCAGTATGATCAGACAACACATGTCCAGAGTCAGACTTTAAACTGTGAATATATCGGTTTTGACCATTTTTCCGCTCCAAACCAAAAAAAAAGTGTGATGGAACATCCATTTCTGCCACATTCTTAAACCGGGACCTAATAAGAGCCCCTTGTGCTGAGACCCCAAGCATGTTCGCTAACACAGACTTCTTGATCTCAAGAGCTTCAAGATAACATTGATCTTTTGTGGCTTCAGCCAAAACCTGGAGTTCTTCTACTTCAGCCTCCAGAGCTTTCACAGACTGCAATAAGACTTTGGTAACATTGCAATTATGTTGCTGACACAACTGTTTTGTTTGAACTTTTCCAAAGTCCCACCATTGCTGTAAAGACATAAAATCATTTTGTACTTTGATGATTTTTCCAAAAAGATACAAAAACTTCTTTAAAATTGTTATCTTCTAGTAAAGCTGTATTGAAATGCCAATAGGCACTACTATGCTTTACACACTTCAGAAAAACACAAATCACGAGTGAGTGATCAGAAAACCCAACAGGGCTAATAAAACAGTTTTTAACAACATTAGAATGATATTTAAAACAATAAATACGATCAAGTCTGGCCATAGACAATAAATTGTCTTTACAATGAGTCCAGGTGTACTGTCTTTGATTATCATGCAACCCTCTCCACGCATCATGTAACTCATGAGTCTCTACTAATTGGATCAGACGGGTGCGAGAGGCAGGGTGAGGCTCTACATGATTTCTATCAAGTCTACTCTCTGTGCAATTCCAGTCTCCGCCTATAAATAAAAACTCTTTATCATTACAATCTCTAATAACATCATTTACATTTTCCAAAAAAGTCAATCTCTCTTTACCAACAGCTGGAGCATATACAGTGATGAATACAAGTTATACATTTTCATACATTACGCTGACTTTTAACAATCGGCCTTTAATAAACTCTTCATATTCAACAGATTGAGGCTTAAAACTTTTGGAAAAAAGAACACCCACTCCACAACTATTACTAGTTTTGTGACTTAAAACAACATCACCCTCCCATTCTCTCTTCCAATCAACTTCGTTATCAACAGTACTGTGTGTCTCTTGTACCAAGATAACGTCCATTTTTTTAAGGGAGCACAGTCTAAAAAATGAAGCTCTTTTTCTTTCATCTCTAGCTCCATTCAAATTTAGACTGCCAATTTTTAACTCACTCATAAAAAAGAAAAAAAGAAAACCAAAAGAGAAACAAAGAAAAAACAAATTTGAAAAACTAGACATATTCGCCATCTTCTAGCTGTCTTTTAACCTTCAAAACAAGTTTCTTCAGACGATAAAATTCTTGATCAGTAAACACTTTCTCCCCTGCACTTTCAGAACTTTTTTGAAAATTTCTAACCGAATCAATGAAAAGTTGCAGATCAGGAAACGCACACTCAAGCTTAACATTCCTAGCTCCTTTAGTTCTCTCAAGAAACTTCTTAATACTCAACATAGTGTAGCCACCTCCTTCCAGGGGCAAAGATTGCGAGGACACTATAGAGTCCACATCAGAGTCTGCCTCACCATCACTATAAGGAGTCTGGGGAGCGACCATGAAGAGGAAAATTCCCCATTTTTCCAGAGGATTGAAAACCATCTTTACTTTTTCTTTTCTTTACATTATCTTTGTCAGATTTGTCATCCACTAGCATCTCACTTTCTTCAGTCAAAGAACACTCTACCTCCTCTACTTCTTTCTGAGCGCTATAACTGGCCACCTCTTCCATCTCACAATGTTGACTGTTCTCAACTGGAGAGCGAGCCTGAAAAAACTCCTCATTTTTCTTTGTTGACCCTTTATTTTGTTCAAGCTTCTGAGCTTTGTTTGATTTTTTCGATTTTATTCCTTCTGACTCAATCCGTTTTTGTCCCTGAGAATGTTTTAGTTCACTCTGTTTTTGTCCCTGAATTTCATTTGATTCACTTTGTTTTTGTCCCTGAGTTTCATTTGATACACTCTGTTTTTGTCCCTGAATTTCATTTGATTCACTCTGTTTTTGTCCCTGAATTTCATCTGGTTCACCCTGTTTTTGTCCTTGTAATTTGTTTGTTTTGCCCAATTTTTGACCCTGAAGTTCGTTTACTTCATTTTGTTTTTGTCTCTGAGATTTACTTGACTCACCCATTTCTATTGTCTTATTAATTTCAGCAGGGAATTTTTCTGGACACGATCGTATAAGGTGACCCTCCATTCCACATCCAAAACATTTCATTTTCTCTGACGTCACAGAAACATTGTAATCATAATCATCCACTCTGAACTTGAACACTAAATTTAATTCTTCATTGTTGTTTTTAAGAATCATAAAAACCTGCCTTCTAAAAGAAACAACATGTCTCAAATGCGGAGATTTACAGCCAAGGCCAATTGTTTTAATCGGAGACATTAGCTGTCCATGTCTCGAAAGTTCCCTCTCTAACATTTCGTTACTAATGAACGGAGGGACTTGCGACAAAATGATCTTTTTTGCCGGATTAACGAGCGGCACCGCTTGAACCAGGATATCTTTGACCGTTACACCCTGTTCAACAATTGTAGCAACTTTGTCAAAGCTATCAACAAAAATCACAACTCCGTTGTTCATCCTAGACGCGGATTTAACGCTATCATATCCAACAATCACTCCGACTGCTAGAGCGCAATCCTCCACAGAACAGTCTATAGTTGGACAAAGTTTAAAAGCATGTCGACGCGTGAGTGTTTCCAGCCCCACGCTTCCCACACCGCGAACCGGCATGACTCCCGGTTACACCGGTTGCCGCCGCCACCAACAAACTAACCCACTTAAAGCACACCACTAACGATAAACTAATATTTTAAATAAAAACTAAACCAACATAGAAAAAAAGAGAAAAAAGAGAGAAAAAACACTCACACAAAAACCACGCTCAGTCTCGCATCCACTCACCCAACTTCCGCTCAGAGAGAGAGAGAGAGAGAGAGAGAGAGAGAGAGAGAGAGAGAGAGAGACCGAGAGACCGAGAGACAGAGAGAGAGAGAGAGAGAGAGAGAGAGAGAGAGAGAGAGAGAGAGAGAGAGAGAGAGAGAGAGAGAGAGAGAGAGAGAGAGAGAGAGAGAGAGAGAGAGAGAGAGAGAGAGAGACCGAGAGAGACCGAGAGAGACCGAGAGAGACCACATGAAACGAAGAGTGTTTTTGTCTTATTCTAATAACTACTGTGACCATGGTTATCATCTATGCTCCTTATATTATTTTATGGTTCCTTGATGGGTTTTATCAGGCAATGATGACACTTTTTTTATTGCTTATGCTTGTTATGCTTTGCCTGGTTTTGTTTTGTTTTGCCTTTTCTTTCTCCACCGGGTGGGAAAACTACCCTTCATCAAGTGTCAATAATTCAATGTTTACTTGACCCTTAATCAAAAGTTGTCTTTCACTTTTAGTTGTTCCAACTAAAAGACATATGGGTATTTCTTTAGTGCGGACACATTTATATGTGTCATGACTTGATTGCTTTTAAAGCTAACAGGCCTGTTTTCTTTTTCTATCAAGGTCACATAAAACTTTATTATTTAATTTTTACCATGCAAATCAAGTGCCTTTTATGTATAGATTTCATTGTTTCACCATTGTCCCAGAGCCAGACTTTCAAACTTTACCTATGAAAAAATACTGTCTCTATACAGTAATTATATTTTAAAGACTATGATATGAATAATCAAAAAAAGAGTGAAATATACATAAGTCTAGCATCTGTCATTAGATATTCACTTGCCTCTTATGAATAATGTTATCTTTTGATTTGCACCCATTTTTATTTGGAAAGAAAAAAGAGAAAAAACAAACAAATGAATAAAGTTCCTGAAGTATTTAATTCAATGCGCTTAGACTGTTCTTCAGATATGCCATCTTATACATCATTTGATTAACATATATTTAATAATGAAGTGTATTTGCATATGAGAACTAACATATTAATAAATTGCTCCCTCTCCTTGCAAACCACATCACTGACTTTCTCCCAGTGATTGAAAATTATTGTTTTTTAATTTATATTATTTCTTTTTCTCCTCTGCCACATGAAGATAAAAATCCTTGGTCAGTCTGGAGGCAAAGCACGGCATTTGTCTCTTTCTGTGTGTATCCGGGTCTGTGGTGTGAGACTGGAAGTGAAAAGCCACACGATGATTTACTCTTGTGAGAATCTGAATAATCTCTAGATGACCGTCCTTTAACATCTTGCAAAGTTCACCGATAAATACAGAGCCTGTTTCTGGATTTCTCCACGAGTAGTACCCTGTGGAGAAACAAATATGTTTTCAAATGCATTTGCTGAAAATGTACAAAAATTCAATGAAACCAATCAACTATGCCACTGTCTCTCAGTGCAATGCAAACCTTCCACTGTGGAATAACAGCAGAGAAAATCCGCCTCGGGAACGTCCGATATTCCCAAATATTCGCCCGGTGCTTTTTCACTGTCTGCCTCGACACCATGGTCAAATTCCAGTCCCCTGCAGGCCTGAATATGGAATCAAACCAATAACACATTAGTTAGCCACAGACAAAATGTTATGAAATGCTTCTCTCTCTCTCTTTTGCAGACGGCCGCTACCTGTAGGAAGAAAAGTTTCGGCTTGTCCCGCAGACTAGGGCAGAGGTCAGAAGTCACGAGAGAGGTCAGAGTTTTGACATGGATCCAGCACTCATCCGATCCAAGGATTGTTCCTTCCTCTCCGTGGCTCATCAGTACACACACAAAGCAGGAATTGTCTGCGTGGTTCTCCTTGGATACTAGGGCACATTTATAAATGAATACAGGCATTTTGACCCATCCTGAACACTGAAAATGACGTTGAACTGTACCTTTTCTCAGCACACTAATCATTTCATTTGCCGACAGGTTCTTCTCCACCTGTACTTGAAACCCGAGGGACTTGAACGTGCTCGACAGTAAGCGTTCATCTACTGAACAGCCCTTCCTTTGCAAGTGTGGTGAGTCTGGAACAAGAAGGCATAACTAAGGAATAGATGTATAGGGAATTTAATGTTTCTGGTTTAAGTTTCATTTCCAACAATTCCATTGATTCTTTTCGAGTTTTTGAGAAAGTTGAATATGACTGAAAAGAATTAGGTGTGTTTGAATTAAAGCAGCACATCATCAAAGTATGACATCAAAGTCCCGCGAGAATGATTCGTCCGATGATACTGAGCCGTCCGTTCTCTCGGGGTACTTTGATGTCATTGGCGATGTCATCGTGGTACTTTGACTCACCGAATCAATGTGTGATTCATTAGACTGATTCAAACCCAATACAGGATCACTGAATCATTTAAACTCATCACTATTTATTTATTTCATATGTAACCGTGTGTACAGAGTTATAATTTACAGTCAATCATTCATTATCACAAAACAGTTTTTAGAAAAATCCAGAGGTTTTGTTTTTTTCAGGAACGGATACTCTGTGAAATGCCACAAAGCAGGACTAGTGTGCTAAAAAATCACATGAATAGAACTCAAGACTGTAAACCACTGTGGGATTAGAACTCAAAACAGAAGAGCTGGAGTCAGCAAGAATCAAGGTTAGAGGCAAGGTTAACACTTAAGTTAAAATTCAGATATACACTACAGTATAGGGCTCTTGAGTCAATTTTAAAGAGCATTTTATGCCAAAAAGTTTCAATATTAGGAGAATTGTCTAAAATGATTACATAATACTTTTGTGCGTAAAAGGTTATTCTTTGTAGTGATAAAGTGTGTTTATTAGATTTTTTAATTCAGAAAAATAGATTTAAACAAAAATTAATTAATTAAAACATAATCCATAAAATGATCCCATGATGGGAACCTTAAAAGGTTCTATAGCCAATATGAAGTGCCTGACAGAACCCTTTAAGGTTCTATATATAATTGTTTTCTTCCTAAGTAGCATTAAGTTCAACTTTAAAATTATTGTAGCCATTTTAAAGGGCAGATACGTATCAAAGAGCAGTTCCAAATAGCGTACTGCAAGCAAGTCAGAGATTACACAACTTTATAGTTCAGTGGAGATACAGGCTGATAATACTCACCAGGGAAGTGCTCATTACTGATTATTAGACATTTGCCTATGTTTTTATGCTTCCTGTATGGCTCAAATACACAAGACTTCTTGACAGCACTGTGAACACAAGATGCGAGTTAAAACACCTTAACAAAAGTAAAATGAAGAAATTCACTTAAACATGCTTGGCTTGACAATGATCTAAACGTTCGGTTTTAACCAGAGTCTTACCTGTGATCTTCAGAAACATGCAAATTCATTCTGAGACTTCATTCATAACACCACCGCGTCTTCTTGAAAGTGACGAATAGCTTCCTACAATCTCACTTCTTTCATTCTAAATTTCCTCCTCCTTTTACTTTCATTTTACAGCGACAGATTTCAAAGTCTGCTGGCTCCCAGGCGGGGCGTTGCACTGGATCTGTGACCAGCTTCCTACAGAACAAGGTTCACACAAAACATTCATATCCTTTTATTAACAAGAAAATGTTTTTATAACATCATAATCATGCACTCTATAGCTTTTTATCATTTTACTTCAAAACACAATGGTTGTGGACAGTGGTACTGTGCTGTATAGTTCCCTCTGCTGGGAATTTGCAGTATCTACTCCGAAAGGCCACTTCATTGTGGTGAGAGCGAGAGAGCGCGAGAGAGAGAGAGAGAGAGAGAGAGAGAGAGAGAGAGAGAGAGAGAGAGAGAGAGAGAGAGAGAGAGAGAGAGAGAGAGAGAGAGAGAGAGAGAGAGAGAGAGAGAGAGAATTATGTAAATATACATTACACTGATCATATAATCACTTTAATATCGTTTACATTTATTTCAACATGCCACTATACTTGCGGAAAACGTCTCGGGTTATGACTATAACCCTTGTTCCCTGAGAAGGGAACGAGACACTGCGTCGAGAATCGACTCTTTGGGGACGCTCCCTTAGCGTGCGCCTCTGAAGTATGAATGAAACTATTCCAATCCTGATTGGTGTTGCGTCATGACGTAACATGTGACGGCATAACCGGATGCATAAAAGCTACGCCGGAACAAACACAAACTAGCCTAGCGATGAAGCAAGCCGCTCTCAGGCCTTAAGGGGCGTGGCAGAACGACGCAGTGTCTCGTTCCCTTCTCAGGGAACAAGGGTTATAGTCATAACCCGAGACGTTCCCTTTCGAGGGAACTTAACACTGCGTCGAGAATCGACTCTTTGGGGAACGAGTGCCCACTAGGCCACGCACCGAATAGGCCTGTCCCGGAGTGAAACTGTCTAGGCACTCAGCGAGGACTAAGCACGTGTGCACCAGGCGTACTAGGAAGGTGGAGACTGTAGAACCTAATAAAAGTATGTGGAGTAGCCCAACCGGCTGCCTCACAGATCTCCTGTAGGGGTACTCCCGAAAGAAGGGCCCTAGAGGAAGCCATGCCTCTAGTTGAATGAGCCCTCACGGCTAAAGGTGAAGGCAAGTTGCGCACCTTGTAAGCCTCAGTAATAGCTTGAACAATCCAATTACTAATAGTCTGCTTGGATGCTGGGAGCCCCTTCTTAGGTGACCCAAAACACACTAATAATTGGTCCGACCTTCTCCAAGAAGAGGACCTCTCAAGGTACACGCTCAAAGCTCTGACGGGGCAGAGCAAATGAAGCTTCTCTTCTTCTGCCGACACATGAGGTGGAGGATGGAATGCCTGAAGGACTGTAGACCGAGCCGTACTAGATGGAACTTTAGGCACATAGCCCGGACTCGGGTGCAAAAAAGCTTTTACTCTGCCAGGGGCAAACTCCAAGCAAGCTGGTGTCACTGCCAGGGCTTGGAGATCTCCCACCCTCTTAAGTGAGGTAATAGCCAAGAGAAATACCACTTTTAGCGTCAAGTCCTTAGGCGAAGCCGACTGCAAAGGTTCGAAGGGGGCCAGGGATAACCCTTCAAGAACTATTGCCAGGTCCCAGGTAGGAACCCTGGACCTGGTTGTCGGTCTCATCCTCCGAGTACCACGGAGAAACCGAATGACCAACTGGTGCCTCCCCAGAGGCCCCTCACTCAAAGGTGCATGGAAAGCCGCAATGGCAGCCACGTACACCTTAAGTGTGGAAGGGGAGAGACCCGCAGAGAAACGATTTTGAAGAAACTCCAGAACTGAAGCCACTGGGCAGTTAACTGGATCTAACTCCTGTTCTCTACACCAAGCGGAAAAAACATTCCACTTGAGGCCATATAATCTCCTAGTAGATGGAGCCCTAGAACTAAGTATGGTTTCAACCACTCCGGCTGATAGACCAGCATCTAGGTACTGAACCCCCTCAGAGGCCAGACCCACAGCTTCCACAGCTCTGGGTGAGGGTGGAAGACTGTGCCCTCCGCTTGAGACAACAGATCCCTCCTCAGAGGAATCTGCCATGGCGGAGCTATCAGGAGTGATATTATGTCTGAAAACCATACTCGGGTCGGCCACCTTGGGGCAACCAGAAGTAAACTGATGCCCTCCTGACGGACCCTCTCCAGGACTCCCGGAAGCAGAGCGATCGGGGGAAAAGCGTACAGGCGAAGCCTCGGCCAGGCCTGTACCATGGCATCCAACCCCAGTGGGGCTGGATGTGAGAGGGAGAACCAAAGTGGACAGTGGGACGTCTCTCGAGACGCAAACAGGTCCACTTCCATCGGTCCAAACCTCTCCCATATTAACTTCACCACCTCTGGGTGAAGTCTCCATTCCCCGGGCCTCAGCCCCTGCCTCGACAGGATGTCTGCTCCCTGATTCTGAACCCCCGGAATATACATTGCTCTGATAGACAGTATTTTCCCCTGGGACCAAAGAATAATCTGATGCGCCAGTCTGCACAGAGGGCGCGATCTGAGTCCCCCTTGTCGGTTCAGATAGGCTACCACTGACGTATTGTCTGATCGTACTAATACATGGTGACCTTTGATGTCTGGGAGGAAGCTCCTCAGAGCCCTGAACACAGCCATCATCTCCAGGCAATTTATATGCCAAGAATGATGATGGTCCTGCCACAGACCCCTGGCAAAGCGGCCGTCCATGACCGCGCCCCAGCCAGTGAGGGAGGCGTCTGTCGAAACGGTTTTCCGGCGACAAGACACTCCCAACACTGGCCCTTGGGACAGAAACCAAGGTTTCTTCCATATTTGTAGAGAACGAAGGCATCTGCGCGTTACTCTGATCATACGAAACGGATTTCCCTTGGGAGAAAACCCCTTGGTTTTTAACCACCACTGAAGGGGCCTCATATGTAGAAGGCCCAAAGGAATGATGTTGGATGCCGCTGCCATGAGGCCCAGCATTCTTTGAAATTGCTTTACAGTGATGGCTTGGCCTAGCTTCAACCTGGATACCATCCCCAGAATTGACTCGATACGTGCGGGAGACATTCGTGCCTGCATCGTAATCGAGTTCCACACGACTCCCAAAAACATCGTGCACTGGGATGGTTCTAGCACACTTTTCTTTGTATTGAGTCTCAACCCCAATTTCTGAATGTGGCCAAGGACGACATCTCGATGCCGAACTGCCATCTCCCGAGACTGAGCCAGAATGAGCCAGTCGTCGAGATAATTCAATATACGAATGCCTTGAAGTCTCAGTGGAGCAAGGGCTACATCCATACATTTGGTAAATGTGCGGGGAGAGAGAGCTAGGCCGAACGGAAGAACCCGATATTGGTAAGCTTCGCCCCCGAAAGCGAACCTCAGGTATCTCCTGTGACATGGAAGGATGGAGATGTGAAAATAAGCGTCTTTTAGATCTATCGTGACAAACCAGTCCTCGGACCTGATCTGACTCACGATTGCAGGAATGGTTAGCATTTTGAACCTGAACCTCCTCAGAGACCGGTTCAAAACCCTGAGATCTAAAATTGGCCTTAACCCCCCATCCTTCTTTGGAACTATAAAGTACCGGCTGTAAAACCCGGACTCCCTGTCCAAAGGAAGAACACGTTCTATGGCTTCCTTTAGCAGCAGAGTCTGTACCTCCTGTTCCATCACCTGAGCCTGCTCTGGAACCACTGTAGTCTGCACTACCCCTGAAAACCTGGGGGGGCAGCGCGCGAACTGCAGTCTGTACCCTGATTTTATTATATGCAGGACCCATGCAGATATGTTGGGAAGATGACACCATGCCTCTACAAAATCTACTAGGGGTACCAGCCTCTCGAGACTGGCCTCTGGTGTTTTTCGAGCATCTTTCTCGACTCCCTGAAGCGGAATACCGGCAGGGTGTAGTCGATACGGCTTTTGTGACCATAATTGATGCTTTTTCTTTATTAAAATATTTTCGCTGGAAAGAGATGCGGCCCGAAGCGTCGTGGACGGCGGGCAACATACATCGTTTCCTAGAGGGCTCCGCTGTGAGAACAACCTCGGTTGCCCTACAGCGGAGGGGACAGCCCTCAGAGGTCCTACCACTTCGGTTAGGACCTCTTCCCCGAAGCCCTCCTAGCCTGAATGACGTCCCTCAGGTCGCCCTTCTGGCTGGAGGACTTCGACTTTTGAGAGTGTTTCCTCTGTTGCCAAGCTCCAGGAGGAGGGGCTCTAGAGGAAACGCTCTCTCTCTGCTCTGCTCGGTGTGAGGAGCCGGCTGATGGCTGGGGCTGATCTTTTGGCCCCACCCTACTCGATTTGGATTTCGCCTTACGGGGGAGGTACTGCTGGAACGCCGCAGATTGTTTCTTCGCCTCCTGAAACCTGTCGACGACCGATGTAACGGCGTCGCCGAACAGGCCAGAAGGCGAAAGCGGCGCATCCAGCAGAAAGGATCTATCCTTCTCTTTCATGCCAGATAAATTCAGCCACAGATGTCTCTCCGTGGCCACCATAGCTGCCATAGAGCGGCCAATAGCGCGGGCCGTCTCTTTTGTGGCCCGAAGAGACAGATCTGTGGCTCTCCTTAACTCCGCAATATCTTCAGGAGTTGGCCCCTCCCCCTCATCCAAATCTTTCAGGAGGTCGGCCTGGTATGCCTGCAAGAGTGCCATAGAGTGCAGACATGAACCAGCCCGACCTGCCGCCATGTAAGCCCTGCCTATTAATGCAGATGTATCTCTGCAGGGCTTACTAGGCAACGCCGGGGTTTTTAGGGAAGATGCCGACTCAGGAGAAAGATAACCCGCTAAAGCCTCTTCCACCTTAGGCATCTTCCCATAACCCATATCCCGTGCCCCCATAACATTGCTGTAATCCACCATACTGGGATTGGAGACACGGGATGAGTGCGGTTTATCCCACGATCTCGAAATCTCTTTGTGGAGATCGGGGAAAAACGGCAAACCCCGGCGCTGAGGTTGCGATCTGTGCTGCAGGAAACGCTCATCAAGCTTGCTTCTCACTTGCGTTCCCTGCTCATCATGTGGCCAGCTGATGTTAAGTCTGGCCACAGCACGAGTCACAACCTCCACCAGCTCCTCATAACCTTGGCCGTGAACTGGCGCGCCTAGATCACGGTCATCCGCATCGATGCTGAGCACATCTACTTCCTCGGAAGCAGAGAGCTCAAGCATCGGGACCTGATCATGGGCAGGAGAAGCCGCGATGCGGGCTCCTGCACCACTCTCAGAGGCTACGAGATCCTCGGATGAAGAGTGAGAAGGTGCCTCAGCAGTCTCAATCTCATCCACAAGATCCCGCTGCGAACCCCACGATCTCAATCGCCGCGCCGCCTCAACGGACGCGGGACCAGAACCATGGGGAACGCGAGCCTGACCGTGCTCATCAAAGCACGCCAGCCGGGAGCGCAGCACTCTAATGGGAAGTGCTTCACAGTCTACACAAGCAGCTCCCTCGAGAGCTGCCCGTGCATGCTGCGCTCCCAAACAACTCACACACAAAGCATGTGTGTCCCCACCCGTGATAAAACGAGGGCAGGGAGGCACACAAGCTTTGAATTGTTCGCTGGCCATAATATACAATATATGTGACAAACAACACCAAATAAGACACACAGTTTCAACACAGAGCGCTTGCTGAAGAGCGAAAGCTAGTTTGTGTTTGTTCCGGCGTAGCTTTTATGCATCCGGTTATGCCGTCACATGTTACGTCATGACGCAACACCAATCAGGATTGGAATAGTTTCATTCATACTTCAGAGGCGCACGCTAAGGGAGCGTCCCCAAAGAGTCGATTCTCGACGCAGTGTTAAGTTCCCTCGAAAGGGAACCAGAAAGCACATACAAAAAATAGTTTAAATGTTTTTAATCTTGAAATCATGTTTTTTATATATATATATAAATTTCAAATACAACTTTAAGGTCATGTACAGAAAAACAGAAACGGTGGCTTGTAAAATCAAAGATGCTTTGTAGTTATATGCCGCATTGAAAGGATATAAATTCACCTGTATAAGTAAGACTATCTGTATGAAGAGTTTGAGGTCATTACATTGTGACAGTGCAGTTAAGGGCTCATGGTCTGGGTGCTGTCAAAAAGATTTACGACTAATAATCCAATCACAGTCATTCTTCTGTACTAAGCCTTGCGGTTATAAGCGTGGTGTGCATGTGTCACTCGTATGCAGACAGCTACAGATTACTGTTTATTAGTGTACTTAGCGTTACATCTCGGGGGTCTTACAGCAATGAGCCTGGGACTCTTTTGAGCCTGCCATATGTGCCGATTTTGAAGACCCCATGGTCGTTTAGGGGGTGTTGATTAGGTTTCTGCTGGCGAATGACCAGTCTGACTAGCATTGTCATTTTAGTGCATCTTAATCTTATTAAAGTTCAATATGGGGAAGCTGCAGCTGAGCTCATGAGTAACTGAAATTAAACAAATGAAATGCATCTCTTCAGTTAGGTTACTGCTGCATTATATTTACATATAGGCCCTCAACTACAAATATATCAGCAAACGTTGATCAAGTGTGGGAAATATTATATTTATAATATGTTAAATATGATTTTTCTTTTGTATTATGTAGGTAACGTTGGGTTTTCAAACAACACATTTCTAGAAATGCTTTTTCTGGTAACACTTTACAATAAGGTTTCATTAGTTAACATTAGTTAATGTATTAACTAACATGAACTAACAATAAGCAATAAGCAATTGTTACAGTATGTATTGATCTTTGTTAATGTTAGTTAATAAAAATACAGCTGTTCATTGTTTGTTCATGTTAGTTCACAGTGCATTAACTAATGTTAACAAATACAACCTACAACTTTTATGTAAATGTTGAAATTAATGTTAACTAAGATTAATAAATGCTGAAGAAGTATTGTTCATTCTTAGATCATGTTAACTAATGAACCTTGTTGTAAAGGGTTACCGTTTTTCTTTACGTTTGCCTTGTAATAATACTTAAGTAGACAGGCAGGCTCAATGACAATGCATGATGCAGCAAGCTACAATCTTGTTTTCTCAAACCTGCCTGGCATAAAGATCCAATTTGCTGAGCCACTTAAATCCAGTTCATGCCTACATCCAGTATAGCTGCTAGCCAATCAGATCACTGGACCCTTGACCATTTTATCCACTTAAATCAGTACTTTGTATTTGGGGAACTGAAGATTATGTTATGTTTAGTGTTATTGAATAACTTTTACATCCACATCCACATGCATTAACTTGCTCTACATTGTACTGGGGCTCTGGGACTTATAATAACCGCACGGCTAAACTGGGAAAGGAAATAATGGGAAGACAGGCAGTAGTGGGATCAAGAAATGACACAAGGCATGCTTGAAGTCGGGTCATCCACAACACGTCGTAGCACGTGCGCTTGTGCACAGTCCGCCAGATCATGTCAAACTCAGATTTATCTACAATTCTAAGATGTTTTGATTCATTTGTTCTGTTGAAATACCAGTTGGCTTTAGATCGGAAAGTTATACTACAAAGAACAGAATGCTGTAGATAAAATCACAAATCTCAATAGTATCTCACAAGTATCAATGAGAGCACAGCTTGGATACAAGAAGAGTAAAACAGTAAAACACTCAAAAGAAACACTAAAGAACATCTCAGACTAATTTTAAGACTTAATTCAAGAAAAATGTTCTCATTTCACTGTCAATTCATTTCAAACCTGTATGACTTTCTTTCGAGTAAATTCTTTCTTCCATGAAAGGGCACCCTTTGTCAAGCTCCAAAAAAAGACAGTTGATATATATATCCGCCTCAAGGTTGCAAATTGTAGCCTCTTTTTCCTATTTGTAGTGGAGATGAGTGGTACCCGGTGGGGTCTTCTACTGTTGTAGCCCATCCGCCTCAAGGTTGTGCGTGTTGTGGCTTCACAAATGCTTTGCTGCATACCTCGGTTGTAACGAGTGGTTATTTCAGTCAAAGTTGCTCTTCTATCAGCTTGAATCAGTCGGCCCATTCTCCTCTGACCTCTAGCATCAACAAGGCATTTTCGCCCACAGGACTGCCGCATACTGGATGTTTTTCCCTTTTCACACCATTCTTTGTAAACCCTAGAAATGGTTGTGCGTGAAAATCCCAGTAACTGAGCAGATTGTGAAATACTCAGACCGGCCCGTCTGGCACCAACAACCATGCCACGCTCAAAATTGCTTAAATCACCTTTCCTTCCCATACTGACATTCAGTTTGGAGTTCAGGAGATTGTCTTGACCAGGACCACACCCCTAAATGCATTGAAGCAACTGCCATGTGATTGGTTGATTAGATAATTGCATTAATGAGAAATTGAACAGGTGTTCCTAATAATCCTTTAGGTGAGTGTATATATATATATATATATATATATATATATATATATACACATGAATACATGACTCATGACTCTCAATATGATTTCATTAACACCATTTATGGATTTGCCACGACTTCCTCTTGTGGCACAGAGATAATGTTCTAAACTTATGATGGTGCATGTCATTCCAAACCTATAAGATTGCTTTATATGATCACATGTAAATGAGGTTTGTTCCAACGCATCGAGCAAGCATTCTTGAGCTTCCGTTTACCATATTTGAGTGCTGGACGTAGTATGTCAGAGTTTTGGGTGAATCTATTTTTAATGGAGGGACAGAAATCGCTCGGATTTCATTAAAAAAATAGCTTGATTTGGGTTTCGAAGACGGACTAAAGGTTTAGAATGATATGAGAGTGAGTAAATGATGATTCACCCTTTAAGCTTTGTAAAAGATGTTTAGATGTATGTGAATGAGTGTGAGAAGCCTCTGTCCGTATCTCAAGGCCAGTGACACACTGTCACAGGCTTTAAAGCAAAAGTCAGCATCCGGTGTAATGTGCACACGCACTCACAGATAGGACACCTCATGCTATTCCTGGATCAGAGAACAAAACACTATGGAAATTTACTCTTGTAAACAAAATGTCTGATGAGTCACAGATAAACAAAAATGAGTGTGAGAGGAACAGAATCAGTGTTTTTATTATCAGTAAATATAGTTTTCTTGGTTAGAATGATCATTACAAGAACTTGTGCAGACAGACACATCATATTTTATATCATAACATGAAAATAAGGATTATAACAAACGGCTTTGGTAATTGTATTGCAGATTTATTTAGTAAGCAGTCTTGTAGTACTGTAAGTGGGATAATATTGCAGTCATTATTGCAAAATAAAGCCCAACATGGTGATACCATAAGACCATTTCACTTCGCACCAGGGTCCTGATCACTCTGTCTTGCTTATATTTTGCGATAATGATCGGCTGTTATGCTTACATATTTAATATAGTGCTTTTTATGGCTGCATTTTTTAAATCCCTGCATTGAAATTTCCTAAACTAATTCTTAAGGCAAGAAGCTTAGTGGAGTTTGTTTCAAAACATGTTTTTTTTTATTCTCACAGCACACACCAATAACAACTTACACTGGCAGTCCACCAGAAAATGAACCCAAACAACATCATGCTAATCTGCGTGTGTGTGTGTGTGTGTGTGTGTGTGTGTGTGCGTGCGTGCGTGCATGCGTGCGTGTGTGCGTGTGTGTGTGTGTGTGTGTGTGTGTGTGTGTGTGTGTGTGTGTGTGTGTGTGTGTGTGTGTGTGTGTGTGTGTGTGTGTGTGTGTGTGTGTGTGTGTGTGTGTGTGTGTGTGTGTGTGTGTGTGTGTGTTGTTTTTCATTAATTGGGTCAAACTCTTCAAACAACCAATAAGGAGAAGTTCAATCCAAATATAGTGTTGGATCAAAAAGTTGCGTAGTTCATAAAAACAGGTAGTTGTGGGTTTAGTAAGTATAAAGAAATGCAGCCTTGAATGACGAATGCAAATGTGATAGCTGAACTCAGCAGGATATAAGATCTCAGCTGCTCATTATACACTGTTGGAAAAAATCAGCAGGGAATCACTTAGGAAAGCTTTTGTGATTGTCTTGATTTGTGAAAGAAAATATCCAGCTGGGCTCAGTGTTTTCTAACAAAACAAAATCCAAATTTCCAACTTCACATCACTGTGGCTATAGTGTAGTATGTTTTTCTAACACAAAACCCAGTGTTATTATTGTCAATACCTTGAAAAATCAGTTATTGTTAACAATATAAGTAATTGAAATAAAGCTGAAATAAAATAAAATATAGATTTTAGAAAAAAGGCTAAAAAACAAACAAAACTTAGAAAATGTTGCCTTAGAAATGTTGCAACTAACTGAAATAAGTTAAATTTGAATAAAAATAAAAAATAATTTAAAGCTATTTAGAAATATTTCTTAAAAATGAGGTAAACTTTACAATAAGGTCCCTATTAAAGTGCTAACTAACATTAACTGACAATGAGCAATACATTTTTTACAGTATTTATTCATATTTTTTAATGTTAATTGGTTACCTACTATAATAATATATAAATAGTACTAAAATAACACTGACCTGAGCCGTCTGCTGTCCACCTGCAAAAGTGTAGAAAAGTTAACTAATAAAAGACATAAATCATAGCAAACTTACTTTTACAATAAATTAGAAATGTTGTCATTGTACTAAAGGGATAGTTCAGCCAAACATTTACTCACCCTCAAGATGTTCCAAACCTGTATGAGTTTCTGTCTTCTCCTAAACACAAAAGTAGATATTTTGAAGAATATTGGTAACCATTGTTTATGGTTGATGGACCCCATTGACTTCCATAGTGAGAAAAAGTGGGGCACATCAACTGTTTGTTTACTGACATTCTTCAAAATATCTTATTTTGTGTTCAGCAGAAGAAAGAAACTCATACAGGCTTGGAATAACTTGAGGGTGAGTAAATGATGACAGAATTTTTATTTTTGGGTGAACTATCCCTTAAAGCTCTTATCATGGTTACACTTTATTTTACAGTATGTGTGCTTACAGTGTAGTTACACAAGAAAGTACTGGTAATATAAGATAACTACATTGGTTAAACTTAGGTTTTAGAGTAGGTTGAAGTTTAGTATCTATAACCCAGTTATTTTAACGGAACAGGACTGTAATATAAAGTGCTACTGATATCATTGTTATTAAAACATTTTTAACTGTATCTTTATCTTTGAGGACATCCCTGAATGTCCCTATGTCCTGTTTTGTCTGAATTAGTTCCGTTCTGTTCCCAAAGTGTAGCTAAGCAAGCCCATCACACACACAGGAGTCCTGGTGCTGAAGTCCACTTCTGGTTTTCCGGCCCCTCCCCTCTCAGGGTGATTAGTGTGGTAAGCCGCAGTGGGATTGGGTGAGAGAGTTAGTCTCATTACTACACGTACAATGTGCCACTGCTCTCAGCCTGACCGTTCTGATGCTGGACAGAGGAACTTTATATGAACTACACACCCTGACGCTTAGGAATTAAGAGACCAAAGAGAATTTCAACAGAGCAGACTTTCAGCTTCAGAATCATGCGGGAACTCAGACGTTTGATGTTCCCCAAGACGGTTTAATTTGAAGGTTGCTCCACTATGAAGGACTCAAAGAGACATTAAGCTAGTTTGGTATGTTTGGATTGTCTCACGTCACCATGGAGATCAGGAAAGTGCATCTGAAATGCCCCGGGACATTTTTACTGACCATGATGATGTTCAAATGGGGTAAGTTCCCTCTCTCCTTCTGTCTCAATGCCTTGAAAACAAGATATAATATTTTATGAACATATATTTTCATAAATACATATTTATAGAACATTAAGTTAACTATTACTTGGCAACCCTGAACAATGAAAGAAGGAACTTCTTACAAGAGGCAAAAAATGGGACACTGATCATTAAAAGCTGTTGAGAACATCTTTCATAAAATCAGGGATAGAAATAGAATGTGATGTTTTGCTAATATTTGCTCAATTAGGTGTGTTTTATTCTAAGAAAGACCAAGTTTAATCGTATATGTCTTTGCTAGAGTCAAAAGCAACAGGTTGGATGTGGCTCTATACTGGTACTTAGATTTTTTGGGAAACTTTACTTTTTAAAAAGGCAGATGAAAGCAAGTAAATTTACTTTTATCAACACTGTAAAAAAACTAAAGTATTAGTAATAATTGTTTTGTAATCATGCTAGGAGACAAAAGCGCGAGGAAGGGGGGGCTCTTTTGACTTGTACCTGTAAGCAGCCACCTAGCAACCCCTCAGAACACTCTAGCAACCACCCACAAAACTCTAGCATCATGGTGGTTTAAAAAAACTGCATGGTAAGCCCTTGGTGTTCATTTAGCTATTTATTAGATATCATATCTTCTACACTTTAAAAAAATGCTGGGTTGTTTTAACCCGTAAAATTTTATTTTGAAACCCAACGGTTGGGTTTGTCCATATTTGACCCAAACATGGCTTGAAACAACTCAGCATTTTTTCTTTTTGTCTGTTTTTACTGACACAGAATTCCTGGCTCTGTTACTCGCATTAGTGTTGTGGTCATTTTCTGTTATCTGGGACTCCCAAAGATGTGCACTGGAGTGTAACTCGCGTCCCTCCTCCTGTCTGGACTGGATATGACTGGAGCATGGTAGACGGGTGTATGGGGGAGGTTACCCATCTATTTTCCCTCCCTCCATCCATCCAATCTGATTCATCCAGGGGGGGGGGGGGTTCCATTGTTTCCCGTTGCCATGACACCAGGGCTGAGTCATTTGGACGTTGTGTGCGGGTGGAATCTGCGTTAAGCACTTTTAACAAGCTCTGTTTACTTTTGCGTCCTGTAGGCTTAACGCTCTTTCATCTGACTGCACAGTCAAGCTGTCTCTGAGTATTTAACTCTATGATGATCATATCCAGGATAATAACAAAGTTTTGAGTCTAAAGTATTAATGGTTGTATATAAAAGCAAGTATACATTTAAGTAGAGTAATAATAATAATTGAGTAATAATAATTAACTACATGCATTTACTACAGGGTTAGGATTAGGGTTTGGTTGTGGGTTAGTTGCATGTAATTATGCATAATTTATAGTTTTTACTACAGTAACTACATGTGTAACAGGGACACTGTAAAATAAATAAAGTTGTATAAAATCGAAATGCGTTTGGCACTTACAATAATACACTTTGCTAAGTCAAAACTCATTGTTCTGACTCACAGATCCTGCTGTTTAGGTGTCAAGTGTTGTATGCAATTACAACACTGCATCTGTAGTGTATTTGCATAGACTAATGGGAGTCAATGGGGGAATTCAGCGAGATGAACAGTGAAACTGGTCTAATGTCCTGACTGAGCTGATAGTTCATGTCAAATCACGCATGCAAATGTAACATCAAGCGCTTAGGGAAACGAGGGGGATCCTGGAATTCACATGACTTTTTCAATGAAAATGTCTACAATGGACCCTGCCCCCAACCCTAATCCTAACAAGAACACTGAGAGGGAAGAATAAATTCACATGACAAAGTCCACTGCATTCTCACAGTCAAGATTCTGCTAATAAAAGTGAGCCTATACTAGCTAGAGGAGCCTGCGTTGATGCTAACATTAACAAAAAACACCTTTCTGTTGATCAGGGCTCAAAAATATCACCTATTTAGAAGGTTCAATAAATGTTTTGGGTAATAGAGTGTAATATATAGCTACTGCATGGCCAAAAAAAAAAAGTTGAGTCTATGATTGGATCATTATTGTAGTGATTATTATGTTTCTAGAATGATATATGTTTGGCAACAGTTCTTTGGAGTGTGTAGCTTTTCATTTCTCAAACATCCATGTAGGAAGACACATCTGACCATATTCCAGGATGACAATATCAGGCTCAAATTGTGAACGAATGGTTGGGAGGGAGCATGAAGAATCATTTCCACACATGAATTGGCTCCTCTGAATCCAGACCTTGAATTCAGTGAAAGTTGTTTGGGATGTGCTGGAGGAGACTTGACAGAGTGCTGGACTCTTGCATTGTCAATACAAGATCTTGACCACACATAGATGCACCTATTTCCATCAAGAGGTCCATCAATTGTTGGTCAAGATCTAGTATATTATAGTAAATAAATAATATTATTAATAATAGTATAACTTTTACTAGCTAGAGGAGGTGTTAAAGGTGCCCTAGAATGTTTTTTTTTGTGTTTTTTTTATAATGTTTCCTATAATGTTTCCTCAAAAATAGTCATAATTTAGAAATAAAAGGCATTTTTCCTAGCCTGATTTTAGCCTCTGATTTGAACGCTCTGTTTGAAGGGGCGTGTCTGCTGTGTGTAACCGGCCTCTGCTGTGATTGGCTGACATGCTTGCATATGAAATAGCTATGTACATGTGAAACTCTCTCGAATAATTTTACTACAGCTATTATACGTTTTTACTATTACAGCTATCGAGATTAACGAATCGTGAGATGTTTTTAAAGTATTTCGATCTATTCCCATCACATAAAATGTTGCCGTGATGAGCATTGAGCAGATCACAGTCTGTTGATCGCGAGCATGAAGATCTTATCATTGCAACGCAGTTTCTGCACTCTCTCTAATGCTTTCACCAATGCAAACACGATCATGTAATAAGAGCTTAGTTGTGCAGTGTAACGTGCGTCATTGAATTCATAATGAGTTTGGCAAGTGCATTCTGAACGGACTGCAGACCTCTTTGCGTGATCACGAAGCGGAATTTATAAGCAAGATCACGGGAATCAATAGCCTAATACAGCCCAGTTGCGCTAAAATAAATATCATGAGATGTCCATCATCAGATGAATGACATGGAAAAGTTAAGTTAGAGCCGCTAAAGCCAGTGCTACCCATGCGAACATGCACACTAGCGTTTCCCTCCAAAAATATAGCCTAAAACTTATCTAAGTTTTCACCCTGCCTCTCCAAATGCAAAACTGACATTAACAAAATGCAATAACAGCTGAAAAAGTACTTGGGTGTGTGTTTTATTTTGTATCTACCGTTTAATAATGCAATCGCTGCTGTCTGTCCATAGAAGAACATGACAGCCCGCGTATGTTTTGGAACTATTGGGGCTTACATGAACCACGTGACAGCCGTCGCAGCGACATCAAAGCGTGTCGCAACTCTTTCTCTCTATGGCTCTGGGTAGCTCGATCCGAGGCCAGCTCTGTATTGGCCCAAGTTGAGGAAACAGTCGTCGGTGAAATGTTTGGAAATTTCCAGAGAAAATAAAATTAACCCATTGTTTCTTCAGAGGCTCGGATGAAGGAACTAAAAAACACTTTTGTGTTCATGTGTACATCAAAACACTGAGCAACTGCCATGCTTCGGCTGCGCAGTTCCGCCTGACATTGAACATGGGCTGGCATATGCAAATTTTTGGAGTCATGCATATTAATGATCCCGACTGTTGCGTCACACTCGGTGTTATGTGGAGATTCGCCTATTTTTCAGGGGTGTTTTTCAAAAACGAGGTTTAAGGAGAAAACAATGGTGTTTGAGACTCACTGTATGTCATGTCCATGTACTGAACTCTTGTTATTTAACTATGCCAAAATAAATTCAATTTCACATTCTAGGGCACCTTTAAAGGAGCTGTATGTAAGACATTTATTTGAATTAATCATAAAATGGCCCTGATATGTCACTAGACATTGAGAAATCATGTTCATTTCAAATACTTATATCACTGACAACAGTAGTCCGGCCAGGATATTGTCATTCAAAAAGTGAAGTTGCAGCCCTCAACTGATGTTGATGTTGTCATGTTGTGTTTTGGTCTGTTGCTCCACCCTCCACCTATCGACCATTCACGAAGTCAGTAGTGTTGCGGCATCCGGGTTGCCAGCTCTGCTCTAGTTACCACAGCTGCAGCTACACACGTGTCGGATAAAAAAATGCAGCCGATCTGGCAACCTCGAGTCAGGGGGAGGGGGAGGGGGAGGGGACACACCGCTCTACAGTAATTTGAAAGTGATTGCAGTACCAGTTTTGGCCACAATCTTACATACAGCTCCTTTAATGCAAAAATTGACATGCTTTTGTGTGGATTAATGCTCACAAATATCACCTTGTATATTTAGAGGGTTAAATTAATGCTTTGGGTAGAGTATTATATCAGTGCTATCAAATCAATTAATCACGATTAATCGCATCTAACATAAAAAAGGACGATTTACTTGCAAATAATAGCTGCTTAATAAAAAGGTTTTTACAAAATAATTCACATGTGCTCTTACAAAAAATCAAGCTTCACATTTCTGCATTTAAACTCTCCAGACGCTGACCATGCAGGTTTACTTAAGTAGTATCTGCTACTTAACAGATATTATGCAAATTTGGTTGATAAAACAGAAATCTTTTAAATTCTAATATTATGTTTTGGTTTTAAATTTACTTGACAGAATAAAGCTAATTTCCTTCAGTGCCAAAAGCCTTGTGTTGATGCTCATGAGGCGTAACACTCAAAAGCATCACCTATAGAGTGTTAAAGGTTAAAACTTTGTGTCTAGGTTTAGATGCAGGGGGGGATAAAGCTAATTAGCCTATTAGCATCTGAGTCTAGAGCTAATGACAGAACTGTGCTAAGTCTGAGTTCATATTAATGCTAAGAACAACCACTACTCTCATATTTACAATGAGTCAAAACTATATATTTAGTCTGAAAAGTTTGATTCTTAATGTTAGAATTCTTAATTTTAGGTTCACATGAGAAAATGAAGCATGCATAAGTACAAATAAACTTGCACACACCTCTCCAGTGCCTGTGAAAATGACCAGACCACAGGTTATCAGAAAGTCCTGTCACACATCACACACACGTCCCAGCTGCCCTCTTACTGTCATTCTCTCTGTAATCCATCCGTTCCCACTCATATCTCTGGACAGATGCATATTAGTGTTATCTCATTCAGATGATCTCCCCATCTGACTGGGCCACTAACCCTGACAAATTTCACAGCCATTGTATAGGCAGTTGATCTCTTACCTCCAAGATCCATACAGTGTGTTACAGGGTTAACTGAAACTAAAACTACAACCATTAAAACAAAACAAAAAACTAAACTTCTTACTTGAAATAAAATAAACATAAACTGAAATACTGTATGTATACTGTATATATTATGACAAATGACAAAAACACACAACAAAATAACTAAAACTTGACATAAATTTCAAATATAAAAACAAAAACGGATTCAAAATAGTAATAAAAACTACAATAGTATCTTAATTATATTAGAATAACGCTGGTGTTACACACACATACAGATGCCGTTTCCCCGCCTGACCCCTCTAAAACAATCTGTAACCCCTAAAATTGTAAAACTAACCATTCACGCCCCCTCACAGCAGGAAGTAAGACAAACAGGGATGATTGACAGGGATGTAAACAAAAGGGGAGGAGTTCTCCTTGATTGACAGTCAGTATCAGTGTTAGCAGTTTAACTCTAAGAACCTGCGTGGCTAACATTCTTCCAGCGGCCTCACACAGATAACCTTAAACACTGACACAAGTAAGCCGTAGAGCTCAAGACAGATGTCAGGAGAATGTCTCCGTCTGCCACGGGATGCCAAAGACTCTCAGATCTCTGTGAAACCTCAATGTTAAAGTCTGTATAATCAGAACCACTACAGCCTGTCTCCACTATGAACCTAAACGCGTCACATCTGGGTGCTGTCCACATTCCAGCGAGATCACATTTAAGAGAATACAAATACTGTATGAATATGAATGGAACATGACCAGATCAAAAGGTGACGAGCTCACATTGGTAGCAGACAGATATTGTTGCAGTGCAGTGGGTAAAGGCTGCACATAATTGATCAAAAATACAGTAATATTCTGAAATATTACTAGAAATTAAAATAACTGTTTTCTATTTAAATATTTTTAAAAATGTCATTCATTCCTGTGATGCAAAGCTGAATTTTCAGCATCAGTGTCACATGATCCTTCAGAAATCATTCTGATATGCTAATTTGCTGCTCAAGAAACATTTCTTATTATTATCAATGTATTATCAAAAGTTTTTGCTGCTTAATACTTTTGTGGATACTATGATTCATTATTGTATTCTTTTATGAATAGAACGTTCAAAGGAACAGCATTTATTTGAAATTATAAAATGTCTTTACTGTCAGTTTTGATCAATTTAATACATCCTTGCTGAATGAAAGTAGATTAGATAGATAGATAGATAGATAGATAGATAGATAGATAGATAGATAGATAGATAGATAGATAGATAGATAGATAGATAGATAGATAGATAGATGGATAGATGGATAGATGGATGGATGGATGGATGGATGGATGGATGGATGGATGGATGGATGGATAGATGGATAGATGAAAAAGGTATAACCAGCACTTTTTAAATCGGACAGATGGTAATGAAAAAATAATCACTCTCTGGAATCTCTTGCTGGCACAAGGTGGGAGAACTGGATTCTAAGGTTACAAAAGCTGTCTGGCTTAGCAGTGTAGACTAACCCTAAAGCTGTCCTGTTTTACACACACCACTCTGAGAGGATTACGTTCAGCTCAGTACGTGAAGACTTTGGCCTACTCGCTCTTTTCTCTCTGATGGTATAGGCACCGTCTAATGAACTTTAAATTGAGTCTTTTCATTGTATATGACAGACAGAATGTAAAAATATTTCATCTAAAATTATGATGAAATTCAAGGTCTAACATGTGAGCAGATAACACAGATATTGTGAATTAAAGGTTCAGTCAGTGAGAGTGTTCAAGCACACGTGTTTGTGTGAGAGTACATAAGCTAAATGAGGTACAGACAGTTTAATCCACCTTAATTTTCTGTAAAGAGTACAACACAGGTTAGCAGAGGGCAAAACAGAAAGCAGATAATCAGTGTCCTTCCGTGACAGGAAGGGGTACGTAAAAAAAGAAAACTAGAAGAGGAACTTCATGTATGTCTGCCGTCAGTGGACAGGACGCTTCTGTCGGGCATCATTATCCACCATATGGCTTAGTGACCCTTCATGGCAGCGTGAGCTGGGAAATCTTCTTTACTTATCACACTATACTGACAGGAAATGACATTAGCTTTAAAGAGATCTAAGATGGTGAGAAAGACAGAAAATAAAAGGAGAGGAGAGGAAGAGGGGAGGTGGATCTGAGGTCACAGAGGTCAGAATATCTTCGTCTCAGGGCCAAATTAGCTTAGGAGTAACTATGGAAACTGAACACTTGCTGGGTCAGTCTGAGTGGAGCTCGTTTTCCTGGGCCGGGGGTGGGGATTGAGTGCTTGTGTGGGTGTCAGACGGATCTGCATCCTACACAGTAAAACATGCTAAAAGTGTTCTTAAAATAGTTTTTTGGGAACATAATGTGTGCATGAAAAATACTCCTAAAATATCCACTTTTTCGTTTTGTTTGCTTTAAGATCGTTGTGTAAGCCACATTTTAAGATAGATGTGAGTGTGTTCACACTAAGATCAGTGTGTAAGCTCTCAATTGTGTTGTGTAAGAACAGTCTGTGTGTTCTGAGAGTGATAAGATGTTTCTGTTCTAAAAGTAACACTTCCGTGTTGATTAAAGTGTCTGGGCAAATGCATTGCAAAGTCTGGAACTGACAATCCGGAATTCAAAATCGAATTTATTTCTGGAAAGAAACAAAGATTTGGGATTTTTAACAATTTAGAGTAAAGGAACATTATGATGTTCTATCTTACACTAAAATTAGAAGCATTTTCGCTTGTAGTATCAGACTTTGGGAACCTACTTGTCACTGCTATTATGATCTGTACACTGGTTGCTCCCCAAATCGAGACAAGTTAAGTCATGTTTATCCATTTACTCCTTCAAAGCAGCTTCACAATAATAGAAAAATAAGAGAATCAATGATGCAAACTTACAAAAATGCATCATTTCGCTTCAGAAGGCATTTTTTAACCCCCTGGTGCCGTATGGATTACTTTTATGATGGATGGATGCGCTTTTTGGAGCTTCAAAAACTCTATTCACTCCCATTATAAAGCGTGGAAGAGCCAGGATATTTTTTTTATATAACTCCAATTGTGTTTGGCTGAAAGAAGAAAGTCATATACACTTAGGATGGCTTGAGGTTGTATAAATTATGGGATCATTTTAATTTTAGGTGAACTAACCCTTTAATGTGACCGTAAAAAGGTTTAAGAATCAAATTTTACCCTTGTGGGGACATTTGATTCCCACAAACATATCAAAAGTTAACACACATACACACTTCTGAACTATATAGACCCCTTCACGCTTCACCTTATTTTCACAAAACGCTGCCCCATTCCAGCTACGCTGCCTTGCTACACACAATGCTCAACATGTGCACACAGACACACACACACAACACCTCATTCCTTTTGCCCATTCATTAATATCTTCCGCCTGAATGAATATTTGGGATGAAGGTCTGATCAAAGCGACATTGAGGGGGCCAGGGCTGCAAAGTGGTTGAGAGAAGTTGAGGGAGTGTTTAGGGGGACGAGGGGCCCCACAATGGTTAAGGATGGGTGGGCCACACTAATGGATCTGAATTGGATGCGCAGTGGGGGTTGAGGGTCGAGGTCATGCAGATAACAGGAATTTGGACTGACTCAAAGAGCTCTCATGGGATTGGTCGATTTGCACGAGAAAATCCCCTGAATGCTTCGCTCCACATTCTGATCTAAAAAATACACACTCATATAAGCAAAATAGGCGATTTACAATACACACAAGGTCGCAAATTACAGGGGATCTCTCAAATTTGAAGAGTTGTTATGACTAAGAAATGTAAAAAAAAATATATATATATATATTCTGAACCTCACAGATGGGCTTGGTATTTGCAATGCTAACTTTTAAGAGATTCTCTCACTTTATTCCTCGGGCTCAGTCGGTCTTACCCAGGATTAAGGTTTGTGATCAACAGCCTGTTATTAACTGATGTCAGTATTACCTTTGTCTTGAATGGTATATGTCTGTTTTTCATTTTTCTGAAAGGTTTTCTGAAGAAAACGCACATGCAAAATTAATCATCACTATGTAAGAATCACGCTATGTGGTTGCTAAGGTGTTCTGTGTGTTTATTTTGTTTGTTTGTTTTTGTAGTTTGCTAAGTAGTTTCTAGATGGTTGCTTACCAGCCTAATCAAATGAACCCACCACCTCCAACTTTCTATGACATTATGGGCCCTAGAAGATATCATATGTTTGTTATTCAAGGTCTATGGGATTTATTTCCCAAAGTTATTGACAAGACATATAGACATCTATCATAAATCTGATTGCTTAAAAAGTTTCAGGACATCTCTCCACTCATGCCTCTTTTATTCCATGTCTATTGGGCAAAATGGTGTAGGTCACCAAACCCCAAGCCCCAAACCCCAAGTATGATCAAAGAAATGACATAACTTTTACTTGGAATTTACATCGGGTTTCCCGTCTGTGATATGCATCAGTTAGAGGTACCATATTAAATCCTGTCTTTCTTTCTCTAGGGATATTCTGTTCCGGGTCATCTGATTTGTGTGCATCTTCTCCGTGTCAGAATGGGGCGACATGCGTAGATACAATGGATGATTACGTGTGTTTGTGTTCACGGGAAGGAGTACGGTACATGGGGAGGGACTGTGCGGAGCTGTACAACGGTTGTGTGTTTGCTGAATGTGAAGGGTGTGTCGGTGAACCTGGCACAGAGCACTACACTTGTCCAGAGGACATCAATGAGTGTGAAAGTGGGCCGTGTGTCGGTGCCCACTCTGAGTGTGTGGACGAGCTGAATGGCTTCAAATGTTTGTGCCCACCTGGTTTTGGAGGAGAGGACTGCAGTCGTCGCATCACAGACTGTGTTGATGAACCCTGCCTCAACAATGGCACCTGTAGACGTATAGTGGATGGATTTGAATGCACTTGTTCAGACGGTTTTCGTGGTGAGACCTGCGAAGAGGACCTGGATGAGTGTGATTCACATCCCTGTCAGAACGGTGCAATCTGTCTGGATGGGGCCAACACGTTTTACTGCTTCTGCGTACCTGGATACCAAGGACACAACTGTGAGATTGACATTAATGAGTGTGCATCGAGACCTTGTAGGAACAATGGAACATGTATTAATGGGAAAGACCGCTACCTGTGTGAATGCCTGCTGGGATATACAGGTAATCTGTGGGTGTGGGTGAACATATTATTAACTTGTTTGAAACCTTAAGTTTGCACATTTTGTAACTGTATGCTAAGAGTCTAAAGCAGGGGAGCCCAATCCTAATGCTGACAGGCAAAGGTCCTGCAAAAAATAGTTCCAACACACTAATTTCAGGTAATCCTAGTAAATCTTAATGGCTGATTCAGATTTGTTTTATTAGGGTTGGAACTAAACTCTGCAGGACTATGGCTCTCCAGAAGTAGGATTGGGCACTCCTGGTCTACATGGATGTTGACAGCAATTAATAACGGGTACTTGCCAAGTCGCAAGCTGTTCTTTATAGGGCATCTGATTTTTTAAGTCATGTATTGTGTTTTATATCTCTGTAGGAGTGAACTGTGAGATGGAGATTGATGAATGCCAGTCAAATCCCTGTCAAAATGGAGCCACCTGTCTTGACCTAGTGGGGTTGTACACCTGTGACTGTGTGCAGGGGTTTGAAGGTTCCGACTGTGAAACCAATATCGATGAATGTGAGAGTGATCCATGTCAGAATGGAGGAATCTGCCACGACTTTATTGATAGGTAACGGAACTCTAGAATTGTGGGAATGCCTGACAGAGTCATGTCCATGCACTTCCCATTATTGTTTCACTTACTCACTGTGAGTAAAACAAATGTTACATGTTAGTCAGACATACTCTTCCTATCTAAGTGGTTGATTATTGGCCAAAAAAAGCTGTAATGCAGAGCAGATTTTATGCTGATATTTAAAATAGTCTGATTCTGTGTGTTTGTATGCAGTTATGAGTGTGAATGTGAAGGCACTGGTTTTATGGGGGACCACTGTGAGGAGGATATTCCGGAGTGTGCATCTCATCCTTGCCAACATGGAGCTACTTGTCTAGAAGCCATTAACCACTACAACTGTTCCTGTTGGCCAGGTAGCTCTCCTTTATCCAAAACCGCACTCAAGTCTTTCAAGTCTTTATATAACCTTAACTCTGCAACAAACTGAAACAATGTTAATGTGTGTATAGGTTTTGAAGGAGATAACTGTGAGGTGGATATAGATGAATGTGCTGATACTCCCTGTGAGAACGATGGTGAATGTTTTGAGAAGTCAAATCCAGAACTCTGGGAAACGGACTGGGAGTTCACCTACGCCACAGCTGTGGGTTACGTCTGTCAGTGCCAACCAGGATACACAGGTACCGGAAACATAAAAACAGATGTAAATGTAAAACAGTACAGTAAAACAATACACCGACATTGCAACCGCTTTCATTTTAAGAACTTGTTCCAGAGTTGAGCCTAACTATTTTGTGACCCAATATATGATTGAATGGGTGGTGAAGGTTACTCAAGTAATGACACAATGTTTTACCTGAAAAGAGTTTTGTCATGCTGTTTATGTGTTTTGTTTGTTTATTTCCACAGGAGAGAACTGTTCAGTGAACATAAACGAGTGTGTATCTGAGCCTTGTCACAATGGAGGAAGCTGTGAGGATTTGATTAACGGATACACGTGTCTATGCCCGGAGGGGTTTGCAGGTTAGTGTTTGCATATGGGGAAACTGTTTGCATGTGTATTTGTCTTTATTGTTCATTTTGGTCTGTCTTTCTCAGGCGTGGAGTGTGAGGTTAATATAGATGAGTGTGAGAGTGCCCCCTGCCTGAATGGAGGTGTATGTGAAGATGGAGTAGCTGAATACAAGTGCCAATGTGCAGAAGCTGAGGAAGGTCACCTGCCATGGGGGGGTCCCCAATGCACTGTGCAGCTGCTTGGTTGCATTGAGCATACCTGCCAAAATGGCGCCACCTGCTTGCCGTGGTTAGATGAACAGACACATGGACATACTTGCCTTTGTCCTCCTGGTTTCTATGATGACATATGTTCTACACCAACCACATTTTCCTTCTCGTCACTGAGGTTCTTTCTGATTGAGGTTCCACCACTCGAGCGCAGAAGGAGAGACACAGAACACGAGCACCCTCTGGGGGTTCGTCTGCGCTTCCGAACCACTCTGCCGGACATGCTGCTGTTCTTTCGTGGCAATGCTGAGCTCTTCTTATCCCTAGAGATTGTTGGGGGTGAGCTGCATGCTAAGGCAATATCTAAGGAGGGAGGGTCACTGGAGGCACAATTACCAGGGCTTGTAAGTGATGGAGGTTGGCATGAGGCAATGGTGACCATTGATGAACAGGATATCAGACTTGTGCTTCAGGTCAAAGGTCCAGGCTGTGACAATCAAGTATGCAGAGCTGAAGACAAGCAACCAAATGATCATGAAATTTTCTTGCACCACGAGACGTTCACAAAGGTATATGTGGGTGGAGTACCAGAGGAGTACATGGAGCTTACATTGAGCGGCCATGGCTTTTTGGGCTGTATGGAGGACCTACAGATTGATGGCCATCCTGTCCTGCCCCATGATCTGGATGACAAGGAGGAAAGTGTAGAGTTAGGCTGTATAAAGACAGAATGGTGCGAGGTGGACCCACATCCTTGCTCTCAACAAGGGCACTGTGTTGACCTCTGGACGAGCTACCGCTGTAACTGTTATAGACCACACTATGGACATGACTGCAGCCAAGGTGTGCATAAGCATATCCTCATACACTCAAACATTGATCTTGTTGTAATGTGTAGAGCTGGGATATTCCGATCTGGTGCTGAAGGGCAACTGTTCTGCCAGGTTTAGCTCTAACCCTATACAAACACACCTGAACAAACTAATCAAGATGATTACTTGAAAATACAGGCAAGTGTGTTTGATTCTGGTGGGACTGAAACTCTGCAGGACAGTGGCCCTCCAGGACTGCAGTTGAATAGTTTTGGTGTAGAGGAAACCAAACTTATACAATAATAAAACATTGGCACATTATCATACTTGATTTTTGTCTCTATTTCTCTTTATTTTCCAGATTTTTCCTCTTGGACATTTGGTCATGAGAATTCCACAAGCTTTCTTCCATTTGCACTGCTGTCTGATATTGGCAGGAACTTTAGTGTCTCATTCTTCCTACGATCACTTAAATCAAGTGGATTATTATTTCAGCTACGAAGGGCAGGCCTTCAGGAGACCGAGGGAGATGATCCTTATTTTACCATGTACCTGGAAATGGGACGAGTACAGGTGACCTCTGTAGCGGAGTCACCCACCCTATCATCACCAGTGTTTGTCTGTAATGGAGAGAAGCCACTGCTTCAGTTGGACATACAGGAGGGTCAGGTATTCTTTAGTCATGGAGGATTGCGCTATAGGCTTGGCTCACTGCCTGACATGGAAGTTTTGAAGGGAGACCTGGTGTATGTTGGTGGAGTACCAGGTGAAGAGGGTGCAACGGATTGGGGTGGGCACTTTAAGGGATGCCTGCAGGATCTGAGACTAGACGATGTGCATCTGGAAGTGGAAGCCTGGAATAGTACCCTCAGTGAAACTATATATTTCTCCAGTGATGCAGAAAATGTGCTACCTGGATGCATGAGTGATGACACATGCAAGGTATGTAGACTTACATTTTTGTTTTCATTTCATGAGACCTGTTTGCAATGATAATTACAGTTGGAAAGAGCTGTCGTTGTGCAATTGGTTTGCAGGTGGAGCCTTGCTTGAATGGTGGAGAGTGTACAGTCACATGGAATGACTTTACTTGTTCCTGTCCACGGGATTTCACTGGAAAGACATGTGAAACCAAAGTTTGGTGTGTCAGCGACCCGTGCTTAAATGGTGGACGCTGCATGGATCTGTTGGATGGTTTTGAGTGTATGCTTATCTCGAATACCTAGCTGATATTCTTCAGTTTCTTGTTTGCTTCCTGAACATCCTATTGGCAAAATAATTCAAATATTATTAATGTATAAATGTTTATAATCGAGTAGTAAATATAAATGTATGTAAAAAAAAAATGTTTTTTTCTTACCAGGCATTGCTAATGCAACCTTTGACAACACACCCTTACACTACAGTGCTAAGGGATCTGTAGTTGACCCAGTGACCAATGTTACCATGGAGCTCCGTACAAGGCAGGAAAATGGTGTGCTACTTCGTGCATGGAGAGGGGTGGAACTTCTACTGGTTGGTCTGTTGGATTCAGCCATTTATGTGGAGCTTCATACAGAGAACAGTGTGGAGCCAGTAAAATTCTCTGGACAGAGACACATTGCAGATGGAACCTGGCATCGCCTGCTTGTTGCCATGGCCAACCCAGAGCGTGATGCATCACAGTGGTTGGTTTTGGTGGATGGCATCATTGATGGTAGCAGTGCCCCAGTGCTTGCTGGTAGTTTAAGTTTTCTTAAAGACTTGTCAAGTGAAGTTGCACTGGCAGAGACGTACACAGGATGTCTAGGTGCTGTCAGAGTAGGTGAGGTGTATCTTCCATTTGTAGACAATGCCAAATCACCCCAAACATCTCGGTTTTGGCGGAGACAAGATGAGCGTGTGCACATAGGGTGCTCCGGGGCTCCAGTGTGCCACTCTCATCCTTGCAGGCGTGGTGGTACATGTGTGGATCTCTTCAATTCTTTTGGCTGCCAGTGCTCACCCGGCTGGGAAGGGATCACCTGCGAGAAAGAAACAGACGAGTGTGTCTCAGGACCCTGTCTCCATGGCAAATGCAAGGACAAGTTTAATGGGTTTGACTGCTTGTGTCACCCAGGATATGCTGGACCTACATGTTCGGAAAACATAGACGACTGCAAAGGATCGGAGTGTAAGAACGGGGGAACCTGTGTGGATGGAGTTAATGACTACACCTGTATCTGTCCCCCTAAGTACAGTGGAACACGTTGTCAGTGAGTTCCTACAGATCACACATTGATGCCTAGACTTGACTCAGCCATAACTTAGACTCCATTTACAATACATACGCCATTCCACAGGGTTATAATGTGGCCTTCATATTACAACCAATTGCAAAACTGCTTGCAATTGTAAATACTAATGAACGCCAGTGGAAAAAAAATTAAATAGTTCACTATCCATTTTTCTATTTTATACAGTTATTTCTTGTTACCCAAGTTTGAATGAACCAGTGAGGCTGCATCCTTATCTGTTTGGGAGTTTGAGCATTTGTTTGTTTGTGTTCTTGTGCATCAGGTATAACTACCCTCCTCTTAAATGTCAACTGGATTTTGAATGTGAAAATGATGGCATTTGTCATGACACTGAGTGGGGGGCAAACTGCTCCTGCCTTCCAGGATTCACAGGAGACAGGTGGAATTAACACTTGCGTTCTTGTCCAATAGAAATAAATTGAATATACAAATACTGATATAGATGACTAAGTCTTCAAGTTTTTTCCCCCCACAGATGTGAGAGAGAAATGGATGAGTGTGCATCTAGCCCATGTCTAAACGGTGGATCGTGTCTGGATCGGCTGAACCGGTTTCAATGTTTGTGTCCAGCAGGATTCAGTGGGCAGTTCTGTGAAACAAATGTAAGTAAACACAGAGTATAATACAATTTAGGAGCTAAAATAAGAATGCAAACTAGTTGAGTAGTGTTGATTGTTACTTTTTATACCTGCCAACAACATCAATTTGAATCTCTCTCTGCAGAAGCAGGCTCAGCAAGATCATATACCATGGCTGGCGATTGCGGTTCCATTGGTATGTGGCTGTATCCTCTTGGTGGCTATTGGTCTCATTTTCATGTTGATGACAGCACGCAGGAAGCGGCAATCAGAAGGAACTTATTCCCCAAGCCATCAGGAAGTTGCAGGTGCTCGCCTGGAGATGGATAGCATGCTGAAAGTACCACCTGAAGAGCGTCTAATTTGAGACATGTGGACAAGGTGACAAAAACAGATATAGACAAGGGGGCTCTAATACTATCGGAGTGACTAAACAACCTTTTCAAGACCATGTAGTGTTATGGAGCAACAATAATAAGCAAGTGCTACATCAAACAAGCAACCTATAGATCAACTGTAATACAAATAAAGAGGAAAAATTTAAATGAGAAGTCATTAAATATGGTTGATCTTTCACCATAGATTTTGTCGAGACCAACAACTCTGGAATTTAACCAGCAACTCTCTCAAGTCTAGTTGAACTTGAACGTTGTGATTCTTTACCTCACACGGCATTATATGCCTGAACGACTTTGACAAAGTGTCATACAGTAAAGAGGCAAACATATGAGTTTACATTCTCCCCACACTTCCACAGCATTTAAAATCTTTAACAAATCCCTCTCAAAGATAAACGCTGAAAGTAGTGCTAATGATGGAGAAAGCACCATTTTGAAAGTATTTTTTTCCACAGCATTTGAATGTACAAGGTATGATATCTGTAGCAAGACTGTTGTGTTAACTAGCTACTATTTCTGCTGTAGGCAACACTGGATATGATAATTGACACTAAGGAATGTGTCTTCATATTCATGCCAATGTGAATAATTAGCTATACATTAGCATTTACAGGGGAGGGGAACAACAAACTAGTTACCCTTTTAGGCCCTGTTTACACCTGGTATTAAGATGTGTTTTGGTCGATCGGATCACAAGTAGACGAGGGAGACACATTCCTGTTTACACCTGGTGTTTTAATCCATCTCTTTTGTCCACTTTCGACCACTTCTGTCCTGATCTTTTTTTGGGGGGGGGGGGGGGGGGGGGTCTGTTGGTGGGTAAAAATATGGGCTTTTTTCAAATCTAATGGACGAAATAAGCTTGCGCAATTAACAAATGAACGCAAAAGGGGACGGCAGAAAAACTATGGAGAGCATCAGCTTTCTTTTTTGCTCTGATAGCCGCAAGACCACACCGAACGCTGTGAATGTGTGTTGGAAATCAGGAGAGAACAATGAGTTTGGTACGTTTTTATTCTTCAAACCAAACTGAAGTCTTCTTCAGCTGGCAAAGTTTAAATCCTTTTGCGGTTGTTCGAACACATTCGATAACATGAGCGTTTACAGTACGAAAAGTAATCCGCAAGATTACAAGACCTCTGGAAGTGTTCGAAAGTAAACAAGCGCAAAATGTTTTAGACCCCGTTTACACCTGTATATTTAGCATCGTCCACTTGTGATCGGATTGACGAAAACGCTAAATACAAGGGCCTTAACGTAATAAAAAATTATATATTTTTTGCTTTGGGGCATAACTTTTTAAGCATTGTTGCGTTCACATTGTGTCAGAATTACCCTACGCATTTATGATTACTAAAAACTATTCACTTTGTCTTTGTTGAGCACATTTCTGTAATATAAACAACCAAAAAGACTACAATTAATGCGAGTTAGTTGGCAATATCCCTAGGTTTATATTTGATATGACATTTTATTTTAGCCAATAACCTGCACTTTCACTATTCAATATTTGAGACAGCAAAGAGAAATAAATTAATGTATTGATTATTTTTTTTTTGCTATCATTGACAAAGCTGCATATGGTGCTATTAATCTGTCATGGATGGAGTCACAAGACAAATAACTTTAAGTAGAATCTGAGCATTGTAATCTTGTAATTATGGTCATTCCAACAAAACTGTGAATGCAGCATAATCTGATTGAGACCGTTATTGGAAAAACTGTGAACATTTTACTGTTTGACAATCACCGCACTTCACATTTTTTTTATGGGGGGGGTGCGATTATACACATACCAGTGTGAGACTACTAAAGATACAAACACCAAACTCAATGTTTATACACACTTACCTCTGGAATACACATGCAAACATGAACGCCATGAGTGGTAAAATAAAATTCTGCCTGTGTATATGAAGATAAAAACAGAGAGATGAGATGAACATAAGAACAAATCCTTGCTGATGCCTAAATGCTGTAAAAACTGAGTGAATGCAAGTTGCATTAATTTTACAAGTTGTATGTATATGTTGTAAATTGTGGCTATAATTTGTGTTTTCTGGTCTGTTGTGTATCTGGCTTCCTTCAAATGTATGCTTAGGAATTACTAAAACTAAAAAGTACAGTGTGAACTGCAACATCAACATAGGAATATATTTTTGAATGTGTAAATGTGCAAAAACTGTTTAATAAAGGTGTTTGTGTTTAAATGTGTAAATGGAGTAAAGGTCGGATCCATGATTATTTGTGCTTGACTTTTTAAAATGTCATCACTATTGCTTGTAATTAGCAGCACTTAATTAACATGTTAAACACCCCTAAAATAATAATACATAACAATATGTGCAATAAGAATGAGAATGGTTAAAAATAAATAAATGGGAGCAAAACAAATGTCAAGCTCACGACTTTCACAGGAATACTGTGCTTTTTAATTATGGCAAACACCAAAAATAACATCCAAATAAAAATTAAAAAAAGTGCAAAATGATAAACAGGATATGAGTTCACATTAGGATACATTCCAAGAGAAAATTGTATTTTACACATCAGAAATGCATTTTGATAATTCCATCTTGCTGAGAGCCGCCATATCCAAACATCAAAGGATCCTGTCAAAATACTATAGGTCGTATAATGGTTGTTAAATCCATGCTAAGTCATACTTTCAAAACCAGTTTTGTATTTGACATTTTTTTCGCTCTCAGAATACATGGTCACATTCAGGGACGTGCCTCTTTGTCTGTTGTACAGTGATGTGCAACACTTTACCCAGTACAACATTTAACACTTAACACACTTTAATGACTTGCCAGTTAAATATTGCCTTTTAAACCACTGTGTATATCACAGATTCAGCTCATCTGACAGTTGAAGAAAAAATAACAAAAATACTGTATCTGCTTCAGCCAAAATTGTAAAGGTACTGTTTTTTTTTTTTAGATATTTCAACTTTAAGTCTATTTTTGCCATTTTAAATTAGCACTTGATATGCGAACACACATTTTGATGTAAATAATGTAAAGTTTTGCATTTATCAAACATTACAGTCAGTGTATTCTTTAAGGGTGACTCGTAAAAAGTTCCAATTGTGTTTTAGCATCCATTTCTGCTAAACATTTTCTTTAAAACTTTCCGTATGAATGATTTACTAAGGACAGTGTTTGCAGTACCAATCATATATCAACCTAACAGCCCAAGTGAACATGTGGAAATCATCTTATAACAAAGTCAATATTTGAACCAAAATGTCTGAACAACCCATGCTGTAAGACTAGGTATACACAACAAACCTCAGCAAAACAGCTCTGAACTTCCACACACACACACACACACACACACACACACACACACTTGCAAGGACCAACTTAAACTCACTCTTTAAGGCCCAAATGAAAAGGTGGTCCAAACGGATCAACTAACAGAAAATGTGATTTTTTTTAACAGCTCTACAGGGTGGATACAGATGTTCAAGAACACTTTAATAACACAAATAACATTATTTCATATATTTAAATACAACAATAAAACCAGAGAAGAAGAGACACCAATTCACTCCCTGATGTTCCCTGACATGGACAAAATAACAGGTTTCTTTTGGATTTGAGCATTTGGTTGTACACAATTCTTTTCCATGTCAAGATCTGCACAAACAGTGTTCTCCTACTTGCAAGTCTCAGACAAAAATATAGCAAAAAATGGCATGAAACAATGCTCCTCCAAAACAGATTGTGTATCGTGCTAAACTAAACCCAATAAACAGGCACAGTCTATGACAAGAAAAACAGCTTTTAGAGTTAGGATTCATTTTAACACACTTTATAGCAGTATGTATGTTTAAAAAGCGCAAAACAGATCCATTCGAATAAATACCCATAATGCAGAGTGCATGGCAGTAGCAGATTAGATGGAACGGGTAGTGCTAAAAAGAAAGGTCTGATTGGTCGCTTTATGAAAGCTATAAGTCTATTATATGATGCTCAGAATAAAAGAAGATTTCAAACTTCGACATCAAATCAAAGCAAGTGGACAATTAGCATCTAAACTAAACTATTTTGAAACTGAACAGAACCCAGTTCCAGGAGACCCATTTTAACACTTTTGGACTGACACGCAGGCAAGCGGAAGAGGTAAAGCCTGTACCAGTAAGGGGTTTCCCACATATTTAATCTAATAAAATGAAAAAACGCACTCTTGATCAGTTTACCTTATTTAATGACACTTTTTGGGTCAAGAGCTAATGCATCAAATGCATCCTGCATTTTTGACCTCTAAAATAACTGACCTCTAGGGGCAGTGTTGTGTTCTGCAGGGCTGTTAATTCTGACCCGTTCTGAGCTCTATGCAGCGAGTAGTATATAGCTTGTACTAGGGCACAACATGTAGTGCAGTATGCACTGTAGTATAACGTATGTAATGTAGTGCAAATATGAAGTACACAGCAGGTACCGCAGCCACAACATGTAGTATGCAATGTGTATTTTAGGGTGCAGAATGTCATATGCTCTTGTGTCATGTAGTAGGTAGAGTGGAATGTGTAGTATACAATTTACTAGGGATACACAATATTTGTATTCAAGTGTGTTAGAAATGTCAATTTAACAATTGTTTGTATACGTATGAACAAGAATGTGGATGTTAGGGTATGATGATTTAAATCAATATATGTGTATGGTTAAAAATTAAGCTTTTTATTAAAACAGCACTGACTGTTAACAGGATGCAGTTTACTGCCATAAAAGCAATGTCAGTATAATCGCTAATGTTAGGATGTGGGTCATTATTGTATGGTAATGGTATCTTTAATATTGTAGTCTGATCCCTATGGGAACTACACTGCTAGCTACAGAAAATACAGTGTTATTCTGCTAATATGTTTTTCAGTGTTAAAATTGGTGCTATTGGAGCAACACGGTTTATCCAGTTGTTATGGGAAATACAGCATTAGCATCAGTGTGCATAAGGCTAAGTGAGTGAGCTAGGCGCGAAAAAAGCACAACACACTCTGGAGGAAAATGTCAACAGTGCTTTCAGGCCACTAGGAGGCGCAGTCTTAAATACCCACTGGCTCTAAATTTGCAGTCCTTCACTGGTTGGTAGCAGCAGTAGAGGAAATATGTGGGCAGAGCTAGTCGAAAGTTTCCCACCTTCTCCGTAAGTCCTCCACCTTTTTTGGGGGGGGCGTGGCCATTACTGTTGGTGTGGTTGCCATGGTAAGAAGGTCACTAAACGGGTCTGTGGAGACTTGCGCAGGCTGGGCAAGAGTAGCCGGAGCAGGCGAGTCTAAGAGGCTTGAGAGAGAGCCACTACTGCTGGAGGATGGAGGAACGCGCCCAGTTGACCACGCCCCTCCTGTTGGGGTCACAACCACAGCAGACGCCTGACCATATACTGAGAACGGGCGAGCAGAGGTGGGGAAGTAGTTGGCACCTGGGGAAGGCATGTAGGCTGGGGTGAAAGGGTTACCTGGGGCAACAGGACTATAGTGCCTTTGTGGCGGGTACTGGGACTGTTGGGTGAAGGGGTTCAGTGACACTGGAGGGGGGAACGCGGGCAGGTTTGGGGGGTTGGGTCGAGGAGGTATAGGGGGTTTAGAGAGGGATGGGGCAGCCTCGTTCTTCATTGTTCCGCATAGAGGGTCCAACAAGCTGAGCAAATCCAGTCCCTGTTCCTCGTTTGGCTTCAACAAGTCTGCCTGAGTTTGGGCTTGGGAGTGGGGAGACATGTTCAGCGCTTGCCGAAACTCCTGCCCTCCAGTGGACCCCCCTCCCTCCTTCTCGCAGACCTGCTTGACCCCGCGCAGCAGGGTCACAGCTGGTGCCAGCACTGCACCCGGTTCGGGTGTTTTCCGACCTTGGGGACGAGGGATTGTGATACAAGCCCCCTCGGTCTTCTCTCCACTGGGATTTGAACTGTCTCTGCTGGGTGGGCGTGCCTCAGGGGGTTCCAAGGGTGGCACGGAGAGAGGTCTCTCCCAGGATAGTGACTCTCGGCCAAGCAACGTAGATGGGTCCTCCAGTTGGCTCCAGAGCTTGTTGTACGGATTGGTGGTTTTAAGACCTGGGAGAGTGCGTGTGCGCTCGCCAGAACTAAGATCCATCCGCTGGAGAAAAAACAATTAGAACAAGTTTTTAGATAGATAGAGACCATGCACACAGATAAATATGGTTGCTTTGGAGTGTTTCACGGTTTAGAGTGTTTACAGGAGTGAAAACTGCAATCCAATCCTAAAACAATCAAGTAGTGACCAGCAAATGTTTGTTAAATGCTTCTCGTTTACCGCCGTGAGATGACAATGCATTGCTATGGTTCTCATCATCAATTATTGTGATTTGGGGAGTGTCTTCTGTATTCTGTGCAAGAGGAACAATAATTTAGGACAGTGTTTATCAAACCTGATCCTGGAGACACAACAACAGTACACATTTTGGATGTCTCCCTTATCTGACACATCCATTTCAGGTCTTGAAGCCTACTAACAAGCTGATGAGTTGAATCAGGTGTGTTTAAATACAAAAAGTTGTATTGCTTCCAGGAACAAGGTTGGGAAACAGTGATTTAGGTGATTCTCTCATGCATTAAATTGTGGCTGTCACTCCCAAAACTTTTCAGTGCTTACATAGGCTAACCTGGTAGTTGAAGTTGGCATGTTGTGGGTCTGCCCGAAGCTCCTCCAAACTCCGTGCAGAACTGATTGTAGTGTGTGTGCTGAGAGATGGTTTTGTGTTATTTGTAGTTTCTGTACATTCTGGTTCCCCCTGCTGACTACGGAAGGCATCCTGCAACAGGCTCAGGTCAGAGAACTTGTGTAGCACAGGGCTGGACGGAGCAGTGTTACCTTGGAAGCGCTCCCCAATCTCCTCACCTTCTTCCACAAGCTCCGCCTCTTTTAGAGACCTGTATGGCTGGGGCCTAAGTCACATACGCAAACAAAAACATATGTGCACAACATCCACGCCACAGAACACAAACAAGCACACGCAACACACAACACATGCACAAACAAGTACAGACACACATTGTAATTTTCATGTTAGATGAAAAGCTGTTGAAATGGGCAGACGGTCAACATACAGTAATAATCAAAATCACTTTACGTAAATAAGCTGTTGCATTCCACAGGCATAATTTTTTTTAAATCTAGCCATGCAATAACACTGATTTAAGCCAGCATTAAAAGACATTTAGCAGGCCGCAGAGTTACTAAATATCATGGTGAGCAGTGGCCCCAAAAACTATTTGGACAATTAAAACACACTTAAAGGTATAGTGGTCATTGCATTAGATAACAACAGGCTCTCACAATAGGCTAACATGCTCTCAGGGCCTGATTGAAGACCAAATACTCTGCCCTATTTTGGATTACTTGCAGACCTTTAATAACATATGCATTAAGGCTGGCTAGAAGAGCACTTCAATAGTCTAAACAAGTCAAAAGATAACAAGAGTTTGGACAAGGAGCTATGTGGCATGCTCAGATCCGAAAGGTTTGATCTTTCTGTTGCTGTATGGAGAAATCTGCATGACTGAGAGGTCGTCATAATATGGTCTGCAAAACAGAGCTGGTCTCCAAACACAAAGTTTGACTATCAAAAATATTTCAAAAACTTTATCATTGGAGACCAAACACACCACCTTATCCTGGGTAGAACACTGGAGAAAAGGATGGGGCCAAGCACCAAACCCTGAGGTACCCCTGTGTGTAGTTGATACAATTCATACTTACAAATTGCTTCTACATGTACCATTAAATTTGACAACTTGAATGTGTTTTGAACAGTATCAGTATATCTAATGCTTCAACAACATGGTTTGATATTTTCTAATCTAATGCAATGACATCCAAACATATTTTAGTGTGTCCAAATACTTTTTGGGGGCACAGTAGGTAAAAAGGCCATCAAATATTCACATTAAGACTTATAGACATTAGAGAAATCAAGAATGAAAACCACTTGAACAGAGACCATTCAAAAGGAGCAGAAAGCACGAAGTGTTCAGGAATAGCAGCAATGGAGTCGTCATCCTGAGACAGCTCGTCACCCGAAGAGTCCTCACACAGAAACACTGTATAGTGACGAGTTGGACGCACATAACTACAGCGTCAACACGCACGCATACAGAGATGCACAGCAGCAACAACAAAAAAGAAAGCATGAACACAAATTGGCAGAGACAGAAAGCCAAGTATCAGGTGTAACCACACACAAATACACAGATCACAAACAACCATCCCAGTGTGAAAGAGAACACAAGAGTGAGAGAGAGAAGGAAAGAGCAAGTGAGACATGCAATCACACAATCAAGACCACAACATTTTTGCTGTGCTAATTTGTATTTGAGGGATAATGTACAGCCTGCCAGCCACCAGTGTTATCGCTAACTAAAAATATTAAAAAACATATTTGTCAATTGAAATAAAATGTAAATTTTAAGTAAAAAACTTTGAATTGAACATGTTAAAATAAAACCAAAACATAAAAATATATATATATATTTTTTTTTTTAAATAACGAAAGTGACAAAAGTACATCAAATTAGTAAACATTAAAATTAAAAGGAAAACTGAAAATGTAAAAGTAAAAGTACAAGCTAAATCAAAAAATGTAAACAAAATTATAATAGTATATAAATTATACTAAAATAACACTTCTACCCACTATTGCAAAATGAAAGGAAATCAGGACCCAGATGCAAAGCAGAGGCATCTTGTATTAAACCAAATAAGTTTATTTTAGCATAATGATCAGCTGGCTGTACATTATCCCACTTATTACATGGATACTAGTCAAATAAAAAAAGAGGGGATTTTTTTTCCCCTTATTTTGAATTAAAGACTGGCTTAAAGCTTCTGCTAAATAGTTCATTACAAATAAAAACAATTGGCCAAACAACAACATAATGTTACAATATTACATTTATATATTATTATCAATCTGCAACTCAAGTTACTTTTTCCTAAGCATTGCTACAATATAGCATGTCTTCTATTTTAAGTTCTCTTTCATCCAGCTCTTTGTGTTTCCTACCAGTTCATTGTTCTTCTGAACAGACAAATATACAGTTTAGAGATCATTAAACAAAAAAAATCTGACCACTCAATGCCATGGTTGTGGAGCAAAATATTCCATATAGCCGTGCAATAAAAACCAACAGAAGCAAAAAGACCATTGTCTATTTGTTTATGTTTTGCAAAAGTATATGTGAGAAGGGTTAAGCATTTAAGTCTTACTGTTCAGGGCTTCCCTCTACCCCAATGTTACTGCGTGGTCTCTTTGCCACCAGAGGACGAGGAGGTCGAGCCTGCAAACACACGCAAATACACGTTTTAAACAGCATTCTAATGTCTAAAAAAGTTCAGGACTTGTTAAATCACTGTTAGGTCAGAGGTTAACTGCTCCCGTCAGGTCAGAGGTCAAAATCCTGTCAAATGTAAACAAAATTGCGGTATCCAAGACCTAAAGAGTGGAAGCCTGAGTAAAGCGCCTTTTAAACCATCCCAAATTGGTAGAGGTTTCCACATTCATTCGGCTCACAGTTTCTTCTATACTGATAGCAAAAGTAAAACTGATTCTGAGACAAAAATGAGCTGAAAAGCTTTTTAAATACACTTTTTCTAGCTCTCAAGATCCAGAATCAGGGCTCGACGGTGTGAGCATTTCACTTGCATTTGTGACTAAAAGATGTGTGCGAACTGTAAAATGTATTTAGAAGTATACGTGCGAATAAACAGTAGATCCCCATGGGTTGTGTCAAATTTAAAGTAAAAAAAACAATTCTTATATATTTTAAAAGTCCTAATTGTCATTTTAGGAGGTCTTAAATTTGAGGATGGAAAACATGAATAGCAATATGGCTTAATGTGATTATTGGCGATTATTTATTTGTGAGCGCTGCACGTTCAAAGTCATAACGTGGCCCTGTTGCGCATTCTAGAGGCTCGTGGTTTCAGAGCAGTTTGCACTCAATGTATTTATTTCAAACGATTGCTTATGAATTATGAGAATGTTTACTTTATGGTGTTTGTATTGTAATGTTTTAGATGGTTGTAAGAGTGCATATTTTAGCTGCCTCATGTTTGATTGAGCAGCTGGAAGCAGTAAAGACATTTCAAAATAAGAGTCCCGGTGTATTTTGATTAAAAGTCCTTAAAAAAAATTCTGGTTATTATTGGCATTTCATTACAAAATAAACTTTATCTTTACATTAATTAAATGCTTAGAATATACATAATTATTAAAGTCCCCATGAAATCAAAGTTTTTGGGCTTTTAGTATGAATATGTTAGCCTTAAGGTTGTCTATCTGTGCTCCAAAACAATGACAAAATTCACATTTGGGATATAAGCTTTCAAAACCTACAGCCTCTCACTTCCGCCAATATGGATCAATGATTTTGATGACATCACTCTGCACTTCAGCTTCTCATCAGATTTTCTGTCCAATCAAATGCTCTCTAGAATCTAAAGCGTCCCGCCCCCTACATTATAAATAGACGTTGAAGCTGTGGCTTAAATCAATCACTCGTTCACAGATTTACTATTTTTTATATAGAGAATGGCACAGTGCACTATATAGGAGATAGTGAACGATTCAGACAGTGTATACATGCATTTCATTGGGGCGAATGAAGTCTGGTTTCACGTTAGTGTCTCGCAAACCACCGTCGCACGCACACAGTCTCCTCCGGTCCGGAGACACGGTAGCACAGAGCGGATCACATGCTCTAGTCGCCGCAGACCAGAAAATCTATCGGACCCATATGAATTCTACACAGAATGCTATATTTTAATTGAGGAGATTAGGAGGAGAAATGGTTAGACACACACGGCATTAGAAACAGCACTGACGAGTAGTAGAGATAACTTTTGTGCCATACACCAACATAAATTACACACTTTTCAAACTACACATCCTCAGCATGATTGTTCAGTTTTTCTTTAGTAAAAGTTTCATATTAAATCTTAAAGTGGAATCTACTGTGGCTTTCATAAGCTGTCAAATTCGGCTTTGCTGAGCTCAACGGCTCAGGCTGAGCTATGATATAAACAAAACACTATTGGCCATTTTTAAAAAGGGGAGGAGCTGCTCTATGTCCCGCCCTGTCTTTCTGCTTCAATGGAAATTACATCAACACATTGAATAACGCTGAGCGTTTCAAGGCACTTCAGTGACCCTTTAAATAAATACAGTTTAAAGCAGAAAAGAAAAGAAAAAAGTAAGTGTCAAACCCTGAGAAGAGATTGAAACCAGAGAAAAAAAGTTTGTGCGGTGGGAAAGTAAGTGCAAACACACATGATAAACTCACTCATGTGTGTGAGCGAGCATTAATCTGTGGAATAGGAACTGAAGTTAGATCACACAGACATGTGAATACACACGCATGCACACAAACAGTGTCCAGCAGAACCCAAATATAACAAACTCCAGTGCAGACGCCAGGTCAGAGGGGAATATTTGAGCTCAGGGTGACAGGTCAGAGGTCAGCGGCATGTACTCACTGGTTGTGTGCTGCGCTGCAGTTTGGAGGGATGGGGGGGAGGGGGGCGTTGTGGCCGCGGGGGCCGTGCCTGATCAGTCTGCTCCAAACATACAAACATGCACACTTTTATCTATGAAAATATGGTTTATCTTACACACTTTCTAAAAATGAACAATTCAACACAGACTAAATGGACTGAATCCTAATTACTATGTCCATGTTAACTGAAATAACTTAAATAATTCCCCACACCCACCTGTCCAAAATGAACTGTGATTGGACGTCTCTGGTCCCAGGTGAGGGAGTCTTTGCTGTGTGTGGAGGGTAAGTTGGTGGAGCCAGGCTCTTCTGAGTAGCCATTCTCTGCAAGCTCCTGGAAGTGAACGAGTTTGAATGACAATGCATGCACATTTGTTTATGCAAAAACAATGAATAATTGTGTTTTTGTGTGTGAGGGTGAATGTTTGAACACCTTTTGTTTGAGTCTACTCTTGACTTCTTTGATGCCCATCTTGGCATGGTCTTTGGCCTGTAGAGGAAACATCAGAAGATCTCTTACACACAGAAAGCACAGAGAAATCTCTCATAATTAAAAGAAAGAAAAATTATGAAATTATTTATATCTTATATAAAAGAGTATAATAAAAATATAGAGAAAATCATAGAGAAACCCCTCTCATGGAGAAAACGATAATCCCCCCACACAGAGACAGCTGAGAAAGAAGTAGCAAATATTTACACATGGATACATACAAATTTGTAAACTGTCTTCATTGCAGGATTTGCCTTTGTCTTCACCGTGTTTAAGATGGCCCCACTGCCCTTCTGTAAGCGAAAGATGAAAAAAGACATCATCAGATATGAGCAAATATTCACACTCACTCCAAAAGAAATATTAGAATAAGTACAGTTCAACCTCTTCAGCACACACACAAACAAAAAGCAAGAAATTTCACCTTCACTGTGAAAAGCCACTGATATGTCTTATCACTGCCTGTAACCGAAATTTTGAACAGACACAGAGACAAGCAAATATAAAAACAGTAACATAGAATTACATTAATTTATTAGCTGTACAGTGACCATACAGACAAAGTGGGAGTCTCTTACCAGCATACTCTCCAATGTTGATCTCCTCCTCAAACTGATCGCTGAACCCTTCACCAGAGTTCAATAGCTCCAGACGGCCGTCTATAAACTGCAAACACACACACACACACAAAATAAAGCAATGATCTCTATGTAGGCGTCTCGCACTGAGAGAAGAACAAATATGACACTTTATAAAAAACAAACAAACATTTTTTTTATCCATTTAAAACAAGTGAAGAAAGAACTCACAAATAGCTTGAACTGATTATGACTAATAACATGTTATGACTAATAATCAGTGTTGGAACACATTACAAGTAACGTGAGTTACATAATCAGGTTACTTTTACAAGTAACTAGTAAGGTACCGCATTGCTTTAAATTTAAAACAAAATATGAGTTACTTTTTCAATCAAGTAACACTAGTTACTTTGTTTTCCCATTTATGTACTGAGTGCTCTCCAGTCCCCATGTTGAGAGAAATAGTGAGTAAGTGCCAAGGCTTTGTATGTGCTGTGTGAGCAAGCATTTACTCAATTGCACAAAAACAGATTCAGCATTTCTCAAAATGAAGAAAAACAGTAAATGCAAACTTGGAATATTACGCAAACCTGCAATAATTAAATATGTTAAAGGTGCTATATGTATTTTTTAGCGGCCTCTATCGGTGATGTTTCGGATTCCAACCAATTTTTACAAGATCGCTCGTGCTCTTGCGCGTGCTCGAACACAAGAGCGAGCACTCATGGTACCGGCCACACTGAGACTTTCAACACACCGGAGAAAGCATCACACAACATGCTGGAAACTCATGTAAACTCCCACTGCAACGTTACAATAATAGGCTACTTTTATCAGCTTGACGTTGAACTAATGCTCCATGCTCGTACCATGATAACGTTACATTGACAGCATTTAGCCGACATGTGGTGTTATCTAGCATAAGGCATTTCACTAACTATTCGTGTATCTTTCACAATCAGCAATGTCAACATAGATGAATGTATAATATGATAACGAAAACGGTTAGTGAACTAGACTGAACAATTTCAGTGTAACAGTAAAATCGTAGGAAGTAACATTACTGTACTGTGTCTGGAAATGTGTATTATAAACAATATGATAGTAGTGGGATGATTGACAGTATATCTAGTACATAAAATAAAAGTTACATCCTAAAGCACCTACTTTTTGTTATCCTGGAACAGTCTTTTGTATTAATTTCATATCTCATGTATGTTGTAGTTTAACTTGCTATTTCATTACAGTTTACCATTAATTATTTCAGCATATCTGAAAACTTGTAATTTATCACAATAAAAATAGCGGAGGTCTCTCCGTAATTCAAACGCTCTGCCGATGTTGATCCGTGTTTTCGTCCTAAGTCGATCCGATTCACGTTTGGCCTGACAAGCTTCAGCAGATACATTACATACATACGTTTTGTTTTTTATATTTATGTGGAGTTTGTGTTGGAGTGTGTGTTGTGCTGGAGGCAGGTCGTTTTTTGGTGTTATCAGACTCCATGTCGTTAGCTGCAGTGCCGTCGCATAGACTGTATATAAAAAGGAGAGAGCCTCAGGAGCGCGCATGCACGTCACATCCGATGGCTTTCGCAGAAAATCCGACCCGGAGACTTCACATAGAAATAGGAATACTGGCCTTCAGAGGTAATAGCAAAACCCGACAAGTGGATCATTGTAAATTGTGATTACAACCCCTTCACACACAGACAATAAAAAAAGGATTCATTTTAGAAGAAAAGTTACATATAGCACCATTAAATTACACAAGTATACTTTATGTATTTAGTCTCACTTTATAAAAACAACAATGTCTTTGTTGCTGACCTTCGATGATCCAATTCAAACATACCAATAGGCAAACATGACTTTAGCTGAACATCACATTTGTGTTTAATTAGTTGTTTTTATTGCTAAAGTAAGAGTGTTGAACTTTCTTCTCCTGCATCCTATTCTTGTGCAATCCAGAATGGCAGCAAGGTTTGTTTGACCTACTGTACAGATGTGAATTTGCATTTCCTTCAGCCTGAGGCTTATTAATTTCACTTTTGGTGTGAAAGGGCCTTTACATTTACCATAAATAGCAATTTACTAAAATGCATTACTTTTTAATAGTAACTTTCCTCAACACTGCTAATAATCATGATGCATTAATCAAGTGCTTACAATATAACTCAGCTATACTTTGGGGACAAAATTCTCTGAAAGTTAGCTAAAGTTGACAAATGCTCTGTGTTTGATTCTAAAATTGCTATTTATACAGAACATGTAAAGCATGAGTATGAGAAGTATGACAGTGGTATTTCAGTATTATTTACATACAATTATAGCAATTTTTTGTATTTTGTTTTTATTTAAATTGTGGTGCAAGTATTCGCAATTTTGTATGAGCCTTTGCCATTTTTATTTGGTTTGGTTTTTTTATATTTCTAATATAGCTTTAATTCAATTTTATTTCAGTTTTAGTCATTTTAGAACTAAAAACCAAATCAACTGTTGTTTTATAATACAAAAGATAAACGTATAAGCTTATAGAATAAATTGAGCAATATTCATAATTAGCTTTATATGAAAACAATAAATGTCTATTGCATGCTCTCGTATAGGTAAACGCATGTAATACCTGTTTAAAGAACTGTAGTTGGATAGCGTTCTGGAGAAACTGTCTCATTGTGCTGGATCTGTGTGTGATGAACGTTTCCTCACTGAACGTGATTGGCTCCTCCTGAACATATGGACACATGGGAAGGAAAAACATGCCGCTTTATACCTGAGCAGCATTTATATTCAGAGAGCTACATGTACTGTCCACTAGAGGACAATGTCTCACAGCTAGCCTGAATATTCTTGCACATTCAACTGCACAAATACCTCATACCTCAAATGCTCAGAGCCAACATTTATAACCATTTCTGAACTTCACTCAGCACATCATAAGCACATCAATACTACTAATGATCTCTCTCACCGGTTCAATGTGTAGCGCGTTCCTGTAACTACCGAACAGAGCTGCCTGCGCCTTCAGAAACGCCCTGGCCACCCCGTCTCCTGTCGTTGAGGAAACTTTCCTTAGGCGGTTCTTTAACGAAGACACCTACAACACACACACACGTATATCACTTATATCATCATTATAAATATATTTCGTTAACACTTTACAATATGGTCTCATTTGTTGTTAAACGCAACTATGAAACAAACAATGAGCAATATATTTTTACAGCAGTTTTTTAAGTGCCCCTATTATGCAAGGCTTGAAATTGCGACCATTTTGGTCGAATATGCTCCCGCAATTTAGTCTGTGCGACCTCAAAAATATTTGGGAGCATTTGTGCGAGTGCACATAATTGTTGTGGTGCTACCTGTTTTTATTTCTCTAAAAAAAGTTTGCTAATTACTGCACAGTATGTGCCTGATGTGAGCTGATACAGTGACCTGTGTTACAATACATTCGGCTCCTGTTATGCTATTTTAAAGGTTCCTAATTTTGCTTTAGAGGTCTTTTACAATAGGTTTGCATGCAACCAAAAAAAACTATTCTCAATCATTTAAAAAAAATTATTGGTAAATGTTGTAGAAATTAACATTAACTAAGATTAATAAATGCTGTAGAAGTATTGGTCTTTGTTAGTTCATGTACCGGTAGTTAACTAATGTAACAAATGAAACATTATAGTAAAGTACCTATATGTATATATATCAGATCATCCCTTCCCGTCATATCAAATTACACACTTACAACTTTTGTGGAGATCTGAGCAGGTTGTGCTTATGCTTATTTACTTACCACATCATTAGGAAGGTTTTGCAGGTCATCAAACGGCGTTTCAAGAGTGTTTGTGTCTACATTGAGAAGTACCACATCATCTAAAGCCATACCTCGCACCTTCTGTTACGACAACAAACACAGATACACACAAAACTTTCTAAATACAGCCTAGAATTTAGCTATGCCTAAACCAATAACCACAACATGGAGAAATATGAATATGCAGTTATGGTAAAATAAGGTCAAATGAGGTCAAATATACCTCCATGAGACTGGAGTGCACGCCGATGAGGTATGGCATTGGAGCGCTAACAAAGAAAAAAACACCACACATCAGTATACTTTATGCCTTTTAAAATGTATTAAATATATGATTATATACAAACATATTGAAAAAAAAAATTTTTTACATTATTACAAAATATTTCTATTTTAAATAAATGCTGTTCTTCTGAACTGTCTATTAATCCAAAAAAAATTAAAAAGGTATCAAGGTTTCCACAAAAATATTAAGAAGCACAACTCTTCTCAACATTAATAATAAAAGAAATGCTTCTTGAGCAGCAAATCGACATAGAGGGATCATGTGACACTAAAGACTGGAGTATTGATGCTAAAAATTCAGCTTTGCATCACAGGAATAAATTACGTATTAAATTGTAATCATATTTCACAATATTTCAGTTTTTACTGTGTTTTTGATCAAATAAATGCAGCCTTGGTGAGCATAAGTGACTTCCTATCTTACCGACTATCTTACCGTTAATGTATTGTATGTAATTGTTAAAATATTTTCGTCTTAAAATATATAAATATATTTAATAAAACCTTAAAATATATTAAAACCTTCTACATCTTGTGAGGAAAGTCTCATGGAGATAAAAGTTAATAACTGAGCCAAATAATGCCCTTATTGATATATAAAAATTGAGGTGAAGTACTAAGCAGCTTAATTTAAAAACAATAGAAATGGGAGGCCCTTCATAAGTATACATGAATAAATGTGAGTGTACTCACCAGCAGTAGTCTATTAAATGCTGTGGCAGGACTGGAATGTAAACATGCTGCCAGAACATGGGATATAACATGGCTGCTGCACCATGAACACATGCGGTTAACTGAGAGAGAAAGAGAGAGGGGGGGGTTTATTAATGCCCCTAAAATGCATAAAGAAGCGACCAATGCTAGAGAGAGATGGTGGTAGAGATGTTGCTCACAGTACTCAGCTTGCTGCAGCTAATAAGGATTCGTCTTTCGTACAGCATGCTAGCGTACAGATGCAGCATGTTATTCACATCCACTGCTACGAAATACTCGGTCAGATTTCTCTGCAAATAAAGAAAAAGACAAATCTGACCAGTTAAAACATTTTGCATGAGTTTCAATGTGTTATATGGCTTAATGACAACTAGTTAGAAGACGTCAGATAATTTTATTTTCAGACAAACTTTATCATTTTAAACGTGTATTCTCAGACATCCTTTAATATTTGTAAAAAGTCTGTTCCAAATTGTAATTAGTCACCATTGTGACTAAATGGTAAAAATGGTAAATGGACTGCATTTATACAGCGCTTTCACAGACACAATGGCCACCAAAGCGCTTTACAATTTGCCTCACATTCACCCATTCACTCACTCATTCATACACCGACGGGCGACGGCAGCCATGCAAGGCGCCATCCAGCTCGTCGGGAGCAGCTGGGGTTAGGTGTCTTGCTCATGGACACCTCGACACTTGGTCAGGTGGAACCGAGGATTGAACCACCAACCTTCCGGTTTGTAGACAACCAACATGAACCACTGAGCCACTGCCGCCCCTAATAGGGTTATTTAGGGACTAATAGGGTTAAGATAACTTGGTCAAGGTAAAGACAGACTTACATTTTCAGGTATACTGGGTAATTCCCTAGGATCAGGCACTGTGAAAAACAAATGCTAGAGAGGGAAAGAGAAAAGTAAAATCGAATTAGAAATGCAATTAGATTTATACAAGAGATGAATGTAATATGAACATCTTGTCGGATGAAAGCATGTGTATTTCTGTATATTAGAGGTCTTCACGGGGCCACTTGGATCTGAAAACCTGAGGTTTCGGGTCCAAAACTTTGACGAGTGCCTTGGACACGGATCGGGTCTGATATTAGTAGCTTCAGGTCTCGGGTAATTTAAGATAAATGTGCTTTTACCAAATGGACCTGAGAATACCCGAATTATTTTATTAAAATATGCCAGCTTTCCACTATTCGTTTCAGGTTTTCAAGTATTTTTATTTTAAACAAATAGATATTAAATAATTATATGACAATATTATCTTTCTTCCTTCTCTGTCAATAAACACTTCTATGGGTAAATTTCCAAACACTCTAATTATATCAGCTTTTGGCTTTTTTTTTTTTTTTTTAAGTATTTATGCACTTCAAGTTTGGTAAGAAGTGATTTGGGCTGATTCAGATCGAGGGACCAGAGAAGACCTCTACTGTATATTACCACACTCAAATGCACAGGCACTCCAGGAACAGGGATGCTTAACACATGTAGAGACTCTAACAATTCTCTCCATTGACTGTCCTGTAACACAAATACACACAGATTTAAAAAAAAACTTTTTACACTTTTGCTACACTTCTGGGGTCAAACAGCTGAAAATATCCTCATAAATGATTTGCACTACCATTCAAAAGTTTGAGGTTGGTAAGATTTTTTTTAATGTAAAAATGTATGTCTCTTATGCTCACAAGGCTGCATTTATTTAATCAAAAATGCATTTAAAACAGTAATATTGTGAACTATTATTACAATTTAAAATATTTTCAAATATAATATTTAATAATAATTTAAATGTAATTTATTCCTGTGATTTAAACCTATAATTTAGGGTCAGGGTTACAGTTTTTCAAGGGAATTGTAATTAAGGCCTTAATGTAAAGTAGGAAATCAGTGAGAAATCCTCATTTACATGGCTAATTAAATGTGTAAATTTGTGCATAAAAGACCCAGTGACATATGATATATGACATATATTGTCATACGTGCACCACTGACCTGTCCTTTGGTTGAATAGTCTGCCAGGATATTCAACAGCTTGTAAAACACCTCAAACCAGGGCAGGTAGCTGAACAGAGACAGATAGACTACAATTAGATCAACTTGATCTGCAGGAGGTGGATGACCAAAATTGTTTCTTTTAAATGAAAATGTAAACTTGTACTCTCAAAACCAACAATTTGTACCTGAGGATGCAGTGACAGCTGTGAGCTCCCGATGAGAGGCGACAGAAACCAAAGCGCTGTTTACTCTCGATATCCGTTAGAACAAAGGTGAAGTTCTGCCCCACGTGGCCCACTGACATACTGAAAGACAAGACAGGGTCAAAGACAAAATTAGAGTCAAAACGTATAAAGAAGGATTTAGAGAATCTGGAATTAGTAAAAGACAGTGATGCTGGAGGCCCTTCAGAATACAGTGTAAAAATGAGGTTCCTCAATAACTAAACATATTAAAGCTTGCATGTAACATTACCTGTCCATATTGAAGGGGAAACAAAACTTTGGGATAGTCTGTAGCGTTTCCTGAAAACAGATTGAGAGAAAAAAATAACTCATACACTACCAGTCACAAGTTGAGTAATTAAAAACTCGTTTATGTTTTTATATATTTTTAAGTCTCTTATGGTCACCAATGCTGCTTTTATTTGATTAAAAATAAAGTAAAAACAATAATATTGTGAAATATTCTTACAATTTAAAATTACTGTTTTCTATTTGAATATATTTTAAAATGTACTTTATTCCTCTGGTGGTAAAGCTGTATTTTCAGAATCATTACTGTAGTCTTCAGTGTCACAGGATCCTTTTTTATATGCTGATTTTGCTGTGAATTATTATCAATGAGAATCGAAAGAACAACCTTTATTTGAAATGGAAATTTTTTGTAACATTGTAAATGTCTTTACTGTCATATTAATTTCTTTAAATATTACTTACTCAAAACTTTTGAATGGTAGTGCATCACAGTCTCCCAAAAAAATATTACTCCAGTTTTCAACATTGATAATTAGGAAATGTTTCTTGAGCATCAAATCAGCATATTAGAATGATTTCTGAAAGATCGTGTGACACTGAAGTAAATTCAGCTTTGCGTTACAGGAATAAATCACATTTTGAAATATAGTAAAATCAAAAACAGTTGTTTTAAATTGAAATAATATTTCGCAATATATTATTACATTCACACAAAAGGCCCAAATGTAAAGATGACACTGTGTGTGGGACTACCATAGTATCCAAACCCTTGTGTGTGAGCGGTCGCTCTGGTGCCCCTCCATATGGACTTGAGCTTGTGTGTGTGTGTGTGTGTGTGTGTGTGTGTGTGTGTGTGTGTGTGTGTGTGTGTGTGTGTGTGTGTGTTTTCCTGCCCTCATCTGTGTCAGGAGTTAGGGATTATCCCTGGAACAATAGCAAGGGAGGGGACACGGCCCAGATTACAGAGCTTCACCGCTGGTTTCTGAGACCCAGATCGTCCTCTGGGACCACCGGACCCAACAATCAGGGTGAGTAAAGCTGCATGTGCTGTGAAATTGCAAACAACTGGTACACACTTCAGTTCCAGTTATACGCACACACCAGCTTTAGTAGGTGATATCGTCATGACAATGCATCATTAACGTTTCAAAGCAGTTGCTGTGTCAGATATCGCTTCCCATTCCCTATTTAATACATTATAGATTCCTTGATTCCTCCAATCTTTATTTCACTATTTTTACAAGTCATCATCAGTTGATTTTTAAAAATTTTATAAACTATAATATTTCTTAAAGTAGGAAGTAGTGTATATATATACTACCGTTAAAAGACTGGGGCAGTAAGAATTTTTAAAAGAAAGTAATATTTATATATTTTTATTCGGCAAGGACGCACATTTATAAGATTACAAAATATATACATTTCAAATAAATGCTGTTCTTTCTATTCTTCAAAAATCGTGAAAAAAGAAAACCATCACTGTTTCCACTAAAATATTAAAGCTGCAGTCCGTAGCTTTTTTTGGGTTAAAAATTATCCAAAATACATATTTGAGGAAATACATAACCAGCCAGTGTTCAAAACTATCTGCTTGCCTTAGCTCGATTCAAAACGGTAAGCTTGTAATAATGTTTTTAACTCCAGTGGTACTGGTGGATTTCCGCGGGAGATTCGAGCATGTCTTTGCATCATTACGTCACATCTGTACACATAAAGAAGGAGTCTTGGCTAGTATAAGCTATATTGCGTGTGAGGATGCTGGAGGTGGAGATTTATAGCCTTTTCTCACAGCACTTGATATAATTAAACTTATCAATTTGATGGCGGATCCTAGCCTGGGAAAACCCAGACAACTTCTGGCAAATTTAGATTTGCTCTGAAAGTTAGGCTGGTAAAGAGCTCATTCAAGGCCATTTCCAATCCGTCGAAATCGAGGCACCAATCAGAACCCACCGGCCCAAAGTTGCAAGGGTGGTTTTGCGGCTCACAGGCACCAGGGGGGTGCGAGACGACCACCATTCAACACGAAATCAGTAATATAAACATTACAATGACTCCAAAGCTGTTCGGTTAAGGTAAAAAAGTTACTTAGTTCACCTTTAAGCGATTTGAACGTTTTCTTTTTGTTAAAAACCGAGCAAAGAACAACACTCGGCCGCTCTGCATACGTCATCTCCTTCATCGCTCTGATTGGGTTTAGGTCTATCCGCGACGTCCGTTGGGGACGCCCCTCTGGAAATGATTTGTCTCTGACGCTTTGCCAGACCATAACTCAGTTACAACTGAGAATGGTCTGGTGTTAACCAGGCTAGGCGGATCCAGAAAGGTTCAAACGACAATCACCAGTGACAACTAGAGGTTCACCCGCTGTAAAATGCAAAAGACTTCGTTCGGACTTCGGAGTGGCTACAGAAAAAAGACTGCAACCGGCCCATGCGAAAACAAGGATAATATCGGATGGACATTACATGTAGTCACGCAATGCTGACGTTGTTAACATTAACAATTTGAGAACAAAGTATAATTTGCACGGTTTTGCGTGATATAACTTATAAGCGATTGTTAGATTTAATCAGCGCGATTTACTACAATGTCAGAACCAGAACAAAAGTGGATGTTACTTACTTGTTCAGATGACATTTTCCGGTGAAAATTATTATGTTGGTCATACTTCCAAAAAGAATAATCTGTGATTCTGAACGCCAGTATCCACACCGGCGCGGTGACTGACAGCCACACACACACTCTCCTCAAACATTGTGTTCATCCGCGCTGTGCGGTGTGGAAGTACAACTCACGTAAAGTTGATAATTCCGCGAATGACTGCAATTGCAGATTTCGAACAGAGATGGCGACAAAGAGGAAAAACGCCGGACTGCAGCTTTAAGCTGAACTCAACTAAACAGTTTTCAGCATCATGAAGAAGAAGAAGAAGAAGAAGAAGAAGAAGAAGAAGAAGAAGAAGAAGAAGAAGAAGAAGAAGAAGAAGAAGAAGAAGAAGAAGAAGAAGAAGAAGAAGAAGAAGAAGAAGAAGAAGAAGAAGAAGAAGAAGAAGAAGAAGAAGAAGAAGAAGAAGAAGAAGAAGAAGAAGAAGAAGAAGAAGAAGAAGAAGAAGAAGAAGAAGAAGAAGAAGAAGAAGAAGAAGAAGAAGAAATGTTTCTTGAGCAGTAAATCAGCATGTTAGAATGATTTCTGAAGGATCATGTGACACTAAAGACTGGAGTAATGATGCTGAAAATTCAGCTTTGTATCACAGGAATAAATTACATTAAAAATATATATTAACATAGAAAACAGTTATTCAAAATTGTAATAATATTTCACAATATTACTGTTTTTACTGTATTTTTGATTAAATAAATGCAGCCTGGGTGAACAGAAGAGATTTCTTTTAAAAACACATTAAGAAATCTTTCTGACCCCAAACATTTGATTCGGTTATGTACAATTATAAATTAATTAATACAATTATTTATAATTAGAAAATAACTATTCTAATTATGAACAAATAATTTTTTGCTATTAATTTGTTGGTAACGCTATTGTTAAGATTTAATTCAAATGACCAAATAAAAGTTATCACCTGAAGGTAACATGTTTGTCAACTATAGTGGATGTTATTGATGTCTTTATTATAGATTTATACAAAAGTGATCTTATCCAGGTACAAAAAACTGCTCATTACAGATAAAAGAGTTAAGATATTAAAAGACACGGAGCACTCTCAGGCACACAGTATTTACATCAGCATATATGTATTTGCTTGCTAAGTCCCCTTATATAGTGTGTCATTCACTATATGTGGAGTAAGCAGATTTTGGATCCAGCAAACGCATCTTTTCTTTCATTTCCTCTTTGTTAGCCTGAGTCTGAATCCTAAGCAAGTTTGGTAAAACTGCATAAAGACGGTGTTTGGTACCATGGACCCTCTCAGAGAATTACACCCAATCTCTAGTGGTTTAAACTCCATCTGCCAGAACAGGTGCTCATTGCATTATCACTGAGGTGAACAGCAATTATGAGATCCCCACCCCAACATCCCCAGAGAGAGAGAGAGCAAATAATGAAGCGCAAACCTGGTCAGCGTATGTGTCGGGGAAACTCCTTCGCACCTCTGGTCCTGAGAAGAACACACAAATCATATTATTAACAATATATAAACAAATGCACAGATAAAAACGGCTGTTTTCTATATAAGCATGGTCTCAACATGTTGCCAGAATTCAAAACACAATGATTTATTTTCTTTGGTTTAATATGTAAAAACGATGAACCATACACAATAAGACCAGGAACATGAAAATTTATGATTTTGATTACATCCAGATACATACTTTCAGCCAAACTGCATCTTTGAGCACCGTACATGTTATTGTCAGACTATGATGAAACAAACCCTGCATAGTGACATATTTAGGTTATCTTAAGTTTCACAGTCAAATATAAATAAGGGTTGAGATACTGAGTCTGACACAACACTTCTGGGCTGATCTGAAAGGGTTTACTGATTTTAGATGAATATGTGACTGTGTGGATGTGTGCATCATGGGAGGGCTTGTCTCAGGAGAAAACACCCAAGATGCTTTGCTCCTGCTGCCCTCATCAAACCATACGGTCACTAAGCAACAGTCGCCTAGAGGTCTGCATTGGGGAAGTTCTCAAACGCTCATGTACATATTACCAAAGACTTTAGATATAAAAAGATGGTGCACTCATATTACTATGAATGAGAGAAAGTGCAACGCGCAATATAGCGGAATTAGCCCCGCCTTCTTAATAAAAGAGCCAATTGGCACTGCAGCTGCAGTTAGAAGCTCCGGTTGCTTTAGAAACAGTCAGTGTTCTGAGACATTGCTAAAAAAATGTCATAACTTGAGCATTTACAAACTAAATTTATGAGACAGTTAGATATCATTGGTGATTTCAAATATAAAAGATGGCTACAGAGTAAAATGACTTGCCTTAAAGGGACTTTGATTTTACACACACTACCATTCAAAAGTTTGGGGTCAGTAAGATGATCTTTTTTGAAAGAAATGAACACATTTATTCACCAAGGATGTATTAGATCAATTTGACATTAAAGATATAAATGATGTTACAAAAGATTCCTATTTCAAATAAATCATGTTCTTTTGAAATTCCTATTCTATTCCATAAAAATATTAAGCGGCACTCATTTTGAACTCATTTTAACATTGATAATATTACGAAATGTTCCTTGAGCAGCAAATCAGCATATTAGAATGATTTCTGAAGGATCATGTGACACTGAAGACTGGAGTAATGATGCTGAAAATTCATCACAGGAATAAATTATGTTTTAAATTACGTCAAAATAGAAAACAGGTCATTTAAATTGCACTAATATTTCAAAATATTACTGTATTTTTTAATCAAATAAATGCAACCTTTGTGAGCATAAGAGACTTCTTCCAAAAAAAAAAAAATTTAAATCTTACTGGCCCCAAACGTACATAGTATATATTTGTTTACTTGCTACTAAATGTCTCAAACAACTCTTGTCTCAATCTCTTTCAAATATTTAATGACATCAAACTCATTAAAGTGCCCCTATTATGGTTTTTCAAATCTAGCCTATTACCTTTCATGCAGTGTATAATAAAGCTGTTTGTGACTGTAAACGTTCTGCAAAGTTGTAAAGTCGAAAGTGCACGATAAATAAAGTTATTGTCTCCCAAAAGAAAGAATGGACTCTGAACCACCCGGCCATACGAGTCGTTTGTAATTCGAATCCTACTGCGTTACGGTTCTATGTCACTAGATAAGACATTTGCATAATGCTCATCTATGTTGTCCGCATGCGAACAACTTGACCAGCCCTCAAACACGTCCTTTTACTGACGACTGCTTCTCAAATCTCAGAGTTCAACGCGGGATTCGCAAAACGCTTGCTCTTGAAATATGGGTCACTCAGTACCCAGTTTATTTGGACCAGCTTGCTTCTCAGAATCACAACCTGTAAGTATGAAGTTATTGATGTATACATTTTCTACCGGGTGTTCAAAAAACGTAGTTTTGTGTTTTATATTGTGTAAATTTCCAGCGAACTCACGTTATTACTGTCCTGCTGAAATACTTTTGCTAATCAGTTGTGGGCCACTATTACCTAAAACGGTCTATTAATGCAGATTTTCTGTCGTTCTCACTACTTTGAGTAAAGATAAAGGATGGAGCAAGATTTGTTTTACAAACGTTTGTTACATCAGTCATTAACCTAGTGCTGGGCGAACATATGCACCGTTATTGATTCAGTTCCCACATGTGCACAGCAATAAATTAGAAACATACACATCTGTTTGTTGATGGACATACTCTTGTTAATGCTGATGGGGAGGAATTACAGTTTGCAACATCTCATAATGTACCTCAAAATGAGTAGTGTTTCAGAAACGCCCTGCTCGAGTCGTCCTTGCGATGGAGGTTCAGGTTGAATAACTAGTTCTTCCAAGGTTTCATCGGCGTTACTGTATTTACAGTGTGTACAATCACTGAGCTTTAGAAGCCTACGGACGGAACTGAAGTTCAGTTACGGTAATCGGAGTTTAGCTTCTAACACGCGCTGTACGCGGTAGACCAATCACAACAGACTGGGCCATCTGGCCAATCAGAGCAGAGTAGGTTCGCGGAAAGGAGGGATTTAGAGAGACAGATTCTGAGATTCTAGATTCTGAGACTGATCGAGTCGTTTGAGAATCATTGAAATGTAGTGATGTGCAATGTATATTATGAGAAAATGAAACTCTTTTTTGACCTTTGATGCATGTAAACCTGTTGTAAATAAATTTGGAGCCTGTAAAATAGCATAACAGGGGCACTTTAACTGTAGTGGCCAGTTCTTCCTCAGAAGTGCTCACCATAGCAGCCTGTTTCCTTGTAAACAGGTTTCCTGGTTGACTGATAACACACACCACGATCTTTTGTTCATTTAAGTGCTTGAACCCACACACTCCCAATGCACTAAATCACTCAGCAGGCCTTTGACTGCATTCCTGATCACAAACCAGGAAATGACGCGAGTTACACACTTAGGCCAAGTTCACTTTAATATTTGTTTTTTAGATTCACTCATTGAACCACTACAAATTTAAGTCACTCCAGGCTAACAGCCAGGCTAATCTTGTAGATGTATCATATATCAAACCAATTTTTCTTATATTGCTCTTCCTTCCTTGATACTGAGAATTCTATTTAAAAAGAAATACAACAGATCATGCTGAGGAAGTACAGTATGTGTGGGCGACATGAATATTATTAGAAGTATATCACATTTCTGAAACAGTGTGCGAGGACTCACCAGAGCCAGCCGTCCCAGAATGCACCACCTCCATGTACACCTCAAAGGTTGAGCCGGGGCTCTCCCTGAAACATAAATAGCACAGGAAGGGTCAGAGGTCAAATATGGATTTACTCTAAGGAATGTGAAGACTAACTAAGGCTTTTAAAAGAAAATCAACAGTACGGTAAAATTTTGCATTCAAAAAGCTGCCCTTGAGATATTACAACAAATTCCCCCATTTGAACCCAAAAAGTACGGTTCCACTGACTTGAGATGTAACAACAACATAGCTGACCACATTACTGAATATCTTGCCCACAAAGATACACACTGTCTGCAACATAGCAAAAACATCTTACTTGTAGTTTTGAGAACAGGTTTTAACATTAATTTATATGAGCACTTTGACCTATATAAAGTCAGCCAACAAATTCAAAGCAAAAAAATAGCCTAACTAAATTGCTCTTGTCGTAGTATAGCTAAAACTAAAGACGTGTGGGACCATGATCTGACGTTAGATTAATATGGTCACATTCACCACATTACAGAAATTAGGCTTGTCTACAGTAGTGAAAAGAGGATCTTATCTGACTAGTGACTACCATAACAGAAACCACAAAATAATCTTTTCAGCAGAAATGAAAATGAAGTTCCTAAAAGTCAATAAACCTAGATCACCAAAAAATAAAACACTAACAGCCTTAGCGCCGTTTCTTTAATGTTTGCAAATATTTTACAAGTATTGCAGAAACCATGTTATGGAATAATTAAAAATAAGATGGTGGTCAGAGTGTGAATTAAATATACTAGACACGAATGCATAAGGATACTGAATATTTTCAACAACTTCAATATATATAACCTAAATATGTTCTGGAAATGATTGTTTAATTTAGGATATCTTATACCTCTACTATCAACTATGAAGAGAAAGATCAACAAACTTCACAAACTGAATGACTGTCTTTTCCATGTGTACAAGAGAAGCTTTTTAGTGAGCGAAAATATGTTTATATCTGACTTTGTTCTGTCCTTCATGGTGTTTCCAAAACATCTTATCGTGGGCCAATTTTAAACCCTGAAAAACACTGTTACCACAGACAGCTCATTCATGTCTTATTCATTCAATGCATTGAATTACCAAAGCAAGTAAGCGTCACTGAGCTGGAAACAATGTAATAGACTCCAGAACCTCCATTGAAATACATGTGTCTGGTTTATTTTACATAGATTTGCATTTCTTTTATCAAGCTGTGAAAATTATTTCTTATTAACATAACAAAATGAACAGTAATTCATCCCTGCAGGACATGTAAACAATCAGTCTCATGGACTTCATGTGTCTCCAGTAAGTTACTGCAAAAATGCACAGCCCTCCAGGTAATATAATACATGAAAACATAATTAATTGCTGCATTTATTATACAAATAACTAAACAAACACCCAAATCCGCAAAGCAAAGTATCTCTCTGTCGCAACAAGTCTAAACAGGCCTTTTAGGGAGGTCAGAACTCGCATTTATAACAACACTGTATGTCACACAAAAGGGGAGAGAGACATTGACGCTTACTTGATACGAGAGCCCATTGTATCCTTTATTCAAATCCAATCCTTTCCTCAGAATTATGTGACAATAACCCGCTGTCGGAGTTATATTTCCCGTTACCCCGTCACATACTGCACAGGAACGCCATGGTCTCCACGCGCGGATCACGGTACTACGGCCTTGGTGGATTATGGGAGTTGTAGTTTTCTGGTCGTGTCTGCGGTTGTCAGTCGATAAGCGCCGAACTACATTTCCCACCGAGCCGTGACGTAAGAGTCGCCTGACACAGAAGGGAGTGTAGTATGATGCCTGGGCATTGCAACAATGAATTGCAATAACAACTGTTACAGCTGTGTGACAGATGGTCAGTGTGGATGTTTGTGTTGTTAGGAGTGCAGTGACTGAGTCAGAGTCTAAAACTACTGTGGTACACTTTATGAAAGGAGAATACAGTGGTATTTTGATTATGGTTGCCAAACGGAGCCTGTTGATGTGAAATAAACTTCAGATCAGGGTGCTGGTGGTGTTTATGATATTGTTCTTTCTTTCTTTAGACTTCTCATAAACAAAGATTTTCGTCCTAAATTAATGTCAGGCTATTTACCATATCCTACCCCTATATCCTAACCTATACAAACATTGTTTCTGAATGTTGTGAAAACTTTTTAAGATTAAATCATGCCTGCTGTAGGCTATCCTGCAAATCCTCTAAAAATTGTTGGCCTAATTTTGTATCCAAATTGTCCATTAGCCTAAATAGCCACAATAAAAAAATTAGCTCCGATTGGATGGCAGCCTATTTCTATGGTGATTTTGAGATTCAGTTTCAGAAAAGAATATTTTTCATGGGGTTGCACTGCATAGGCTACATTTTCCTTAAAATAGAATAGAATAGAATAGAATAGAATAGAATAGAATAGAATAGAACAGCTATCACACAAGCAACGTAGCCTAGGCTACACATTGTTTAACGTGAAGGAGCTATTTCTTCATAACTGATTTCTAAAATGACTTTTATTATAAATAGTCAGGTAAGATGAGTTGCACGCGGGAAACAGCGATAACAAAAGCTGCTGTCTCTAAGCGCGCAGGACTAGCCTATTATTTAAAAGTCTGTTTAAGGCGACAGATCTTCACAAGCCCTGATACTGCGCGCATGCAAGTACAACCCGTCCACTCTTACCGAAAGGAAACGGACAACTAAAGACGGCAAGACTACAATTAAAGACAACTGGACTTCCATGACCGGGGTATCAATGAAGACAGGCACGCGCACAGGTGACAACCCGCAGCTTCTACCTGCATCTCCGCGCATCCTCCCTCGACTCGGGATCTGTTCGATCTGTTGTCGCAAACAAAGTTTCTGATTGCATTTATTTAGACTCTGATTTGTTAGTTAGTTTTGGACAAGTTAGATTAGAGCCGGTTACACTTGGACCACAAGTGTGGAGCATAGCCTACATTTTTGCCCTTTATTTGTTGCATTTTCAATGTAGCCTAAATGACAGATTGTTTTATAGTCTATATATTTATTTCACACACACCTACACCTGAGATAGATAGATAGATAGATAGATAGATAGATAGATAGATAGATAGATAGATAGATAGATAGATAGATAGATAGATAGATAGATAGATAGATAGATAGATAGATAGATAGATAGATAGATAGATAGATAGATAGATAGATCTGTTCATATCATCATTTCCCACTCAAAGGAGGTAAAATATTCATATGTGCTGCAGGAGAGGAGCTATCAGCTGCTACTATCAACATGGAAAACAAACCAGTAAGTTATTAATGTTATTCTCTTATGATACATAAATAAATACAACTTTTTTATATTATTTTAATTTGCAGCAATGTGATGAGTTAAACCTGTTTATTTTGATGTTAATTTTGTACATTTTTATTTTATTAGATACATTGTTTACAGTTTTGTACAATAGGTCAATATATAGCGTTTAGACAATTCATTAATTTGAAAAGTGGCAATTCTATTTTAAAATAGGCCTATATTAAAAGTAAAATTCATTATTATTAAAGTTACCGATATTGCTATTTAACTGTATGGTTATTGGTTTGTGTAGGACAAATTCTAAATCATGTTTTTAATATCCTTCACAAGTTTTGAATGGCAGTGTGCAGACAGTAAACCACAGATAGACTATAAATCCATGGTAAAGAAAGCTTCAAAACATAATTTATTCATAGAAATAAATCAATTCAATTAAATTCACATTTATTTGTATAGTGCTTTTCACAATACATATCGTTTCAAAGCAGCTTTACAGAAAATGCATGTTTCTACAAAAAACAATTTAATGTAATTTAGACAATTTAGAGTCATTTGTTATCAGATGTGACTGTCCAAGTAATGTCCATCAGAAATGTACAGTTCTATAGATTATAGAAATCATGCAGTTTGCTAACATCATGCATTAATTTAGGCAGAAATGATCTCATTAAAGTAGTTATTAGTTGTTATCATAATTACAATACATAGAAAATTTGGCAGTTGTGTATGTTGATTCAGAGTTGGTGTTGGCGTCATCTCTTCACAGGGGATCGGTCATCCCCAGAGACAGAAAAGCAAATGGAAAATAATTAGCGTAGCTGCTGTTCATAACATTTCAGGCAAATGATAATCATGTGCATTTGATCTGATATAAAGGTTATGAGATGCATTATGTGAATGCTTGGCTAAAGAGATGTGTCTTTAATCTAGATTTGAACTGGGAGAGTGAGTCTGAGACCCGAACACTCTCAGGAAGACTCCAGAGAATTAACTAAATAACTTTTTTACAACAAAAATGAACCATTACGGAACTTACTTAAGCTGGACTATGATGCTGTTCTTCTAGAAACAAACTTTGTTGCATTATTTTCCTGTTATCACTGGATAAAGCTGCTTTGAAACAATCTGTATTGTAAAAAGCGCTATAAATAAAGGTGACATGACTTGATTGTAGGGCGATGGAAGATCAGTTAAATACACAGGAGCTAAACCGTTTAGGCCCTTGGGTCAGTAGCAATAGGGTACATAATAATAATAATTAATAATAATACTTGAGATGATCAAATTGGTGTTATATGATCATATTTTCTTTAACGTTACCTGGTAAGAATTCTAGCTGCATTTTGGACTATTGTATAGCTTGTTTATTGAAGATGCATTACAATAGAGGTCATGAATGCATGATAGCTTTTCTGCATCAGAAACAGATAAGCTGGAAGAAGGCTGTTTTTGAAACATATGAAATATGGTTTACGAAAGACAAGTTGCTGTCTAATATAACACCAGGTATTTGGATGAACAGTAGCCTAGCCTAATTCTACATGCAAAATGTATTCTAAGAGATTCTGCAGGTGTTGGGTCCAATAAGTCTTTAAAATAGGCCTATTAGTCTTTTTTTTTAATATTCATGAATTCACATATGCCAAATATTAAATAGACAATTCTGCTGTTTCGGCAAAAAACCTTGCACACATTTCTTTGAACAGATTTCTGTAAAATATATGGCAAATGAGATTTCGGATGTTTGATAATAACGATGGTGAATGTTTAATGGTGTTCCAGGACCCGGGCTGTGAGTCACCATTGTGCGCGGGCTGTGGCGCGCGGATCTCGGATCGCTTCTACCTGCTCGCGGCAGACAGACGGTGGCACGAGCGCTGTTTGAAATGTAGCGCGTGCCACGCTGACCTGGAGTCAGAGCTCACGTGCTTCAGTAAACACGGAGACATTTACTGTAAGGAGGACTATTACAGGTAAAATAAATGTAGCCTATACAGCTGAACGTTGGTTGTTATATTCAACATCGAAATTAGACCAAATTGTTACTCACTGCATATTATTGCTACGCTATAGAAGACCGCGTTTAGTTGTCACGGTTTTACCCCAGCGAAGGTTTATTTGAATCCTTTTTTCAAAAAAGTTATTGAATTTCCAAAAAGGATAGAGTTACAGAAATTTAACAAACGTTGACCTTTCACCCCAAAAGCGGGGTAATTTGTCACAATGTAGGCCTAAACCCGCTGTTTATTGACACTAATTTGAGTAGAACAGCTAGCCTATAACATTTCATATGAAATCATCTAAAGTAAAAAAAATAAAATAAAAAAAATACAGGGTTTCTGCAGGTCTTAAAAAAGTCTTAATTCATTCTTACACAAATTAAGGCCTTAAATAAGAGCAGAAAGTCTAAAATTCATAAAGTAAGGGAATTGCATTCTCTGCAAAAAAGATTATCCTCAGTATTTTTGTCCTGTTTTCCAATAAAACTATCGAAACCTCCTTTAATCAAGATATATTTACTTGAGATGCAAATGTAAAATGAAATTGTGAGTTTATGCTTAAAACAAGAACAAATATCTGTCAATAAGTTAAAAAAAAAAGTTATTTAAATTAAGTTGATGTTTCTGAGCCCATTGCGTGAGCTTAGAATTATAAGGTTCTATCTCCGTTTAGGGTAGTTCTGAGATATTGAGCATCAAAGTTTTTACATCCCTGCTGGTTTGTGAGATGGAACCTTTTTATTTTACTAACTACTAACAAAATATTTTTTTTTACAAAAATAACACCACACAGGCATTAATAAACACCTAATGGATAAGATTATGTCAAAAACTCAATTTCGACCAAAAGTGGAGATAGAACCTTATAATTCTAAGCTCACGATTGGCAGATATTTGTTCTTGCTTTAATCATAAATTCACTTCATTTTGACAGAGAACAAGACACATTTTTTGACAGAGAACAAGACACATTTTGACACAATATTTTATGTAATTTTGCATCTCAAGTAGCCTAAATGTGTCTTGATTTAAGAATCTTTTTTGTAAAATTAATTAAAAAGTTATGGATATCTGTTGTATTTTCAAACTCTGAAGTGTTGCCGATACAACTCATTGTGTTTCTCCCTAGACATTTACATTTCGAGAACATATGTATTGCGTTCCCTTCATTCCTTAAATTTTCTTTACTTGGTCTTTAAAAGTCTTACATTTACCTTCATAAAACCTGCAGAAACCCTGAAAAAGTCTTATGAAATCATGAATCAACAAAAATGCAAAATATGCTAAATACCAGACCACTGATCTGTGACAACTTGCCCCATCACTTCTTTCCTGAGTTTTCACAGTTCACACATGTGAAAAGCTTCTTAATAAAGCCAAACAATGATGTCTTCTCTTAAGTAGTAGGTTTTCTTCGCAAAGATGTGCACGGTGTCACCTGGGAATCTCTGCTGCAGAGATAGTGATGCGCGCCAGGGATCTGGTGTACCACTTGAGCTGTTTTTCCTGTGCCACCTGCGACAAAGTGCTATTCACTGGAGATCACTACGGGATGAGGGAGACGTCAGTGTACTGTCGGGTACATTTCGAGATGATGCTACAGAAGGAGTGTCTTAAGGATTTGTATTATTCTGACGTGTCTCCAATAGAGCTAAACTCTGAGAGCAGCACATACAATGAAGGGACACCTGTGCGCAGAGGACGGGCCCGGAAGAGGAAACATTTTGATGCCGCTGACCATGGGACTTATAACTCAGGTAATGCATTTTAGAGATTAGCGTTATTTTATAAGTGCTGTCAAATCGATTAATCACGATTAATTGCATCTAACATAAAAGTTTGTGTTTACATAATATAGGCTATGTGTGTGTATATATTTATATATATTATATATGTCTGTGTGTGTGTGAGTGTCCGTTATACAGTGTTGGGGGTAACTCATTACAAGTAACTTGAGTTACGTAATCAGATTACTTTTGCAAGTAACTAGTAAAGTAACGCATTACTTTTTTAATTTGGAACAAAATATCTGAGTTACTTTTTCAAATAAGTAACGCTAGTTACTTTTTCACATGTATTGACTGACAACTCTCCTGTCCTCATGTTGAGAGAAATAAAGTGAGGAGGTGATGTGTGTGTGTGTGTGTGTGTGTGTGCGCGCGCAGTGTAAACATGGTTATTGTAGTTCTAGACTAAATATGAACATGCATTTACTCATCTCACTTGCACGAAAACATTCAGCATTCCTCAAAATGAATAAAAACAGTAAATTTTATCAGAATTTTATGCAAAACTTTTATAATTAACTATCTTAAATTACACAAAAATATTTCATGTATTTAATCTCACTTTATTAACCAATGCTGCTAACCTTCAATGATCTAATTCAACTATACTAATAGGCAAAAATTACTCAAGATTAGACGAAGAAATAAGCGTGTTGAACTTCCTTCTCCTGTATCCTATTGTTGTGTAATCCAGAACGGCTGAACGGTTTGTTTGAGCGGCGCCCTCTACTGTACAGGAGTAAACATGCATTTCCTTGCATTTATCACTTTTGGTGTGAAAGGGCCTTAACATTTGCCAAAAATATAACTTTTTTGTTGTTATTAAAAAACAAACAAGCAAGCCCAGCCCAGATGAGAAAAAGTAATGCAAAAGTAATTTTACGCATTACTTTTCATAAAAAGTAACTAAGTAACGCAATTAGTTACTTTTTTTGGAAGTAACGCAATATTGTAATGCATTACTTTTAAAAGTAACTTTCCCCAACACTGCCGTTATACATACATACATACAGTTTATATATACATAGTTCTGTCATGAAACTCTAGATGGCGCAGGCTGATGGGTCCTTAATGCAACCTTACATTATATTTATATTTACAACATTAACTACTGGCACAAGCTGATTGGTTCATGTTGCATCTGCATATACACTCACCGGCCACTTTATTAGGTACACCTGTCCAACTGCTCGTTAACACTTAATTTCTAAGCAGCCAATCACATGGCGGCAACTCAGTGCATTTAGGCATGTAGACATGGTCAAGACAATCTCCTGCAGTTCAAACCGAGCATCAGTATGGGGAAGAAAGTTGATTTGAGTGACTTTGAACGTGGCATGATTGTTGGTGCCAGAAGGGCTGGTCTGAGTATTTCAGAAACTGCTAATCTACTGGGATTTTCACGCACAACCATCTCTAGGGTTTACAGAGAATGGTCCGAAAAAGAAAAAACATCCAGTGAGCGGCAGTTCTGTGGGCGGAAATGCCTTGTTGATGCCAGAGGTCAGAGGAGAATGGCCAGACTGGTTCGAGCTGATAGAAGGGCAACAGTGACTGAAATAACCACTCGTTACAACCGAGGTATGCAGCAAAGCATTTGTGAAGCCACAACACGCACAACCTTGAGGCGGATGGGCTACAACAGCAGAAGACTCCACCGGGTACCACTCATCTCCACTACAAATAGGAAAAAGAGGCTACAATTTGCAAGAGCTCACCAAAATTGAACAGTTGAAGACTGGAAAAATGTTGCCTGGTCTGATGAGTCTCGATTTCTGTTGAGACATTCAGATGTTAGAGTCAGAATTTGGCGTAAACAGAATGAGAACATGGAACCATCATGCCTTGTTACCACTGTGCAGGCTGGTGGTGGTGGTGTAATGGTGTGGGGGATGTTTTCCTGGCACACTTTAGGCCCCTTAGTGCCAATTGGGCATCGTTTAAATGCCACGGCCTACCTGAGCATTGTTTCTGACCATGTCCATCCCTTTATGGCCACCATGTACCCATCCTCTGATGGCTACTTCCACCATGTCACAAAGCTCTAATCATTTCAAATTGGTTTCTTGAACATGACAATGAGTTCACTGTACTAAAATGGCCTCCACAGTCACCAGATCTCAACCCAATAGAGCATCTTTGGGATGTGGTGGAACGGGAGATTCGCATCATGGATGTGCAGCCGACAAATCTGCGGCAACTGTGTGATGCCATCATGTCAATATGGACCAAACTCCCTGAGGAATGCTTCCAGCACCTTGTTGAATCTATGCCACGAAGAATTGAGGCAGTTCTGAAGGCAAAAGGGGGTCCAACCCGTTACTAGCATGGGGTACCTAATAAAGTGGCCGGTGAGTGTATATATATACATAATTACACTATATATGTATAGAAATGTGTGTGTGTATAGTGTATACATTACACACAGATGCACACACACACATATATAATATATACTGTATATATAAATATAATAAAATATATACACACACACATTTTTATGTAAACACAATGTTTTATGTTAGATGCGATTAATCGTGATTAATCGATTTGACAGCACTAATATTTCCATCAACTTACAGGTTATAAAGTTTATTGTAGATATGTGGGTGCTCAGTTTTTCCTGTCTTTTAATACATTTGGCCAAAATCTTGTGTTATAAAAGATGAGTTGCTTACACAGGCTGTATCGGCTATGATTAGGGCAAATACCAGACTAAGACACTCTTCTCGGCTCCTCAAATACATAAAACATTAGCCTTCACACACATTGTGGTTTTTGAATAATGAAAAGATTACTTACCCTTGCACTGAATTTTCATCATATATATATATTCCAAACTTTTGACCTGTAGTGTGTATTTAATTTTGGGATTATCAAAATAAAAATGTTAATAGTTATTATTAAACGATAGGTTAGCATTACAAAAATAGTCAGATTCCATTATAAACATACACAAACAAATATAATTAACAAATAAAATCCAATTGTTATTTTAATATGAATACAATTAAAAAAATAATTAAATAGTAATAATTATTATTAATTATTATTACTATATAAATATTCTAAAATGACTTTAGTAAATCATGTTCTACACAAAACAGTTCTTAAAAAAATTAGTTAAGAGTAAATCGTCATAGTTGTGGAACTTTGTTCTCAAGTAAATGTGTGCAGAAGATGAAACTGAGAAGACAGTGTTTGCTATTGTTGACTATAGTGCCCTGGCCTTTAGTGTTTCAGTGAGTCATATCAGTGATGATTAACTGTGTGTGCATGTGCTCTAGACGTGAGCGATATGGGTGTGGAGCTGTCGGAGAGAGTGAGCTGTCAAAAGTCCAAACGCATGAGAACGTCTTTCAAGCATCACCAGCTGCGGAGCATGCAGTCGTTCTTCACCCACAACCACAATCCAGATGCCAAAGACCTCAAAGAGCTCTCCCAGAAAACCGGCCTCACCAAACGTGTGCTCCAGGTCAGAAAAACATCACTGGGAGTTGAACAGAATGACCTCTGTTTGAGTTAGATATACAGTGGGCTCCAAAAGTCTGAGACCACGTTGAAAATGTGGCATTAAAAATCGAATGTAAAATGCATAAGAAATGAAAAATGCATAAGAAATATTCGAGATTCGGCATTATTTGTAGATCACTAATCAAAGTAAATTTGCAACATGGGTCATGTGACTCCTTTGTACAGATGGTCAGATTTTCTTGTTTTCAAGTTTTCTTGTTCGATTTCATGCACAGACCGATCGGCATTTATGGAAACTTGTTTCCTTGCAATTTGCTGCAGGAGCTCTGATGATGACACAGCTGTTTCACGTTTGGCCGGACATGCGGACATGTTTATTCAGACACCTTAAGTTCTGCTAATGATAATTTCACTAAAAATTAAAGTTTTTTTACTGGCATTGATAGTTCTATGAAGAATCTTTAACATCCATGGAAACATTCCATTGTACAAAATGTTCTTTTTATTAGTTTAGATTATTATAATGTTCTTTACACTGACAAAAAAATGGTCCTTTTAAGAACTGTTGACTGAAAGATTATTTGAGGTAGCCGACATGGTTCTTCTATGCAACACCCGACTTTATTGGTATTTAAAGGTAGGGTAGGTAATTTTTGGAATGGCTAGCAATAGCAAGCTAGCTTTGAAAGCATGAGATCCCACCCTCCTTTCAAAGCATCTTCAAAGCCACGCCTCCTTCAAAACACATGAAATAGAGTTTGCAAAATGTCACGAGACGAAAGACGGCGTTAAACTACCTCGTGTCTCAAAGCACATAACATTACAGTAATAATGAACATAAACAACTTAAAGAGCCCTGACCTGTACCACCTGACTGCTGCAGGTTCATTACGCCGTTGATAGTGTTGCCATTGAAGCGCATACATTCGAGTCACAAACCGCTCCGTGTATAACGTCACGGGTTTCCATCTCTTCCAAATGACAGTAGTTATGGCCTGAACGCAGCATAAGCTGGTTGTTTTGGTTCAGGACGAACTGTAAAACGCGGCTGCTGTTTCGGTTGCGCTGCTCGGTGACTGACGTCTGTCTAATTCTGCATAGCATTAAACTTGCTGATGATGTGTGATGTCTGCGAGAGCTGTGACCAGTGAGTGATTGCTATCAGGATGTGAAAAGACTTTCAACCAGCATAACAAAAAAAAAAATTCTGGAACAAATCACCTACCCTGCCCTGAAATAGTATAGGCTTATGTTGAACCTTATTCTTGTACACACAGGCCCTGTAACACTTTTCAACTCCTCCACTGACTGCAAGCAGAAAATCTCGCCGATCGGTTCGATCGAGCCACAGCCGAAGTCAAACACACCTAAAAATCTCTCATTCCCTCCCTCACTGATATGTAAATAAGCCTAATGGAGTCAAATCCTCATGTTGTCTTTATTTTCTGCAGGTTTGGTTCCAGAATGCCCGAGCAAAATTCAGGAGAAATTGTCTATATGAGGAGAGCGTGGGAGTGGACAATGTTTCTGACAATTCCACCATCACGTCCCCATCGGTGCCTTCACCTGAGCTTTCTCACGGATCCTTGAGCCCATCAAGCCCCAACACCGGCACCTCTCCATCTCAACACACACACACACACACGCAACACAAAACACAACAGCATTAGCCATTCACAATGTACACTCCCCAATTTCTTCAGAGTTCCTCTACCAGTAGTTTTTGATTGTTGTTATACTATATTATCTTTAAAGTTAGTGTATTTGTTAGGCCTGTTGGAGTCTTTGAAGCACCAGCACACAGTAAAAGAGAAGCCACCTCCAACATTGTCTACTGCTGTTATCCCATTTCAATATGTTTCGGGATGGAATACTAAGTATGTACAGCATTCTGCATATAATATATGGTATACAGTCTGTTGCATTTTAAAAATAGTTTGTTAAAATGCTATATCATATGCAAGCATGAATGTTTCAAACAGTCGCATGTTAAATTGTTGTCACATGAGATCATTGTTTTGTATGTCGGCAAATTGCATCCACATATCACCTTGAAAATAAAAGTTATATAGCACTTTTTATTCCGTTTCATATAGACATGTCTCATTTTCATTAGTAAGATGTATTGCAACGATTCATTAAATTGATCAAAAGTGACAACATTTATAATGTTACAACAGTTTTCTGTTTTAAAGGAACACTCCGACTTTTTGGGACTTTAGCCTATTCACCTTATCCCCCAGAGTTAGAAAAGTCCATACATACCTTTTTCATCTCCGTGCGTGCTAAAAGTCTGTTTGACGCAACCACCGCTAGCCTAGCTTAGCACAAAGACTGGATGTAAATGGTTGCAGCTAGCATACTAATCCAAATAAGTGACAAAATAACGCAAACATGTTTCTATTTACATGTTGTGATTTGTATAGTCACAGAGTGTACAAAAAACAAAGTCACATGAGACACAGACATATTTTAACCGTATAAATACTGGGAACTATATTCTCTGAAGGCGACTATATATTTTCTGAAGGCGAAACACTGCTACTTGGGCGGAGTGATAACCGCAGCACCTGAGACGCGCCGTGGTGAGGAGCAGAGAGCGCGTCTCAGGTGCTGCGGTTATCACTCCGCCCAAGTAGCAGTGCTTCGCCTTCAGAGAATATAGTTCCCAGTATTTATACGGTTAAAATATGTCTGTGTCTCATGTGACTTCGTTTTTTGTACACTCTGTGACTATACGAATCACAACATGTAAATAGGAAAATGTTTGCGCTATTTTGTCACTTATTTGGATTAGTATGCTAGCTGCAACCATTTACATCCAGTCTTTGTGCTAAGCTAGGCTAGCGGTGGGTGCGTCAGATAGAGTTACAGCACGCACGGAGATGAAAAAGGTATGTATGGACTTATCTAACTCTGGGGGATAAGGTGAATAGGCTAAAGTTTCAAAAAGTCGGAGTGTTCCTTTAAATATGCTGTTCTTTTGAACATTCTATTCACCAAAGAATCCTGAGAAAAAGTATTATGGTTTCCATCAAAATATGAAGCAGCACAACGGTTTTCAAAATTAAGACTATTAATAGGAAGAAATGTTTCTTGAGCAGCAAATCAGCATATGATTTCTGAGGGATCATGTGACTGGAGTAATGATGCTGAAAATTCTACATTTTAAAATATATTAAAATAGAAAACAAGCATAAACACATATACATAGCAGTTCACCCATATGCACACAGAGAAAATCAGATGTGGTAACTTTGATTTGAACTCTCTGAACAAGGTTTAAATAAAGTATCCACATTCTGGGGGGAAAAATATATGTTTGTTTATTCAAGTTTATTCATCACTGGAGTGTGTGGTGTTTGATTATATGTATAAGTGGCGTGTGTGTACTCATGTGTTCGCTTGTTTGTGCGAGTGTGTGTGAGAGTTTATGAGTGTAAAGTTTGTCCTGGGTAATTATCCTGATCCCTGCTGAGGTGATTGTGGTTTGCATTGTGCAGTTTACGAGCTGAGACTGAAGTCTGCCAGTGCTGGCGAGTTACACCATCACAACATCAAAAAGAGAAAGAGATCCGCTGCTGTCTTTCTTCCATGACCGCACTCTTTTATTAGCTGCTAATTAAGTTTTGTATGGCAAAAAACATAAATATTCCGGAATTTCTCTTCGTTAAGTTGTCTGTAAAATTATGGATAGTCATCGCATAAATATTATTTTTTTTTGCATACTGCACATTTCAATGCTTGTGTGTTTGTTTGTGTGAGTGAGTGTTTGGTTTGTGTTTACGCATGTGTGCCTTTATGGATGGCAGATTATACTTGCACACACACACACACACAGTAACTTTGGGCTCGGAAAGATTTTAAAATACAATAAAATAACAGTAAAATAGCAAGTAATATCGTTCTGGCGCAGTATGGCTGCCGTCGCATCATTCAGGATGCTGCACATTGGTGGAGGTTGAGGACAAGTACAGATGTAAAGCGCTATAAAAATGTAACAAATTATTATTATTATATTATACAATATTATTACCATTTAAAATAGGCTAACTATTTTCTCTTTTAATATGTTTTGAAATGTCATTTATTACTGTGATGAAAAACTGAATTTTCAGCATCATTACTCCAGTCAGTGTCACATGATCCTTCAGAAATCATTCTAATATTCTGAGTTGATGCTCAATAAACATTTCTCAAAACAGTTGTGCTGCCCAGTATTTTTGTGGAAACTTCGATAAAAAAATCAGGATTCTTTGATGTATAGAAAGTTAAAAAGAACAGCATTTATTTTAAATAGAAACCTTATGTAGCCTAACAGTATAAATGTCTTCTTTACTGTCATTTTTCATCGATTTAATGCTGAATATTTTTTTTAATCTATATATTTATTACTGTGTGCTCCAAGTAATACCATGATGGTCTCCTTTGTCCAAAAAAAACATGGTATTATGACTGGTCGTCTTTTTGTAACTGTTTTTTTGTTACTGTCTGAGACCTTGAGGGGGCGCTACTGAATTTCAAATGACTGAAATGCCTGATGATTGCTTCATCTATCTATGTGATTTCTTAAGAACGAATCAAAAGCACACATGCATCCATTCATTGTTCCTCTATAGACACACAACCACACACACATACATACGCACTTAAAATGAAAAAGCAGAAGTCCTCCACACTCTCTACAGTTTTATGTCACTTTTTTAATGCCACTAAAAATATATATTTGCCACTTCCTCCAGCACAACACGTGCCAAACAACTGTGTCTGCAACAGCAAACCTTTGACATGGTGCCTGTGAGTGTGTTAAGGCAGACACGTGTCTGAAGGTATTTGCTCATAATTTCCCCACAAGAATGACAACTATTCAGGCTGAAAGTGAGTGTGTTTGTGCATGTGAGAGACAGAGAGAGGTGGGAGATACAGCAAACTCTAGAAAGATGTGGGTCAGCTTTCCATTAACCATAGCTCAAGCCACATGAAAAGTCTGGGGGTTTTGCTGTCGTACTGTTTTTGCACATGGGGTTATACTGAAACAATGTTATCAAGACATATCATGAACTTGTCTAAATTACCCATCTTTAAGGTCGGACTTGGGATATATTTGGCTTTGGAGCTTCTTCAAATGTTTAAAAGTCACATAAAATGTGCAATCTATACCATAAATATATCCTGGACATTCAATAGCCAGCATACATATGTGGTATCATCCTAAGGACAATTCATTTTTCTCCATTACAGTGAATTTTGTCAATATTTCATGAAAAGAGTGTATATGGAATCCTCCTAGGATCCAGCTTTTATATTTCATTTTGATTCATTTTTGTAAAATAAAATAAATTGTTATTAATTTTAAAGACAACATCTTTATATATATATATATATATATATATATATATATATATATATATATATATATATATATATATATATATATATATATATATTCAACATTTATTATTTTTATTATTATTATTATTAGGTGGTGGAGGTATTTTCATATTTAATTAAAATATAGTATATAACAATAACACAATTATTGGACTCATTATTATTATTCATTACATAGTATTGGTTGTATTATTATGTCATATTTAAATAAAATATACAATATAACAATAAAATAAATATTGGACTAAATATTCTTATGATTATTACTACTATTATTGTGTATTAGGTAGCAGTGCTTTCATTATTATATAATAATAATAATAATTATTGCATTTATTATTAATATTATTAGGTGGTGGTGATAGTATTGTCACATTTAATATCCTATAATATAAACATAATTATTTAATGTATTATTATTATTATCCTTATCCTCATCGTTATTATTGTGGTAGGCTTATTATTGTTGTCATGGTTAAAATAAAATATTGTAAAAAAAAAATGATGACTGAACTTCTTACTATAGTTAAATTATATTATTGTGATAGAATTGTCACATTTAAAATAAAACAAATGTAAAAAAAATATTATTATTATTTTGAAATAAAATGTTCACATTTAAAATAAAATGTAAAAATTAGATAATTATTGGACCACCTGTTATTGTTAGAAGAGTGAATGACATCTCCCCCCTTGCAGGGTCTCATGCAGAAGGTGGTTGACTGCAGTCACAGATCACAGCCATGTGATGCGCGGGGTGTGACTCAAACTTGCGTGGCCCGTGACATTAGTGAGTCTGGAAACTGACCAAAGGGGCTTCGCAACATTTTTTCAGCCCTGTAAATGTGTCAGGCACCGCTCTGAAGAGGTAAGTGGAACTCCTGCGTGACTTTTGAACCGATTAGTTAAAAACACGATGCTCGTGACGCTCGCGCGCCTCGCGATAATAAGGTGTTAGTAGCACAACGTGTTCATGTAGAAGAGAAAGAGTGCACCAAATGATTATTGGGGGCATAATGTCGCTGTCAAGCAGTAAAAAGAGGAGAGACTATCTAAATGAACACAAGGCCGTTTCGTTCTTTTGGATTAAACTTACATGGAACGTGCAAATATTGCATATGCTTTAGTTCACTCGTCTGCTCTTGCGCGGAAAATAGATCTGTTTTGAAAGTTCATACATCTGTTTTTCTTCATATTAGAGCCTAGTTCCGCTCCTTCATATATTTCCAAAAGCAATAATTAGAATAAATAAACACAAAACAATCGTATCGCACTGTAAATGCTGTGTAAATGAAATTAGCAAGTATAAAGGAAACATTGAAATGCTCCTCTAACGGGAACACCCACCCTCACACTGTAACTTCGGTTCGATTATATGTGCAAATATTACTTACAGCCCTGAATCAACACTTGGACGCGATCACGACTCATTTATGATGGTAATAAGTCGCTTTTAATGTTCAGTTATTTGTATGATGGTATTGCATAGCGCTTGTTTTTTATAAGGAAAGCTGCAGTTTGACTCCGCCCACACACGCGGTTTGTTTGTATCCATTCACGTGTTTTTGGACACAAAATAGCGTTTTTCTCCATTTTTATTAAGATGACTCATACAAGATGGCAATTACAGGAAAGATGTTAAACTAAAAAAAAAAAAACACTGCATGCCAGCTATGAGCAGAAATTAAATATCTATGTAAAAACCATAAAATATTTTTAAATAGATAAATAAAACTGAGGCATTCAATGACTTGTTCTTACAATAAAAACAAAACAGGGTTTTTTTATGCTTTTTACTTGTTCAGAATGATCATATATATTTTAAAAGGGGGCATAAAGTAACTGGGTATTTGACATTTTTCATAAGATTTTAGGTTAAAATTGATACACAGACAATTTATAATATATATCTGTTGAACTATAGGGTGTTACTGTTGTCGCTAGTTGACATCAGGTCAACCACCACGCATTTGCAGTGTTTCCTCTTAATGTCAAGATGTTTAGATTATACAAATGTATTAGTTAAGGTTGTATTGAATATGCATGTGATTAATGACTTCAAACACTAACTGTACATCTGGTTGTTTTCACCGAGGCATAGAAGATCACTGCCAAACAAGTCAAACGTGTTGGTATTTGTGACATATCACCATGCAGTAGTAATGTGGGATTCTTTTACAAAACCAAATGATATTATCATGCAGGTCTCTCTTCATCTGACGCGCGTGTGTGTGTGGGTGTGGGTTTCTGTACGTGCACAGGGTTTTTTGGAAGTGAGATTGTGGATATGACGGGTTTTTTTTGCATTTGACACAGTGGAGTTGTTTGATCTGTAGCATTTGATGGAGCGGAAACACAAGCGCATGAGTCAGAAGAGTTAGCGGAAGATAGAAAGCTCAAACTCGCCCAGGTCACATCCTCCAGGCCACCACTAATCTTAAATCTGGTATCCTTAATCAACAAATATCCTTAAAAAAAAAAAAAAATCCTGTTAATTTTACTTTAAAAAAAAGCCCACAGTGACAATGCTTCAAATCTTATAAAACTGTTTGTTCATTTTGTTTGAATCATATCCAGAGAGAAAAGTGACGCTCATTAGATAATTATGTATAAAGGGTAGGCATAATAAGCATAGGCTTCAGCCTACACCATTTTCGGTTATTATGTATATTATTTTTCTTTACTATGGGAAATTATCTGTGAGGACAGAAATACATTTTTGTTGAATTGAATTGAAAGTATTACAAGATTGCATATTGGTGCCTGTATATTTTACAACTGTGTTGGTTGACAAAACACCATCAGCGTAACACACATGACATGACACTAAAATAATGCAATAAACATTAACTAAAGTGAAACAGCTTCTCTAGCAAGAATAAATGTAGGATGAGACTTGCTTTTGTCCATTGGGAATTGATTGGATGGCTGTGGTTTGCTATTGGTGGATCTCATGTGATTGACAGGTTTCCCCGCCCTCACGCCAGTAAACACATCATCAGAGAAGACAAGAGATGCTGCAAGAGGGAGGGGAAGTTATTTTGATTAAAGATTATGATAATGATGTGCACGGATAAATAATTTAAAATAAATATTGCAATATTACATTAAAATAGAATTGTCCACTTTCATGGTGATTTTAACCAATTAACAGGTTGGTACTCTAGCAATTTGTTTCTTTTAAAATTACCAAAACAAATTTTTACAATGTATTATTGATCGTAATGTATATTAAACACTTTCTGATACAGTAAAGTCACAAACTAGACACAGTATACGTCCTATACATTTATGAAAGAGTATGTGTTGTATATGCCATTTTAAACATAGCAATTGTGATGTAATTCCGTTTAGATAGGAATAGGAAGATGATGCTTGTCGGGTTTCTAAGTATTCTAGTGTTTCTAAGAAAAATGTGAATTACCTCTAACCCATCTGAAAATACAAACCGAAAGCACACATGTGCAAATGTGGTGTGTGGTGTGTGGTGCACATCCAGATGTGTGTCTTTGTTCAAGTGTGTGTGTGTGTGTGTGTGTGTGTGTGTGTGTGTGTGTGTGTGTGTGTGTGTGTGTGTGTGTGTGTGTGTGTGTGTGTGTGTGTGTGTGTGTGTGTGTGTGTGTGTGTGTGTGTGTGTGTGTGTGTGTGTGTGTGTGTGTGTGTGTGTGAAGAGTGGCACTGTTGCAGGCGGTAGGATAGATTTTTTTCCTTTGCATTTTTCTTCACATGAATTGAAGGAAATGGTACAGGACCTCCGTCTCCTTCCCCTCCACACAATCTCTCTTTCATTGTTTTTTTTTTTTTTCCTATTTTATGGGAGCAGGATATAACTGTAGGTTTTTTTTTACTTCTTTGAACGAGAAAGATATGTGCTCTGTGTAGTGTGACTTATTTCAATAAATGATTAGCTACAGAATGATTATAGTTTTCAGCAATACTACTCTACTCACATAGAGTTGACAGTGTGTTCTGTATTACTGTGCTGTGTCTTTTCTAACTAATTTGCAGCGGTTTTACCGTTGTGGATGATGAAAAAATGCCTCGGTTGTGACGAGATATGCAGAGCCAGTCTGGCCATTCTTCTCTGACCTCTGGCATCAATAAGGCATTTTTGCCCACAGAACTGCTACTCACTGGATATTTTCTCTTTTTCGGTCCATTCTCTGTAAATCCCAGTAGATCAGCAGTTTCTGAAATACTCAGACCAGCCCGTCTGGCACCAACAACCATGAAACATTCATAGTCACTTTTCTTTGCCATTCTGATGCTCAATTTGGACTTCAGCAGATCGTTCTGACAATGTCTGCATGCCTACTGCATTGAGTTGCTGCCATGTGATTGGCTGATTAGATATGTGTTAAAGGGATACTCCACTTTTTTTGGAAATAGGCTTATTTTACAACTCCCCCAGAGTTAAACTGTTGAGTTTTACTGTTTTTGAATCCATTCAGCCGATCTCCGGTTCTGGCGGTACCACTTTTAGCATAGCTTAGCATACATCATTGAAGTGGACAAGACCATTAGCATTTCTCAAAAAAAAATGACCAAAGAGTTTCGATATTTTTCCTATTTAAAACTTGACTCTTCTGTAGTTACTCTTCTGCTAAGCTATGCTAAAAGTGGTACCGCCAGAACCGGAGATCGGCTGAATGGATTAAAAAACGGTAAAACTCAACAGTTTAAAGGGATACTCCACTTTTTTTGGAAATAGGCTCAATTTACAACTCCCCCAGAGTTAAACTGTTGAGTTTTACCGTTTTTGAATCCATTCAGCCGATCTCCGGTTCTGGCGCTACCACTTTTAGCATAGCTTAGCATACATCATTGAAGTGGACAAGACCATTAGCATTTCTCATTAAAAAATGACCAAAGTGTTTCGATATTTTTCCTATTTCAAACTTGACTCTTCTGTAGTTACATCGTGCACTAAGACCGACGGAAAATGTAAAGTTGCGATTTTCTAGGCTGATATGGCTAGGAACTATACTCTCATTCCTGCGTAATAATCAAGAAACTTCACTGCCGTACCATGAGAGCAGCAGGCGTAATGATATGACGCAGCGCCTGAAAATAGTTCCGTTGTGTTGACGGAAGGTAGCCTATTTTCAGGCGCTGCGTCATATCATTACGCCTGCTGCTCTCATGGTACGGCAGTGAAGTTTCTTGATTATTACGCAGGAATGAGAGTATGCTAATGGTCTTGTCCACTTCAATGACGTATGCTAAGCTATGCTAAAAGTGGTACCGTCAGAACCGGAGATCGGCTGAATGGATTCAAAAACGGTAAAACTCAACAGTTTAACTCTGGGGGAGTTGTAAAATGAGCCTATTTCCAAAAAAAGTGGAGTATCCCTTTAACTCTGGGGGAGTTGTAAAATGAGCCTATTTCCAAAAAAAGTGGAGTATCCCTTTAACAGGCAGTTGAACAGGTGTACTCCATATACATACACATATATATATATATACAGGGCTTGACATTAACTTTTTTGCTCACTAGCCAATGTGGCTAGTGGTTTTCCAAAGTTACTAGCCACACAGCATTTTTACTAGCCACATTTTTGTTGTTGTGAAATTACCTGATTAAAGTTGACTATGGCGTGCTAAAATTTACTTGAACTAGATTTACAACCCTTTTAAATGTAAAACCACTGTACACACGCAAATCAAGACTAGGTATAACAATACAGGTCATTATCATTAGCTCTGATAAGGTTGTGTGTAAAGCTCCTTTAAAGCTCCTATAAAACCATGTATTAAGATGAAGACATAGCTTCTTATTGCATAATAAAAGTGGTGCATGGATGTAGAAGATTAATAAAAAATATAAAAAAATAAACTGAAAAAACCTTTAGCATTAGAAACACTGTCTGTTTAAATATCAGAATCAGAATTACTTTATTGAGCCCCGATGGGAAATTCTTTGTTACACGTTGCGTTTTCTGTGTCTTTGCACAGCAGAAACGTGTCTGACTGGTGTCTGCTGGTAACGTACATGGAGGGCTATCTCGGGATTCGGGCGTTGCAGCATAGACGGCAAAATAGGCTATAAGAATATTTCGTTCTGTATTGACAGGTGCAATATTTGATTTTTTTTAAATTATATCTGCATTTGCCAAAACCTATGGACTTTCAAACATAAAAATGCCATTTATTAATATGTGTTCGTGTCAACATGACATATTTTCCTATTCTATTTAGCCTGGAAACGCTTCCAACAGGCTTGCGTGTCGCGTGAGAAATAGGCGTCGGTTTTTTTTCTAGCATGCACGCGTTTTCGGCGCGGCTCGAGACGCGCGTCACGCAGGCAGTGTGCAAGTTCTAACCTGTTAACATGGGAGCCGAAATAAAAACGGACACACCACGCAGCGGAGACGCGCACGCCACGCAGCCAGTGCGCTTCAGATGCCTTTTGAAAAGACTACAATTATTCAACCCGCCAAAGTGGCTAGTTGAAGTGACTGTGTTACCCGCCACGAGCAAAATCCACCCGCATTTGGCGGGTTGGCGGGTGTTAATGTCAAGCCCTGTATATATATATATATATATATATATATATATATATATATATATGACCCTGGACCACAAAACCAGTCACATGGGTCAATTATTTGAAATTGAGATTTATACATCATCTGAAAGCTGAAAGCTTTCCATTGATGTATGGTTTGTTAGGATAGGACAATATTTGGTCGAGATACAACTATGAAAATCTGGAATCTGAGGGTGCAAAAACATTTAAACATTGAATCGCCTTTAAAGGTGTCCATTTATGTTAGTGATTGTGCAGCATTCACTCACAAAAATAAATGTTTTATATATTTACGGTAGGAAATTTACAAAATATCTTCATGGAACATGATCTTTAATTAATATCCTAATGATTTTTGGCATAAAAGAAAAATCAATGATTTTGACCCATATAATGTATTGTTGACTATTGCCACAAATATACCCGTGCGACTTGTGAGTGGTTTTGTGATCCAGGGTCACATTATATATATATATATATACACTCACCGGCCACTTTATTAGGTACCCCATGCTAGTAACGGGTTGGACCCCCTTTTGCCTTCAGAACTGCCTCAATTCTTCTTGGCATAGATTCAACAAGGTGCTGGAAGCATTCCTCAGGGAGTTTGGTCCATATTGACATGATGGCATCACACAGTTGCCGCAGATTTGTCGGCTGCACATCCATGATGCGAATCTCCCGTTCCACCACATCCCAAAGATGCTCTATTGGGTTGAGATCTGGTGACTGTGGAGGCCATTTTAGTACAGTGAACTCACTGTCATGTTCAAGAAACCAATTTGAAATGATTAGAGCTTTGTGACATGGTGGAAGTAGCCATCAGAGGATGGGTACATGGTGGCCATAAAGGGATGGACATGGTCAGAAACAATGCTCAGGTAGGCCGTGGCATTTAAACGATGCCCAATTGGCACTAAGGGGCCTAAAGTGTGCCAGGAAAACATCCCCCACACCATTACACCACCACCACCAGCCTGCACAGTGGTAACAAGGCATGATGGTTCCATGTTCTCATTCTGTTTACGCCAAATTCTGACTCTAACATCTGAATGTCTCAACAGAAATCGAGACTCATCAGACCAGGCAACATTTTTCCAGTCTTCAACTGTTCAATTTTGGTGAGCTCTTGCAAATTGTAGCCTCTTTTTCCTATTTGTAGTGGAGATGAGTGGTACCCGGTGGAGTCTTCTGCTGTTGTAGCCCATCCGCCTCAAGGTTGTGCGTGTTGTGGCTTCACAAATGCTTTGCTGCATACCTCGGTTGTAACGAGTGGTTATTTCAGTCACTGTTGCCCTTCTATCAGCTCGAACCAGTCTGGCCATTCTCCTCTGACCTCTGGCATCAACAAGGCATTTCCGCCCACAGAACTGCCGCTCACTGGATGTTTTTTCTTTTTCGGACCATTCTCTGTAAACCCTAGAGATGGTTGTGCGTGAAAATCCCAGTAGATTAGCAGTTTCTGAAATACTCAGACCAGCCCTTCTGGCACCAACAATCATGCCACATTCAAAGTCACTCAAATCAACTTTCTTCCCCATACTGATGCTCGGTTTGAACTGCAGGAGATTGTCTTGACCATGTCTACATGCCTAAATGCACTGAGTTGCCGCCATGTGATTGGCTGCTTAGAAATTAAGTGTTAACGAGCAGTTGGACAGGTGTACCTAATAAAGTGGCCGGTGAGTGTAGGTTGTTCATAACATTGAAGTAGATGCTCTCACACACTTAAAATCGTGCTTGCTCATTAATCAACATGCTTATTCTGCTAATTACTATTTATTATGGCTTGTAGGCACAGAATATGTTACAGGCACCACAATCCGTGTTTGTGTGCATTTGTGAATGTGGGTTAGTAGTTTGTTTAAAATAAAACAGGACTTGTTTGTACATGTCATGTCGTACAGTGTGGAAGAGAACATGTGCCCTGAAGACTACACACCCGTCCCACATGCAGAAAAACCTATGGCTGTGCAGCATACTTGCAATGTATTATTTTCTCACTTTTCTCATGTTACACTAATCTGATACCTTGATCAGAACTGACACCAAAACTCTCCTTTTTTAACATATCAGTTTGGCAGATGAGACTGGTCCAGTCTGTTAGGCATGGCTGTTACTGTCAAGCTGAAAAAAAAGAACAAGATTCAATTGAACCAGGTATCAGAAACACTATCAGGATAAAAAGGGGAATGTGTATCTCTGCACATCTCTAGAAGTCGAACACTACATGCCTCAGTGTTCTCGTTAGACACTTTATTTCCACTTTTCGAATTTCCAATCTGATATGTGATGGGAAAAGGGGAGTAGATCGAGTTAGCCAAAAAGCGGATTCGAACTTGGGTCGATTTGCGTCAAAGCAAGCAAGAATCTCTTCCTTGTGTTCATTTAGTAAAAAATAATCTTTTGTACTGCATTTTACTTACAGTAAACGTTGAGTCTACTTATTTTTAATAACAGTTGGCTGTATAATTGAAATGGACATTCCTCTCATTAAAAAACAAGACTATACAGTTCAATCGTTTTGGGGTCAGTATGTTTTTATTTTATTTTAAGAAATTAATCATTGTATTTTGCAAGGATGCATTAAATTGATCAAAAGTGACAGTGAAGCTGTTTATGTTACAAAAGATTTCTATTTCAAATTAGATTCATTTCTTTTGAACTTTCTATTCATCAAAGAATCATGGGGGAAAAAATCACGGTTTCCACAATAATAATAAGCAGCACAACTGTTTTCAACATTTATAATGATGAGAAATTATTCTCAAGCAGCAAATCAGCATATTAGAATAATTTCTGAAGGATCATGTGACACTGAGGAGGACACATGATGCTTAAAATTTAGCTTTGCATCACAGGAATAAATTACATTTTAAAACGGTTATTTTAAATTGTAATAATATTTTATTTCACTATATTCCTGTGTTTACTGTATTTCTGATAAAAAATGAAGCTTTGGTGAGCATGAGATACTTCTTTGAAAATCATACAAAAAATCTTACCAACCCCAAACCTCTGAACTGTATATTGTGTAAATACATAAAACAAATATCTGTTGAATGTCATCAAAAGTCTAAAATGACTCAGCTTATGTTTCTAACCCGTTTTTCCTTTGCTGGGCTATAATTGTAATTGTAAATGTCTAAACATTTGAGTTTAGGTATCAATCATCTCCACAGCACAAACAAATAAATCTTCCAAAAACACAAGACGATACCACAAAATTCCATACTTGTAGTGTTCAGGGTTTCTTGACTCAAATCCCTTTAAGTATGAGCAGATGTAATAGTGATGCTTGTCTTAGCAAACACCTCAAATTAGCATTAACCGTGCACTGCTGTGAAGCACTGACAGCTGCTCGTCTGATCTCAGCCTTTGTTCGACTTTGAACGGTTCAAGATTGTTTTTCATCATTACTGAAAAACTACAATTAAACAAAGCAGCCATCTGGAAGGGAAACAACCCGTTTGATAAAGCAGACGTTGCAAATGCCTGTCTTTTGATTGACTCCATGTCCTTTGTGTTTGCCTGTAGGTCTGGAATGTCATTATGGAGCAAAACAGCCTTCAAGATCTGAATAAAAATTACACGGTGCCAGTACAGAACGACCAGGTCTGACCACACACACACACACAGACACACACCGCTGGCACAGGCCTGGGCTCACGTGGCATGCGCTGTTAATGCGTTTATGAATCATCAATCCGATAATGCTGACATTATCACGCTGCTCTGACTCTCACTTACACTGTCTCTTTCTGTTCCTCTGTCTGTCTCTCAGAGCCAGAGGAACATGCTATTACATTTTACATGTACATTTATGCATTTGGCAGATGCTTTTATGCAAAGCGACATACGTTGGTACACATTTGTTCTTGATTCAAACCCATGATCTTAGCATTGCTGGCGTCATGCTCTACTGTTTGTGCTACAGGAAGACTGTCGATATGGATATGAATACTATTCGGATCTGTCCAACTTCCTCATTGAGAAAATGATTGGCCGTGGTCAGTTCAGCGAGGTTTATAGAGCCACATGTCTACTGGACAACCGGCAAGTGGCACTAAAGAAAGTACAGGTGAACATTTACATGAATTGAAATTGCATTTTAGCATACTACTTTTTTTTTCTATACTAAATCTTCTGTATGCATAAAAGTATACTCAGATGATCTAATAAATTTGACAAAATGTGTATAACCTGTGAAAACTGTGTGGAATAGAGAATCCCATAATGCAATGCTCTCGACTTAAACCTTATAATGCCAGTGTGACAGATGAACCAAGAATGATCATTTATTACTCAACATTTAATCAGATGTTTATGCAAAATCTCACCAAAAGTTAACAAAATTGGATTCAAATATAATATAATATAATAAAATGAATAAATATAAAGAATATAAATATTTATAAATTAAATGAAATATGTAATGTGGTGAGTTCATGTGACCTAATGAATCAGCATGATCTGTTCCTTGACTCAAATGAATCACCAAAAGTAAAAAAAAAAATGTAACACAAAATTGGATTAAAATGCAATACATATATATATTAATATGAATAATTATAAAGAATATAAATTATAAATATTTATAAATTAAACATGCAATGAATGAAGTGGTAATGTGACCAATGAACCAAACATGATTTGTATATTTTTTAATACACCATTTAATCACTTTGAAGTGTTTTTTTTTTTTTACACGAAATTGGATTTAGAATTTATTTAAGGAAATATATATAAAAATGTGTCACATATTAAATAAAACATGCAATGTAAGTGAGGTCTTGTGACAGTGTGGCATTGTACTTTTATCTGTACATTGTGTATACTATTTTCATTTAGTACTTTTAAGAAATAGCAGCCAGTAACCAGTATACTGTGCATTGACCGCAGTAACCAGTATATCCTAGCATTCCATTCCATCTCCAAAATCCTGTGCAAAAAAGCTATTTCAAGTGAACTTCTAAGAAATCTTGCTTTCATCTAGTAGTGGAATCTGTTTTCAAAATGGATGAATGAACCGTGATTTAAGATGTTGACGGATTTAACAGTCTGTCAACATCTTAAATCACGGTTCATTCAACCATTTTGAAAACAGATTCCACAACTATAAGAAAAACAAGATTTCTCAGAAGTGCTCTAGAAGTGTTTTTAATAAACCAGTGCAGATTTCGCTGTGTGTTGTATTTCAGATCCTGGTCTGGGTGTATGTTGTAATATTATGATGTTTTCTCAGATCTTTGAAATGATGGATGCTAAAGCCCGGCAGGACTGCATTAAAGAGATCGACTTGTTAAGGGTTAGTTGCGTGTTTTTTCGAACTTATGCATGCGTCTCTATATGTGACAGTTTGTGATATTTTATATTCATTCTGTAATTGCAGCAACTAAACCATCCAAATGTCATAAAGTATCTGGCCTCATTTATTGAAGACAACGAGCTGAATATTGTTCTGGAGTTAGCAGGCGCTGGTGACCTATCCCAGATGATTAAGGTCAGTCTTACCTGACACATTAAATGCCCAAATATTTTTTGGGATCCAGTTACTTGGGTTAAAAATGGTATGTGCATGTGTCAGTGTTATTTTAAAGGGGTCCTATTGTGTTTTTTTACGTTCAACTTTCTTTAGTGTTGCTGCTTGAAAAAGATCTGCAAAGTTACAAAGCACAAAGTCACTCCAGCGGGAGTTATTCTCTATATCAGTGCCACTGTTTCTGAACTCCCTGAAACGCCTCCTTTGTAGTCTTGAGTTTCTTCCGGGAACGAACACGGCACAATATTCCTCACTGAAATAATAGTGTACGCTAAAACGGGGGCAAAGCCTTAATGTGCACTAGTGGTCTTGTAGACTAACAATGGCTGTCGTGTGCGTGTGTCTGTTAATTCCACAAGACCGTAGGTTATCCCATTTGACATTTTAGGTTTCAGAAATGCGCCTTCAATGCTGAGCCCCGAAAAGAAGTGAGCTCCACGGCAGACTTCTACCCATGTCCCGTCATGAAAGTGTGGACTCGGAGGAAGATTGCGAGGGCTTAGGGTTCCATTTGGGACAGGGCCTTGGTAGTGTGTTGAATCTCTGGGTTATGGTAAGGGGCGTGACATTTCCGAAACGTTTGAAAACGGTTGACCAATCACAACACACTAATCTAGCCAACCAAAGCAAATTGAGCTTTTCAGAAGGAGGGACAGGAACTAAACAGAGCGTTACTGACAGATTGGGAAGAGAGGTGCTGCAATAATGTAAAATATGTGTAAAATCATGTTTTTTTGAACATTCAAGCATTAAAACCTATTCTAGTAGACCCCAAAAACTAAATTTAAAGAAGTCCATAATAGGTCCCCTTTAATACCATTGATGCACTATTATAGTTTTTGTTTCCTGTTTTCATTTGAATTTTAGTTGAAGTTTTAGTCATTTTATTGTTTTAGTGTTTTTGACATTTGTATTAGTTTGTTAGTTTTTTTTATGTCTATATTGTTTTTATTACATTTTAGTTTATTTAGTAGGGATGCACTGAAATGAAAATTCTGAAAACCGAAACCGAAAATGCTTTTAAAAATTGTTTATTTCTTATTTTAGATGAGGTTTTTTCATATGATTGAATTATTATTCAAATTCTTAATGAAATTCAATCATTTTAATGGTGCTGAATTAAAAAAATCCAATCCAATAAAATAAAATAACTGCATTTTTATTGAAAGTAACACTAAAATTGGACAGAAAATATATAAATATTAAATATCAAAATATTATTCTTTATTAAATTGAGTGAAACCTGAGTGCTGAACACACTGAGCAGCGGGGCGATTTATATTTTCGGCCAAAATTTCGGTGTATCCCTATTATTTAGTTTAACTTATTTTAGTACTTCAACTTCAATTTAGGCAACATTCAAGTTTATGCTTAATTTTATTTCAGTTAATGAAAATGTGAAAAAGCTTTAGCTAACGATAATAACCCTGGCATGTGTGTAGTATTTTATGAAGAAGCGGAGGTTGATTCCCGAGCGAACGATATGGAAGTATTTCGTGCAGCTCTGCAGCGCACTGGAACACATGCACTCCCGCAGAGTCATGCATCGAGGTAAACACACACACACACTCTCTTTCTAAAAGAGACACGCATGGTTTCTTTCATTCGTGTGCCCCCATTTCTTTTGTACTCCTGTCAATGTCTGTGTTTCAGATATAAAACCAGCCAACGTCTTCATCACAGCTACTGGAGAGGTCAAACTCGGTGACCTTGGACTAGGCCGATACTTTAGCTCCAAAACCACTGCTGCACATTCTCTTGGTACCACTGACCATCCACACAAACACATTCACACTGAATGAAATAACAGAACCAGTCCAGACAATACAAAAATGTGCTTATCTGTGTCGTTCCCAGTTGGAACTCCATATTACATGTCTCCCGAGAGGATTCATGAGAACGGATACAATTTCAAATCAGACATCTGGTCCTTGGGCTGCTTGCTGTATGAGGTACACAAACACATCTGCATTCTATACGCATATACACACATCACTTATACTCACCCAGGCTGCATTTATTTCATCAGAAATACAGTAATATTGTGAAATATTATTACAATTTAAAATGACTGTTTTCTATTTTAATATATTGTAAAATGCACTTTATTCCTGTGATCAAAGCTGAATTTTCAGCATCATTACTCCAGTCTTCAGTGTCACATGATCCTTCAGAAATCATGCTGATTTGCTGATCAAGAAATATTTCGCATTATTATCATGTTGAAAAGAGTTTAATATTAGTGTGGAAACCATGATAGAATTTTTTTTCTGGATTTCTTCAGAAAAAAATCTTTTTTTAATATAGTAAAATTCTATATTTTTACTTTTGATCAATTTAATGCATCCTTGCTGATTAAAAGTATTACTTCCTTTAAAAAAAAAATAATGTTTTGTGATGTTGTGATGTGATGCCAATGGGAGAACATCAGCTGATATTTGAACTGACATCTAAAACAGAAATTTCTTAATAAATAAATTGCTAAATATTTCTAAATATGAATATTGTGTATTTTTCGTGGATTGTTTGCATTGTGCTGTTATTTAAGTTAGTTTATAGTTTCCCAATAAAATCCAGTTCGAGCTGTTGCATACTGTTGATTACCATAAAAGAAAATCATGTTGATTTGTCCCTTAATTTGAATAAATGAATACAAATATGATGTTTTATACTAATGCACTTGCAACCATAGTCTCTCTGTAGGGCAAGACACTGCACCAGATTAAATGTTGAAATGCACACTTTTTTTTCAAAGTTCAACCACAGTGGTTAACATGAAACTAGTGTGATAGTGATAGTCAAATAGAAAGCATGGCAAGTTTCTAACAATACGAGCAAAGACACAAAGGGTTGTAATGATGTTTTCCTTTAAAGGATGTCATGAATGATATTTGTGTCTCTGTCAGATGGCAGCTCTGCACAGCCCCTTCTACAGCGACAAGATGAACCTGCTCTCATTGTGTCAAAAGATCGAACAGTGTGATTACCCACCTCTCCCATCAGAGCACTACTCCCAGAAGGTACGACACACACACACACACACACACACACACACACACATTTAGAATGCGGTTTTCCATGTCACTGCGCTACTTTTCCATTGTTTTTCAATGGAAACAGATTGATATCTTTAACCGTCGCGCTCGAGTCTTGCATTTTTCTGCAGCGTCTCACGCATGACACAGCATTATAAAAACACGGCGCTCAAGTTCAAACTCACACGATGCCCAAATATTGGGTGAAATTTTAATTGGAGCTATTTATTTTTATCGTCACATCATTAGTGCTGAATGAAATAGTTGTAATAGGGTTAAGTCCATGCATTAAAACATACATTGGCATTCTGATTACCCCTGAATCAGACTAAAATTCTCTAATTATGTTGTACATTAAAATGAATAAATGATATCTGCATACATTCATGTTAGTTTTGTTCTGTTTACCCTAAGGAGGGTTATTGCTGCTCTTATCCATGCTAGGGAGTTCTTGCCCAGAACAGAACCATACCGCCAATCCAAACTATATGCTAATTGTCAATCATATTTGACGATAGTGGTCCTGACAGAAACAAAACAAAAAGTCTCTTCCCTCTTCACCAAGGCTGCATTTATTTGATCAAAAATATAGTAAAAACAGTAATATTGTGAAATATTATTACCATTTAAAGTAACTATTTTATATTTTAAAATGCAATTTATTCCTGTGATCAAAGCTGTATTTTCAGCATCATTACGCCAGTCTCACATGATCCTTCAGAAATAATTCTAATATGCTGATTTGTTGCTTAAGAAACTGTTTTTGCTGCTTAATATTTATGTGGAAAACCTGATACATTTGTTTAGGATTCTTTTGAACATAAATGTTATGATGCCTGATGATGCTGTCTAGGTAGTCAGCTCACTAGATTTTGTAATAGCCCATCTCAACAATCATAGCATGAAGACACAAAGTCACTGCCTGCATCCGAAATCACATACTCTCTTGACTAGATACTAATTTTGTACTTTGCGAGTATGTTCTATATAGTATGAATGTGATCTGGACTTACTACATTACTACATTTGCCGTGTTTTATAATGTTATCATGACCTACCAGTGTCCGTTGCATCACGTCACTGCCATTCACAAATCCTCTCCCATGGCCTCATCATGGGATAGTAAAGTGTCCAGTGGATACACACTTCAGAATCTTGCCGCAAGTAGTTGGTCATCATATTTGCCTTTTATGAGTGCTGTAAATTCGGACATACGTCTCTCGTCACCTACTGTTTTTCAGCTACTACTGTATAGTAATGTATGCAGTTTCAGATATGTGAACAACATCTCTTGTTAACTACACACCTTGTATGTGTTTCAGCTCAGAGATCTGGTCAGCATGTGTATCAACCCAGATCCCGGCCAGCGGCCCGACATCAGCTTCGTCCTGCAGTTCGCCACACAGATGGAGAGGTGGACGGCCAGCACCTGATACAAACACACACACCTGCAGCCAGGAGAACCATTGCGCAAACCTGTGATCTCTGCTCTCTCAATCCAACTGATCAAGCTATAGAAATATCTAGAAATGAGTAAAGAGAGAATGCCATCAGTGATAGTTTCAAGCTGAGCGTTTCTCTAGATTTGTATTGAAAGGAATGCCGATATACATTCTGTTGTGCCTTCGAGTGATGTTTCACAGTGCTGTATGCTGATTGGTTTAGAGAAAGTTGGTTAGGTCAGGTGACCCAGTGCCTCATGTTGATGATGTCAAAGCAAGGTGGTTATATTTATACATACTTTTTTCTGTAGGCCTATATTACATAACAACATATAAAGAGCCTTACAGTTGAGTTACTTATTGCTCTTTATGTTTCTGATACGCATACATACGCACACAATTGTTAAGTGTTTCCTCAAGGAAACACTCGTTTGTGAGATCTTGTTCTCTGGTCAAATATCTACCATGTGAAAGTGTTAATTATATTCATTGTTCCAAAGAGGTTATTTTTAAGGAATTTTGAAACATTTTCTCACGTTAAAATGTGTAATTAACAATAAAATTTTACTTTTGACTTTGTGACAACATTGTTTTGAAGAACATTTAAAGTGTTTTAAAGACTTTATTAAACACTAAATTAGGAACTGAGAACTCATATTATCTGGTGATAAGCAAATGTATTGTTAACTGCTATCATTTATCAAACAAAACATAATACTAAAGGAAACACCTGTTCACCTCTAGCTAAATGATACCATGTTTTAATAAATCGTACAAATCAAACTTTTTACTCAGGCAATACAAGCACTAATTTGCATTTCAACAACCCCTGACTTATTTAAGCTACTGTGTTTTGAGCAAATCTTAACAACTCAAAGACTATATTCACAATTTCTGGAGCATGCAGTATGCACAGTGTACAGGGTCAGTACTTTTTTTTTTTATCAATACTTTTATTTAGTAAAGCCACATTAAATTGATCAAAAGTGACAGTAGACATTTATAATGTTACAAAAAATGTCTGGAGTAAATACTGAACTTTTTGTTCATCAAACGATGATGAAAAACGTGTTGCGGTTTCACAAAAATATTAGCACAACAGTTTTCAACATTGATAATAATAATAAATGTTTCTTGAGCAACAAAACATATCAGAATGATGTGACTGAAAATTCAGCTTTGATCACAGGAATAAAATATATTCAAATAGAAAACAGCTATTTTAAAAAGTGTAATATTTCACAATATTACTGTTTTTACCAAACAAATGCAGCCTTGGTGAGCAGAAGAGACTTCTTTCAAAAGTATTAAAAAAATCTTACCTTAACATTTATTGACTCGTTATTTAATTAGACCGCCGTACTATGCAAACATGCAAAATAAGGAGTTGTCGGAAATAAATGATACCTTAATAAATTGGCACGCATTTTTAAGAAAATAATGGTACAGCAAGTGGCTCATAAAAAGAACACAAACTTCAACTCACAACTTCTTTTATTGGAAATAATGAAAAATGACTAAATCACCACATAATAGTTGGGGGAAACAAACAGATCAAAGCGTGGTGGATTGTGTCTCCTCAGGAGGTGTCCATGGTGTGCACACTTTCCTCTACCAGCTCTAGGTTCAGAGGAGTCACAGCCTTCGTCAGAACCGCGGTGGTTCCATGCTTGTACCTGTAGCTTCCGGTTCTGTGAGGAGAACACAAAAAAACAGAAGAATTAAAACAAATAAAGATGCTGCTCCTGCAGAGAAACTAAGCCTAAACACACACATCTCTAATCAGGACTGAAACACTGCACGTTTTTCACATGATAAAACTGATCCAAACGGTGAAATACACTTTGGTGAAAAAAAAATGATGTTAGCAGAAGATTGTAAGAGAAAAATCAGCTTGTCGGTGTAAACAACTCTACTTCAAACTCACACTTGGTTAGTCAAACACATGCAGGTTACAATTACATCTAGATGTGGGCAATTCGTTTTAACACACGGTTACTCACACAGGGCGTCCATCAAGCTTATCCTCCCTTAAAATGGAACAGTGAAGCATGAGCCTTTCATTTAGTAAATCCTCTGATTAGTATCATGCACACATGTGGTGGCTTTCATCAACAGACTGTTTAAGGGATCATTTACCCAAAAATGTTGTTCCAAACTCATAAGACTTTTTGTTCGTCTTCGGAACACAAAGAATTTTAAGAAAATTTCTGTCCCTCCATTGAAAGTCTAATCAGATAGAAAGCTCATGCATAATGACCAATGAGGTTCATTCTCGTGTTCCGCGGCACATTTGAGCTTCCGCAAGAACCAATGAGGTTTGTTCTCGCTCGTCACGCAAGTACAGCTGAGCTGCTGTTTATGCTCACTGATCAATGTTTCAATGTGAATAAAATCCCTAATTAAATCTGTTCATCATATAAAGTGATCAAGTCTCTTCAGAAGACAAAGATTAAACCGCTCAATTCATGTGGATTTATTTTACAATCTCTTTATATGTACTTTTTGAATCTTCAGAGTTTTGGGTGAATAGACTTTCAATGGAGGGACAGAAATCTCTGCGATTTCATTCAAAATAAATTACCTTCATTTGTGTTGGGTTTGGGATGACATGAGAGTTATTAAACGAGAGAACAATACCTTTAATCATACTGACCATTTGTGACTAGACCTAAACTTGATGTTTTTGGACAAGCTGTACAAGAGTTACAATAAGCTGATCATATAACGTCAATGGCATGTCCAAAGGTATTTATGCTGGCTGGCCATTTATGTCAGTTTTTTTTTTTTTTTTAAACCACATTAATTAATTACACAGATTTCATCACTGCCTCAATGCTAGCAATTTGCATGCTGCCGTGCAACACGTGTAACTGCAATAGGTTTAGATGTGTGATGTTGGCTGCTCACCTGACACCCTTCTTGTTGGCCACGTCATGAGGTCTCAGGTAGTCCACCTGCCCCTTGGTGATCACACACAGGTCAATGTTGCTTCCAGAGCCCAGGTCATTAAAGATACCAGCCGCTATTGCATCCCGCACCAGAAGCTTGGCCTCATCCTCCTGATCCACACAACCACAATCATTAACATGATACAGTGTTCTCACATGTTTTCCTAATTTACATGTGCTTCCAGTCTTTCATGATTACTGGATAATCATATTGCATTCACAAAAAACTATTTACAAATGATATTTCAAACCCAAAATGACTATGCCTTTCTAAGATTTATTACCATGAATTTTCCATAATTCTCTGAAATTGCCAGTTTATCAATGACTTAAGGAACCCTGAATATACACACTATTGTCCAAAAAGTTTGAGGTTGGTAAGATTTTTGGGGTTGGATGCATTTAAAAGAAACCTGGCATGCTCAACAATACATTAAAAACTAGGAATGCACCGAATATTCGTCCACCGAAAATTTTCGGCCGAAAATGGCCCAAAAGGGCATTTTCGGTTTTCGGCCGAAAGACTTTTATCACCGAAACAATACGGCCGAAATGTTGTGATGGCGCAAACAGACACCGCGACCTGCACGTGCTTGTGTGAAGCAACATGTCTGCGGTGTGGACGTATTTCCATACGTATTTCAGTATATCTGAACCCGCGAGGAGACGGAAGCCTTGTTTATACTTCCGCCTGCCTCCGCAGCGCGAGTCTCCACAGACAGCGCGCGCACCGCTCCAAACGGTTGAGGCGTTTATACTTGACGCGCTCGCTGTTGTACTATTCTTTGAAACAACAGGGGACGACTCCAGTAACTGTCCTCTAACCATCAGGAATCGGTGAGAAGAAGAAAGATAAACACGTGACAATGTTTATTTTTTAGTATACCACCACCACCAATACAAAAATAATCATGTAAAACCCAGTAAACCCTGAGATTATTACTTGTTGACATTACAAAAAAATATGTATATGGGAACATGTATGTATACAACTAAATGAACGCTCTCTTAAATATTTTCTAATTTCACTAAACATATTTCATTAAGTTTCGTGTACATTTGTATTAAACATGGACCTTTGTTCATTAAAAAGGCTTTTTATGCTATTGTATGCTCATTTTTTTAAATGTAAGCAACTAATTTAGACATGCAAACTGGGTGCTGGTGTGATGAGAAGTTCGTGCTCGGCTTTGTTTTTATGAGAGAACATTTAATTTTAAAAGATTTCTGCTGGCCAGTAGATTATTATTTAATGTACACATGAGTGGGGTCAAGTTAAACATTTTAGTTTGAATTTAATTTTATACTGTGCATTGTTGCAATGTGCTAAATAAATATTTGCATAATTTGTAATTGATTTATTCTTTGAAAATTGTTATATTAATTTATGCAATGCCTTGATTTTAGTACATAGTCACAGACAAATGCAATGGTACTAATAATTGGCATAATTTCTTTCGGTGTTTCGGTTTTCGGCCTTGGTTTCCTCTTTTTTGGTTTCGGCCAAGAATTTTCATTTCGGTGCATCCCTATTAAAAACTATTTAAAATAACTGTTTTGAATATATATCCAAATGAATTTATTCATGTTATGCAAAGCTGAATTTTCAGCATCATTACTCCAATCTTAATATTTATTGCTAAATATATTTTTGAGGAAACCATGATAATTTTTTTTTTACAAAAATAAGGATTCTTTAATGAATAGAAAGTTCAAAAGAGCATCTTTTTTGTAACATTATAAATGTCTTAACTGTCACTTTTGATCAATTTAAATTGCCTTTTCTAGATAAAAGTATTATTTCATTATTTTTAAACCTAACTTGAACATTAGTGTACACCTCAATAGAAAAGAGCGAAAAAGACATGTAAATGTACACGAGAGTGGGTTACCTCCATGTTGGGCCTGTAGCGATCCTCAAAGACTGCCATTGCTGCCAGAGATCCAGAACCTGATGAGACAAAAACATGCTGATGTTACAAGTGAATCAAGAGAAGCATCTTCTGCATTAACAGATATTCACTGAAGGCTGCATGTCATGTTTTCATAGAAGTCACAACTTGCAAAGCCAGTCAGTCAGACAATCAAAGACGTTTCAGAGACACAATATCTCCCCCTTTTGGTGGAAGAGGATGAGAATTCATGCAAGTACTGTATTGTTCCAAATATAAGACAATGTTTTTTTTCTTTGAAATACATCTGAAAAAAAAAATGGGTTCTTCTTATATTCAGGGTCTACAAACTTTTACATGTCAATAATACACCCGCAACAATAGGGAGTGCCAAATAGGTGTAAATACGAGTCTTCAAACATCAATACATGTCAAACAGTTCTCATTAAGCAGCCAAGAAATACTATGTCAGAGAGTAATGTTAGAAGATAGGAGCCCAAAAAGACGGTCTTAAAAATGCTAACAATAAAAGAAAAGCCTGCTGCTGCCCTAAAAGTGGCCGCTTCGAAGAAACTGACAGGCAAGTGTGCCAAGTACGTAGCCGAAAAAGAAATGAGGGGCTGCCCATAACCAGAGCCGTCATCCAGCTGAAGGCACTGGAAATCGCCAAAGAGCTGAACATACCCGCCAGCGAGGCCCATCATTTCTTATTTCGGCTACGTACTTGACCGTCAATATCCTCGTAGCGGATGCTTTGATGCGGCGTAATGGATTAGCTCTTGCCCTCCGGCTTCAGAGAGAAACTGCTGTCTTTTTAACGCTATGTGATTGGCCTAAGGAAAAAACATTCATATCCCCCTGTATCGGATAGGTAACGCGGATCAAACATCTTTTTGACGACCCAGCATCTGTCACTGTACATAAAAAAGGTCATAATGAGATCTACTAAATGAGATATTCAGGTTATTTTAATGGTAGCTATGCCATAAAATGTTTAAAAATTAAAATACGAAAAATATGCAATATGAAAATTATTTTCAAATAAAGTATTTTCTTTAAAAGACAAGAGTTGGTATGCAAAAGGTACATCTTGAAAAGGGGGGGTCGTCTTATATTGGGAACAATACGGGTTATGTTATAGACGGGTTACGGGGTGTGTTAGTGTAACTCACCCATAGTGACATAGGGCAGTTTGTCTGTTGATCCGTGAGGATAGATGCTGTACAAGTGTGGACCGTTGCAGTCAACCCCTCCGAGAACCAACGCAGCACCAATATAACCCTGATACCTGCATATGAAAACACATGGAGACTGGTCAGAAACACTACCGGTCAAACATTTAGAATAAATACGTTTTTTTTTTATTGTTTTAACAATTTCATGTATCCTTAACGAATAAAAGTATTCATTTCATTAAAAAAAAAAAATCCCCAAACATTTGAGTTGTAATGTATCATGGTTTCCACAAAAATGTTAACCAGCACAACTGTTTTCAATATTCTAGAGCATAAAATCGGCATATTACAATGATTTCTGAAAGATCATGTAGACTGGAGAAATTATGCTAAAAATTCAGCTTTGCATCACAGTAATAAATTACATTTTAAAATATCCAAATATAAAACATTTCTTTTAAATTGTAATATTTCACAATATTACTGTTTTTTCTGTATTTAGTCTGAGCTTAAGGGACTTGAAAAAATGAAAAAAACTTAATTATTGTAATTGTTTTGGTGGTAGCACATCATATAGCGCTGCGCTGATTCATTACCTGAAGAGCATCTGTTTGAGCATGCGGTTTGCGGTGGCGACACGCGGGACACGGCCGGTGGACAGAGCATGGAGCTCCAGATTAGAGGAGATGATCTGTGTGGTCATCTCAGTGTCTGCTGCGGTTCCGGCTCCACAACAACTACACAACACGAGAGAGAGAGAGGACTTCAGAACAATGTCATTCAGGGATGGAAATTAACTTTTTTGTCCACCGGCCACTGTGGCTGGTGGATTTCAAAATCTAGTTTTTACCAGCCACTTTCTTGTTTTTAACCGACAATGTGTAACTGCATGTGAAAATTAATACTACAAGAATACTTAAGCAGTTCATTTAATCTCAAGTCTCAATGAAATACTGACATTTTCTCTTTCTCTCACCCTCGGCCTCATCCACCTAATCTGTCATTTATTTTTGTTTTGATGATAAATTGAGCCAGCCTCCAAAAGTAATTAACCTGTCCTGTGATTTTTTTTTCTCTCACACAACACTCTGGTTGGTTGCCTTTACATTAGAATAATATTTAATATAATCTAGATATGAAATGGAATAAATAGCATTCAATACAAAATGAATATGTCTCATATATTGAAATCAAGTTTTATGTGATAAAATATTTGCTTTGTTGTGCATTAGAACCACATCAGGCATTTAGTACAAAATAATTTATTGAGGCATCCAGATCCTTCACCACGTGACAGCAGCTAGGCTCCTGATTGGTTAACGCGGCGCGAATAGACGCTAAAGTTCAGATTTTTCAACTCGGGCGGCAGACGCGAATTCCGCGTCAAACGCGTGAATGCACAAAAGCACTCAATAAAATCATGCGCGCGGAACGCGTCAGACGCTCGAACTTGCCGCGCGAATGAGGCGTATTCGCATCTACCACGGCGCGCTCTACACCTCATTCGCGCCGCAGGAATTTTTTACGCGCGTAACGCATCTTTGCATTGACTTAACAGTGAAATCACTCGCGCCTGATGTTTTCTCTGCAGACCTCTACGCCTGCGATGTAACGCCACATTTTGTTTGAAGGTGTGCCTCCTCTAAAAGTGTCCGCCGTCCGGGTGAAACAGTATGCTATTTTTATTTACCCGCCACGGTGGCCGGTAGGTGAAGCGAGTTTACCCGCCACAACACAAAATCACCCGCATTTGGCTGGTGGCGGGTGCTAATTTCCATCCCTGATGTCATTTGATATCAGGGATTGTAAATCACAAAGATGCGAGTTGTCTGTAATGATGTGTTGTGTACTCACTAGATGTTGGGAGAGATGTAGTGAATTTTAGAGCAGTTCTTATCAGCGACAATCATTCCTTCAGTGGCACGAGTGTCCGCACCTAAAACAACACCATCCTGAGAGAGAGAGGGGGATGATTTTTGCGATCTTTCTTGTATGTCACCGTTTTTGACAGATATGAGAATATGAAGTCAAACCCTTTATTTTATACAATTAAACTCATCTACGGTCTTTAGCTTACCTTGTAAACGATGCCACAAATGGTGGTTCCGGTTTTACGAGCAGCAGGAGAGCTGAACCCCAGCTTAGTGATGTCTGCCTCCAGAAGGGCATTTCTAGAACAACAAACACATTACATTTTTTCCCAAACATAATTTTCTTTTTTCAGCCATTTATAATTAAACTCTGCTCCTATATGAGCTTACTTAAGATGCTACATTAACATAATAAATGTAGAAAACCACTGGTTTGACCAGTCAGCACAGAGTTGTATTATGGTTTTGATTCATATTGACAGCATGTCAATAACAGATTTATCCTCAAACCTTAGTTCTACTGACGACTAGTGGACACTTTATACACTCTTATATCACCACTCATTTGTGGTTAATACACAAGTATTCACATTTATAAAGAAATAACTCAATTAAATCAACGTAACGAGATTTATTAGCGGGTTAACAGAACGTAAAAATAACATTGTCATTAATGTTAACGTTCTTCGTCTTTAATGTTACAAAAATTCTCAGTCATACTGTGTAGCTTAATGTTTTTGTGATCAAAAACAGATCGCAATATGATTAAACGAATTAAAGTGACTTTTGTTTTTGAAAATGAATAAAGTTCAAGCTAATTCAGTTTAAAATGTTCATTTTGTATGAACTTACTACATTTACTTATAGTAAATGGCGCAGGGTCGAAGCCCACCAATAACAACAAAATATCAACTATTAAAAAAAACCACTTTAACCTTTAAAAAAAACAATTCTAAATGTTATACATATCGTGTAATGTATTTTAATCCATATTTCATTAAATAAACCCGTTATTCAAATGAGTTTGAGTAAATTCTCCTGAGTCATTCACGCAGGCCGTGTCTCAACCGATCGGTAAAATGCCTTTAAAACCCACTCAAACTCTTTGTTATTTCACCGAATCCATAAAATAAAAAATATCCCACTCCATCGGCTTAATTACTCTTAATATAGAGGGATAAATCTCACCTCTTGCAGTTTTCGAAACTGAAACCTCCAGGATGATACTGACACACTGAGACGGTCGCCATGATTCTGCGGTCCCGCTTCCGGGAAGCGCGAGACTAGTTTCCCCTCTGTGTTACACGCTAGAGCTTCCGCGCTTTACGTCATTTCTATAGAATAAGCGCAGTGGGAACCTATAGAGCAGGAACGTATACAATGTAACACATGTTTCTGCCTCATACGCTCCCGCCATATCATAGAGATTCACATTCTAGAAACAGTTTACATTAAAAATAAGTGTTTACACCCCCAACTAATTATTACACGTAGTCTATATTTATTATATATGTTAGAAATATGGAGTTTGGGGATAGTTGATATAGTCTATACTATATATATATATATATAGTCCTATATCTTCTCTAATGAATGTCAAACAGCAGGTTCTCATTTTGACAACTTGCTAAGTCTGCTATACGCTCTTATATCAGCCTAATGTCATTTTATTATATATATATATATATATATATATATATATATATATATATATATATATATATATATATATATTAGTGTAGACATTTTTAAACTTTATAAATTATAAAAATATAATATAATGAACGGAAAACAAGCTTTGATATTTCATATTCAAAAGACTAAGTAAAATAAAACTGATGACAAGAAGAAAAACTGATTACTGATTATCAAATGTTCACAAAATAACAAGCAAATTTCTTAATAAATTCAAGAAAGTTTTTTAAATTTTATAAGCTTGTTCAGCACTCGAGGACATGCAAAAAATACCAACATCTGCAAATGTTGAGTTTAATATATTATCTAATACATTAAGACATTATGATAACAACCTATTGCAGGAATGACCCATCACAGGGTTTAGGAGGATGAAACACTCGGGCCGGTTTCACAGACAGGGCTTAGATTGAGCCAGGATTAGACCTTAGTTCAATTAGGACATTTAAGTAGCTTTTATAAACATGCCTTAAAAAAAACATTACTTGTGTGAATCTTGGCAAAGCAATGGCATTGACATTGTAAGATGACAATACAAGCTGCTTTCAGTTATAACAGCTCAAACATGCATTTTAGTCTGGGACTAGCTTAAATATTTTCTTCTGCTGTACACAAAAGAAGATATTTTGAAGAATGTCGGTTACCAAACAGTTGATGGACCTATATCGACTTCCATGTGGGGGAAAAAATACTATGGAAGTCAATGGTGCCCATCATCTGTTTGGTTGCCGACATTCTTCAGAATATCTTCTTTTGTGTTCAGCAGAAGAAAGAAATGCATACAGGTTTGAAACAACTTGATGGCGAATAAATTATGACAGAATTTTGTTTTTTGGGTGAACTATCCCTTTAAGCCTCGTCTGTGAAACCAGGCATCAGTGTTCAGTTTTAAATCTGGCCACTAAGAGGCAGTATGCACTCAGATCTTACTCTTACTGCACCAATGGGAACAGGTTAAAGACTTAAACTTTCCCATGCTCTATGGCCTGATTTCACAGACAGGGTTTAGATTAAGCCAGGATTAGACCTTAGTTCAATTTGGACATTTAACTAGCTTAATAAACATGCCTTAGAAAAAAAAAAACATTACTGATGTGAGACAATACAATGACAACACGTTGCTTTCAGTTAAAACAGCTTAAACATGCATTTTAGTCTGGGACTAGTTTAAGCCTTCTCAATTAGGTTAATTGGTTTTATTTATTTTTTATTAATATTAATTGGTCGTATAATGAGATCTAAGTTGTTAGTGCCGAGAATTTTCACGTGAATAAATTTATTTTATTTATCCTTTATTTTACCAGGATAGTCCCATTGAGATAGAAATCTCTTCTTCAGGGAGTCCTGGCCAAAATGGCTGCACAAAAAGTTTCACATACATAGACTGTAAAAAAAAAAACACAAACATAAAACTCAAAATCTTACATCATTTACCCAGCACTCATAAAATGACAACAAAAGTTACTTTACAAAACACACACGTTTCCTTTAAATAACATTTCGCAGCCACTGTAGGCTATAGGCCTACTACTGTAATGGTCCAGAGGCACAATTTTTGCCAAGCGTGTGAGAGGTTCTGGGTTCTAATCCTCACTCGTAGTTGTTTTCCCCCTAATCAAAACCGATTATGTTTATCAGTGGTTGCTATATCAAGCAGGGACACGTTTTGTGTGCATTTTGTTTTGTGATTTCACCAAGTGAAGACAGTGCGGCGTGTGCGCGCGAGCCACAAGAGAACGCCTCTTACGAACGAAACGAATGCTCTGCTAAATTATAACTGGAGATGTTTTATTTGTATTGGTAGGTCTACATCCGTGCCTCGAGATCTTTCAAAAGTGGTGGGGACGATATCGACATGGGCAAAAAGTCTACCTATGTGTAACAATGGGCAAATTACGCCTATGAAGATAGCCATTTAGTCTTTCCTTGAACTCTTTAGAGAACACAAAATGCAGGCAGGCTTTATTAAAAAGGATTGATTTAGTAAAATTTCGTCACTGTAGGCTATGACTTGCTGCTCAATAATCATTTCGCCAGCCATTAGATGAGACGTCACCAAATCTTTAGAAAAAGCACCCGCAAAAAAAGACAAAAGAAAAACTTCCCCTCGATGGAGAATTGAATACAATAAAGAGAAATAAGCACAAAAGACTCCATCAATCTAAACACGCTCTTCTCATCCACTCCAAACCCAAATAGTCCAGCAAACTGCAAAGCCCATATGCGTGTGTGTGTGTGTGTGTGTGTGAGCGTCTGCTAGAAAAGAAAGATGTCAGCTTTCCTTTCATTAGTTTCTTTCGCCGCACATTCTCCTTTTTCAATTTCAATTCAGACTGAAAAGATACTTCGAATCATAATCATGTTTTGAATTTTTTAGTCCTCTCAAAGAATGTATGCGAATGCATGTGTTTGTGTGTCAGATCTGGTCAGTAAGGACATGCTTTTGCATGGTTGTCATGGAGACAGTATTCAGTGGGAGGATTCAGAGTTGGCGCTCTCGGCTCGCGCACACACAGGTGGAAGGTGTGCTATCTCGCGCTGAGTTTCCTCCCTAATATTCAGACCTCTGTGCATAAATGAGTGAGCCATTCGACAATTGATGGTAGCCCTACATTTCATGTCCATTGATCATATAGGCCTACATATGATCATATGTATATAGCCTACTGTATACAGTATATATACATATATATAGGCCTAGTGTGTGTGTGTGTGTGTGTGAGTGTGTGTTCTTCAGAAAATTCAGTGACATCTCTTCTCTTCTGATGATGTGTTTACTGGCGCGAGGGCGGGGCAACCTGTCACTCACGTCACGTGCGATCCACCAATAGCAAACCACAACCATCCAATCAGGATATACATCACAATTGGGAAGAAAAGACTTCTGTTTTATGCCAACTATGGAAAAGCATATAATATAATCTCACACAAATAACCTATTTGTGTTTCACTTTGCTTGATTTTGCATGAAATTACAGTTTTTGTTGTGTCCTTTTTTAAAGTGAGTGGGCCTTGAGTTCAAAATAATGAATAGAAAAATGTTAGTCAACATTATCTATATTCCATTTATTTCTAACTAGATGTTATTTATTTTGATTTTTTTTTATCATTTTTTATGTTGTCTGCTGCTTTAAATGCTCCAGCTCTTAAAACAGGATGGATTCTGATTGGCTGTCAATGCTTTTATTGTTCATCAGCTGACAACAAAAATCGTTCTGAAAGTGATTCCAAAGATACAGTTTCTTTGTACCACTGTTATAGTTTTGGACTCTGCTATTCTTTTAAAATTAGAATGATTTTCAGAACTATATCTTCATCGTGCATGATAGTTATCGTCCTTGGTGTGAACGGGCCTTAACTCTCTTTTTCTTTCTCTGTAATAAATCAGAATTAATGAGCATTTTGGGACAGATCTAATGGATGTCTGAGTCAGATCACTAATTAAACAACACAGGAAATTGCTCTTCATAAGAAAAAAAAAATGTGAGTGTATGGGAGATTTATAGACGGGGGTGACGGGTAAACAGGGATATAACCTCGCTCTGACCCGTCCTCCTGGCACAACATGAAAAACATGAAACAAAAACACTCACACTTGCCCAAATTTTGTCTGTATTTCTATTGCATAAACACCTAAAAATATGTATATTATGATAAAAAAGGAAAAAAAAGTTTACATTTTAAAGAACTTTTTATGCCAAAAAGCTAAAAACATCTTAAATGAATAAATACTTTCATGTTTAACAGGTTATTTCATTTTTTCTTAGCGATAATGTATGTTTACGAGCTATTTAATTCATAAAATGTTATACAAATAAGAATAATTATTTAAAACTAAATCAAAGGATCCCATTATGGGAACCCCTATGTGAAGCGCCTTAGGGACCTTTTAAGATTCTATATAGGACATTTTGTTCTAGTGAAGGATTTAAACAAACACATATTGCAGTAAATACAGATGTTAGCATCTTCACACACACACACACAACACAAGAGGAAGACTCGTCTTCCTCAAGGATGTGATGAGCATCTCTCCCACAAGGAGCCACAGGATATGTGGGACAAACTTCAAACACACACACACACACACACACACACACACACACACACACACACACACACACACACAGGGTTTGGTGTTCAGACAATAGAAGCAGTGTTAGACACATTGAGCTCTACTGGCCGACAGCAGATAAACCTAGTGTACACTGTAAAAAATGATTGTGATTTTAACGGTAAAAGACTGTAAAAATGCTACAGTGAAAAACTGTTAATTGGTTAACAGAAAGTTTCCTTATATACGGTAAATAACTGTGATATATATAATGGTACATTTAATGTAATTTTACTGTTAAATACCATTAAATTTACAGTTTTTGGAAGTGAAAAAGAACAAGTCATTGTATAATTTACAGTGAAAAAATGTAAATTGACATTCCCACAAATACTTCAAAAGGTCAGTAAATTAACATTATATCAGATAATGAAATACGGTTTATTGCTGTAAAATTATATACGGTTAAAAGTCTGTAAAACCTAAAAAGTTGCTACCGTATTTTTAACTCTGTAACCACAGCTGCCAGTTTTTTCCTGTAAATTTAGCGAATTTTATTTTACAGTGTACTCCTACAGACTCAGACACTCCGCTCTTTCTATAATTGGAGGTATTTCGCACCAATAAAATACAAAAACAATATGCTTTCTCAATAAAATTACGATTGGTTTCAGTTTATATACTTCATCCGGGTAATATATCTTGTTTTCACGCTTAATGGTATATTATAGGCTAAAGCCTAACTATTTTGATCAAAATTAGCAACATTTAAATAATCAATACATCATAAATCCTTTTTCCGAAATGTGCTTTTGTCTTGATTCATATGGTAAGCTTATTATAAGTGTTTATATTTTAGACATGACAGAATGATTTTAGTGGGAAATTGCGTACGTTAATACTCACCTATGCGTGTCTCGTCATATCCATAAATAGAGAAAAGTTGCTCCGGCTACTTTGACGCTTGTATGATGTGGGAATGATTTGTCACAACGAGCGAGGAACCTGTTTTTTTTTTTTAACTCAGAACAGAGGAGAGTTTGCTGGCAAAAAAAAATAGAATGCGACAAAGCTCGTAATAAAACAAGAATCAACATTGTCTTGGCTTTTCAGAGATGGTCAGAACTTATTGAACAGATAAATTGCCATGGCTCTTTAAAGCAGCACTAAGTAGGAATTCCGTTTTTGTCAAACATCGACCCCTAGAGTTGCTGTGGAGTACTTGTACTGTCGTGAATAGCACTCACGCAGAGATGGCTCGCACTCACGGCCGGATCCCCTCCCCCTGTACACCGGTACCTGTTCAGTAGGATGGACGCTGTAACGAGTGGAAATAAGGTATGGCCCCTTTAAGAGCTGCGCGCGCCCTGTTTAACTGTCGGCAGTCTGTATTGTATGTGCGCCTCGAACACCACGGGCCCTATCTTGCACTCGGCGCAAATGACTTTGTACACTGACGCATGTATCATTCCTATTTTGCACCCGCGCAAAGCGGATTTTCCCTCCACAGACGCACGTCGGTTAACTAAGAAATACACTTGCGCTCCCCGGGGCGGTTCAGCGCAAAGAGGAGGCGTGTTCCGGCGCAAACTTTCCCTCATGCTATTTTGCTGTTCTATAAAACAATTGCGCCACTGACCAGAAAAAAACTAGTCTAAAGTCAGTGGTGCGTTGCGCGTTGTTCATTATGCTATTTTAAGGGCGCATGCTTGGCCATAATCAATGTAGCGTGTGCACAACGCGCATACACGTTGATTCTCTCATCTAAGCAGCAGTTTTCATTTTTGCAAATCATACATTATTACGATAGATAGATAGATAGATAGATAGATAGATAGATAGATAGATAGATAGATAGATAGATAGATAGATAGATAGATAGATAGATAGACAATTTATTATAAAAGCATGTAGCTTACACATTTACCCAAATTATCCTACGCCTGTTTAACAGAAGTTAATTTGGGCGGGTTTCTCCATCCCCAATGTCACTTCTCTGTGTTTTACGGCCCTGACGAGAACGCTGCTCTCCTCGGCTGTGAACCGCTCCTGGCGCGCGCCTGGCAAATCCGCCGTTATAATAGGAATCCGCTTTTCACGTTACGCCCAAACCACACCTATGAATAATGAAGCTACTTCAGACCAACCCCTTTTAGATTTGCGCCAGGCGCAAGAGGCATTTATCCCGCCGGGAAAATAGCAACAGCGCCGGGATCCGCCCACAAAGTTACTTGCGCTTTACGCTTTGACACTTGCGTTTCAGATCGTTAAAATAGGGCCCCACATGTATACGGCACCGGGTTATTTCTGTTTGATGCTCATTTTATCAGAAATTTATCAGATCTGTTTTTTGCCTTAAAGCAATTTGCCCGCCGGCCCAAAGTTGCAAGGGTGGTTTTGCGGCTCACAGGCACCAGGGGGGTGCGAGACGACCACCATTCAACACGAAATCAGTAATATAAACATTACAATGACTCCAAAGCTGTTCGGTTAAGGTAAAAAAGTGACTTAGTTCACCTTTAACAGAGTTCTTTGTAGCCTATTGTGAGGGTCATATCATTATGGCTGTTGTGCTGGAAATTATTTTAAAGGAAGTACCGTGTCTATTAATGCGTAGAGCTACAGTAACATCTTCAGTCAGATCCTTTCCATTTAGATTGGTTATGTCCCATAATCCTAACAGTGAATGTTTTGTTTTATGGGCCGATAAACATATTCATCCACGTAATCGCAGAGCTGAACCACAACCATAACAATAATCTTCTAAAATATCCATTTAGTTTGTTTTTTAACCTCGGGCCAAAAGGTGTTAATACCTTTAATCATAAACACCACATAACGGACAGACTGTATGCCACAGCATGCTTCGAGTAATGGTTCTTGCATCTTATATGGACAGTGATTGTTTTAAAAGAATTTAGAATTTTGTAAAGCCTGACATTCGAAATAATAATCAGAAAAATCATTTTTTTTTAAACAGAACATTGTGGGAACATTTTATTGTGGGTGGAAATCATACAATCCAATGCAATACAGTGCAGATTGAGAGATGAACAAATAAACGTTCCTCAAAAAACCTGACGTAGACTACAGATCATATTTGATACTCACAATCAAACATGATTTTTTTTTTTCTAAAAAATGATGAATGGATAGACATTCCTAAGTTGCTTCAGTCCAGTAAGTGTTCGTAAGTGTAAGATTAAGTGTAAGGTGATTGTTTTTTTAACAAAGTTTTGATCTTGGTGGCCTTGATTCAAGTTTAGCTATAGTTACAAACACATCATCGGTTTATCTGACTTTATCCAACTTCCTCATCTGGTTTTCCACCATGACAGTAGTTGACCCAACAGAGAAGAAATACTGTTGAACAACATTTGTGTCAAAACCTGCTATATATGTGGCGAATTGTATTCTGACACATTTTGGAATGTCCTTATCCTAGCTAGAAGCATTTGTGTGTTTCAGACTTCATGAATTGCTCGATCAAGATGTCAGGAATTAGATTTGCATTTCGCAATTGAAATAGCACTAGCAGTGTTTGCAAAGCAACATTAGTGTTAAAGTTTGAGGTTTTAGGAAACCAGGGCAATGGGAAAGCAGTCGTGGAGTTGTCCTGGGTCATCCTAGGCCCTGTCCCAAATGGAACCCTAAGCACTCGCGGTCTTCCTCTGAGTCCGCACTTTCGCGACGTAAAACGCCGCTTTGAATGTCGGGAAGAAGTCTGCTGTGGAGTCCGCATCAGCGCGGGCTCGGCAAAAGTGCGCATCAAGGGCGCAAATCGACCGCACAGGGGGCGCTCGCGAGCACCCTTCTGAGATCTAAAAATGACAAATGGGACACACTGCGGTCTCACGGACTTAACGGACACGCGCACGCGGCAGCCATTGTAAGTCCACAAGACCGAAAGTGCACATGAAGTGTGCCATTTGGATTGGGCCCTAATCTCTCGGCTTCCACAAGGATGATGGGTAATCCGATTATGTGACACCATTGTGATGTAGTTACCGCCCAGGTAACGAAACACCGATAAACTAACAATGACTATGTTTATATGCACCCTCATAATGCGATTATTAGGCAATATTGCAATTAAAGTTTAAACTCTACGTCATGAATACACTGTACTTTGATCAAATTGAGGCAATTAAACTCATAATTGTAGCAACCATCATAGTAAAATATGTGGCGTATGCATATTTTGTAAGCACAATATGGCAAGTAATCATTTTAATCGTATCTATTCCAGTCTGACCAAAGTGTGCATGCTTGTGACGTACACTGATGACATAGGCTGCATCCGAAATCACATTCTTCCCAACTATATAGTAGGCGATAAACAGTATGTGACAAAAGAAGGATGTCCAAATGTACTCATAAGAGTAGGCAAAATGTACCTGGCTGACCTACTTGTTCCGGCGAGATTCTGAAGTGTGCATATGATGGACACTTTACTATCCCATGAGGCCACGGGAGAGGATTTGTGAATGGCAGTGAAGCGACGCAACTGACGCTGGTCGGTCATGATGATGACATCACGGGGAATGTAGCCTACATCCAGATTACATTCATACTAAATAGAGTGTACTTTTTTAGCGTCGTGGAGTAGTTACTTCAAAATAAGTACCTATGAGAGCATGCCATTTCGGATGCGGTAAAGAACATATCACATTTTTGGGGCGCAAGTTGTTGATAACGTTGCGCAACATGAATATGATGCAGTGTATTAATGGCCAAAAATGTTAAAATGAAGACGTTTTTCGGTGCGTCACTGGAAAAATGAAATATGTCCAAATATAGAAATGTGTTTTGCATTTGATGTTAGTATGTAGATTAAAACAGTGCATGTAAATGGGAATAAAAAGAGGTTCGCTCGTGTCATATAAACATGCGATTACTCTGATAATTGGAAATAATCACATTATTGGTGCACATGTAGCCAGTGTATGAAAATAGGATGTATAGAAAAGTGTGTGAGGAATTGTCACAATGACCAGCGCTAAATTCCAGCCCTAAAACTAAACTAAGCAAATCTCAAACCTGAGTGTTATTGGCTTAATGCAGGTGTCAACTGGGATCCTGGAGGTGTTTCTAAAAATGTGTGTGTGTGTGTGCCTGTTTGAGAAAGACAAAGACTGGAATAAACTGGAGGGAAGAGCTCAAATGATCCGGTATCAAACAGTTTGATCAGACGCACACGGTTGTCATGGAAAACGGTGCCAGGCAGGTGGCATGAAGCGGACAAGGCCATTAAGTTTTTGATGTAACTTAGGACAACCGCAGGTGGGCAGTCTCAGATCAGATAGCTAAATACATTCAAGGTTAACAGTGACACACACACACACACGTTGTGTTTTCAGGTTTTATGGGGACTATAGACTTAGGTTTTTATTCTGTACAAACTGTTTATTCCTTCCCCTTACACTAACTCTAAACCACCCATCACAGAAAACTTTCAGCATTTTAAAATAAAAAAAAAACAAAAAAAACACTTAGTATGATTAACAAGCTGTTTTCCGGGGACAAAAAAATGTCCTCACAAGGACAAGGATTTTGGATATTGCCATCTTTGTGGGGACATTTTGTCCCATTGTGTAGGGTTTACCAGGCCACACACACACACACACACACACACACACTGCAAACTGCCACATAGATCGGTGTATTTGAATGAAGTGTCTATCTATGTGTAACTTTGAGCAAAATCTGACAGGCACCTGAAAAATTCTGACTATCTAACCACTGTTTTTTGACAGTTTATGAAATGTGTGATAATTTATGCTGAAATTCTATAACTTCTGTAACTTAAAAAAAAACATTGAAGCATGGTTTCTTATTAACAAAACCTAACACCACAAAAAAAACTGCTTACGTGAAATAAGTATTAATAAACTAAATGTTGAGTGAAATAAAGTAAAATATTAAACAAATATTAATTATTTTCAGATTTTAGTCTAATTTTAAATTGAACTAAAATTAAAAGAAAACATTTTTATATATAATTCCTATAAAATAATCCTTTATATAATAATTCTAACATTGAACAGTTTTTAAAAAAAGTTTATTTTTGTATTGAAATGTAGATTTTAAAAAATATGAATATAAAAATGTTTGTAATTTTTTAAATATAATATAGTTGGATATAATGCAACATTTACTTTACCCACTGACCTCAAACAAGTTTGATTTTTGGCCCTCTGTGGTAAAACGTTTGGCCACATCTGATTTGAAATATCGCAATTTATTGGTTATCAGCCATGAAAATAATTAACGACTTATCGGTATTGGACAGAATTTTAACATCATTGCAGCAAATTTTGGAACAAAATGAGGGTAAGCACTCAGTTTTAATGTTCATTTTAGGGTAACAGAAACACATTTTAAAAATATTCATGATTCTGTCTCAGCTGTCAATATTGAAAACTTTTCACGTGCAGGGTCATATGGATAAGCGTTTCTGACATCACTTCCTGCCTCCTCCAGCACAGCCACAGGATGTGACATCATTGGTTGTGACGACGAAAAAGACCTGTCTATTAAAGGGAGCAAGAGATGACAGACAGGAAGATGATAGCAGAGGTATTGAGCTGTGTGTGTGTGTTCTCTGAGGGTGAAGGTTTTGGGGTCTTCAGGGAAGCAGCCGTGTGATGAAGGTGGTATGAGGTCTTTCATGTCAAATGACCAATTAATGGAGCTGAAGTGGCCCTTAAGTGTGTCATGTTTGCACACACCCTCTCTCAAACACACATACACTCTCAAACATCCACACACCGGCTGAAAAGACCCATTTTACGGCTCTCTAACACATCAGCCACTCACACACCTGTTCCCATGTACACTCGCTCACACAGACACACACTGCTGCTGGCACTACACCAGAAGCTTTCACGTTAATTGTGTCCTGACTTTCACTCCGGCTCTCTCAGGTGCAGTATTGAACCCTCACACACACACACACACACACACACACACCTCTTTGAAGATCTGTGAAAAGAAAAATGATTTTTTTTTCCATTTTAATTTTGCACTTTCAAAAGGACCCAGCTGTGCTCTCCCGCTCTCCCCCTTTTCTCCATTTTCTTCATTTCCTCGCAAAACTCCATGTTTTCTGGGTTTAGATTTTAGTTTTGTACACGTTCTACATGTAATATTGAAAAACTGCATTTTGATTGGAATTAAGCATTTTGGGGATTTGTTAAAATTTATTATTCTTATTATTTAAATTATATTTTATATTTACACTTCAGGAAAATGTAATATGATCTATACATTATTTTATCATATTTGGTTTTATTTTTGTTGTCTTGATTTTTTTTTTTTTTTTAAAGAGGCACTACATAAAATAGTTCCGGTTCAATTTTAGGAATAAGATGAATGCTATCATTTGCTCTTTTTCTTCTTGTTCTTTTCTTTTTTTTTCTTGTCCTTTCTTTTCTTTTCTTTCAAATGTCATGAAAGGCAATGAGAAAGCAATTTTAATTATTTGTATTTATTTGTTATATGTATATTTACATAATCAGGAAAATGAATTATTTCTATATTATTATATACTATAATATTGTTTTTTATTTTGTAATCTTATTTTCTCATACAATAATTGATTGATTGATTGATTGATTGATTGATTGATTGATTGATTGATTGATTGATTGATTGATTGATTGGTTGAAGAGGCACTGCATGAAATAGTATGGTTTTAATTTTAGGAATATTATGAATGTGACCATTTGCGGTTTTCTTAGACAGTGAAAAGTATTTTGACAGTGAAGCCTTACTTAAAAATGAAATCTCATGGCATAAGATAAAATATCAAACAAAGCACTTTTTTCTTTAAAGAATGATAGTATACTTTTAAAGCATGATATGCCTTACCTTTTTTTGCAAGGACTTTTAACTAACTGGTCTCCATCGTATATGTCTAGCATCAATTTGACATTTTAGCATCTTATGTTGCTAGCATTATTTGTTTTATTTGTGTGCAAATGCTACATGGATTTATATTGTGTTATCTAATGCAATAACATTCAGACATTTTTAAGTTTGACTCAGTAGTAGGCCTATGTGTGTGTGTGTTAGACAAGAGAAACTAATATCTACAGGTTTAAATAATTTGTATTTATTCATTTGAAACAATACAGTTAAGCACACTCATAACAAATGTCATTAATACAAACATGTTACATGATAGAGAACTTGACCAATCAGACACTCCACTATACAAAAATGAGCCAATCAGAAACATGCTGAGATATCATAATCAGCTTGGCCTAAGCTTGAGAGGGGCGCAATATTGAGATGACTTTTCTTAAGAGTCACACACAACCTCTCTTACACACTCACACATTAGAACACACACATCGAATAGTTATGCTGATTTATTCTCTCAGCTTCACAGGATCAACAGTGCTAGTGTTAAGGCAGAATTGCAAATCCTAATTTACCTCCCCATTTCTCAGCATGTGCACACACACTTAGACACACACACACACACACACACACACAGCTCATTTTAAACATACACACAATCTTCTGTTGTTAGTGTGTGGGTTTTAGCGTGCCATAGATAAGTACTTGTACAGGCATTAAGAGCTCTGTTCCAAAACCTAGTGAGCTGCCTTGTTGTCTACTAACTATAATGCCTATAGGAAGCTGCCTTCTAATAGTGTCCGAATTATGATTGCACCGCATGAGGGGATAACTTGGAATGTGGCACAAAATATGATAGATTTGACTCACAATAGTCTAGAGTCAGTATGGTGCTGAGACGATGATGTACTCAAATAGGCAAACTTACAGATACACTTCCATTCAAAGGTTGGGGGTCAGAAAGATTTTGTAATGTTTTTTTTAGGATAAGATGTCAAAAATACATTAAAACAGCAATATTGTGAAATATTCCAACTTAAAATAACTGTTGTGTTTACTATTTGAATTCTGAAATGATCTTTTACTCCAGTCTTTAGTGTCACATGATCCTTCAGAAATCATTCTAATCTGATTTACTGCTCAAGAAATATTTCTTAATATTTTCATTTTCATTGTTGAAAACAGTTGTTTTGCTCAATATTATCGTGGAGACCTTGATACATTTTCTTGATACATTTTACAAGTTCAAAAGAATCTTTTTGCACATTATAAATGTCTTTACTGTCACGTTAGGATCAATTTAATGCAATCTTGTGAATAAATGTATTAGAAAAAACGTACTGACCTCAAACTTTTGAACTGTATAGTATATATAATTTCAATTTATATATATATATATATATATATATATATATATATATATTCACTGTGCTCATTCTAGTGCTTTCTGGGATTGACTTTGGGTGATGTTCCTTAGTTTTTGGCCATACGAACATACAAAATCTTAGACTATTTGGAAAGAAGCGTGTATGATGCTGTTTAGGTAGCTCACTAGGTTATATGACAGAGCTATTATGGGTGTGCAGGAAATGCTTTGTTGAATGGCACCTTCCCTCGCTCTCTCTCTCTCTCTCTTGCTTTCAATCTTAAAAAGGGAATGTTAATGAAGGTTATTTAGCTAATTTTCTGACTCCTCTTGAGGAATTCATTAGACTCACCAGCTTTCTGTTTCATTAGTGCTTTACTTTATTTCGTATTTCTTGAAATATCTCATTTGACATGACCGTCATGCTGTCTGGGCGGTTATTGGCTGTGACAGCCTCACTTTGTATTTTATACTGTTTTTTTTTAAAGAAGAAGTGCTTCTCAATGTGTGAGTGTGTAATGAGAGGGAAGGCACAATCTGTTGCTTTTTTAAATAGTGAGCTGCAACAATGATGTATTTTTTTAAAGCCAAAACCGAGTTAGCATTTTAGCATCCGGTTCCATCGTCCTGATTTTTTTAATGGGTTTTTGGTTAAATGCCTGAAATAAGGTCTGTGCTGAACACAAGCTCAAGATATTTTTACATTTTAATCTAAAATACATCAATAATACCCCTTGAGATTTTGGTAACACAGTATTTTTAATGCTTTAATTATGCCTTGCTTTCCACCTTATAATGCATTGTATGGTCTCAAGAGCAAGTGTAACCAAGTTATAATATATGATAACATGTTATATATATAGTGCAATATAATGCATGACAAACAACCAATTTCAGATGTAACAATTAATCTGCAAATATTATAATTCATTTTAACTTTGGTTACAATTATCTATGAAAAGATATAATGCATTAGGCTGAAGGCTTTAAGCAAAGTGTTACCGAGATTTGTCTTGAAAAAGGGGGTTGCTAACAAGTGGCTGTATATACACTCACCTAAAGGATTATTAGGAACACCTGTTCAATTTCTCATTAATGCAATTATCTAATCAACCAATCACATGGCAGTTGCTTCAATGCATTTAGGGGTGTGGTCCTGGTCAAGACAATCTCCTAAACTCCAAACTGAATGTCAGAATGGGAAAGAAAGGTGATTTAAGCCATTTTGAGCGTGGCATGGTTGTTGGTGCCAGACGGGCCGGTCTGAGTATTTCACAATCTGCTCAGTTACTGGGATTTTCACGCACAACCATTTCTAGGGTTTACAAAGAATGGTGTGAAAAGGGAAAAACATCCAGTATGCGGCAGTCCTTTGGGCGAAAATGCCTTGTTGATGCTAGAGGTCAGAGGAGAATGGGCCGACTGATTCAAGCTGATAGAAGAGCAACTTTGACTGAAATAACCACTCGTTACAACCGAGGTATGCAGCAAAGCATTTGTGAAGCCACAACACGCACAACCTTGAGCCGGATGGGCTACAACAGCAGAAGACCCCACCGGGTACCACTCATCTCCACTACAAATAGGAAAAAGAGGCTACAATTTGCAAGAGCTCACCAAAATTGGACAGTTGAAGACTGGACAAATGTTGCCTGGTCTGATGAGTCTCGATTTCTGTTGAGACATTCAGATGGTAGAGTCAGAATTTGGCGTAAACAGAATGAGAACATGGATCCATCATGCTTTGTTACCACTGTGCAGCCTGGTGGTGGTGGTGTAATGGTGTGGGGGATGTTTTTTTGGCACACTTTAGGCCCCTTAGTGCCAATTGGGCATCGTTTAAATGGCACGGCCTACCTGAGCATTGTTTCTGACCATGTCCATCCCTTTATGGCCACCATGTACCCATCCTCTGATGGCTACTTCCAGCAGGATAATGCACCATGTCACAAAGCTCGAATCATTTCAAATTGGTTTCTTGAACATGACAATGAGTTCACTGTACTAAAATGGCCCCCACAGTCACCAGATCTCAACCCAATAGAGCATCTTTGGGATGTGGTGGAACGGGAGCTTCGTGCCCTGGATGTGCATCCCACAAATCTCCATCAACTGCAAGATGCTATCCTATCAATATGGGCCAACATTTCTAAAGAATGCTTTCAGCACCTTGTTGAATCAATGCCACGTAGAATTAAGGCAGTTCTGAAGGCGAAAGGGGGTCAAACACAGTATTAGTATGGTGTTCCTAATAATCCTTTAGGTGAATGTGTATATATATATATTACACACACACACAAACACACACACACACGTTTTAGTTGGATGTTTGTCCAACATTTTTTAAATGTTACTACTTGTTTCAGATTGTTCAGAGAACATTTAAAAATAAAGCTCCCATAATGTTTCCAAGATTACAAAACGTAACATTCCCTTAATGTTTGCATAACCAACATAGTTCTGAACGTTCAGGCAACATTCAGAAATGATGGTTTTGTAACTTAATGGGATTGCTAGCAAAACATTCAAATCGATGTTAATGTCATGCGACCTTGGTGTAGTTCCTTTATAGCCCACGTTTAGCTTTTTTACTTCTGGCAATTGTGTTTAGGCTTGTTCATTTTCTGAAGATTATCTTGATGAGCAAAGCCATGGAAGAATCATAACTTTTGTTAGTCACAGAGCTTATTTTGTGCAATAACCCAAAAGCCAATGGAAAAATCCTAATGTGTTTTTGTCGAGGGAACCTGGGTGATGCAAACCTCAGGGCTGGTCTTAAAAAACATGTCATCCCTGCAGCGCCCTATACACATTAAACATAGAGGTTCCAAAATTTTTTTTTTTTTGCATCGATGCCATAGAAGAACCATTTTTGGTTCCCCAAAGAACCTTTCAGTGAACAGTTCTTAAAAGAACCCTTTTTCCCACTATAAAGAAAAGTTTAAAGAAACTTTTGTGTAATGGAAAGTTTCCATGGATGTTGCCATCGATGCCAATAAAGAACCTTTATTTTTAAGAGTGTATTATAAACACAGTCACTAACACTGACATCTCCCCTCTTCCTCTTTCAGAAACACAGTGGCATGGTTGATGAGGTTTTCTGTGTGAGAGAGATGACTGCTGCGAAACATCAGGCTGTTGTGTGTGTGTGTGAGTGTGCGTTTGTGTCAGATGCAGGTTCTCTTGGCATGCAGCATTTCTATGAGGAGGTTGTTGCAGGGCACCTCTCCGCTCAGGTGTTTGTAGCACAGGTAGTCTTCGGCTTGCGCGCTCAGCGCTCTGAGCTCGGGAAGGCGTAGCAGGATCTGGCTAAACCTGTCCGGGAATTGCGGATACGCGTACAGTGTGTACTCCAACAGCGCGGCGTTCACCTGCTCGTACACGCTCTCGACGTAAGGCTGGTTTTCCAACAGTTTCACGTCTGCAGAGTGAGAGATGCACCGATAGAGTCTCATTAAAGACGGCATGAGTGGAAAATGGGTTTTCAAGCACTTTCTGAACGCACACAAACACACACACAGCTCTCAGGCACTCTTATTATGAAAAGCAGCTTTTGTTGGAGCTAAATTGCTCTCACTTAAGGGAACGCGAACAATAAAGGAGCATTTTCTCCTGAAGCTGAGAAAGAGAGGGCCACGGCAGCACGGACCAATATGGGGTCAATCCATTAAACTTCTTTTGAGCCGGAGTCTCGCTCTAGACGGTGTGTGTGCGAGTGGATACGTGGTCCGGCTCCCTGCCTTTGTAAACAGGAGCGATTCAGAAGGCTTTCATTTTAATTAAGCCCATTACCCTGTTAGCGCACGGCCCGCGCCACACAAAACACGCCGCCACTCACAACAAATAGCCCGATACACTCGCGTCCTCGTTAGCGTGGATCAAAATCAATGCAATATTCGTCTTTTGAGAAGTTAATTAGCCTCGGTCAAGCCCCAGCGGGGGAAACATAGATACGCTCAATGCGACACGGAGGACGGGGTGACGGTGCCACCGCGGTGGCTATAAAAATGTATTTTATATTAAACTATTAAAACATCAGCAGAAGCGTTGAACGGAGGGAGAGAGACAAAGAAAGAGAGGACATTTCCCACCTCTTCCACAATGATACGAAGGCTCTTAAAGGAGTTAGTTAAGAAGCAAAACTTTTTTAAGGGAAACATTATTAAAAGACCAAAAGACGTGCACAGATGAATAGTTATCGTTCCGTCGGCCAATCACGTTAGTGGAATTTATACGCTTAATAAACCGTCTTTTAGGACTCGGTCAAGGTTAATAAAAAAGTCTTGAATCGAGTCATATCATGGGAAACAGGTTTTTGGTCTTTTGAAATTATAATAAAAAGCTGCTCAATAGACATACTCTTTATGCAACTGGTACTCCCCAATGATTTATGGAAAATAAGCAGGTAAAATCATTTTGGTTATGATGTCACAACTATGAGCACATTAATACACTACTGTTCAAAAGTTTGTTCGTTTTTAAAGACATCGATACATTTATACAGCAAGGACACATTAAATTGATCAAAAGTGACAGTAAAGACATTTAATGTTACATAAGATTGCTATATCTAATGCTGTTGTTTTAAACTAATCCTGGTGTCAAAAAAAAGGTGTCACGGTTTCCACGAAAATACGAAGCAGCAAAACTGTTGTCAACATTGATAATAATTGGAAATGTTGGTTGAGCAGCAAATCATCATATTAGCATGATTTCTGAAGGATCATGTGACACTGAAGACTGGAGTAATGATGCTGAAAATTCAGCTTTGATCACAGGAATAAATTACATTTTAAAATATTAAAATAGAAAACAAAACTCAATAGTAATGAATACTTACTGTATTTTTGATCAAATAAATGCAGTCTTGATGAGCATAAATGACTACTTTCAAAAAATATTTGTAAAAAATCCCCAAACTTTTGAACAGTGTCCACACACACATAGCAGTTTACATGCAAAGACATCAGCCAATCACATCAAAGCTACAGTAATAGCACGTTCTGTCTCACCTGGGTTAAAGAGGATGAGATATTTGAGACAGGCGGTTTCTCTGCGGTCCAGCTGAAGCTCTTGTAGGCGATGCACCAGCTCCTGACCTCTCTGTATCATCCCGCTCAGAGTGACCCCTGCCTGGGCCAGCAAAGACGCCAGCTCAACCTGACCCACACACACATATGCTAAACATCAATTGAGTGGATCCAATGCATATATGTGCATATGTGTCTAGTGTGTGTGTGTGTGTGTGTGTGTGTATGTTTGTGTGTGTGTTACCTCCTGTCCAGTGATGAGAAGCACACTGTCCTCTTTCCCATGATTCAACTGTCTGGCGATGTAGTCCAGCACAAGAAGCTCACTCCAGCAGTTATGGAGCAACTTCATCTGATCGCCCACCTGTGGAGCAGAGAGAGAGAGTGAATAAATGAAAATGGACATGAAATGTACAAATATTTGTGTAAATATGCATTTTCATTATGTACGTAGATTTTTTTAATATGATTATTTATGGAAATATAATTGCTCAGATCCTTCGTAGATTCTATAATTGCTTCAAATCTCTAAAACGTAGTTATATTTATTGATATGTATTATTATTATTTCATTTTATTTCATCACTGTAAAAAATTATTGTTGGTTTCACTTAAAAAGGTAAGTTACCATGGTTGCCTTAAAATTTTGAGTTTATTCAATGAAGGAGATTGGTTTAATGAAAAGAAACTCACAATATTATGTTATCTGAACCACATTAATTATCTAAGTTTATTTGACAAAAGATAAAAAGTTGTGATAACAAATCATGAAAATATTTTTTACAGTGATTGCACAATAATATTTACATTTGTTTAAATTTACATATCACTTATATTTCATTTAATAAGAACATTATTTCATTTGTTTATCTCATCTAAATTTCTAAGATAACAAATGAAATAAAAATGGAAACAAATGAGACAAATATATAATAAAAAAGGATAGAGATGTATAAATATGAAATGAAAAAAGACTATTTGTTGAGAATTTTTTTATTTTTTTGCCAATTATGGTAAATTTAAGCAAAATGTAAGAAATTACTGAAATCTCTTCTGAAACTCTAAAGGAGACAAAAATTGAAAAAGCAGAAGACTTTAGTAAGACTCTATTTGAGGAGAAACAGTTGAGGTATTATGAAATTTGATATTTCCTTTTGAAAGTTAAAATACATGTTTAATACACACACACATAGCCTCACCCACACACATTTCTCAGAGAGCTGCAAGTTTTCCACCCCCTAACATAGAACTGAGTTACTGTATAAAAATGGAACAGAATGGATTGAACCATCATTCAGCCGAGGATGTGATTCAGTGTTCACTCAGTACTGCCCGCTATTGTGCTTCACAGTCCACAGTCCTGTCCAGTACATGTATAATTGGATTGAAAATATCCAGTTATGTGGACGATATAATTCTACAGAGACAACTTTCGGCTCACTGTTGCACACGAGATTCGTGACCCCACAGAAGCCTCCCGGGGCGGCACAGTTAATTGCAGCAGAAACGCACTCGGTATTTTTTAAAGCGCATAGAATTGGACGCTAGATCCATCACTCCCTTTATGCCACACTCCTGTTGCCATGACGAGAGATTGTACCGCACATTCTGCACACAGTGAAGGAAGCTGGAGTCTTGCATGTGCGCATCTGTTGAACAGTGTGTCTGTGTGTCTACAGCAACAGACAAAACACGCACATGTAAGAGCTTTCTATGCAAATGGACGACAGCAATGAATGCTGAGGTGAATGTCATTAAACACTATTTCACTGTACTGTAAATAAATCATTTCAAATCTAAGGAATGGCACAATTTCTGTGTCCCTGAAATCAGCCGATTATAGTCACAAGCAACTAGTGTTCTCAAATATGACACAAAATATACCCAAAACTCCCAAAAAAGGAAGAACGACAGTCATATGTCGTGGAAATTACATGACATGAGGGTGAGTAAATTATGATATTTTCATTTTTAAGCTATCCTTTTAACATCTTGTCATTTGCATACAAATAAATGGAGAACAAGCAAGTAATGCTAGCTTATTAAAGTGAAGTAGGCTAAAGCTAGTGAATGTTCTGACTAGTTAGAATACAGTGACTGAAGCGCTTTTGAAGCAATTCATTTCATACTTGAAAAGAGAAAGCTTTCTGCATTTCCAGCAGCCTTCACGAATAAACATAAAAACACACTTATATTTAAAGGAGAACTCCGGCGCAAAATGAACCTTTGGTCTAATAAAACATTGGTACCTAGTCAACCGTTCTCTGAGATTTGTTTTCATGATAATCGAATGTTTAGCGTATAACGCTAGTAATGGGGGCATATAATAAGTCAAAAGAAATCGCTAGTTTATACCACTAACAAGGCTCAAAATAACCCCACACGAACACAGTAACATAATGAGGGTCTCTACATGCAAAACGAAGCATTGAGAACTTTGTAAGTGTACAGACCGTTTAATAAGAAGATAAAGATAAAGACAGTCCACTTCGTGTATACAGACAGGAGCCATCTTTGGAAAACAGTCTCGACCAATCAAACCACGAACGCCATTCATACAGTTCAGAAGTTCACTGAACTCCATACAGTTCAGCTCACTTAGCACGTCGTTCGTGGTTTGATTAGTCGAGACTGTTTTCCAAAGATGGCTCCTGTCTGTATACACGAAGTTCGTGTGGGGTTATTTTGAGCCTTGTAAGTGGTATTAGCGATTTCTTTTGACTTATTATATGCCCCCATTACTAGCGTTATACGCTAAACAGTTTTTAGAGATAAAACTCTTTACATTCGATTATCATGAAAACAAATCTCAGAGAACGGTTGACTAGGTACCAATGTTTTATTAGACCAAAGGTTCATTTTGCGCCGGAGTTCTCCTTTAACTTGAAGTGAACCGGCTGCTAGCTAGTTTTGCAATGCTAAGAATCAAGCTAGCAAAGTATGATCAAACAACATAGGCCTATGATTTAAAGCACAGTGCCCGAGATTAAAGTAGAAATAAGTTCAGGAATAACGTTCAGTCACATAACAGCAAAACTGGACAACTATGCATTTTGAATGCAAATACATGAATAAATAAATAAAATTGTTATAAAATGATACATAGACAGACAGACAGACGATAAATAAATAAAATTGTTATAAAATGATACATAGACAGACAGACAGACGATAGATAGATAGATAGATAGATAGATAGATAGATAGATAGATAGATAGATAGATAGATAGATAGATAGATAGATAGATAGATAGATAGATAGATAGATAGATAGATAGATAGATAGATAGATAGATAGATAGATAGATAGATAGATAGATAGGTAGGTAGGTAGGTAGATAGGTAGATAGTCATTTTGAAAGCAAATAAATGATTCTCTCAAGTTACTTGTTTCATGTTGACTTTAAAAGTTGTACGAAACATAATGCATTGTGCAAAAATAAGGAATATGCAAGCGTTAGCCACATTCACATTTAAAATCATGTTTGATTCATTGAGCGGCATCCATGTTTTGTTTTTGGTTTCTTTTTGCTTTCTCGTTGTATTTTGTGTGAAAATTTAGCATTTTCTTGTCTAAGGCACCAAGTAATCCATGACTGGCAAAGAAAAAATGGTAAAGAAAAATAGGCTTATTGACTTATCAAAGTGACAAAAAGCCCAAAGAAAATAAATAAATGATACTGAGTGCCACAATAAGGACTTTCATAAAAACAGACTTCCCTTTTGAATACTGGACTTGCAACTTACTACAACCATTAGTGTACTATATTTTCAGTTTGTCCTCAGCGGCATCACTATAAGTGCTGTGTGAAGCCGCTTTTGGAGAGTGTCAAATGCCCTTGGCACCCCGGTGTGGGCTTTTATATGGGACAGAGAAAAAGCTTTACTCTGAAAAGATTATGAGTAAAACAAGACCCTTGTGCATTTCTCAGCAGTAGCTGTTGACTCTGAAATCGCACACACACACGCATCCACATTCACGTCCACACTTGAACACCACAACACTTCCATGTCAGCGCTTTATATATTTTGTAACCCTCATTTATCTGCGATAATACCTGCCCGCTGCCCCAGACTTCCACAACACATCAGGCTTTATTCTTGTAGCTATTTCTCTCTCCGTTGTATCTTTGTGGAATAAACCCGCCTCTTTTTTTGTGTTGCAGGAATTTGGGATTTTGACCCAGAAGGACACACATATCCAGCTGTGTGAATAAAAAAAAAAAAAAAAAAAAAACAGACAAAAGAGGACATAAGCATTGAGAATGCAGTTTACTATAAAAAGTGATCAGTTGACTTCACTTAAAAAAATTTAGGAAATCCGTTGCCTTAAAATGATTAAGTAAATAAAAGCAGAAAACAGTATTTTTTTTAATTATGTAGGCCTAGTAAGATTTCACAGCATAACTGTTTTACTATATTTTTGATCAAATAAATGCGGCCTCGGTGAGCATAAGAATCTTCTTTCAAAAACATTTACCGACCCCCAAAATTTTGAATGAAATGTGAGGCATCAATGTATGCTAGTAGTATGCTATTCTGAACACAGAGTGCTTGTGATGCACACAAACCATCCAAAACATTTGTCAAACTGTCACACACACACACACACACACACACAATGAGGTCTGCATATATTACTCTTCAGACGGTAAATAAACATCCGGCGTGTGTGTGGGTGTGATATGTGTGTATGAACACACCTGTTCAGGTAACAGTGTGAGGTGGAAACAGTCCATCAGCACAGACAGAGGAAGTGATGATGGTATTAGTACTGTAGTGTCCTGTCTCAGTGTGTTTAGAGTCAGTGGCATAGAAACTACCATGGTATTATTATAGCTTAATTATTGTACTTTAGGCCTACATTATAGTTGCTGAAATAGCTTAGCTAAATAAAATAGGTTTATATATATATACTTTTTTTAAATAAGGCATTGTTAATATTCTAAAACAATGACAGAAGAGGCCAGAAATAGCACTAACAGACTAAAAGATTGTATATTTTGTCCAATGAAAACAGTGTGTTTTGACAAGAACACTGACAAGTAAATAATGATGGGCGCTCCTGTTATTTATACTGTGAGACATCTTCTCCTGACCTGTGGTTAGCAGACTCAATCAAACAGATGGAGAAGCAGGAATGACGCCGGAAGACTAATTCACCACTGGTTCCCTCGAGATTTTCATTGTCCGTGTGTGTGTGTAAGAAGAACGGCAAGTGTTACTATGTACTGTATATTGAGTGTGTGTTGTTGAAATGCTGTAATGTATCATTGTGTGCATGCTGAGTAAAATAAGGTCTTGAAACTTGAATTTTGTTCTACAGTGTAAACTGCACACACTCTTAAAATGAAAGTTTCTTCAAAGGTTCTTAGGTTTAGTCTTTTCATTGGGTACTTTGGAGATTAAAAAACATCTTGATGTCACAGTTTAGGTTGTTCAGATCAGAGTATTTCTAAAGAATTACTAAATGAAAAGGTCAGTAAAAAGATGTCCTTATGACATCAGAATGTAAAAAAAAAACACTTTCTAATATAAATCTTTATTTTTTTTAGGAGTGAATAATATTCAAATGAGTAAAACAACTATATTTTCTGGAGGAATCTGATGAATTCAAATGAGAGAGACTTGTTGAATTAGTTGAATTAGAAAAACCTTCACATGCAGGCCAGACTGAACACACGGACACTGCAGCATTCACATTCTCCCCTTATCTGGAGTGGAATGCTGTTGCTAACCCCCACACACGCACACACACACACACACACACACTGGGTTTCCATGTTTTATGAGGACATCCCATAGACATAATGATTTTTATACTGTACAAACATATTTGTTTCCCTTACACTAACCCTTTTGCTAAATCTACCCATCACAGAAAACTTTCTGCATTTTTACATTTAAAAAAGAAGCATCACTTAGTATGATTTATAAGCGGTTTTCCATGGTGACCAAAAAACGTCACCGTAAGTTTTAAAAATTACTGCTATAACGATCTTAGTGAGAACATTTAGTCCCCATAACGTAGGGTTTACCAGGACCGCACACACACACACACACACACACACACACACACACACACACACACACACACACACACACACACACACACACACACACACACACACACACACACACACACACACACACAGGCTTTGGAAATCACACCATTTTTCCTTTGCCTTTTTTTATTTAATTTTAAATATTTTAATAATAATATTTCAGACTTTACTTCGGTCTTCCTATTGTTTTCAAGCCGCTGTTTCCTACCCCTATTTCATCTCTATTTGTTTGTGTGCGTGCGTGCGTGCGTGCGTGCGTGTGTGTGTGTGTGTGTGTGTGTGTGTGTGTGTGTGTGTGTGTGTGTGTGTGTGTGTGTGTGTGTGTGTGATTCAAATGCTGTAATGTATCATTGTGTGCATGCTGCATTGTCAGCAAAGTTTGGAAACACTACAGAGAGAGACAGGAGCTCAGAATGGACAAAAGAAAGGAGTGTATCCTCTATTTCCTCTAAGACAACAAACACACTAGAGTTTATTTAAAGAGTTCTTCAGGACTACCAAAACTCAAGTGTTTTATTTAAAGACCCCTCAATGCCATGGGCTATAATGGACATTATATAGCTCTCAATTTTATGATGCTATTATTATCCATAAAAAAGTAAATGAACCTTCTGAAATGAACCCGCAATATATCGCAGCATTTCAGATTATCAATAAATCCAAACTTTTACAATCAATACAATTTAAATATGAAAGAAATGATCCCTCTTCAAGTCAGATTATGTTAACACAGGATGTGTGAAGATACCGCTAAACCGCCAGCGAGTCAGTCATGGTTTAATAAACTTGTGATGTCAAATAACTGCTACTAAATGAATTCAGCTCAGTATGAATTCCCCAAAAATAGATATTTTTACTTCTGTGATACCCCAGAACTTTTAATTTAGTATTTGCAACTACACATAACTACACAATTGTCCAAAAGTTTGGGGTCAGTAATTGTTTTTTAAAGAAATCAATACTTTTATTCAGGGTGCATTACGTTGATCAGAACTGACAAATGATACACATTATTTATATTTCAAGTTAATGCTGTTCTTTCTATTCATAATAGATTATCATAAAAATGATTATCATGGTTTCCACAAAAATATGAAGCAGCACAACTGTTTTCAACATTGATAATAACAAGAATGCGGTTTTACCGTATTTTCGATCAAATAAATCCAGCCTTGGTGGACTTCTTTCAAAAACATAAAAAAATCTTACCAACCCCAAACATTTGAACTGTAGTGTGTATCAATTTAGTACAATAGTGATTATTATCTAAATTCAGTCTAATATACTCAGTCTTTGCCATTGACACCAGTTTAAACCCTCATTACAATCCAATGCTTCATGTTATTTACGTCATTAGCAGAAAACCACATATACTTGTTCTTTTAAAAATGACCAACGACAAGAACAACCAGAATACTTTCCTCGAATACTTTCCTGTTGACTGAATCACATCAGACATCACTACCATTATAAATGTGACTGAGCAAACACAGCAGGCCTGACTGTTTATCTGGAAACACACACACACACACACACACACACACACGATCCCTGTTCATCCATGTCAGCATCATCTCATCACGCTGACTGCATCCGCTCCGTTCATGCAAACATTATTGTGTGTGTGTGTGTGTGTGTGTGTGCTGATGAGGTGTGCATTACTTTCAATCCTCTTCTAATTCGGATTACAATAGGATTGTGTTCACACTCACCTTGAGCTCCTTAAAGAAGATGCAGCTGCGTGCCCACTCCACGATGGAGAAGAGCGTCTGGTCGGCCATGTGACACATCAGGCCGAAGGTGCTGAGTCGTTCCTGTTTGGCTGCGAGACTCCGAGAGTTCTGTTCCTGCTGCAGGTGGGCCAGGTGAGCGCTTATCTTGCTCTGCACCTGCAGCTCATCTTGCTCACAGCGGACAAACTCCAGAACCAGCGGCGGGACCGTGGAGCCCGGCGGGGCCAGCGGAGGGCTGCTCGACACTCGCGTCTGATCCATGTACGTGTAGCCCGGGACCGATTCTGGGGAGCTGGCGCTGGTGTAGTGCTCTGAGCTTGTGTAGTGGTCGGGATACTCGGACTTGATGGCACGGCCGGGTAGGTTTGGATACGGGTACTGTGCTGGCAGAGGGGCGTGGGCCGGGATTGGGCCGGATAAGCTCAGGGAACTGGATGCGTACAGGCTGCGTTCATAATCGGTGGGGGCCAGCGAGGTGCCGATGTTCAGGTGTGTGTTTTTTTGAGCTGGAATGGAGAGAGCAGTGCTAAAGCTGTAGTCAGACTGTGGTGATGACAGCAAAGGGGGCGTGGCTTCCATCTTTAAGCCGCTCGCCCGGATGAGAGCTTTCTTCTGCTGCTTTAACGCCCGGTCTCGTTTGTACATGGGGCCGAATTTATTTCGCCCTCCTCGCATCCTGTCGGCACGGACAGCTGTGAGCACAAACAATACCGTGTTACATTGCGCTTTAAAATTAATGTTCATTTGTATTATAGTGTTGTTAATAGTAGGCTATTATAAAAGTATTGATGTTATAATTCATCTAAGTAAAAGTTTTATACAAAAATATCAATTAAAAAAAAAATTCTGTAGCCTATGAAGTTCTGTATTAAATGTATGTGTGTGTAATAATTCATAAATTATATATATATATATATAGGCAATATATAGTTCATATGAATACCCGGCTTCAAATTACATTTAATTTCTTGCTTTGTTTCTCGCTTTCAAGTATATAAATAAATAAATAATGATGTATTTATTGAACTGGAAATTCTCTTATATGACATAAAACTGTAAAACCGTTTTTGGTTCTATTTGGACTCTTTGTTTTTAGAAGTGAAAGATTAGGTCGAATGTTGCTTCTTGTCCGTTTTTCTAAAATTCGTCCTTCTATTAACTCACGAGCTAGTTAAAAATACCAATATAGCCTGACTGATTAAAATAGAGCCGTGCTTAAATGAATACTTAACCTTGATCCAGAAGCAGCGCGCGCAGCCGGGAACGCAAATGTGCCCGCAGATAATAGCGACCTTGCAAGAAGCACTGCAAATTATTTTTTTATTTTTTCACTGTTGATTTTTTTTTTCTCTGGTCTTTTCTCTTATTTTAAATCTACATCTGAAACTAATCAACCGGCTGCAATGTAATTTAAATTCTGATTCGTTTTTTTAATCTTTTTTTTACAGACTGTTCTGTTTAGGCATAAGATTGTCTTTATCGTGGGTATATAATACATGTACATTTTAATAATAAATAAGATAGTAAAATAATAAGAAGATAGTAAGCAGTATAATAAAAACAAACAGCTCTAAGAATGAAAAAAAAAAGTATGAACAATAGCCCATTTTATACGAAATTATTTACAAATGTAATCCCTTAAATAATTGATTATTATTTGACCTCCAAATATGTTATATAAATTTCAGATGCAGTTATGCTGAAATGAATTTGAGATGAAACTGTTCCGCTCACCCTCCAGCCGCATCCCGACGTTGAGACATTTCTGGAAGCGGCAGAATGGACATCGTTTCCTCTGGGTTTTATCAATCTTACAGTCTTGACTCTCTGCACATGTGTACCGTTTGTTATTCTGTACGGTCCTCTTAAAGAAACCCTTTATCATGAAAAAAAAAAAAAAATACTGTTAGCCTACGTTACGTCAAAGGTAAAATCAAAACAATAAATAAATAATATGTTCAAAAATGCAATTCTTCAGAAAAAAATTTAATTACCATGGTAGCTTTAAAATGAACATATACATTATTAATTTGTTCGCAGTGATGGAAACATCCAAATAGCCTAATTTATAAATAAATAAACACGCTATAGGCTATATATAAATCATCATAAAAAAATCTAACATTTGATACAATGTCAAAAATGAAACTGCATCTGTCAGCTTAGAGCTGTTTCTTCACCTGACCCTCAAAATTATAAATAGCCTATGTTAAATTAAATATTTAAATTAAACAAACGATTCTTAATTGAACAAAACAAGTGAATCTAATCACATAAATTACTACATTTTAAGTCACCTAAAACAGATGGAAACTGTCTAGGCTGATTTATTACCTTGCAGCTCTCGCAGGTTAATAACCCATAATGATAACCAGAAACTTTATCCCCACACACCGGACACAACTCTTCCAGGTCCGTATCATAACTGTAGTCCATCCCGCCCCGCCGAGCGCCTGCGCACACACACATAAACACACACTGCTAAAAGAAAGGTTCTTCAGCGGTTCTGCGAATAACCTTCCTCGTATCAAAAACGTTATGGTTCTTTGGAAATTAAAAATGTTCTTGCAGTTATACATTATTCATTTCTGGACCAGAACATCGATGGATTTCCATGAAACTCTGGATGGAACTAGATCATTTAAAAAAAAAAATATATTCTAATATATATTCTGTCGGTTCTAATTGGAATCTTTATTTTAAATGTGAGCTGATATAAAAAAAAAAAAAAGAAGAAGAACAATACGGCCTTGAAAAGATCGCATTAATAAAGCAGCTCATTTAATTGATAATTCTAAGTGAATTTAAAGATGTCATTATAGTTGACATTTTAGCAGGATGGCATTGTAATTTCTGTCTACGCTTAAACTGATTTTTAGCAGTAGGCTACATGTTTATAAAATCACATCACATTAAATGAACATGAAAATATTACATCGGCATCATTTAGTGCATTTAATTGAGCAATAATAATAATACAGCCTATTTGTACTATCGTGTTAAATATTAATAGCCTATATTACAGATGCTGTCATAAACATGGCTAGCCTATGTGATTTAAAAAATATAACTTTAGGCCTACTAATAGAATAATCGTTCTTTCACGTTGTTTGGCTGGAATGCAAATGGGTCCAAATGAAGTCACGAAAGCATGTGATGTTGAAGTGAAAAAACTGTTACCTGTCAGTGACTCCTGCTCCTCTGCGGTGCTTCAGTGCTGCTGATCTCTGCGCGAGGAATTTAATCACTAGAGCCGCGAACCCGCGCGAGCCTGCCGGTTCACTGTGTGCGTGTTTCCCCGGTAAAAACCTGCGTGATGTCTGCGAGGACAGCGCGAGGGCAGCAGCTCTTTATTAGTGTTTGGCCTCGTGCGTTCACATAGTAGACATGCCCTCATATTCGCGCGCACGCACACACATACAAAAAAGGAGTGAATGAGCGACAGGAAGAAGCGCCTATCTGCAACAGGTACTGGGGATGGGGAGGAGACATGAAAACGTTTTAGTTCAAATTAACGCTGAATAATTTCTGATTGAAACGAACTCTTATATGAAGACACCTACCTGAGCAAACATAGCCTACTTAAATCAACACTATAAAAAAGGTTGTTTCCTTAAGTACAAGTCATCTCAAGTCATCTCAACTTAATTTACACGAAACTGACTTAAAAAAAAGGATTGAACTTATAAAAAAAGTTGAAAATTGCTTAGGCCTACCTTATTTTGATGAGTTAAAGCAATGTCAAAACATATGTTACTTATTGATCATACAATGTTTTAGTGAACGTGTTAACATTATTTTTGTTGTGTTAAAATAAAAAAAAACATAATGTGCACAAACAATCTTAAAGTAACCTTACATTGATTCATTATTATATTAATTATTTATAAATAGCATTTGCACACTCAATGGTCCAAAGCATGCATGAATTTGAAAAATGTTTGCTCAAAAAAAAAAAAAAGCTTCCAACACGGTTTTTTTTTGTTTTTCTTTTCTTTTCTCGCAGCAATGCCATCGACGAACTATTTTGGGTTCCTCTAAGAACTGGTAAGTGAACAGTTCTTAAAAGAACCATTTTATTTAGTGAATAACATTTTAAAAATCTAAATAACCATTTTCCCTAAAGAGCCTATAGCCTGTAGGCCTAATTGAAAGGTTCCATTGATGTTAATGGTTCTTTATAGAACCACTGATACCAGTAAATAACCTTTATTATTAGAGTGTATAAAAGCTGAAAGATCAAGATCCACGTGACATTCAAAAGCAGTGAATTAATACGCTAATAGCAGCCCAATGACAGACTGTGATCTGATAGCTGACATGCTTTAGTTCAACTCTTAAATCAAAAGTTGTCCATTATTATTATTTTGACGTACATGACCCGTCATGCAATCGTTGAGATGTATGCATAGCCTACTTACAAAAATAAAAATAAAATACATTTTCTGATTGACCCCGTTAATTATTTTTTGGTATAGCCTATCATAAAGGTTTATTGAAATGCTATACTAACATTTTTACTTTCTTTCTTTTCTCCCATTAAAAAGCAGGTTGGATCTGTCTGATGACTGACGGTTCTCTCCCAATGCATCATCATCTTCATCACAATCATAACCGACTAATGGATCCCAATAAAGGTTTCCAGGCGACCTCTGATTACATTCGCATTTAACCAATAAAATAAGAATAGGCCTACAGATAAAACGAAAAAAGAGAGATATCCTACCCATTTCAAAGACGGTAAACTATCACGGAGTTATTATGACGTATAAGGCTCGAGCCTTTTTTTATCAGGGCATTTTTTTCTTTTATGTTTTGCCTGAATTTCAAGTGCAAAAATGGCCACAGTTAAAACATTTCGATTAAAACTGAGGAAGATTTTTCTTGTGAAATATTATAACATTAGTGGTGTCAGAAAATTAGAGAATGTCCCCATTAATTTCACTATCAAAAGAGAAAGTGTCCCCTTGAATCACGCATATATATATATATATATATATATATATATATATATATATATATATATATATATATATATATATATATATATATATATATATATATATATATATATATATTAGGCTATTCAATTTAATGAAGTAATCGGCATTGGTTTTCCAATCGCACACAAACGCTCACACGCGCAAACAAAACATCTTTCATTCTGTGACTCCTGCACACGAGTGTCTCCATATGGCGCATTTCCCATCAGTCATTGTGCTTCTTAATCAATAACGAACACGAAACACCGCGTGCAGAGGTGCTGAAGATCGCTCTCCATCACAGACACGTGGAACATGTGTGCGCACAATAAAGACAATAGCTGACGGGCCCACTTTAATTTCTCATTAGCATATTAATTAATACACTTCAGGAAATATTTGAGTAGCACAGATCAGAGTGTGAGTGCCAGAACAACATCCGAACTAAAACATAGGTCATATGTCACCGTTTGATCAAAATAATCACATCTGTGACTGCAGGACCAATTGTTTCAATTAGACCTGAAATTCTTTGTTTCCCTGAAACTTCCTTTTGTCAGCCAAAATATACCCCCTCCCCACAAAAAAAAAAAAAAAAGATAATCACCGTAAAAACTGAATTCTTTCAATTGTGAATGTTGAAGTGAATGGTGTCTCCTTTCATTTATAAATAAATATATAGCAAAAAATAATAATTATACAGATATTTGATCATATTATTAGAATAAACTATTTATTTGTTTAAAAGATTTATATTTTATACATTATTTTATTTGCCTATTTATATTTTACATGTGGATTTTATATATTAAAGCATACAATCATCATAATTCTATAATTTATTATCATGTATCACTGTTATTGTACTGGCCCACATCCAAACATTTGCTATAGCTCCAAATAAAATAGAAGCAAAAAATAAAAATAAAATATGTTTTTACATCATTATTGTGTTTGGCACATTATTATAATTCAATATATCAATATTAGCCACACCCACACATTTGATAACCAAAAATGCTTTGGCATACTTCACTATAGTGTTTAGTGCTTATTAACCATAATTATTACATTTGGATCATAATATAACATAACTATACATATTATATTGGCCATTTATCATCACATTGAAAAGGATCTATTTAAAACCACCTAAAGCAGTGACAAAGTCTAAGAAATATTAATAAAAAGCCGAACAGAATTGGTTATTATTGAACTGTCATGCACGACACATGGTTCCCATTCACTGACGGGATAGATGTTCATCTCCGATAGATATTTTGATCTACAGTCTGTCGATCAAAATATTCTTAAAAATGAAACAACAATAAGAAAGAAAAAAAAAAAGATAAAGACTTTGTTCGCCCCAACAAGGTCGAAACCCTGAACGTCCAATGGAGTTGTCACTTCTCACATAAGACCTGAACATCGCACCTGATTTTATTCAGGAAGAGAGGAGAGAAAGGGGAATAAAGAGAGATTCAAAAGAGTCTTTGTAGTCTTTGACCTTCGTGGCCTTTCCACCGACATGACTCAACTATAGTTGAATTAAAATGATATTCCAGGATAAAAGATGAATAGCTGAAGAAAGGAAAAAGAATGAGAATTAAAGGGGGAAAAGCCCGAAAAAGGACTCGCTTTCATTTAGTGCATTCTGTTAAAAGTGAGATTTAGCTTATATAGAAAGTATTCCTCTCCTTGTATTGGTCTATAGTATCTCTATATACTCTACACTTGCAGAAGTGTAATTGTGTTTACCAGGGTGTGTGTGGGTGAATGTGATTTCATCGAGTGCAACATGTTCCTGGATCAACATCTTTGTTGCTCCTGAACAATCAACCAATCAGATTTGAGGGACAAGTTTACAGTTTATGTCATGTTCAGGCTTAGAACCATGGGTTAGGTGCTTTTACATCAGTTTTATTCACTGTAATTCAGGTTTTTCTTGTGCTTAGTGATGACTTATGGGTAGGGTTAGGTTTAGGGGCATGGATCTGGATAGGGCTTTTTATGGTTATGAAACGATTAGAACATTTTCGGAGAGGAATGTTGTTCCAGGATCAACAAAATATGTTGATCCAGGAACATGTCTGTCTTGGCAAAATCACGGTGATCGGTGTGTGTGTGTGTGTGTGTGTGTGTGTGTGTGTGAACATGGTGGTCTGTATTCGTATCTGTCCTTCACCTGCACACACTTTCTCTACACCACACTTCTGAAGATTGCTTTCCAAATACACACACTTACACATGTCAAGTGTGTTAAGTATGTAGGTCTATAACAGCAGGATCTTGTCACTCCATCATTTGCGTCACGTAAATTGAAAGCAGCTTTTTTTTACGCTCACAGAATGGAAAACTAGTCTTTGTTTACACAAAGTTAAAAGTGAAAACATGCAGGACTCGATCTGACCTTTAGAAAGTGACTTGGTTTTGTTGATGTAACCTCCAGGTTGATTCACACACACTGTATTTTGACCAAAACCAGCTCATTTAGAGATTTCCACACAAAGGATTCATGGAGGGTTAGACATTATGATTTTAATAAATGTAAGCATATACACTGAATATGTTTCTATAATTGGATACTGTTTATAGCCTAATGTCTACTACAATACACTGAGGTGCAAATAGATAATCAGACAGACAGACAGACAGATAGACTATGGCAAGCCATTTTAACATTTAATCCTTAAAACCTACTAGTATCTATTTTTATGCTACTAGTACTTATTTACTAGTATCTATTCCATTAAGTAGTAGTGCTTATTCTTTAGTATAGTGCCCATCCTTTAGATACTAGTATATTTTTAAAAGATACTGCTAGTTATTCGTTAGTTCTTATTTTTTAGAGACTTGTACTCATTCATTAGATGTACCTATTAAATAGACACACTAGTATCTAACAAATAGGCACTAGTACCTAAAAAATAAGCACTAGTAGCTAATGAATAAGTACTCGTAGCATGAAAATAGATACTAGTAGGTTTTAAGGATTAAATGTTAAAACAGCTTGCCACAGACAGACGGACGGACGGACGGATGGATGGATAGATGGATGAATGGATGGTGTGGTAATGTGTGTGTTAGTGAGTGTGGCATTAGTGCCCCGGCCCTGAGATCTGTTCTGCAATGACGTAAAATATTTCACCCCAAGTCCCTCAAAACCTTGAGCCTGTTACACAGCTGATTTCAAACACTCTAATTTGTATAACACACACACACACACACACACACAACCATATAACTGACTCTGCCACGAGCCCTAAAACAGCCACGTGTGCCTGTGTGTGCATCAGGAGTGTTTAGTGTGTGAAGGTCTCTGTGTGTTTTAGTTTCTTATCTGAGCCATCAGGAGTATTTCGAACGTTCCGCACAGATAAGATTACTCATGTCAGAGTGAACCTGTATGACTGTGTATGTGTGTTTAACACAGATGACCAAAAATGAGAGTGAAAAAAGAGAGATTTGTTCATCTTTAAAAGAATAGCCAATGAGATCTTGAGTCCTGTCCTGGTTTCCTCTACAGTAAACTAAGACCAAAAAAAGCTAATTTTACTGCCATTAATTGATGCTGTAGCCTACTTAAAAGCCTTATATAGTAAAAATCACTGCAATTCATGGCCAGGGCAATATGATGTTCAATAATGATGTTCATTAAATATTTTTTAATGTTTTTATTTTCGATTTTGAAAGAAGCTTAAGCATTTCATTCCTAAATAAATGAGTAGGCTATATCAACATCAGGCAATTGACAACATCAAAACAGAAGCACTGTCTTCTGACAGATAACTGTAGATTTGATAAGCCATGCATCTAAAACTGAAAGTTTTAAAGGGGTCATATAAAGCTAATATGATTCTTTAGGGTCTAAATTAAAAGTTTGTAATATACTTTAATTAAAAATTCTCATTAGTATTGTAAGAAAACACTTATTTTACCTGGTCAAAAACAGCTCTGTTTTCAGCACGCCGTTTCAGTGCATATGACTTTAAATGATAACGAGCTTTGCTCACCCCGCCTCTCTGTTCTGTGCGTACACCATTTGTAACACAATAACACAATAACCATAACGCGTTGTTCATTATAAACGTGGGATTATGAATTATATTGAGAACGTTGTACATAGAAAACATGCCGTAATGTACCCTGAGTGTAAACCTTAGACGCATTCATCGTGAAGCGTGCAGCTAGCGATTTGCAAAGATTAATATATTAATATAAAGTTTAATAAAACGTTACACTCACTTCTGTTCTTCTGGAGATTCAGCAGGAACACGAATATCTGGTACCGATCCTTTTTTCATGAGCAGCTTCTTAGCAAAACCAGCTTTATACTGATCCTCGTTTATAAAGCAGTCTGGTGTGTGAAATGATTCGCGCAAACAAAGCATTGACGTTGCTCGTGGGGAATATTCCCTTCGAAAACAAACTCAGCCACTGCGTCTTCAGCGGTTCGGATTTAGGAACATTAAAATGACTGCTGTGTTCGTTATTACAGCCAAGAACAGAACACCACAATTGCTTAGACGCCATTCTGCTCATAGACAGTGCTCCAGCATATCAACAATGACCGCGCCGGTCCGCACGGACTATGATTGACAGCTCGCTCACGAGCGAGGGCGGGTCTGTGTTGAAACACTCCTGTCAATCAACAATCGTGGGAGGGGCGTCCGACCGTGTGACGTCACACGGTCGAACGGCTTGATTTGAGGCAGGGGAAAACATATAAGGAGATTAAAACAAAAACACTGGATGGATTTTTATCATTTTATGATGGTTGTGTACAGACACTGCCAACACACATTTCAGTACAATCAGGGATGTAGTGGAGGCTAAACGCACGTAAACGCCGTTTACGCACCTCCCAATATTCGGAAATAGCGTTTACCCACCTCCAAAGTGCGTTTATCCACCTCTAAATTGCGTTTATCCACCTCTAAATAGCTATAAATTAAGCTTATGTCGTTTTAGTTTCATATTGTTAATTATTAGTTTCTTAGGTTGTTAAACCTAAGACGAACTCTTTCATATTGCGCTGCATTACTGTCAGTGTTGTTGACTATTACTGACGGTGGTTGCGCTGTTGACGCTCGCGCAGCCTCTCCAGGAGAAATCTACACAAATGAGCGCACACACACACTCAGTTAACAACATACTGCCTATAAAAAATCTTAATGTGGAGTTTTTATATTTTTAACATATGTTAAGCAACCTCAATTATTTTTCCTGAACACCATCACGATTGAAAATGTGACATTGATTTCCTACAACAGTTCAATAAACAGTTAAAATTAAGTCACTTACATTTTAGATGCAATATTGGCTGTTTTTGTTCTGTTTCAGCAGCGAAAATAGTTCCAAACAAAAATCACAGCAGAACCACGGCGCATCTCACAGGAACACTCAACCTGTTTTCATTACTGAATGATTCAGCATTTTGAACGAATCGATTGAGTCAAATATTCAATGACCCATTCATAAACATCTGTCTCAATCTTGAATGAATCAGCCGTTTGAACAAATCGTTTGAATCATGAATGAATCAATGACTCACTCATTAAGACGGTCGCCTGCCGCCACCTACTGGCGGTTTAGTGTTATGTTTAAAAGTAGATCATTCTTTCCAATGTTTCTTATTTGTAAATTAAAATCAATTTCATAACATTATTTTATGCAATTGTAATTTTTCAGTGTAAATGATTTAATTTGATCAGCCCTATCGTGTCTTATTATTCGAAATAATTGAATTTATTGATCAAATTTAGGAATTTAAAATGAAAGATGAAGCATACATTTAATAATATTGGGGAGGGGATGCCCTTTAAAGGTGCAAATATTACAATATGCCGATTTAAATATCAAAGCTAAGTGAACACTGATGAGAATATTGTTTCAGAATAAATTAAAAAAAAAAAAAAAAAAAATCCTGACGAGAAACTTTTTTACTCGGACAAGTGAATGACAGATTTACTTGTCCTAAGGTCAGGACAAGCGTATGAAAAGGCTTAATGTCGAGCCCTGCCTAATAGCAATGTCATCAGGACATCAGGATACACATACGCGGTGGCCCACCTTACCGGGTGACCACGTCGTGGTCCACCAGAATTTATAGTTTACCCACCTCTTTTTTTACCACTACACCTCTGAGTACAATCAACTTGTAAAAGTGCATGTACCATTATATGACCCCTTTAACACAACGTTAGGCATTAAACAATACTACTAATCTATCTGAGACTGCTTTCATTTTACAGATGTGCTTCTCAAACTAAGCCAACGTGTGAATTGGAAACAACTGAGAAATTAACTTTTAATATTTGTCTTTGGCTTGTACCTGTCAATGTCGCCGTAGCCGCTGTGAACGGCTCTCACAAACCGCGGGAAAATTAAGTGTTCTGTTTTAAAATGAACAGTTCCAGTTTCTGAAAATGCAACGTAGCACGCATGCGCAAGTCGCCATGCACGACGGGTGCACTTAAAGGGATAGTTCAACCAGTGAATTTTAATATTTTGCATTTGCACGTACACATTTGCCCAATGAAGGAAACACACGATGTAGGCCTATACGTTTGTTCCTTGAAAATGTGCATAAGGCGAATTTTTTTGTTTTATTAAAAGTGAAGGCACGCCCCTTATTTGGAGGGTCCTGTTGCATTGATATAATGAGACATACAGGTACGTTGAGCTATGAGAGATTTAAAAAAACTAAAATAAACAATAACATTTTTGAGGACAATATTTGAAACTGCAAAGTTGTGGAGCGGTGAAAGAGATGTTTGTTTGCATATTTTTATGAGAATTAGTCACCAACCAAAATGTCAGATGAGAGGATATGGAAGCAAGTTTTCTTTTTAAGAATGGAGTGGGAGAATTAGACTAAGGAAGAGAAAAGGTTGTGCTAAAAACAGTCACGATTTCTGTAGGCTACTCCCCGCAGGAAGGGGCGGAGCCTGACACAGGAAACAGGATCTTCACTTAGAACTTACACATAAAACTCTATTATGCTGATTCAGGATATCTGACTCTCTAAGTTTGCTAAATTTGTTGTATTGTTCGGTTTATCCAAACTACTCCATCATAACAGATTGTGATGGAGAAAAGGAGAGAGGAAAGAAAACTGAATGAAGAGTGAACAAGGTCATGGGCATCTAAATTAGTTCAAGTGGACACTCAAAATTCTGCTCACAAGTCAAAAAGAGACAAAGACATGCTTCTATATCCAGCATTTAAAGGCAACTCTGCAAGTTTTGACATCACAATTTACACATTAATAAACAAAATTCTCTCTCTCAATGGCCAAAGGCTTCCTGTATTTTTCCTGTTGTTTCATGAATGTTGTTTAATTCTCAATTCATGAAGAAAATATAGGCTCAGATAAATCAGACCCATATCCAGTTCTAAGGCAATTAGACTGAGGAATCAGAGGGCCTTGTCAGTTTATGCATTTTGATCGATCGGATTGCTATCCAGTTGGGTATTAGCCACATAAATATCTATCTACTATTCCCCTGCACGTTTAACTTCACTTCTGTGATGTGTCCGCCCACTTTTCAGCAGCCTTGGTTCCGGAAGTATTTTTCCCATTCATTTTTTCCATATGTATTACAAAAAAAAAAGTATGTCTTTAAGAGTTATAACTAAGTCTTGAACCAAATCAACCAGCTACGAAGTGAATCACAACATTACGAACATTGATTCAAGACTGAAGGTACAAGACTGTGTATATAACGAGGCAATCTCATGAAACATTGTGAACAACATAATCAAAAATAAAAAACATGGATAAATATAAAACTATTGATTGAAATATGTTAATTAACTATGGTTACACTTTATTTTTAAGGTGACGTACTCAAGCACTGAGTAATATTAATTAACTACATGTAGAGTTACGGTTAAGGTTTGGTTTAGGGTTAGTTACTTGTTAGTTACTTGTAATTATGCATAAATTACTGTTATTACTATAGTAAATACATTTAGCAACGTGTATGTGACGATCTGCGGCTGGAGTGCCCGCTTGAGCCTCTGGAGGGCACTCCTTCCTAGTTTATTGTTTCCATTATGTTTTACCCTGGACTGATTATGGTTTATTTGTTGCACCTGTTTTAGGGTGTATTCACACCAGGAAAGTCCGATAGTTCACTTGCTTTGGTCCGGACCAAATAATTTTTTTTTTTTTTTTTTTGGTACGGTTCGCTTTCACACTGCTCTTTTTGCAAGTGAACCAAAATTTGTCAACAAAACCACACGTGTGCTAAGGTCGTCCATTCATTGGACAAGGATTCTCAAGTAGGGAAATCAGGAAGTGCAAAAAAGGTTCAGCATGGAGATATTTCGTACTGCAATATTTGTTATTTTACTAATTTTGTGTTATTCTGTACAAACGCAATATGAAGAAACTGCGCAGAAGACGGATAAGGTATAAAGTTTTGATTCATAGAGAGGGGCTATGTTCACACATTCAAATAATGAGATTCTTATTGTATATAGGCTACTGCTAACAAGTGCTGTCAATGTTAACGCTTGCGATTTAAGTTTGTCCAGTTTAATGCAGCATCATCCTTGTATTGTAACTATCGTTACATTATATGAACTGCAAAAGCTTTTTTTTGCATCTATGCGCGATTAGACTAAAGAGAACGCTCTGTATGTGAATGTCCTGATGCACACACTCATTCATTCATTCCATTCCAATGACGCAAACACGGCTCGCAGAAAGACGCGCAACAGTATCGTGTGGCCAGACAGCGCGCCGGAATGGAATTCTCTTTCGCACTTGAACAACAACACAAACCATTATGCCAAAATCTCCGACTACGGAAGCCTTTTAACTCAAAGGCGCAGTGCTTTCTTGCAATTGGGTCGGTTCATGTTCACACCGTAAACGAACCGTACCAGAGTTCGTTTGGAATCGTACCGAGACCACCTCTTCAGCTGGGTCTCGGTTCGGTTGTTTGGTCCGCACCCGAGTTCGATTGCTGTATTCACACCTGCCCAAAAGGTCCGCACCAAGGGGGGAAACGAACTAGAGTTCGATTCAATCGAACCAAACAAGGCAGGTGTGAATACACCCTTAGATTGAGCGTCCCTGATTTAAGCCTGAGTTTTCCCTTTGTTCATGGCTCAGTATTGTAAGTGTTTGTATGTGTCTCACTGCATCCTAGCGTTTTCCTAGTTTCCTAGCGTTTCCTTGTTTCGGTTCCCTGATTATCTGCCTGTTCCCGGTTTCCCGTTTGCCTTAACCCTGCACGGATTTGATGTTTGTTTGGACTGCTTACCTGGTTTTGACCCCTGCCTGTTTCCTTGTACCTGTCTCCGGATTCTCCTCTTAATAAAGCCTGCGTTTGGATCAACTCTGTCCTTGTTCCACGTGCAGTTCATGACAGAATACTGACCCACAACTGATCCAGCGGCTGAGAGGAACACGGACCTCGATATGGATCCCACAGCGCAGATCGTAAGCCTCCGTCAAGGAGAACGCCCACTCAAGGTTTTTGTGACAGATTTTTTGAAGCTCGCTCGTCAGTCCTACTTGAATGATTTTTGTTTGATGATGTTCTTTCGGGGAGGACTGTCTGAACCGCTCGGGTCTGCTATACCGTTTCCGTGTTCAAGCTGGACTCTAACCCAATATATTGACCTGGCCCTTTCCATGGGCGGTTCGCTTTTTACTGTGGACTTTTTGGAACTTTTGCTTTACAAGGGACCCGACGATTCGCCACTTTACAAGGTACCCACTGAATCCGCGCATCAATTGTCTCCTGGTGAACCAGCGCATCACACGTGCTCCGTCGAGTTTGCGCTACATGAAAGCCCAGTTGAACCAGCGCTTCGTAAAGGGTCCGCCGTGTCCACGCAACATGTGAATCCCGACGTTCTTACACTTCACGTAAGCTCCGTTATATTCCTGCCTCAAGAGTTTTCTACTGAGTCTGAGCGCTTGCCAGCCGAATCAAGTGAGTCAAGTGAGTCAAGTGCCGCCGAGTCAAGTGAGTCAAGTCCCGAGTCAAGTGAGTCAAGTCCCGAGTCAAGTGAGTCAAGTCGTGAGTCAAGTCCCGAGTCAAGTGAGTCAAGTCCCGAGTCAAGTGAGTCAAGTCCCGAGTCGAGTGAGTCAAGTCCCGGGTCAAGTGAGTCAAGTCCCGAGTCAAGTGAGTCAAGTCCCGAGTCAAGTGAGTCAAGTGAGTCAACTGAATCAAGTCCCGAGTCAAGTGAATCTAGTGCCGTGTCAAGTGAATCAAATGAGTCGAGCCAAATGAGTGAATCCAGTCAAGTCAGTGTATCAAGCCCAGTGACTCGCCGTCGCAGGAGGAGAAGGAGGACTCGTTTGGTTCGCCAGGCTCCGGTGGGTGTTCCCAGACTCCTCGCCCTGCCGGCCCCGCCTCTGCGCCTCGCCCTGCCGGCCCCGCCTCTGCGCCTTGCCCTTCCGGTCCCGCCTCTGCGCCTCGCCTTACCTGCGTCTCTCAAGCTTCGGGAGCCTTTTCCAGTAGCGGTTTCCAGCCCGGAGGCTTTAGCTTTAAATTTCCCCAATAACTTTTTGGGGGGGGGGCAATAGGTACCCTAAGAGGGCCATGGAGGTGGCATCTACGTGGACCCTTGCACTACCACCTACACCTGAGAGGGTCATGGAGGTGGTGCCTACATGGACCTTTGCACAACCACCTTCGCCTGAGCTTACCATGTCACTGGTCCCGTCCAGCCCTGTGCTCCCCACGTCTTGGTCCCCTGTTAAGTGTACTCTGCCCTGGTCCTGTGTTATGTGTACTCTGTCCTGTTCTCCTGTCACTTATGCTCCAGCCTGTCTTCCTGCCAAGCATGCTCCGCCCTGGCTACTTGCGGAGCGTGCCTCCCCGTGGTCTCTTGCCCTGCTCTGGTCTCCAGGCCCCAGGTCTCTCCATGGGCCTGGCCCCCTGCCTCTCCACGGGCCTGGCCCTCCATCCCATCCCCCGTCGACCTCCCTCCGGAGCTCTTAGGAGCGTCTGGAAGCCGCTCCTTAGAGGGGGGGTTATGTGACGATCTGCGGCTGGAGTGCCCGCTTGAGCCTCTGGAGGGCACTCCTTCCTAGTTTATTGTTTCCATTATGTTTTACCCTGGACTGATTATGGTTTATTTGTTGCACCTGTTTTAGATTGAGCGTCCCTGATTTAAGCCTGAGTTTTCCCTTTGTTCATGGCTCAGTATTGTAAGTGTTTGTATGTGTCTCACTGCATCCTAGCGTTTTCCTAGCGTTTCCTTGTATTCTAGTGTTTCGGTTCCCTGATTATCTGCCTGTTCCCGGTTTCCCGTTTGCCTTATCCCTGCACGGATTTGATGTTTGTTTGGACTGCTTACCTGGTTTTGACCCCTGCCTGTTTCCTTGTACCTGTCTCCGGATTCTCCTCTTAATAAAGCCTGCCTTTGGATCAACTCTGTCCTTGTTCCACGTGCAGTTCATGACAGTGTAACTATGTCACCTTATAATAAAGTGTTACCGAAACCTTTTTATTGCAAAAATACGCTTAAGTACTTTTGGCTTTTTGCTTATTTCTGTTATTTATATTTCTGTTGTTTCTATAAAATTCTGGAGATTTTGTTCCAGAATTATGGGTGATGTATAGTTTTTCACCATGAGTTATTCTGTTAAACGTGCTTCTTTTATGCTGGCTAATGGCTTCAACAAAAGCATATAACATTGGTTAAAAACTTTGTAGCTCACAATACTGTAGGTCTATCTCTAAAGGTTTGTAAGTTATCATTAAAAAATCAATTCTTGAGAACATGTTTTACAATTTTTACGTCCGGAATCTGACTGTTGCACTCTGGCAGACAGAAAAATGTTCTGTTGAATAACATTGGTATGTGACAAGTGTTTGAATGTTACTGAATGGTAAATTCAGTTTGGGATTTGGGGAAGGTGATGAGCAACAAATGCTGAGTTTGTACATTTTGATCTTTGCTGATCGAGTTTTACAGACTGTACAGAAATACAGGCTAAGGTTCCTTCCTGTATCCTGTACATGTCCAACATCATAACTATATGGGCATGCTAGTTAGTTACTAGCCATGAAGCAGACTAACCAAAGCAGTTGATCCTTCACTAATATTAAAATGTTACTAACCAATCTTACCATAGTTTCTTCACAGTGAGGTATACATTGTTTTTTCCTGCCTTTTTAAAAATATGCAAGTAAATATTAAGAAATGCAACTGTTATTTCTCAAATGTGATAAAAGTGTGCCTTGATGCTATTTGGTTGGAGGTGGTATTAATGGGAGGGGCATTCTTAGAGAGCATTTGATTGGACAACTATAGTTCAGGATGAGTCAATACTAGTTTTGATGATTAGCTGGATCAATATTAAAATATCATATTAACAAAAACCGGATGACTTGTGTTGCTAAATGGCATGCAATTCATTTTTAAATATATTGTATGGTGGAGAAAATGCTGTATTACTGTTACTATGTTAGCCACTTGTCTCTGAGTCATGATAAACATATTACTCACGGTAAAACAAGAAAACAAGAGTGTAACACTGTTAAAGGTTCAGGGAAGGAGGTGCTGGGAACCGGCGAATTCAATTAAAAAAACTTAAATAAAATAAACACCAAAACGAAAGCAAAGCAGCAGCATAAAAACATCATAAATCAACTAAATAAAGTCCAGGCCTGGTTCTTTGTTGTGTCCATGGTTTCTATGGAAGTAAAACCAGAAATCAAGGGTAATGTGGATATGACGTCATGCAGGCGACTCAATGACATGGGCCGTTACATTGGTTAATATAGATGATTTCTCTGGATTTAAACATTGTTGGAAACATTTGGGTTAATGTAAGTTCATAAGTAAACAAAATATAAAATTCTTCAGCTACACTTTATTTTAAGGTGTCTATTGTAATTACACAAGTATACTGAGTAATAAAATTAACTACATGTACTTACTATAGGGTTAGGCTATAAGCGTTTATTGCATGTAAATATGCATAATTCAATTATTACTACAGTAACTACATGTAACAAGGACACTAAAATAAAGTTTTACCCATTGTTCTAATGTTTTGTGTGTGTGGATATTTTAATCTGAAAATCTTACATATTGTGCCTTTAATTTAAATTTCACTGCAAAGTTTTCCTTGACATGACGCAAAATCGGGGCACGTAAGTTTCTGAACGTGATGAATGACGGGACACGCTTAGCCTCAAAACCGCTCCGAAGCTGTATTAGAGATGGTGTGGATTTAGTGTGCGTTGTGCATACTGCAGACCTAGGGCACTCTTGCACACTTACTTCCTGTCATGTGCACGTGCTCTCGAGTAGCCAAGACCCCAAGTGTGGCTATTTGGACAGGCCCCATGTACTAGTTAAATTTGTCACCATTACGGAGTGCACTAGCACATAGACGGCCTCAAAGTGAACACATATTGTCTAAAAACAGTCATAGAGCTTGTTAGATTAGATCTGCAAGGCCACAGAACCAGGAAAACACAATATGGATGGAATGTAGAGAATAGTGGAAACGACCAAACAGAGACACTGATGATAAATCAACACTCCGAAACATGTTTATCAGGCCTTCTTTATGAAATGGAAAGAAAGTACAATGTTATTTTTAATGCTGTAAACATTCAAATTCATAGAAGAAAAATACAATGCTAAACAGATGAACAATGAATATAAACAGAAAGACAGACAGCTGAGCGACACAGTCCGTTTGCCGTCCGGTCTTTATATGTCATCAACTACAGAGGCACTTCAAGGCCTCAGATGGTAACAAAACAGAGCGAGAAACGCGCGCGCACAAAGAAAATTATTACCCCCCCACCCCCGCCCGCCTGCCTTCGTTATCTATCAGAGCGACCCTCGCATGCTATCCGCGAGTGTGCTGCTATACTCTAGCCTTTCATTGTCTGCTGCTGCGGCAAAAAAAAAAGAACACAGAAATGTAAACTTTCAAAGGAATGGAAGGTTAAAACCGCATAAAATTCTTCCAATGTTTCGTAATACTTGGAATGTTCCTCCGCAGAACACGATGAGGTTTCATCAAACTCAACCCTCATCGGATAAAAAGGCCTTCCTGAGAAGCGGCTCCTCTAGTAACAGTTAAAACGCATGTCAACATGGTCAAAAATAGGACTAAAAATGATCCAAAAAACACTGAAATGAGGAAAACTACAACTACGCCAAAACACAAACACATAAACCCTGTTCAAACATTCACACTTCCTTGAAGACAGACACATGTGAGAGGAAATCACACATGTAACACACACACCTGGGCTAAAGAGTGTGCTTATTGCATTTCGTTACCCCGGCGACTGGCTCAAACATTACCGGAAGTCTCCATCCCAAAGAAACGATGATCAACAGCATGTATTTTGCGGCACACTCAACTTTGGTACTCAACAGAACTAAGCTTGTGAGCTGTGGATGGTCGAAATGTCAATCATTTCAACTAGCTGACGATTGAAATCCCTATAGCTTAAAACGTAGCTAAGAAACACTGTTACTCGACTGAAATGCAGCACCTTGGCATATTTCATCAGTGACATCCTCTAACACAAGGACATTTTATATCATAGCTAGTGGCTGCATAATTCAACAAATGATTGCAGCACGTTCATTTTCATTTGGATAATTAACACAATTGTCATGTGTTTTGTTCAATGTCACTGGAGAATGCAGAAGTCTTTCCTTCAAAGGCTATGCTCCTGAGGTAATCTTTGCAGGCATCTTGAAATCTAATTTGGTTGTTTGCTACATTTGCTACAGTTCGAAATCACACACAAATCGGTTTTACATTCAACTTTGTCATGTAATAAATACATTGGGGGGGGGGGCTTATGTCCTGGAGGCGGAGCTGTTGGCCAGCCAGGGGTTTTGATTGGTTGTGCAGGAGTACAGTACTGCCTTAAACAGCAGTGGGAGCTGCTCCAGAGGAACGCCCATCATCTTACCTGGAACCAATAATTACATCATTAGCAGAGCAACGTTTTGATTAGCTAACGGTCAAACGGTCAAACGGCGTATTCATGCAGCATCCAAATTTTCATTATGAAATACATTGCACGACAAGATATTAAAAGGAAATGAATGTATTGCAGTGCTGGGTTGATTACATACAAATTGTAGTCCGTTACAGATTGCATGATGATTATTTTTTGATTACATTTGACCTAACACATTTAAAATATTGATTTCAATAGGACAATCTTATTGATAACATATTGATGTAAAATGACATATTCCACAGTATGAAGGGCATTAAACATAACGTCAGGGTTTCCCAAAGTGTGGTTTGTGAAGGAACTCATGAAAAGCTAATCATTTGTTGAATAATCCAAATGTCAAAATAAAATAACAGATTGATAACGGATCAACAAGGATTAAATATTTGAGCTGTTTAACTGCATGTCATGTGACCATCAGACTTCAGAGAACAGTGAATATGCAAATGTGTTGTTAAATTATTGACTTAAATATGAAATATATTAGGTCAAAAGAGGTTCAAAGAAAGTTTGGGAATAACTACATTACATGTAAATATGAAATGACATGAATTTGTGCATTTTAATATGTTTGAAATGGTTTGCTTTTATTGCATGGAAAGAAGCAGCGTCATTTGTGTTTCACTGAGAGCCATACAGGTTTGAAACAACATGGGGTTGAGTTGATTAACTATTCCTTTAAGATACACTACTGTTCAAAAGTTTGGCGAGATGTTTTTAATGTTTTTGAATGAAGTCTCTAATGCTCACTAAGGCTGCATTCCTTTGATCAATATTTCTGTTTGAATTTATTTTAAGATGTAATATATTCCTGTGATACAAAGTTGAATTTTCAGCATCATTACTCCAGTCTTCAGTGTCACATGATCCTTCAGAAATCATTCTAATATTCTGATTTGCTGTGCAAGAAACACTTATTATTATTATCAATGTTGAAAACAGTTGTGCTGCTTAACATTTTTGTGGAAACCATGATACTTTTTTTCAAGATTCTTTGATGAATATAAAGTTCAAAAGCTGCGTTTATTTGAAATAGAAATCTTTTTATAACACTATAAATGTCTTGACTGTCACTCCTTGCTGAATAAAAATTTATTAATTAAAGAAAATCGTACTGACACCAAACTTTTTAACGGTAGTGTAATTTAAGAGAAAAAAAAATCTTCTTTTCGTGTTCATTTGCTCTCATCCGCAATTTCTCTCCAAACGTATACATTTACACACCTGAGGTATGGCGTATCTCAGAAAGGCAGGTGATGATGTCAGAGAAGCGTTTGGGCCGGTGAGGGTGGAGATGTTCTGTAAGGTCGCGACACACAGACCAGTAACGTTCACTTAACTGTTCCAGCATGGGTGTGTTGGACAAACCTGCCACATCTACAACACACACACACACACTCAAATTACACACATCTGCTCTGTCGAAAAAAAGATCTCAGTGAGTATCAGGGTTAGTGTATGTGTGTTATCCGTGTGTGTGTTACCTTGATTGAGCAGGGTGACTGTCTTTAAGCAGCTGAACTCCTCATTGCTGATGTTTAGTTGATGAAACTTACGGAAGAGAAAATTAAAGCTTTCCATCACCTCCATTGCATCCTCACCAAACCTGTACTCACACATGCATACATTCATTAATATCATTTTCTGTACATATAATTCACATTAAAAATCAAATTAACTATTTAAAATATAACACTTTACAATAAGGTTTCATTTGTTAAATACAAAAGGTAACATGAACTAACAATGAAAAATACTTCTACCGCATTTATTAATCTTATTAAGTTACTTAACATAAGTTAATGCTAATTTCAACATTTACTAATACATAATTAAAATCAAACAGTTTTTTTTTGCTAAATAAAAAAAATAAAGATGAATAAATGCTTTAAAACACACACACACACACACACACACACACACACACACACACACACACACACACATATATATATATATATATATATATATACATACATACATAGACACAAACTGTATATTGCTCATTGTCAATTCATATTAGGTCATGCATTAATGTTTACAAATGAGACCTTATTGTAAGTATTACCAAAATATTATGTTAAAGTCACTATGAAATCAAAATGGATTTATAAAATATATTTAGTACACATGATTTAACACATCATTTGATTGAAATTCATGTGCACTAATATTTAATCAAAATAACTTCCCCTCCCTCTTGTAACGGCATCTCTTCTTTAGCGTGAGGGTGGGGAAACCAGTCACCAATAGCAAAACACAGCCATCCAATCAATTCCCCATGGACAAAATCAAGTCGCTCCCTGCATTTATTCTTGTTCAAGAAGCCGTTTCACTCGGATATATGGCACAAAAAGGAAAGAATAGAAGATCATGGAAACTTCGATGGCCATACACGTATATCTCACCTCTGTAGTGTCAGGCCGGATGGTGTGTACTGGTGTGTGATGTCGGCCAGTTCTCCCAGTATCTGTCCGCTGTGCACCGTGAGCAAGGAGAGCAGGATGAGCTGATGCCAGGAAGCCCCCAGTAAACGAGTGCAGTCTTTGATGGACAGATCACTGTAGAACGGTAAACGCTTCAGCCAGACGATGTGTCTGAATAACAGCTCATCGGCTATACGACACAGCAGAGCCAACAGCTCCGACTGAGTCACGTTATACCTGAACAAAGGACAGAGACACTTGGAATTAAACAAGCTGCATCTTTCAGCATCTTTAAGACCTTCTTTAAGACCTTTATATGTAAATGAAAATCCTTTTCCATTGTGTTTAAGGGAGGGTAATACAGAATTGATATAGCAATGGAGCAATGATATTTAACCATTTTTTTTATTTATATGCACAAATAGTATACATTTTACATTTTAAATAAAGTTTGGTCAGTAAGATTTTTTGTTTTTGAAAGATGTCTGTTGTGCTCACCAAGGCTGCTTTTATTTCAAAAACAGTAATATTGTGAAATATTATTACAATTTAAACTAACTCTTTTTTTTTATTTGAATGTTTTAAAATGTAATTTATTCCTGTGATCAAAGCTGAATTTTTTAGCATCATTACTCCAGTCTTCAGTGTCACATGATCCTTCAGAAATCATTCTAATATGCTCCTCAAGCATTCTTATTATTAATAATTATCAGTTGTTTTGCTTAATATTTTTGTAGAAACCGTGATTTTTTTTTTCAAGGATTCTTTAATAGAAAGTTCAAAGAACAGCATTTATTTGAAATAGAAATCTTTTATATCACTTTAATGCATCCATTTTGAATAAAAGTATTGATTTCTTTCACAACAACAACACAAATCTTAGGGTTTCCAAATCTAAAATGTCCCTCAGGAGCTTCTGGAAATATATTTTTGAATGATGATACAAGCAACTCATCTGTGTTTTGAACAATTAATTCAACACAATGATTCAGTGAAATCAATCAAACTTTCCAAGAGATAGAAGTGATGCTATTAACTCTTAATAGCAAGTAACATAAAATATACCTCCGAATTTTTTTTTTTTTTTTTTTTTTTTTTAACACATTAGACAACCAAAGTGGCTCCAAAGTTCAAAATGTTTATTTTCGGTTTGTATCACCCATTAAAAAAAATATCTAAAAATATATCAACATTCAGCTCAAGGTCAGCTGCCTTTTGACGACATGCTGCTTGTTACATTTAGATAAAGATGGTGTCAGAGTTTTTATACCAGGTCAAGACCATTAGACATGACTACTGACACAGACATTTGAAAACCTAATGGGCAAGTAAGAGTGATAATCCAACCAATTTTAGTCAAAACAAACTCAAAAGTTGTGTTTGATATGTAATTCTGTGAGAGTCTTACCCCTTCTCTATGACCATGGGTGTAGTGAGAGGTGTGAGGTCTTCAGCATTGAGTAGCTGTGTTGAGAATGTGTGTGATTGCGTCTTCAGGCTGCTGCCAGTAGGGGGCGGCAAAGGATATTTACACAACAGGAAAGAGTGTGTAAGTTGAGGACCGCTGCACTGATCTCTACAGGACACAGAGTACGAGCTCATATCCACAGAACGGCTGCAGAGAGAGAACGACAAACAAGGTTATATGTGCCTTATATGCCCAAGCAATCTTAGTATATAAATGTAATTTGATTAGGCAAAAGTCAACATAAAATAACATTTGCAACACTGCTACTTTAGTATCATTGATATACTATTATGGTTTTTATAAATATATATATAAAAAAAATTCTGTCTCACTTTAATTTTAGTTAGTTTTAGTCATTTTTTAAATGTCTATATAGAATTAATTTTAAGTTTTAGTTTGCTTAGGTTTATTTATTTTAGTACTTCAACTTTAAACAAAAATAGGAAAAAAAAAAATGTCAGTTAACCTTTATTTTATTTTTATGGTTTTAGTTAGCAATAAGCTGATTTGCAACTCATTTCAATCAATGTTTTATGTCACATATTTAACCCTTAATTGCATGCCTTGTGTCTTTAGTGACCCGGGACACCATTCACTACCCTTCTCCACATTAATTTTTTTAAAGTTAGACATCAACCTTCTTAGTACTCAATCAATTCATTATGAACAATATAACAAGAAAAAAATATACAATTATAAAAGAATGCCTGTTTTTCCCCATTAATTTTTAGTAAAAATTGTATAGGGTCACTAACAACCCCAGGTGTGTAACAGTGTAAGTATATTTTTTCAGCACAACAATAATTTAATCTTTCATGACTGAATAAGTGCAATTCACTCTATTCCACAAGGTGGCAATGTCTGAAACACAATGATGAAGTGACGTTTCACTCATAGTTACAGCAGGCAGAAAACAAAAGAATAAGAAGAATCATCAGTTAAACTTGAATTAGCTCAGCGATTTACTGCAGAGCAAGTACTGAACGCAATCCCATATTAGTGTCACGTGATGGTGGATCTGGTGAAGAAGCTGTCAGTGGTCAAAATATTGATTTTGAAGATGTTGAAAATTATAGTTTTGAGAATATGTTTAAGATCGCAAAATGAAATGGGAAATGGCTTCTGACGAGGACAGTGATGATGGTATGAACATTCTGCTCAAACTGAACCCTTCCAAGCCTTTTTCTTCTGTAATTCTTAGTTTAATATCCAGAGAGTTTTATATTTTCACGACAGGTAGAGATCCATCCATGTTAGATATAGATCTGGGTCGCTAAAGACCCAAATATGTAATAATGATTGGCGAAACATTCATGCATTTAAGGGTTAAGAGTGAAAAAAGAGATTCACATACTTAAAAAATTAGCGAGGAACTTGATTTTATCCATCGGGAATTAATTGGATGGTGAAAAGTGTCTCTTTATGAAAAATAAGAGGGATCGATGATGTCAGCAGAAAAGGAAAGATGTTTCAGAGGTGGAGCGAATAGTACATTTTCATGAAACAAACATTTTTCTCTTTGGAATCGCATCCACAAGGAATGAATGAATTAAAAAAAAGGTAAAAACTGCCTCAAATTTGAGCGTTTCTTTATCTTGTTTGGTTCGTTCCACGGCACAAACACCTCATAATTCAATTCGATCAAAGCCATTTGTCCCTGCACATAAACAGGGCAGACTCGGGTCAGCGCGTCCGTGTGTAAATGCATTAGAACATCTCATTCGGGTCACACCTGGTTGACAGCGTGGAGAAAGATAAGGTCTGAGCGCCCTCGGAGATATTGTTGCCAGGTGAACTGTGGTTACTGTAGCCGTGGCTCCACGCATCTGATAGTTCGGCTCCTTCTTTAAACTCCTGGCCAGACATGATTCGTTCGATCTCCTCCAGCGAGATCTACAAAGAGAGAAATGGAGAAAATCAGAGATGCATGCATGCCATCGACTGCACAACAGAACGTCGCTGCGAGATAAAAGATGGAGATCGGTCAATACGAAGACATCTAATGAGAAATCCTCATGTGCTCACTCTTTATATTGTCTCTTTTCTACAGATTTTTTTTTTGTTTTTGTCTGTTTTAATCCGTCAATAATAGACTAAATCAATAGCGAATGGGGTGTAACTCGCCCCTAAACAAACTCTTGCTTATCTTTTGTCCATCCTTGATTGTCATCTTCCGTGGACTGAAAGCGATGGATCTGTCGATTGTTTCACAGAGTGGAAACTAATGATTGAACTGTCCGAGAATGAGGAAGAGTCAGCAGCAATGCTAACAAAAATAAACACTTGATAACAAGGACACCAAGACACAAACTCTGCACATTCCCATTCTCTATAGATGTATATGATGTATACATACTTATAAGGAAAAGAGAGGGAAGGAGAGGGTTTCTGTGTGTAAGAACTAATCCCCATGTGTGGCCTTCAGAATCTCACTAAGCTCTCAGAGGAAACACAAAGCACTTCAGGTTTAATTCTGCAGGAATGCTCTGAGATTGTTTGGAGAAGAATGGACGATCCAATTAATTTATATATATATATATATATATATATATATATATATAAAACCTTTTTTAAGTAAGTCTTATGCTGAATGTATTTGATCAAAAATACAGTAAAAAAAAAATGATATTGTAAAATACTATTCCAATTTAAAATAACTGTCTTCTATGTGAATATATTTTCGAATGTAATTTATTCCTGTGATCAAAGCTGAATTTTCAGCATCATTACTCCAGTCTTCAGTGTCACATGATCCTTCAGAAATCTTTCTAATATTCTGATTTGCTGCTCAAGAAACATTAATTATTATCATCAATGTTGAAAACAGTTGTGCTGATTAATATTTTTGTGGACTTTTCATGATTCTTGAATAGAGAGTTGAATAGAATGAATTGAAAGTTAAAAAGAAAGACAGAGTAAATTTTGCTGAATTAAAAATATATACACTACCGTTCAAAAGTTTGGGGTCGGTACGATTTTAAATACTTTTAAAATAATTCTCTTCTGCTAACCATGGCTGCGCTTATTTGATTAAAAATACAACAAAAATCAGTTATAGTATTAAATATTATTCCAGTGTAAATCAGCTGTTTTCTGTGTGAATATATAGTAAAGTGTAATTTATTCCTGTGATCAAAGCTGAATTTTCAGCATCACCAGTGTCAGTGTCTTCAGTGTCAAATTATCCTTCACAAATCAGTATAATATGAGGATTTGATGCTCAAGAAACATTTATTATTATTATCAATGTTGAAACAGTTGTTGGTCTGTCAGTTGTACAATTTTTTTTTTTGGATTCTTTGATTAATAGGGTTAGGGTTAGAATCTTTTGTAACATTATAAATGTCTTTACTGTCACTTTCGATCAAATTAATTATTCCTTGATAAATAAAAGTATTGATTTCTTTCCTCCAAAAAATAAAAATAAAATTCTCACTGACCCCAAACTTTTGAACGGTAGTGTATATATTAAAATATATATTACAAATTTGTTACAGAAAAATGTGCAATTATTATTTTTTTAAATTTAATCGATTGAATACATGTATTCAATCTATAAGAAAAAAATATTGCACATTTTTCTTTAATAAATCGTGATTAATCGCATCTAACATTAAAGTTGTTTAAATATCCATTTTCATATTGTAATTTTGACAGCCCTATATATCCAAAAGAGAGGTTTTGTCAGATTTAGCTCACTTCTGGGGACAAATAGCTATAGCCATGTAGAAACGCACACAACTGTACACAACTGTCTTACCTGTACAGGTCCGATCATTTTATTCCTCCCTCCTGGCATCCCATCCTCTCTGATTGCTGAAAGTGAGATAAAAAGATCTGTAAGGAATTGCATACTAGCATTTTGCAAATACTATTTCTGCAATATTCAACATACTGTGCATAGGAGATTATTTAATATTATTTACCAAAATGTGCACAATAACAGAGCGCACAGCTCAAAAAATATTATATCCCACAAATCAGAGCACTCAATGTGTCATTATATTTTCCATTTGACAAATGTTTCGCGTTTTACCATCTCTGACTCATTAGTCGATGGGACTTTAAAAATGCAAGACACTTTTGCACAAAATTGAAAAAATTAACCACTTTGATATGTATGTAATGAATGCATTACACAGTATATACTGTGTAGTATGCAGTACGCAAGTCACTAGTATTGCAAATCAAACATTGCCAGGAGGAAGTTGGTGGTTAGTACAGCAACACAGACCAACAGCTCCCTCTGATGCACACCGCAGGCAAGTACACTCAACAGTGTAGAAATGGTAAATGATCTATATGAATATGTGTGAGAGAGTTCAGCCCCAAGTATCAGAGAGGGACAGCATGATCTGGATCAAGAAATTTGTTATCAGCACCATCTGAGCAACTCATGATTATACATGCAGCGGCGCAACCCAGATCTACAATCTGATTTATGTGCGCTTTTTTCCCTTCAGGCATGGCTAATCAAACCCTGATCCATATCACCTAATTTACATAGTGGAAAGATCAGATATTTGCCTCTAATGAAGCAGCATCAAAGAACAGACGAGAGGGACAGAGTTTAGAGGTAAATAAACATTGAACATTTTGTTTTTGTGTTTATACGAAAGAGGTGTTGCATAAATAGGGTGAAATTGTAATTCTGAATGGATACGCGTAAAAAAGGAGAGGGGGAAAGAAAAATAGCAGGGAAAAATAAGAAAATAACAGGGGCAAAGAAAAAGATTAAAGGATGTTTAATAGAAAGGAAGTTTTAAAGATATGAAATATTATAATATTCATAGTATCAAAGAATTCAACTAAAAATTATTCATGGTTATTTTTCCTTGGATTTGGATGATAAAGAACATTTATTTTAGATTCTGTTTTTCCTATTATTTTCATTGTTTTTATTTGCATGAACTATAATGCATTACCTAAAATAAGCGGACAATGAGGAATACATTTGTTACAGTTTTTATTAATGTTTGTCAATGTTAGTTAATAAAAACACAGCTGTTCATTGTTAGCTAATATTAGCTAAGGTCCATTAAACAATGTTAACAGATACAACTTTTTATTTTAATAATGTATTAGTAAATGTTGAAAATAACTAAGATAAATAAATGCTTTATAATTATTATTAATTATTGTTAGTTCATGTTAAATAATGTAGTTAACTATTGTTAACAAATGGAATCGTATTGTAAAGTGTTACTTTTTATTTTTATTTAGATATTTTTTGTATATTTTAATAGTAATAACCTGTATTTAAACAAGTTTCTCACTGCATTTCTTAAGCACATGTTGGATTTAATCTGCTGGTTTAAATCATCGTGCGTGTGTGTGTGTGTGTGTGTGTGTGTGTGTGTGTGTGTGTGTGTGTGTGTGTGTGTGTGTGTGTGTGTGTGTGTGTGTGTGTGTGTGTGTGTGTGTGTGTGTGTGTGTGTGTGTGTGTGTGTGTGCTCACCCTTGCGGTTCATTCCCATCTGAAGGCATTTCTGCAGTCTGCAGTACTGACAGCGGTTGCGTTGCTTGCGGGACATCTGGCAGTTCTTGTCCCGGTTGCAGCGGTAGATGCGCTTGTTGCAAATACTGCGTTTGAAGAAGCCCTTACACCCCTCACAGGAAATGATGCCATAGTGCAGTCCAGACGCCCGGTCACCGCAGATCAGACACCAGCGCTCACCCCCGTCCTCTACAAGGAAAGAAAGAAAGAAAGAAATGTCATTAAATTATATGCAAATTAAAGCGACAGGCCTAATTTTATCATTTTTAATGTCCCCTGTATTCTTGATTTGAACATTTTCAGTGAAGTTCATAGTATTTAGCATCAGCTTTGTATAAAAACAATAAAAGTCTATGATATGTCCTAATTTGGATAGCTAGGTAAATGTCTGTGTGACGTTTTGCTATCTTTATGAGGACAAGATGTGTAGGATATCACAAACAATCTACCAAATAATAGCTTAATTCAAATCTAAAAAAATGTCAAAATCAAATGATAAATACATTAATAATAAGATAAAATTTAAAAACGTTTTTAAAAAATACATTAAAGTAATAAATTACATGAGTTCATGTTATGTTACTACATTATTCAAATGAAATGAAATAAAAAAAATCTAAAAAATGTGTGTGTGTGTGTGTGTGTGTGTGTGTGTGTGTGTGCGTGTGTGTGTATAATGTAGTAACATAACATGAACTCATGTAATTTATTACTTTAATTTATATTATTATTTTAAATATATATATATATATATATATATATATATTTAAAATAATAAAATAAATTAAAATAATAAAATATATTAAAGTAATAAATTACATAATTTCACGTTATTTTAATATATTATTAAAATATAATAAAATTAAAGTAAAAATCTAAGAATAATAAAATAAAATTTATTAAAGTAATAAAACATATTCTTTGTTGTTTTAATATATTACTGAAATAAAATAAATATTTTTTTTATTTTATTTTAAATAGTTTATTAAAAATAATACATTTATTTATAATAAAACATGACAAATGTCAAAAATACCGAATTTTATTTTTATATATTATTAAGGTGAAATTAATGAAAATTAATCAAATAAAATGGGTAAAACTTCATATAAAATTCATTTTTTGTCTGATTTACATATCAGCATTAGCCATTTAAGACATATTGGTTGAGCACCAGTCAATGGGATATGAATATATATGTGCAAATATGATAAAATATTTGACATTAAGAACAGTAAGAACAGGAAGATAAGAATGACAGACAGATGTCTCGGTGACATCTGATAGTAGGTTAATCTGAGTTTATTGAGCAGTTGAAATCATTGTAATCTTAAACTTACACATAAAAAAAAAAAAAAAAAGTTCTAAAAGTTTATATCTAAATCTCAGAGCAATAGAGAGCAGGATTACACAAACACATCGCCCGGCCGGCACATACGCGTATGCCAGAAATCTTCTGCAGTCTCACTGTGTGTTTGAAATGACTTACAGCATCATGCGGCGTGACCCAGATTTTACTACAAACCAAAGAGATGGAGAGCCGGCAGGAAGGGGGATGGGAAACATCGAAAGAAAGACAACTGAATGCAACATTTGATGCATTCTATATTTAAACACTATCATACGATATTACAGCTGGACTGATACTCAAACATAAGAATATGTAAAATTCCATGCAGGGAACACATTGCAATGACTATTTAGATGAATCTGTGAAGAACTGATTCACAGAAAAGAATCAGCTAAACTTGCCAGATCTCTTCATTTCTCAGAAGTGCTGGTGAACTGTAGAGGGAGCAGGTGAGCGTGGGGGTCACGGAGAGGTCTTCTAAAAGCCTGAACGTCGTAAACGCAAAGGAAAGCACTCAACCTAACCCTGAACTCTAGAGCCATTTTACAACCCTCAGGAAGGTTGTGTGTTGTAAGGGCACAGTATTGTTGAGGATTGGGTCAAACACGGGTCAAACTTTATAGCAAACGGGAACTATGGAACACACATTTTTAAAATCGAATGGGGTGACATACACGTACAAACACACCCACTCACTCTAATGCGCCCAATGTCTAAGTAAAAGATAAAAAATACCCCCAGGCATAATCATCATGTAACAAATCCCATCACATTCTGACAGGGACAGAATAAGAAAGAAACAGGCCAATTGATGGGTCAGAAATCTCAGGTCTGTTCAGACCCTGACAGACATTTTTTATGTTATTTTAGCAATTTTGCATGCAGTTGGATCTGATTTTGCAGGTCACTGTGATTTCGCCAAGAACATTTTCCTAGATCAACATATTTGGTTGACCCTGAAACAACATTTCTGTCCGAAAATTTTGTCCCAACCATATCCATACCCCTAAACCTATCCCCCCCCCCCCCCCCCCATAAGTTATCGCTAAAATCAGAGGGAAATGACAGGTGAATAACACTGATGTAGAAGCACCGAACCCTGCTTTTAAGCCTAAACTTGACAAACTGTAAACATGTCCCTCAAATCTGATTGGAATGTTGTTACAGGATCAACAAAGATGTCGATTTGTCAGTATAAATTGCAGTGCGAGTTCTCATCCTTTGGAAGTGCAGCAAAGTGGATTTGCTTTTGCAGCGCAGAAAACGGCATCTTCACGACATGTCAACAACACAAACCAAATTCTTCCAGGCCTCAGCTACAACTGCAGTATTTGAGGATGGATTAACGTATGGTAAATGGTAAATGGAAACAGGCATAATGCAATAAGGCAGTTCAGAATCGGTTCCTTATTTTGGGAGACAATAAATGAGGGATAATGTTTTTTTTCCATCTTAAAAATATATCTAAATTACGCCATATGCTCTCATTGACAAATGCGGAACAATTAGTTCATACGTTCATGACATCAAGGCTAGATTATTGTAATGCTCTCCTGGGTGGTTGCCCTGCACGCTTAATAAACAAACTACAGCTAGTTCAAAACGCCGCAGCTCGAGTTCTTACCAGAACCAGGAAATATGACCATATTAGCCCGGTTCTGTCAACACTGCATTGGCTGCCTATTAAACATCGTATACATTTTAAAATATTGCTGATTACTTACAAAGCACTAAATGGTTTAGCTCCCCAGTACTTGAGCGAGCTCTTAACGCATTATAGTCCTTCACGTCTATTGCGTTCTCGAAATTCCAGCCAGTTGATAATACCTAGAATATCAAAATCGACTGCAGGCGGTAGATCCTTTTCCTATTTAGCACCAAAACTCTGGAACAGTCTTCCTAACATTGTCCGGGAAGCAGACACACTCTGTCAGTTCAAATCTAGACTAAAAACACATCTCTTTGACCTAGCATACACATAACACACTATAGACTTCCTTAATTCAAAATTAGGCTGCATAGTTTAGATCAGCCAGAACCGGGAACACGTCCCGTAAATCCTGATGTACTTGGTACATCATAAGAAGGATGGCGTCTACGCTAATATTAGTCTCTCTGTTTATCCCGAGGGACCGTCTATGGTAGACCTGCGCCTGGACCCATCCCAATTGATCCTGAAGTGCCAGCCTCATCAGCCCTGTGAAGGCCTCATCGACACGACAGCCATCGGGACTGATCCTCAACAACTCGTCTCCATACCGGCGTGATTACTTTGACTTCCAAACAGATGGAAATGGATAAATACTCTAAATGTTCCGATCCAACCTGACTTGTAATGCTGCCCGAATCATACACTGTTCCTTCGTTGGCCAGAGGAGAACTGGCCCTCCGACTGAGTCTGGGTTCTCCCAAGGTTTTGTTCTCCATTCTGTCAACTGATGGAGGTTTGGTTCCTTGCCACTGTTGCCTTGGCTTTTGGCTTGCATAGTTGGGGATATTTAATATTCAACAATATTATTGATCTGCCTTACTTAAGGTGGACGTTGACGCAATTTTCTTCTAGAAACAAACTTTGTTGTGTTATTTTCATGTCATCACTGTGAAGCTGCTTTGATACAATCTGTATTGTAAAAAGCGCTATATAAATAAAGATGACTTGACTACAGTCATACCACTTATTACATGGTATTTCACCACATAAATAAGAGATATTAATTTGAAATGAAACTTCAAAATCTTACCTGTTTGTTATCTTATGATAACAAACATAATGATATACTGTACCATCGCAGTATAAAAAAAGAAGAAAAAAAGTCGAAAAATGGCAGCAGCTGCGTTTGTATGAAACAAGAGAGAGCGAGTTTGCAATACCGGACGCGGATGACATAATTAAATATCTGTGATTTAAGTTTTATTAGCTCACCAAATGCAAAACTTCCACAAGGAAAAAACGTCCCTAGCAAGCGTAAAGCACCAACTTCAGTTACTCGGATTAGCCCATGTTATCAGTACATACCGCTGGATGGGGCGATTGACCAATCAGAATCAAGCATTCCACAGGAACGTGTAATAACTATTTATCATGAACTTTGATCTTTGAAACATTGCAGATCTTTAATATTGACAAACAGCTATATTCCACACTACAGTACATGAAAGATAGGCCTAATATCTGAAAAACATAATAAGGGTACTTGTGTATTACTGCATAGTGCATAGTGCATACTGTTTAGTTTCACATTCCATTTAAAAACATAGTAGGTACACAGTGCATCCTACATATAGTATTCATTAAGCTAGTACTCTAATCTGAACAAGCCTTTGATTCTGCTGATCAGAAGGAACAGGCATTTCACAGTCAGCGTGTGATGATGATGTTGGCTCATATAGTTCACTTCACAGCACCAGAGGAAACAGCAGGAGCAACAAATCCCTTGATTTCCCTACATCCCCGTGTCATTCTCACTCCATCTCTCTCTATCCCCCGTTCATGCTGTTCTAGATCTGTCAGTGTGTATTACTGCCACCTACATTCAGAAGCAATGGAAATCAGAAGCTTCTGTGTCTTGCTACCTCGTCCTAGCACTTTAGCTCATTTATATCACTCACACATAACAAAACACTGAAAATACGGAAGTAATGGCTTTAGAGAAACTTGTTCAAATTCTGTGACAGCTGTAGTGTTTTTTATAAGTCTTGAATACTGCAGTTTATGAAGGTTTTACTGATGTTTTTGCAGTCTCCATGCACTTATGCAGCAAGTATGTATGTATGTATGTATATATATATATATATATATATATATATATATATATGCGCCTGTATTTTTGTATAATATGTGTACTTATGTTTGTTTCTTGTACTAGGGATTTTCACTGTGGGGACTGGAGTAAATGTGGAAATTACCTAGATAAACTCAGTATATCTGGTAGGTTTAAGAAAAACTACAACTCCCACTTTTGGACTACAACTCTCCTACCTGGCTTTCACAGGTGTTGGTAATCACTGTGGATTGTCCTGATGTGTTTGAACACAGTTACATTGATTGTTACACTTGTTGTCTGTATGCCCTGAGGATGGTCTTTTGACCGAAAGCTTGGTCTATTAAATTTGCTTTAAGGATTTGAGTGTGCGCTGCGGACAGTTTATTTATTGAGATCTTTAGTCTTGTGTGTCTGGCACCTTGAAGATCGTGAGTGCGGTGTAACTCCTTCAAAACAGAGTAACTTGTTCAAATAAAATGGGCTTTGTCAAAAAAGATAATGTCTAATTAAATAAAAATAAACGCACAAATGAGGGTTAATCTTTAAACTGGTAAAAGAAGAATGTAAAATAATGTCTTTAAGTTTGTAGATTGAAGGTTCTAAAGATGATGATGTGGAGGATTCAAAATAGACAAATCAATGGCTAAACCACAAGCTAACCGTTGCGCATGCTAAACTTTTAGTACTACTAGTGATGCACTTATCTCAGCTAAAACAACACAAACACTGAACATTACCCTTGTGAAAAGAGAAGTGCACGTAATTGTATTGAATGTGCACTTGTAGTGTACTTCCGATAATAAAAGTAAATATTTTTTAAAAGTGTACTTTGTTGGTGATAATATGACATTAAAGAAATAAAAGGACACTTAAGTATACTTAAAGAGAGTACACTTTCATGTGCATCTCCTTAAGTACACTTTTAAAAAGTGCACACTGATATAACGACTAAATAAATAGGCTACATTGTTTTAATAATCTTGTCATGCTTTTGAAAAATACTAACATATTGACTAACATACTAAAGCACATGTAAAGTACTTGATATTAATTTTAACTGTAGTCAGTGTGTTATTTGATATTACATTTGAAGTTCATATATTTAAATTGTACTAAATAAATAAGTACTCTTTTTAAAGCATGCTAAAGTGTACAGAAGAATCTGATGTGACCTGATCCAGCATCTAGATCATTGGTTTGTGAACCCCAGTCCTATTTGATGGGGTATTAGATATGCCTGGTTAGTACACATGTTCCTACATAGTGCGTTGACCTAGTTGTGCGAGAGAATCACCATAGGCAAAGAGGATTGTGGGAAATGCACCCCAAGTGTTCAGAAAGATTAGGGCAAAAATGTCAAAGCAACATAGAAAACAAAGCCAAACACACACACACACACACAAAATACCAGAAAATGTTTAGTAGGTATTGGACAGGTGTGTGTTTTTGCTCCCAGCGGAAGGCAAAGCGTAACAAACCGCATGATTTAGCTGTACGAAAACTGCCCAGTGGCGAAATGTATCCATCTACCACATCTCCTCTTTCCTCTTTGATCATTATCTTTCATCAATTATTCCCAAGAGTCTCCCGCCCCCCCCCAACATCTCTCTCTTTCTGTTTGTCTTTCTCCGTCTATGCAAATTAACTCAGCCTCAGCCAATCAGATAGCTTCAATTCAGAGCATCAGGAATCTCAGCCAATCAGAATCCATCACTCAATGCACATGGCCAAATCCGTAGCAGCACATCATTTGGGTCATATATAGTTCATCTCAAATACGACGAACTCACAATGAGGATGTTAGCTCTGTAGTGACTCATCCAGCAGTGAATGTGCATGTTTGCTTACCACGGTAGCTTCTTGCTGCAAACATGAGAGATAGAGAAAGCAGGCATTCCTCCAGATAGCATTCAACTCTTCAACACGACAGGAGAGTCAAGGTAACTATGTTGAGGTAAGATTGGCTTATTCTTTCTCTTTTGATATATTTGTAGCTTTCTCCATCACTCTGTAAGTTCAGTTGCTCTTGTGTCTGATTCAGCTGGCTCAGCTTTATGCATTGTGACACTGACCCAGTTCTACTTAGATCCATTTTGCATATGCAAATGACTGCAATGCTAATTCGAATCAAATTATTATATTAAAAGAAAACAGTATGACACTTTTCTACATAGGATCTGAATGATTATCCATGTACCATTTTCAAACATAAAAAACAAGAATTAATTATCACAGAATTTTCATATATAGCATGGTACTGATTTAACCCTATTTTCATGTATCAAGTTATTTCAAAGAATACTGTGGTACATAAGACAAACAACATACTAATACCATGGTACTTTTATACATACCATGCTACTGAATGATTATCATATCAATGTACCATGATAGTTTCTCAAACATAATAAATGGCAGCAGCACAACTCCTTCAAAAGACAATAGTATATAACTATAATTATTATTATTATTATTTTTTTTACAAATGAAATAAAAAAATATTTTCAATCTCAGCCAAGGTAACAACAATCAGACTGCTTATGAATTTGAATGAATACCACTAAAGACCATCATACAATGGCAGATGATTGCAACCACATACTTTCTCTCTAAATAATAACATGCATTCTCCCGGCATATAATATAATACTAATTATATGCTAAAGCATCAGCAGAAATTACACAATCGCTCAGTGTGATGCTCTTCTTCATATTACATTTAAACATTTTAACCAATTTTAAGCAACTTTTGCATTATTTTACTGTAAAAGACCCCATGTGCTGAAAATCATTAAAAATAAGAAAAGTTTTTAATGTTGTTTATATGTCTGTGTGGTGTTTTTAATATACTTTAAGATAACCATGTGCAAATTCATAAGTCAACACCATTGCAGAGTATTTTCTCCTTAAAACTGCAGTGTATTAAAGACAGTCTCAAAAACATGTTATGAAACAGTCCGTTTCCTGCCGTCACAAACATGCAACCAATCCTTTCAAAGTGTGGGCGGGGCTTTTCCACAGTGACCACAAGAACAACTTTAAGAGGGGGCAGGAAAAATCGGGTGCATATAGCAATATAGTGGGTGAATTATGTATATTACCATGTAATGACGAATTATGTGCCTTTCTCCATTGACTTTATGTGATGTTCAAAGCATTTCTAAGGATGCTGATTTTCAGAAGGCTGCTGTCTGACTCGGAGATGGCGAACGGTAACATGGTTTGTGTAACAATACCAACACATAATTAGCTGTTTGATAAAGGCTAATCATATGAATTAACGTTTACTACAGTTGAGCGAGTGGATCATCAGCCAGGATCCGAGCTGGTGTGAGTGAGTGGAGGCGGGGCTAATTTGCATATTCATGAACGTTCACGTTTACTAAATGAAGCAAGGGTGTAGAGTTACATTTAAGCTATTTTAAGGCATGAAGAAATTATTTTCATAGGTTAAATTCTATTAAAAACTATTTTCACATATGTCATTTTGATGATCAAGTCAATGGATAAAATGAACTGCAGGGGGACTTGAAGTACCTTTACTGACAATTTTTCAGCAAATACAAATCTTGTTAAATCGAAATGGCAAATCTAGATAAGGTTCAGCATAATTCACATTGAGTTTTGGGTATCCATATACACACCTGGTGTATTCTGGGAACATTCAACGCTGTCGGTGAGTTTGGATGCATAAGAAACCATCGACCGTTGGCTGTCCCCTGAGATTACCACATACTGCACACGTCAACACTCTCTCCTAGCAAACAAACCGGCGCTTTCCTCATTACGGCTGCGATATACATTCATTGATGTCGTTGGGTTTAACATGCAAGCGACTCACTGACCAATGAGTGTAAACTGCAGGAGGAACACTGAAACAACGTCTGGGAGACATTTCAGGCACTACTTTCATGACCTTCAGGCCTAAATACGGACAGACCTTTGCAGACAAAAATAGTGACCTACAGATGTCAAATTAGCTGAGAAAACAGCAAAAACCTCTCAAACCTTCACTTGAACAAGTACAGGATGATGTAAAATGTAAGGTAAGCAATGCTGCACTTTTGGTTTTTACGGCTCTGAATGGAAACAACACTGAACAAAATTGAGCTGAATAATGTCACTATTACCTTCTGTAGAGCTTCTTTACAGCTGCAATTGAATTAATTGTTTAAAAAAGGATTTGACAACATTAGCATTAATTTTTTACAACAAGTATTTTAATTTGTATTAGTGCTGTCAAACGATTAAAATATTTAATCGCGATTAATCGCATTAATGTCAGTTAACTCGCGATTAATCACAATTTATCGCACATTTTTATCTTTTCTAAATGTCTCTTGATTTCTTTTTGTCCCATTCTTTTTTCACATTTCTTTAATGCTCTTATCAACATGGAAAAGTGGATTGGCTTGCTTTGTGCAAATGTTTTTTTTATTGAAAACAACATTGACAATACTGTGATCAATTTCACACTAACATTCTCACTTGGAGCAAATAATCTCTCACACAATGTAACACTGTCCATCAATAAAAGGGTGAAAGAAATACTGACGAGGTCCTGATATTGACGAGGGGCGGAGAATTCGCATCAGCTGTGTGTGTGTGTGTGTGCTTGGCCATCATCAAGTGGTATTTCAGACTGGACGTGCTGCGATGATGATAGCTCAGTTCACAACGACAAAACACACAGATCACTTTGGTCTCGTCAATGGAACCATTTGGCAACTTTTTAAAAGTAAACTTTCCATTCAGAATCTTATTGGCATCCATTTCGGCGTCTCGCGCTCGTCATCCACTCAAAACGTAACGTTAAAGGAGAACTCCGGCGCAAAATGAACCTTTGGTCTAATTACACATTGTTACCTAGTCAACCGTTATCTGAGATTTGTTTTCATGATTATCGAATGTAAATAGTTTTATCTCTAAAAACAGTTTAGCCTATAAAGCTAGTATAACGCTAGTATATTGGGCATAGTGTAATGACAAATAAAAACCGCTTGTTAATACCACTAACAAGGCTGAAAATAGACCCACACTAACACGGTAGCATAACGAGGGTCCCTACCTTCAAACCGAAGCATTGAGAACTTTGTAAGTGTACAGACAGTTTAATAAGAAGATATTTTAAACATACAGTCAACTTCGCGTATACAGGCAGAAGCCATCTTTGAAATACAGTCTTTACCAGTCGATCTACGAACGCCGATCCAAGTGCGCTGGTGAGAATGTGAACGAGCTATAAGTTGTGTGATAAGGTGAGCGCGAACAGCAGGCTTGGATCGGCATTCGTAGATCGACTGGTAAAGACTGTATTTCAAAGATGGATTCTGCCTGTATACGCGAAGTTGACTGTATGTTTAAAATATCTTCTTATTAAACTGTCTGGACACTGACAAAGTTCTCAATGCTTCGGTTTGAAGGTAGGGACCCTCATTATGCTACCGTGTTAGTGTGGGGCTATTTTCAGCCTTGTTAGTGGTATTAACAAGCGATTTTTATTTGTCATTACACTATGCCCAATATACTAGCGTTATACTAGCTTTATAGGCTAAACTGTTTGTAGAGATAAAACTATTTACATTCGATAATCATGAAAACAAATCTCAGATAACGGTTGACTAGGTAACAATGTGTAATTAGACCAAAGGTTCATTTTGCGCCGGAGTTCTCCTTTAACCTACTATTTGGCCGGCTCGCAAGCCCAAACAAGTGTGTGCGGCGTCGTGCCTGTTGTTTTGTTTCCGGTCTAGCTAGATCCGCTTGCGCTTTCAAAACTTCCTTGCGCGGCGCAAGCCATTGAAATGAACGCGCATGACGCGTCCTGTTGCAAAAGCATGTGAGAAAGGGTGGTGATGGCGCAGTGGATAAGACACATGCCTTTGGTGTGAGAGACCTGGGTTCGAATCCACTGTGAGACACCAATGTGTCCCTGAGCAAGACACTTAACCCCTAGTTGCTCCAGAGGCGTGCGACCTCTGACATATATAGCAATTGTAAGTCGCTTTGGATAAAAGCGTCAGCTAAATGAATAAATGTAAATGTAAAAAAAACTACAACGTTTGCTAGGCCAAAAAGACCGTTAATCACGTGATAAAAACATTAACGCCGTTAAAATGGGTTTGCGTTAACGCCGTTAATAACGTGTTTAACTGACAGCCCTAATTTGTATTAATGTGAAGCTGCTTTGAAACAATCTGTATTGTATAAAGAGCTATATAAATAAATGTGTCTTGACTTGACTTAGAACATTTGATTTCGATTGGTTAACCACAGCATTTAGTGGTCAAAAAGTTACAATGCCACTAAATTGTATAATTGACTGTTGCGTAAAATTATAACATTTGAAATGATTACATTTAATATAATATTAAATATAATTATTAGAATACTGTAAAATTAGAAACAATCCAAATGACCAAAATACTTTCAGCCAATCGGAGGCCTACAATTCCTGCTTGTTTACATGTTGTGCCTCATTGCTGACCTAACTTTGACTTCACAGACACAGGGAGTGAAGGTGATGTCACCAGTGTGTGTGTGTGTGTGTGTGTGTGTACTTCTGAAGAGCTCTTCCGATGCTTTACAGCTTAATTGGTTTCTCACATAAATCAGCTGCTTTCTCTAACAATGTTCGACACTGACTTGTGCAGCTTTACAACAGCATGTATGCACGCATCACAGAAAGACTTGCTGGCGACATGAGATCAGAAGCTCCTGAACTAATCCTGACCTCTAAAAAGTGCACTTTTACCAGAGCTTTGGAGAACTTGGGAGAAAGAAAGAGCTCTGTGATATACTCTACTGGTGAAGCTGAGTACTGCAGTCGCATTTTACTCTGGATGTTTGTTTGTTTTTTATTCCAGGATGCAGAACTATAACTCTATAATGTTCACTATTCATGGTCTGAAAATGTTTGAGACACAAAGCACAGGAATGAGTGTGCGATATAGCCAGTAGATGGCAGCATGGAGATCATTGGCAGTTTCCTCACCTGTGTCATCTTGGAGGGAGTTCTCTTCATAAAAACCTGCAGATGAGGGAAAGAGTGAGAGAATATGAGGGGAAGAGAAAACACTGCTTTTAGAATATGTTAATGAGCTACTATATTCCTTTTCAACAAACAGGGTCTCTGTATAATTGTGTTCTTATTATATTTCCACATCTATAGAGTGAAACTGCAACTTTATCAGCAGCGTTGGTTCCGGAAGTTTCTTTCCCCATTCATTTCTTCCATGGGGATTTAAAAAAAAAGTCTACGTTAAAGCGTTTTAAGCCATGAACCAAATCAACCAGCTATGAGGTGAATCACAACACTATTCAAACTGAAGCAAAAAAATATTTAAAAATCAGCCAAAAATAAAGCCATAAAGGTATAAAGACTGTGTACTAAATGGCTTTAGTGATGGGAAGAACTTCAGTCCCATGAAGCATTGTGAACAGCATAATCGAATTAAAAACAATGAAGAAATCTAAAAGTATAATTTAGAATGTAGATTATTATAAACAATATATTTTAAGTTTATTGCAATATATGCATATATAATCAAATATTTAAGTATTTTGAGAGCGTATTTGGTGCGTTTTTGTTTGCTTCGACTCTCTTGATTGGTGGAATTTAATACATGGGTAATGATATAGTTTCTGTATAGAATTCTATATAGTAGGAAAGTATTTAATTTCAGATGCAGTGAGTGACTATCGTAACAGACAAAAACATTTTAAAAAGGTAAATTGACTTTAAATGGAGTATCTTCAAAAAAATTGAGTAAATGACAGAATTTTCATTAAACTATTCATTTAAATTCCTTCAATAAATATGCTTGTAGGAATTTCTGCCATTATCATCATCTTTTTCATGCTGTAAAAAGATTGTTCAAATGTTCTGTGATGGACACACTTAAAGTTCATCTTACCACACAGAACATCAAGACAACTTTAAAACAATGCCTCTTCTCATTCCTAAAACAACACTTTCTCTATCTATCTTTCTCTCATACACACACACCCATCTGCCCAGTCCTCTCACTTCTGTCCCTCAGGACACGACCTTCGCGACCTCTTCAGAAACCGCCACGTGTGTGTGTGTATGAGTGTGATCTCTTCGGCTCGCTGGCAGCTGCGGATTTTTGATCTGCCACACGCAGGGCATCTCACACACACTCCAGCAATCCACGGCATATGGTGGACCAGAACACACAGGCTCCTTGAAGATAATCTAATATCTATGATGGCTGTAGGCCGTTGGTATTGAGCTACAGGAGCAAATACTCACCGTCTGCCTTCTATGCCACACACACACACACACACACTTTTTCTCACTTCATAAGGCCAACAAGCTACAGTACTTAAATAGGAAATGTTAAACAGGTTACATTATTCAGGGTTAGTTCTGTTCATTCTGTTGTTGGTAATACTGGTTCAGCAAAATGGGTTTTGAACATCATTGCATTTGATAACAAAATATCAAACCAAGTGGCATTCGCATGATCCACTAAAGTTTGACAACCGGAAATTACACATTACAATCTATTGGTTTATCATTAAAATACTTTCGAGAGATTTTTTTATTTATTTTAAAATAAGAAATCATAATATATCTATAATATAAGAATTAAAAATATTTGGTACTTGATTCGATGAATTAAATTGAATGCAATTAAATTCATACATTTTTGTGTCATTTTTAAATTGACAAATGCTTTTTGTGGCTTTGAATATATTTCGAAAATGACATTTTATTGACCTGACTAATGATGGGAAATAAAGATTTTTTTAAAATAAATAAATTTATTTATATGAATATCAATAATTGTATATTTATATGTAATGACAGCAACTGAAAATATTTTAAATAAATAAAAAATAGATATGCTGATATTAACATCAATAAATATGTATTTTATCTAAAACAAGAATTTCATGATAGCAAATGAAAATGTTTTTATAAATACTAAATATATTGATATAAATAAATGTTTATTTTTATTAACTTTTTAAATGACAATTGAATATTAATGAATGTTTTTATAATAAATAAATATATTGATATCGATATAAATAAATGTGTATTCTACATACAATTTAACACTTTTATGATAGCAAATGGAAATATCTTAATAAATGATAATAAATATATGGAAATGAATATCTTTATTTACAATTTAATGATAGCAAAGGACATTTTTTTCACTCTATCACTTGAATTACGTTGACCTATTACGTCGTAAATTAGAGTTTAGGAGAATCAATTGAAAAGGCTAGTTAAGAACTGCATTTTTACATTTTTCAAAAAACATCTCTTAGCATTATTTATAAGCGGTTTTCTTCATGGGGACCAAAAAATATCCCCATAATGAACAAGATATCGGATATAGCCAAATTAGCCATCTTTGTGGGGACATTTTGTCCTCATAACGTATGGGTTTACCAGGACACACACATAGACAGTCAGAAATATACACAGGTATAGAGACACACACACACACACACACATATACCAACACCCCACCCCCAGCCTTCAGAAGAAAAGGATGAGGCTGCCCAGATGTCTTCTGTTCCACTTGGCTGATGGAAGGAAAGAGGGATCGGGAGGGGAGGTATACAGATGTAGTAGTGATATGTAACCTGAATATCCATTTATTTTCCATTTTCACTTCATCATTCAGATCCAAGGACATGAGATCCTAGCCAACCCCCCGCGCCTCTGCTCATCACAATGTGTATGTGCATGGCCATGTGTGGTAACTGGTAATCCACACTCAAAAATATCTAGGGTGAAATTTAAGGTTCATATTTGAATTGCATTCAAATTTCCCACCCATTTGGATAACGCATTTTTAACATAAACTAAATTTTGAAAATAATGTTATGTATATTTGTCAATGATGCGAAACGATATCTGCAGTTTTAGCTTCAGGGTGCGTTTACAAGACAACGATGTACTAAAAACGGAAAAGGTTTCCCTTCGCGTTTTTCGCGTACAGACGATAACATTGTCAAAACGATAATCAAAAACGACTAAAAACACTACGCCTATAGCCTATAGCGACATGCACTGATTGGCTGTAGCTGTCACTTTTATTTCTGCTGTGTGATTGGCTGTAAAAGTGTCCAGAGCTTATTATCGTTATCGACGTAAATTTTATCGCCATCTCGATATGATATCATTTATCAAACTGGTCCCCCCTCCAATATACATTAAGTTTATCAGTTTGTTCATGTTAAAACTGTAAGCCTAAGTATTTTATAATGAGAAAAATAGTATAATTGTTTTCTTTCTTACTTTTACCATTTCATTGTTAAGCCCTTGTAATTAAAGGTTTTCAGCTGTTCATGAATATGTCTCGAATATACTTGCAATACTTTTTCAAATTAAATTATGTGTGAGAATGCTTAAAATAGCCATATATTAATAATTAGTGGTTAAGCTAATGCATCTATCACTACTATAGCTTATGGATTGGCCTAGTGATTTAAAAAAACAAACCTTAAAGGGATAGTTCACCCAAAAATGAAAATTCCTTCATTGATTAATTAACTTTTTGAAGCGTAACCGTGGCGTATGGCAGGGACAGAAAGCTCGCAGATTTCATCAAAACTACACACACACAGGGCCGGTTCTAGACATTTGGAGGCCCTAGGCAATATTCCTGTTGGAGGCCCCCCACCCCCAATAAAAAACTCTTGAAACATATATGATTCCTAACCTTTTAATTTATACAACGTTTAATTTTAAATGTTTTTACTTACACAGTACATAAGTTTGGACACATTACTATTTTTAATGTTTTTGAAAGAAGTCTCTTATGCTCATCAAGCCTGGATTTATTTGATCAAAAATACAGAAAAATAATATATATTGAAATATTATTAAAATTTAAAATAATGGTTTTCCTATACTATACTTTAAAATATATTTCTGTGATGCAAAGCTGAATTTAGTGTCATGTGATCCTTCAGAAAACTTTATAATATTCTGATTTATTATCAAATGTTAGAAATGGTGCTTAATATTTATTTTATAACCTGTGATACTTTTTTCAGGATTTTTTTTTATTATTAAAAAGTTGTTTTAAAAAAGTCTTCACTATCACTTTTTATATATTTAACACTTCCTTGCTGAATATTCCTGTTTTTTTTTTTTTTTTTGTATTTTTGATCAAATAAATGCAGGCTTGTAGAGCATAATAAAAAAACTTCTTTCAAAAACATTAAAAATAGTAATTGGTCCAGACTTTTTACCAGTAGGCTACTGCATGTACATATTATCAAACTTCATCTAAGGTAATCTCTTTTTTGTTTAATGAAGATGTTATTGTTATTGTTATTTTGCTGTTTTATTCAATTTATTCACATTTCCAGAATACCACTTCAGTGATATATGCTTTTATAATTTTTTTGATAGCTGCGGTATGGGCAGGATTTCCCCTCCCATTTAATCAATATTGACTGCAGATAATGTCATATTATTAATATAAGTAATATGATATTGCTAGCTTAAATATACTATACACAAATCAAGTGGAAGAGAAAGACACGATCGCTACTGATTAGGAAAAAAAAATTCTAAACTGATATTATTGGCGTAAGTAGGCTGATGTCAGACAGGGTATAATCTAATCATCAGCAGAATTTAGAAGATAGACCCATGAGATCCTTTATTTGAAACATTTAAAATGTTGTAGTGTGTTGGCTTTTTAACTTTGAATACAAACGTCCTGTCTTTTACTTTTGTAGTGTTTTTAGTCAGCTCCCGACACGATGTTATTCATTGTATGCGCAAATTCAAAGCGTCGCGTCTGGGCACGTTAATGACGCTCGCGCTCTTTTAAACTCGTAATAAAGCGGTGTATGATTTTGTCCAGAAATGACGCTGATCTACAGTACAAGTTTATATTTAGAATACATTGCAATCACTCCAAAATAGATGACGACAACGCACACACCTGCATTAGAGTGCTTCTTTGCGTGCCTATTTAGACTTTTGCTTCGCAGCACCTGATGGGCTGGCGTTAATGTGACGTAATGTAACAGTCTATGGTTAAGATAAACATCGTCACTATTTTTTAGTTAATTAATAAATATTGAAATAAATTGTAGATAGGATATTTGTATTTTTTTTATTTTTTTTATTTTTGTCCTTCTGTCTGGGCCCCATCCCACCAATCGGGCCCTAGGCACGTGCCTAGTTTGCCTTTGCGTTAATCCGGCTCTGCACACACATCAATGTGTCCATGAAGAACCTTTAACAACCATGGAACCTTTACATTCAACAAAAGGTTCTTTATGGAAAATGGTTCATTAGATTTTAAGAAAAAAACAAACATGGTTCTTCTATGGCATCGCTGTGAAAGCCCCCTTTAGGAACCTTTATTTTTAAGAGCGCAGAACATCCTGATATTGCATTTTACTGGCATTTTAAAAGAGATTAAAAATAAGATATGATTCAAACTACGAAAAAGAAGAGAAAACATTACGCTGAACATCTTTTCAGGATGTTTATGTTTCGTTATCTATAAAAATTCAACCTAAAATGCAGAAAACCGATACAACATTAAAACGCAATAATGTTTTTTTTTGTTTTAAAATCGCACATAATATTGAAAAATTTACGAAAACAAAAACTCTCATGGGACAGAATGAAACTACCTGTTCCGTCAAAGTTTCTATGGCAACAAGGGGGTCAAACAAGAGGTCATGGAATGGCCAGCGCAAAGGGGGGTTTTATGATCCCTGTGTGGGTGGGTGGACAGGAAGTTTATCTTCTATGTGTTTATGATGCGTGTTTGTGTGTTTGTTTATTTGTGGGGGAAGGGCTACCAACCTTAAAGACTAAATCGCAAATCAGACACACAGGCACGCACGGTTTCCATGTTTTGTGGGCACTCTCCATAGACATAATGATTTTTATACTGTACAAACTGTATATTCGTTCCCCTTACACTAACCCTAATGCTAAACCTACCCATCACAGAAAACTCTTTGCAATTTTACATTTTCAAAAAACATCACTTAGTATGATTTATAAGCAGTTTTACTCATGGGACAAAAAAAAAATCCCCACAAGTTAAAACAATTCTGGTATTATTATCCTTGAGGGGATTTTGACCCCATAACATAGTGAATAAATACCTGAACCACACACACACACTTCTTTTTTACCTAATTGTGCAATGGAGGAAATCTGAGCTTGTTTTGTTAACAACTTGATTTATATAAATCACTAAAAATGAATTACTCTTTTACTCTATAGTGAAAAATCTTGCATATAAGCCACATACATGTTGGCTTCGCCTTCCGCTCTATAAGGTCAGTGAGAGGAGAAAGGTCACTCAGAAGTGAAAGGTCAAGGCTGTTGACTATACAGTTGTATTCTGGTATGTGCAGTGACCTATCCAGTGTTGCTATAGCAACGCTGCTCCTCTAGACTTAATGTAACTGTTAAAATTAGGAGTCTCAGTTTGCTAAAAAATTTAAATTAGTTGCGGTGTGCGCACATATCTGTGCCAAACAGATGCTGGAAACGCAGCTGTAAAAGCTGGGAAGTCCTGGAAACCTTTGTGTTTGCTAAAAACAAGCTGGTCATCTTAGAGTGTATGTGCGTTTCTTTCTTGGAAAACTAACTGAATATTAGACTGAAGGCTTTTCTCTATTCAAACAAGCACATTTGCAGACACTTGCACATGTACAAATATTATACAAAAGATTTACACTGTGCATGGATGATAATATGCAAATGACACAAATTCACATACTTATGCACTATTCTAGGACATTCTGTGCTATTATTAGTGTGAGTTGTGTGTCCACACTGAAAATTCCTAATAGAAAAAAGCACCCTTTAAATACCCGGATGATCCGGAAAAAAACTATGTATGGAATGTTGGACAGCTTTAATTATGTAGTTGGACTCCAATGTTGAATGACAAAATGACCTTATACAATTCATATACTATATGGATGAGTGCGTTGCGTACAAGTACATACTGTATAAATGCATAGTGTATAGTGATTCATTTGGGATGCAAATACAGAAAATTACTTAATGATCCCATTCATTAGTTTGAAAGGTTTGTGATTTATAAAAATAATATAGCATAAATGTTACACTGCATTTCAATATTAGTGTGTAGGGGTGGCTTAAAAAGTCAGTGTTTGATTCCAATTTCAACAAATGCTCATATTAAGAACTAAAAGTATCAAATGATGACTGAAAAATTTCAACTAAATGTGTTTTGTGTGGCAATATCTACATTAACTGATTTTAAATAAGTCAAGAAAATATTATTTAGTAGCCTATGACTGAAACAACCTGACGGACTCGAAACAAATATCTCATGGTACAAAAAAACAAACAAACCTAAACTAAAATTAATTTATAAATCTTTTTTTTAACCCTTACCCCATAATATGGAAACGCCACTGATTAAAAATGTTACAGCTGGTTGTTTGTTGTCATTGACGTGTTTTTGTGGCGCTCGAGGGTGATTCGCTCAAGTTCAAAAGTTCATCTTTTACGATTCCTCGCGGACGTGCATATAAAAAACATTCCTCAGCAGCGCTTTAAAAGACCTCACTGTCCCCAATCCCCAAACTTCAGCTCTATACGTCCATTCATCACATTACACACACATTTTACTCCATATGTTACAAGGGGTAAAACTAAAGATTGCGTTAACATTGCTGAAAGTTGCATTGAGAATGCTCTAAAAGCTATTTATATTACACCTGGGAGAGATAATATAGCCTATACACTTTGCCGGAATTTTGTCCTCATGCGTTACACATAAGATTCAGAACTGTATTTGAAACACCTTAATTTTCATCCGAGACTCAATAACTGTGCACGGGCACCAGAAACTCACCGCTGCTCAGTAATTTGTCCTGTTTGGAGAAGTGAAATCCGTTGGGTTGGTTCTCCACCTCCATCCTCCTGTAGATGAACTGAGCGAGCGTGTCTCTCCGCGGTCCGCCTGCACTCTGAGCTCTGACCTCCGCGAGCCCTCGAAGAGCCGCGCGCTCATGTCAAGCGCTCGTGACAGCGTGAAAACACCTTGCTCGGGTCACGTGACGACACGCCCCCGTGTCGCCATCTGGGATTTGCAGTTCATCGATAGATAGATAGATAGATAGATAGATAGATAGATAGATGATAGATAGATAGATAGATAGATAGATAGATAGATAGATAGATAGATAGATAGATAGATAGATAGATAGATAGATAGATAGATAGATAGATAGATAGATAGATAGATAGTTTATTTTTTACATACATTTAACTCTATCAATTGTTTTAAATGCATAATAAACTAAAAACGTTTATGATATGCTATTTTGCTTTACTGTTTATAATAACGAACTCTACAGTAATATTTAGACATTCTGAACACTTATTGTAATAAAGTTTATAAGGGAAGCACAGAAGCCAATGGAAGTCAACCCAATGGCGTTTCTAGCTGTCATTCATCAGTTTGACTGTCCTCTGCTGCCGCACAGTGGCCATTGACATCAACACACCTGTCATTGGGGTTTTGAAGAATGTCTGACGTCAAACCAAGAGGACCAGAATAAATGAATAAAAAAAACATACAAATTGGAAAGTTTCACATTCATAAATTTGAATGGTCTGACTTCAAACCGATTTTTTCACACTCTAAGATGACTTCTTTATTGTAAGGTTGTACATACTTGTAAAGGTAAAAAGGCAAGAGCTAATGTGAGCACCCTAGTGGAAAAAAACCCTAAACCAAAATGTATTTAAAATACATTTATTTCGTACTAAGTATATTGCAAATCCATTAACATATAACCTGAAATATAGCTTGAGACTTACTGATATAAATATCATAATTAAACTTTGTTTGGAGCACTTTATTGCACAATGCGTATTTATTAATATTAAGCCTAAAATGTGTTTTAATATCACTAGTAAGGATAGTGTGATCTTTCTATATAGTCTTTAAATGCAAGATGTTTAAAGTGAACCTAAAGTATACTTGCAATAGTTCCATTTTAGCACAATAAAAATAGTATATCTTTAGTTGAACTTCAGCAATGTTTCTGGATAACTTATAGGCCTACATTTAGTACAAAATGAGTTGTTCCAATTTAGCTGACTTTAAATAGCCTATATCAGTTTATTATACTAAAAGTACAATTGCAGGGTATTTATATTAAGTAGGCTACATACATGTAAATGCATTATACTTAGCATACAATAAATGTATTTCAAATACATTTTAGTATATTTATTTTTCACTAGGGCAGGTATGATATTATTGCATAAAGTGCCCTTTTCCTCTTGTATATTATATTATATAGGCTATATTTCGTTTTTATTATTATTGTAATGCTCTAGTCTAGTCATTACTGGCATTAATAAAACAAAAATAAAGCATACAAATTGCAATGTCAAATTTACATTTAATGTCAAACCTTAACCATAATCTAAATATTTAATATATTTAAATATATATTAAAATATATTTATCTATATAAAGAATGAAATTCAATTATTACGTGAAAACTATATATAAAATTACACAAATACCGAAATTCCCAAAGTTGTGTCGTCATTTCCACCACTGCTACAGCTTTGTCACAATTTTTTTTCTTTAAGTTTGAACTTGGTTACCAAGAAGGCAGCAGTGAATAAACATAATGTGTCTGTCAAGATAATTAATTGTGAACATTAACTGTCAAATTATGCAATAGGGAATGTGGAGATGACGTCACGCCGTGTTGCATTATGGGTCCGCCGCCATATTTACAGGATCGCGCCCAATACCGCTGTATTTAAATGCATGTGTTGGAGGCTGTGTTTAGATTTTCTGTCGAGATTTTAATAAACGTCGATATGGTTGTTCAGTTCAACTGCCATAGCAGGTCACACGATCGTTCAGGGAGGAATCTGGACAACGGAATACGTTTTTTCACCTATCTTTCTTGGAAAAAACAACAAGGGAAGCAGGTCGAGGAGCTGCATAGGGAGCAGCTGACGAGAAGACGCCGGATCGCGTGTGGGTGCCGCAATCATGAGGAAAAACTTTACTTTCTGTCCTCCACTGCATACTAGGTTTGTTAAAAGTTGTACAAAGCAAGAGGTTGTGTATTGTATATTCCTCGATGACTAACAGTTAGGAGGATAGTTGATGAATGATGTTGAATTTGTGGTTCATGTTAGCAGATGATAAAGACAGGACACCTTGCATGAATCAAATTATATTTATTTTGTTTTCAATTAACAATTTGCTTTGATATTCTGTACATCTTTTTACATGCCTTTTTAAAAAAATGTTTGTGAATCATGTTTTTATATAACTGCTTAATAAATACATTAAGTGACTTCTCTGTTTCTGTACTGATTGCATCCACAAAGACCCTTTAAGTACACATAAATGGGCAAAGATACATCAAACTATTTTAAAATAAACGACCAAATACCCTCATTTTTACATGTGTCAACATTGAATGATGACAATAAGGCAGTTATATTTAACAAGTTACCACATCTTGTGGCATTATAAAGTAATGTACAATTTTTTTCTTGCACAACCTATGAAAACTTAACATATGCTGAAAATAGCAAGCTAACATTAACTATGAGAGCTGATTTTTAGGTAAAATAGTTTGAACTTTATGTACAATAGTAATCAACTTAGCATAGGCTTTGAACACCAAAACTAATTCAGATGTATCAACGTTGTTTATCGCGGATAGTTTGTCCAAATAACGTTTTTGGCAGTGGCATTTAGTTTATCCCGGTAGGGTCCCTTCTCCTTTTCTTTAAACATCTCCATTTCTTCCGTTCTTCTTCAATTTTACCTCGTTTTAGCCAAACACCCACTATTATACTGAAGGTAAACAGAGATCGTGCCTGTAAAGATGGCGCCCGCGTCCCATAATGCAACACGGCGTGACGTACCTCCGCATTCCCTATTAACAAACAAAAGCAAAAACACTTTTTAAAACTGTGCGTGATAGCCTATAGCTAGCTGTGAAATTAGCCTTAGCAAAACAAAGTCGGAGATTTTTTCACCGTCGTTTCCACCACAGATTGTTATCAAAAACACGACACATGATTTGAGAAGCGGTGGAAGTTTCCTTTTTTTTCTTTCTTTTTTTTTTTAGGATTTTGGCGTCCAGCAGGTGGAGGCGTTGAGAGAGAGAGAGAGAGAGAGAGAGAGAGAGAGAGAGAGAGAGAGAGAGAGAGAGAGAGAGAGAGAGAGAGAGAGAGAGAGAGAGAGAGAGAGAGAGAGAGAGAGAGAGAGAGAGAGAGAGATGGTGCTGGTGGTGATGATGATGATGATGGGTCTAGTCCATGTAGTCGCATCAGCGCACATCTCACACATTCACACAGTGGAGCTTCATAGTCCGGCGAGATGTGGGGGATTGTGGAGCTCGTGGCTTGTTTACTTATGATGTCCAGTCATGTGTCATCTCTGAACAAGGTAAGAATGAATTCAACTTTGAGAATGAGTTCATTTATGTGCATTCATTGAAAAGCTTGTTAAGATATAACTGCAGAACTGTTATTCCAGAACATGCAAAAATAGCCTAAATGTTTTATTTACTAATTGTATTACAAATTATCACTATAATTAATTATTCTAAAACATAGAATATTACTTATTTTGCTCAGTTGCAAACAAAAACAGCAATTTATTATATAATGTAATTTTATAAATGATCAATTTTGATAAAATGGGACTCATGCATGACAGTGTTAACTTTATCAGTTGTAAGTGGAATGGCTTGTTTTCAAGAACATCGCAGTGGAGGTTATGTTTAATTCAGTTCAGTGGGATTTGGTGGTTTTTTATATAGTTCAAATGATTATTCGCACGGGTGGGCACTTTGAAAGTGCTGGGATTAACCTCTTTAACAGGGCACACACACTGAGCGTAACGTAAGGCCACTGGCACGAGTTCAAAGGTCTTGGGTTCATGATTGGAAAAATATCATAACACAGTCTAAAATCACAGGTGCTCAATCCTGCTCCTGAACGATTCTGCTGTGTTGTTCTAATCTAATACACCTGCACAGAACATTTGATCGATCAGAGGTTTTTCCATTCATAACTCATTAGCCTTATTGTTCACCACACCTCCAGACACCTTTTTACAAATCCAAGAAAACAGTGTCAGTCAGCGGTTCCTCCAGTAGAATCAAAATGGTTTAATCTGTTGTTTTAAAACCACAAAAACAAGGGGATCACACCGTTCTAATAATACTTTCGTGACTTGTCTGGTATAAAATAAGGCCTGATTTAATTTGCTTTCAACATTGACCTAAAAAAAGGTAATATTGGCTCTAATCTTTTATCATTTGCATTTAGTATCAACTTTGTCTCTGATGTTTCTACTGAAATTCCTATGATTTTATGGAGCAACTAAAAGTGTGCATAGACTGATTATTTGCTCTTGGAAAAATTTGATGAGTCCTTATTGAAATCTCTGATATTGGTGTATATCTTGACAAAACTGAGTGTACTTTGAGATTATTTCTCTAACTCTAGAGGAGACATTTTTGTCCTCAGGAGAAACATCTTAGAAGGAAAATACCATTTGCTCTTTATTTCATTGCTGTTAAACACCCTTTTGGAACCTTTTTTTTTTTCTTCACATACATGCCATGGAAGATCTATTTTGGGTTAAAAGAACCCGCATTTTAATAATCTAAAGAAACATTTTCCACTATAAAGAACCCTTCGTCTAATGGAAAGGTTCCATGGATGTTAAAGATTCTTTATGGAATCATCAATGCCAATAAAGAACCTTTATTTTTAAGAGTGAGAGAAATGTTCAATATACAGTTGTTCCTAAAGATGCTTGTTATTTTCAGAAAAGACCTTGAGGCGCAGGTGTGTTTGATTATAGTTGATCTGAACTCAGGAAGGTCTCCAGGAGCAAACCTGAGCATCCTAAATCATGGATTTGAGTAACATATAGGGAAAGAGTGCAGAGACATCTTTAAAAAAATAATAATAATTCCAGCGTGCTGCAAGACAGCTGATTTTCTAATCCATCATATAGAATTCCAGTATCCTTCCATTATTATCTCCGCTCCATACTCCAAATGTATTTTATGGTGTCTTCAACGTTTTTCACCCCAAATGTTCCCATTGCACCAAATGAGAAGTGTTTACTAGGGGTGGAACGGTACACAGAAGTCACGGTTCGGTTCATACCTCGGTTCAGACATCACGGTTCGGTACGATTTCGGTACAATGGAGTGAAAAGCAAAGCAAAAATGCAGAAGGCATTTTTATAAATGTCTTAAACCTTGTATTTTTTTAAATAAGTTTTATTAATAAAGGCATAGAACCAGTTTATTTGTAGTGCACTGACAGTAGTTTTATATAATTAGTTTATTAATTAAATTATTAAAAAGACGAAAAGACCTTGAGATATGTTTAGTAATTGTACCTGAATGAATTTAAAATTAATTTGCTATTTCAGATCAAGATATTTGTTTTCCTTCATTTTAATTAACTAACTTTATTCTCATCTGAATTATAAATAATTGATTTCCGTATAAAATAATACTACCATAAAAACTTTTGTTAACAGTTGTAGGTTACAGTTTGACAAGAGTTTAGAGTGTGACAAAAGCACAATGTTGTGTTTTATTGCCAGTGTACACAAATATAAGTAAACAATTTGCAGTTTTAATGATGTCCTGTATGAAAAAAGTGACGGAGTATGTTTTTACGTTTCCACTGTTCGATCGCCCGTGCCTCTCTCTCTCACACACACACACACACACACACACACTGTTCATCGCGCGATTCGCGCCCGCGCCTCTCTCTCTCTCGCACGCGCGCGCACACACACACACACACACACACTGTTCATCGCGCGATTCGCGATTCGCGCCCGCGCCTCTCTCTCTCGCGCGCGCGCACACACACACACACACACACACTGTTCATCGCGCGATTCGCGCCCGCGCCTCTCTCTCTCTCGCACGCGCGCGCACACACACACACACACACTGTTCGATCGCGCCTCTCTCTCTCTCGCACACACACACACACACTGTTCATCGCGCCTCTCTCTCTCTCTCTCTCTCTCTCTCTCTCTCTCTCTCTCTCTCTCTCTCTCTCTCTCTCTCTCTCTCGCGCGCACACAGACACACACACTCCTGCATTGCAATCTTGATCGCAGCCTGTTCATTGCTGCGTTAACAGTCACACCAAAAGCGAATAGAGCGAAATTTATCGCTATTTAAGAGGTTTTTTTTTTTATTTGTACCGTGTATTCTGCGTGCAAATTCGTGCACCGAACCGTGACGCCCGTACCGTTTCGGTTCAATACGAATACATGTACCGTTCCACCCCTAGTGTTTACCACTTCATTCGAAGCTTTCTTTGAGCCCTCCAGCTGTGGCGGACAAATGAAAGGCTGATGTGTGCAGCGAAAGTCACTTCAGCTAAAACGGTTGATTTACCACGAATAAAACAACACATGAGAAAACGACACTGAGACGTCACGACGCATCAAGAGCCGCACTTATCACAGGTCACGGCTCGCTGGGGAGGAGAACAGGGCCCCTATACTCACTTTGTTTTCTTGCTTTATTCCTTGCACTAAATTGTTACCTATGCTGAGCATAAAAAATGTGAGGAATATATATATATATATATATATATATATATATATATTCACATGCAAAGCTTGGTGCCATGATGCTAATTTGATGAGAAATGATTTATCCTTGCACATCATATTTAAAAAACAAAACAAATAGTGCCCTCGTAATCTTTAATCGTAAACTTGAATCTTTATATAAAACAGCCCTTAAGATCCATGATAAAAAGACTCGTCAATATCACCACTGCAAAATAATGACTAAGTATAATATTTTAAATTTTGGAAATTTGATAATGCATTCGAATGTCTGTTTACTTTTTAAAATCATTCATAATGCTGTCGCCCCTCCTCTAAAAAAATTTATTGAGCTCAACTCTGAAAAAAAAAGAGCTACTCGGTCCGCCACTAGAGGAGAATGCAATATTCCAAATCGCAAAACCTCATTTGCCAAATCAGCCTTTTCTTTTGTGGCTATAACTCAGTCGAACACTCTCCCCACACACCTTATTACCTGTACAAATCCTCAAACCTTCTCGAGTTTGACAAAAGCATGGTTATTGTCACAACAAAACTGTACACATCTATGAAATGTGTGTGTGTGTGTGTGTGTGTGTGTGTGTGTGTTTTGTACTGGGAGAGGTAGGGATCTTGATTGTTTAGTTTTGTCGGGGTGGGGTGGGGTGAGGTGGGGTTGGTTTTAGGAATGGGGGAAAATTGAGCATATGTTAGTTTTAATTGTAAATTAATTTTATGGTTAGAAAATTGTATATTTTAATGTTTTGTATTATTCTCTGCCAAGGGACTACGGGCGGAAAATAGCACTTGTGCTACAACCTGGCACAATGCATCTCTCTTTGTTTTTTAAACAAGGTTAATGTTAACTTGTGCATTGTCCCTATTTAAATAAAATGAATCTAAGAATCTAATCAAAATAACTTCCCTTTCCTCTTGCAACGGCTTATCTTCTCTGATGACGGGCCCTATTTTAACGATCTAAGCGCATGGTCTAAAGCACACGGCGCAAGTGCACTTAGGGCGTGTCCGAATCCACTTTTGTTTAACGACAGGAAAAATGGTCGGCGCACCCGGCGTGTGGTCTAAAAGGGTTGTCCCAATTCTCTTAATGAGTAAAGGGGGGGTTTGGGGCTTTACGTGCAATAACCAATCAGAGTCTCATCTCCCATTCCTTTGCTATTTACATGGCGGAAAGAGAGGAAACGGATCTGCTCGTGCGCGAGGTTAAAGCGTGCAAGCAGACCATCTACGGGACAAGCCGGATTCCACCACATCTTTATGTACACAATAATAATATTTTACATTGTAATACTTCTATTTTTCATATTTAAAAATGTTTGTGTGCTGCTGCACGTCCCTGTCTTTGTAATAAGCAGAGTGTACGCGCGTTGTGGATCAGCCTATAGGCTCATTTAACTAATGTGCCCTTTAAATAACAAAAAAATATTGCGCTATATGTTGACTTTAGACCAGGTTTCAGTTGGTCAATGGCGCAGTCTATTTCAGTTGCCTCAAAATAGCAACGCGCCAACAATGCGCATGAACACACTTCGTTTTGAGACCAGCACGCCCATGGGCGCACAGATGGGCACAAATGCATTTTCTATTTAAACAACGTGGCGCAGGACATAAAAAAATGATAACTGCGTCGGACTGAAACTAGCAAAAAACACTTGCGTCATGCCTGGCGCTGCATTGCACCGGTTGTATGATAGGGTCCGATGTGTTTACTGGCGCGAGGGCGGGGCAACCTGTCACTCACAGGAGATCCACCAATAGCACACCACAACCATCCAATCATTTCCCCAAGGACAAAAGCAAGTCCCGCCCTACATTTATTCTTGTTACGTCACAATAAGCAAATAGGAATAAGGACATTTTATGCAAATATTGTTTAATGCCGACTTTAACAAATTGCACTTAAAAGTTGGTCCGTCCGATTTAAAAAGTCTCAAGGGGTGATAGAGAAACGGTAGGAACGAGAAGAGAAAGACTGTGTGAAATAGTGATGGATGGTGGTGGTCCTGAGAGAAAAATTCACATGCTTCTGTTTTATTCTTTGTTCCTGGCAGTGCATCAAAGATTGATATGTAGCTAAATTGCTAATTATCTCAGTTTAAAGTTGAAGGGCAAAAAGCCAGTCCGGTTCCTCACATGGGACTACAGAGGATTTGACCTATAAGGAGGATTACTCATGTCCTTCGACTTTTATCTGTCCTCTCCTCGTGAAGTTTACATTTCAGAGTTCTCACAGTTGTTAAGTCAGCTGCTGTGTGAATCAGAGTTTGTGCGTTTGTAAGGACTGTGTTTGTTCCACACGGGTGCTGATCATCGTTCTGCACCTGTGCTTGGTGGTTGAGACGGGGCAACAAAGAGAGACAGAACTATATGATTCAGCATGGACAGAATAGACAACGGTTTGAGGTCTGTGAGAACAAAATTCATATTTTTGTTCAGCATGGATACATTAAATCAATCATGCATTGTAAAAAATAAACACATAAGGCCTTTGGTAAGCATAAGAGATGCCTTTCAAAACTCCCAAACTTTTGAATGGTACAGTATCATACAGTTGTTTTGCTGTCTGCATGATTATATGGTGTGAATAACATTATTGCTATAGTTATTGCTATCTGTTTAACTCAATATAGCTATTAATTCCTTGGAATTTGTCATGCTGCCAGTATCTCAGTGGAAGAAATGCATCCCTGCTGTGGAAATCAGTTCGGATTGGCTTATTTTAGCACAACACAGCTGACACTTGCCCTCTGTTTGTTTGGAGACTTCGGTTGCTGTCCTAAACATGCCAAATAATAGCTGGGAAAGAGTGACCGTACATCCACAGTGACATGACATTGGCAAACTGATTATATTGTTAATAGATCATCATGGATGTCAATGAACTGAACTGACAAAGACATATAGAAGTGTGGGGCAATAGAATAAAAACAGGTTTGAACAGCGAGTTTGCTCATAAATCACACATCAATCACCCACATACCCTTCACACAAACATTATCAGACATGCAGATCAAGAAATACGATCTTTCTCACGCTTTAAATTACCAAAGTTGGCAGGGTTTGATGATTTGTGTTTCCATTTGTTTTTTAAGAAGGTCTCAGAATTCCTGAAGAGGATATAAGTAATCCAAGATGTTAAACCTTCTCTCTCTCTCTCACACACACACACACACACACACACCTGCAAGTATTATGCATTTATACTTTCTTTGCATAGTGTCTAAACTGATCTGAATAAGGACACACTCTGCATGATGCGGTTTTCTGTTCTCGGAGGTCAAAGGTTACTCATTTGACACCATCTGTTTGCTTTCCACTCAGTCCATTGACAATAACAGCCCAGAAGACAGATGACGGTAACTCTGTAGCTCTATAGACGGTGTATTCTACAGCTTATGTGATTGATTTACTCATGTTAACATTAGTTGATTTTGGACTGGTCTGTTGAAGGTAAGATGTAAAGAACAAATTGTCTATATGATTAGCAGAAAAAGTAAATTCGCCATATGACTTGACACTAATGACATTTAGTAATTGAGTAATGATGGACACGGGGAACTAGGAAGGAGAAAGGGTCATCATAGGTCATTGTGGCACATGTGGCTGAATACGGTCGTGTGGCACCGGTGACCTTTTGACCTCAAACTTTCATATCTGATGTCAGGAAGACAGCTCGGGTTTAAAGCACTGATCAATAAACTCAAGTCTCAGGCTGGCTTGCATGTCTCTGAAGAGAACTAAAGTGAACATAGTTTTGCAAAGTGGCAGAAATGACACTGAAGTAGGTCACTGGGTCACAGCACACAATGTAATCTCCATGACTTTCTATCAATTTCCTTTTCAGATCTTCGGGGAGGAACAAGTCCGCATGACATCAGAGGGATCCGACTGCCGCTGTAAGTGCATCATGCGGCCCTTGACCCGGGACGCGTGCGCTCGCTTGAGGACTGGAAGTGTGCGCGTGGAGGATTTTTACACGGTGGAGACGGTGAGTTCCGGAGCCGACTGCAAATGCTCCTGCACGGCTCCGCCATCCTCTCTCAACCCCTGCGAGAACGAATGGAAGATGGAAAAACTCAAGAAACAGGCGCCAGAGCTGCTCAAGGTAGACCTGATACTTTTAAAACACATCCCATAAAACATATCCCATATCCCTTTGGCAGAGTTCTTGCATGATAACCGTAGTTTAAGATCTTTCGTGCCCCATTTGCAAACTTGCCCCAAGTTTTTTTTCTTGTTTTAAAAATAAATTTCAGTGATTTGTACCGTAAATGGTATAAGCATGAAACATATATTATATATATATATATATATATATATATATATATATATATATATATATATATTCTAAAAACAATATTAATAAGCAATTTTATTTTGTACATTTATTTTATTTTTATTTTGTATTTAGATATTTTACTGATTTAGACAAAAGAACTGATTAAAGTCACCGTGAAATCAAAATTGTCTACTATTTATTTTTTATGAAATATTACAGCATATGATGCATCCATACACATTATTATTCATTTATTTTTAAATTCATCGTAATCTGTAATCAAAATAGCTTCCCCTCCCTCTTGCAGCATCTCTTCTCTTCTCTGATGATGTGTTTACTGGCGTGAGGGCGGGGCAACCTGTCAATCACATGAGATCCACCAATACAGTAGCAAACCACAACCATCCAACGATCCAATCAATTTCCAGTGCACAAAATCAAGTCCCGCACTACATATTTTATTGTTTAAGAAAAGCAAAAAGACTTTTGCGGAATGTAACTGTTTACTATAAAAAAAAACTTTTAAAATGGTAAAAAATAGTAGCCTTTTACTAACACTTCTACAAACTATAACTATACATAATATAAATGCCACAGTTGTAATAAAAATTAATATGATGATGATTTAGTACTACATTTACCCATAAAAAATGTGTTACAGTAACTACAGTCAATTTTAATTTAGTAAAAAACATGGTACATGTTTGTAAGGATAGCCAAAATTGTACTTTTAAATGTAATTTTACAGATCCAGGCTATAAATTACCACTTGACTCACTTAAACATTATGTTATTGGTCTATTAATCAAATTCACCATTAATGATGCTCAGTCTATAACCTGTTTGCACTCAAAAATATAAGCCCGACTTTTAACAAACTACTGTAATGTACTAATGCGTTTGGATGTTACTGATATGCTGCTAAAAACATGACTGATACTCAACTGTGACATAACTTTAAAAGAAGTAGGAAAGGAAGTGCTGTTTTTGAGGTTAAAGGAACACTGACTCACTTTGAATGTTGAACGGCAGAATTCTGGGCATGTATGCGGCGCACGTGTTCGCAAGTGTGTTTTTATAGCACCTGTCCTCTTTCCTCCGCACCATTCCTGTCTGGTTCACTCTTTCCATCTTTTCTTCTCCTTTGTTCATCTGTCTGAGCATTCCAGTCCATATCTCCACATTGCACACACACACACAGAGCCACATGACAATCCTGATGATCAGTCCAGGGTTTTATATTACTACAGTCAGGCCCGGCGCCAAGGAAACACGACTTGGGGGGGCTTTTATATTTTTCAGACTTAAATGAAATCGCATTTGGGTGTGTGTGGTGGGACCCCCTAAGTTTAAAATTGCATTGGGGGTGGGGGGGTGGGTGTTGGGGGGGTTTGCCTTGGGATCGTTGCAAGCCCCCCCTTGACGCCAGTCCTAGCTCTGCTAAAGGCTGAAAAATCATTCAGCAGCCTTTAGTCAGTAGTTAAACACAATGGTTTAATTTTCCACCTAAAACATTTGCTGATCTTGTGCTGTTTAGCTCCTCCAAACATGTGGCTCTATTTTAACCTCGCTGCAGTTTCTTCATATCTGTTGATGCCACATGAAGCCGTTAATCATCACGACAGTCAAGCTGTTACACGACTGAACTTTCTGCAGCACGAGTCAACAATAAGCATATGAGGAATTCACTCATGAAAAAAAAAATTCAGTTTTTTTTTTTTTTTTTTTTAAAGACCAGCTTAAATCTAAGCTAGTGTTTATGGAAGCTTGTTTCTCTCATGAAATAACAAAAAATTAAAAGCTAATTGCGGCTTTTTATCTCTTAAGCCCCGTTCACACTACAAGCGACTTTGTCGCTGCATGTCGCCAGTGGCTGGCGATGAGGTCGCTAGTGGGAGTTCCCACTACTGGTTACATTTATGAATGACATCCAATGATGTGGAGAAGGATCATACGCGCTCCGCTCCTATTGGTTGTCGCTCCTCATTTGCATAAAGTTAAACAGATCTCAACTTTGTCGCGTCGCCAGACACGCCCCATCCGGTCGCCAACGGTCGCTGTTGCGCGTGTCGCCGGAAATCGCCAGCTCCCCATTGAAATGAATGGTATCGCGTCGCTTGGTCGCGTGTAGTGTGAACGGGGCTTTATTCTTTTATTCTCGCATTTATGAGTTATAAAGTCAGAATTGCGAGTAATAGACTTACGAGAAAAAAAGTCATAATTGCACACATGGATTCCACACGGCCCAGATGTGGGCCGGATCTGTGCCGACACTATGTTGCTGTCTGGAAGCTTGTTTCTGCCAGGGAATAAAAAATAAAAAAGGTAATTGTGACATTTTTTTCTCAGAGATATAAACTTGCAATATATAAAGATTCGATTTGCGAGAAAAAATTCACAATTGCAATAAAAAAATAGTTTATATATCGCAATTCAGACTTTATATCTCACAATTCAGAATTGAGAGATAAATTTCTTAGTTCTGAGGAAAGAAGTCAATTCTGCAAGTTAAAAAGTCAGATATAAACTCGCAATTCTGATTTTTTTTTCTTGCAGTTGCGAGTTTACATCTCACAATTCTGACTTTATAACTAGCAATTGCAAGTTTATACATCACAATTCTGAGAAAAAAAAAGTCTCAATTACCTTTTTTATTTTGTATTCCCTGGCGGAAACAAGCCTCCAGACAGCAACATAGTGTCGGCACAGATCCGGCCCACATCTGGGCCGTGTGGAATCCATTTGTACCAGATGTGGGGCGGATCTGGGCCGACACTATGTTGTGAAGATGGTTGACCAAAAGCAATATGTTAATCATTATCGTGAATCACTGACGTGACGAACTGTCAAACATTACTGCAGATTGAAAATAAACCCCAAGCAGCTGCTTTGTGAACCTCCAAAAGTAACTTTCCACTCATGTTTCATTTTTAAAAAGTCGCCTGATTCTTTGTGTCCAGTTGCAGTCCATGGTGGACCTTCTGGAAGGAACTCTCTTCAGTATGGACCTTCTTAAAGTTCACTCGTACATCAACAAGGTGGTGTCCCAAATGAACAACCTGGAGGAGGTGAGTGTGATTACACTGGCCGTGTGCGTGTGAACATACACACGTGAACATTAATGAGCCGTGGCGGGGTTTAACTGGACATTCTGTGGCTACCCACAATGCTCTGGCTAAAGTTATTAACAGTTATACCACTTCGCTTTGGCTTGAGGGATGGGAAAATAATTTGTGTGTGTGAGAAAGAGTGGGACAGAGAGAGGAAATGACCAAAGGTTGAAAACCACAGTCATGTAATAGTCACACTTATGTACTCTGTTTTTATTTCCAATTAAATTTTGCTCATTATCGGGTAAAGCTGGGCTAGAAATCTGCACCGCAATAAATGTACTGCATGTACACTGAGGGTCATTATCAAATACCTTACATATATAGTCTAAGACCACTAGTGAAAATGCTTCTAGTTTGCATTTTTCTAATTGAATTATACTAATTTAATTACACACAGTCCCGTTTGGTACTAAAGTTTGGGATCAGTAAGTTTTTTTTTGTTTTTGAAAGTAGTTAATACTTTTATTCAGCAAGGATGCATTAAATGTCAGAGTAAAGACATTCAAAATGTTATGAAAGATTTCTATTATTTCAAACAAATGCTGTTCTTTTATTCATCAAAGAATTTTGAAAATGTATCACTGAAATTTTTGTATCAGTTTCCACAAAAATATTAAGCAACACAACTGTTTTCAGCATTGATAATAATAATAAGAAGAATAAATGTTTCTTGAGCAGCAAATCAGCATATTAGAATGATTTAAGAAGGATTTTGTGACACTGAAATTCAGCTTTGCATCTCAGGTGTTTTAAAATAGATTCAAACAGAAAACAGTTATATTACAATTAATAATATTTCACAATATTACCATTTTTATTGTATTTTTGATTCAATAAATGCAGCCTTGGTGAGCATAAGAGAATATAGACTATATTAGCTGCATAACGGTTTGAGTAAAATGTTTATGCAGATGTATTTATGTACAGTAAAATGTTTATGCAGATGTATTTATGTACAGTTAAATGTTTATGCAGATGTATTTATGTACAGTTAAATGCAGAAGTGTTGTTGTATGAATAGTAGTTTGATGTAAATTCGTGTACCTCATTCAGATGATAAAGATGAACCTCACTCGGGAGAATGACTTTGTGAGAGACAGTGTGGCGACTCTGACCAATCAGCTACGGCAGTACGAGAACCATTCTGACATCATGATGAGCATAAAGAAGGAGCTGTCCAATCTGGGCCTTCAGCTGCTGCAGAAAGACTCCTCCTCCTCAGGCCCTAAAAGCAAAGCTCAGGTAAGTAAGGGTCATGACCTTTCACCTCTGACTTTGAGGTTATGTTCAGAATGGAATACTGCATACGGTTCAGTTTACTCCATACTCTTTTTTAAATAGTATGTGGAAATTATTTAATTTAATTCACTTAAAGGGGTCCAATTATGCTTTGTACATTTTCAGCTTTCTTTAGTGTTGCTGATTGAGTATGAAAAAGGTCTGCAAAGTTACAAAGTCAATTTAAAAGGAGTCATTCTTTTTATCAGTGCACACTGTTTCTGAACTCCTCGATTGTAGTCTTGAGTTTCTTCCAGGAACATACACATCACAATATTCCTCATTTAAAAAAGGCATACACAGAGAACGGGGGCATAATAGGTCCCCTTTAATAGTGTGCTGCAATATATCACATGATCATGTTGCCCATTTAATTCAGCAAGTGCCATCCAGATCCTCTCTGACATAAATATGGTTATTTTGCAATTTGGCTGTGCCAAAGTTTAGTGCATTGCATTATTGGATACAATATCTCAGTTCTGTTCTAGTAGAATACAATACTGTGTGCATTTGCAATATGAGCCATATCTATATAACAGCATAGAGTATATGTAAGTGTTAATATAGTTTTTAGGATGAGATCTCTAACATCTGTTGAGTTAGACATGTGTTATGTTTGTAGGACACACTGGGGACAAATATCAAAGATGCTTCAAAGTTTCCAGCAAAGAAACCAGAAAAAGGGAAACCTCCACCAAAGCCAGTGAAGGAAAAGCCCGCCAAGCCAAAGAAAGAGACCACAAAACCAAACAAACCCAGTAAACCAGAGCAAACAGACCTGCCCAATAAAACCAAACCATCACAGAACCAGCCAGGACTCATCCGGGGAATCACATATTACAAAGCCACCAAAACCGATGAGACGAGCAACCAAAACAGAGGTAAGACACACACATTATTTACACATTATCTTAGCCCCTGAAGCATTGGCATTGAATAAAAGACATTACTCTCTTTACAAACATTACTCTCTTTAGAGATTGTGTTGTAGTGAGGTATGAGTTAGCTAAATTCTGGGGAGTAACTTCACCAATTTTGTTTGCAATGACAAACTTATATAGATCAGAAACACCCAGAGAAACATATTCTTAAGCCAATTCACACTGCACTGACAGACAAAAGTTGGCATCAACTTCGGCGTCTGTTGGCATTGACCGGCTCTTGTTTTCACCAAATGAACATTGAAACAGCATTTGTCGGTTCGTAGAATGTTCGAGAAGTGACGAACTGTAATCTGGTGATTGTCTGCGTCGTTCGCCGTCTGTCAGTCAGGTGTGGATTGGCCTTTATAGAGAAAATGTTGTTTCCTTTGTGTTCCCCATTGAAGCACAGCTGCTTGTATCAATGCCAGTCCAGACACACACACACACACACACTTAGATATTAGCACAGACCCTTTCATAACTTAAGACACATGTGCACATGTTCATACACACAGTACATACAGTCATTCATTTTAGACCACTTCATCTGCTGAAAGGGTAGAACTGTTTTCTGATAGCATGATAAACAACTATATTAATAATCCACTTACATAACCATGTTAAGAGCAGAATAAAATGCAGAATGCATCGTCTGTATCACAAATATCCACACTAAAACAGAGACAAGAAAATCCAGTTCTCTTTTCGCAGGAAAATCTGCCAGATGCACTGATGATAAATGAAATATTACACACACACACACACACACACAGACATGCACTTCGCTATTTGATGGGTACATACCCTTGACTTCTGTTCTTTTTATATGAATTTAATTATAAATACTACTAATGCTAAATCTAACCCTGAAATAAAACTTAGCATTTTTACAGTTAAAAGAAAGTATTTTCTTTATTTATGAACCTGACAACAATTTCTGCTGCGTCTACTGTGGCAAATAAAGTTATTTTGATTTGATTTTCCAGTTGAAGATGTCCCAGATGTCCTCAAAGGGAGGTTTTGTCAGATTGCGGTCTCTTTTGGGGATATTTTTGGGCCCCAAACTATAGCCAAGTCCATGCACACACTCTACTCTCACATAATGAACATCTTACAGTGAGATTCGATCTCAGTATCTTGGGACTAGATGATCCAGCACTCAAGTTAACTGGATACTAGTGTAGGATGCCAGCCAGAGAGTGTCTTTAGAGTCTGAAATGACAGCCAACACACACTAATGAATCAGTTTCAGTTTCTGACATGACATTCATATCGGCATTAGGGTTTCTACAAAAAACAGCCAAATGTCTCCAATTCAACAGTGTTTCCATTCATGTGGGCTTTCAGCCTCACTTCCTGTTTAAGCTTTAGATGTGTGCCTCTCGCCCGAAAGTCTCCATAGTTACCGCCGTTTGCTTGACAGTCTGTGTGATTACTGATTTTTTTTTCTTTCTGAGCTATACAAGAATGATTCTGAAAGCACCACAATCAGTTGTGACTTGTAATGTGGTCTGATCTAATCTTGTGTTATCCATAGGCGTAACCTAATCGCTACTTCCCAAATTGGGTCCCGACTATTTGAGTGCACGTTAGATACAATCACAAGGAATTTGATTAAGGCATAAATTACTGTGAATGAACGTCCCTAAGATGGACACACTTTTGAAAAGTTTAGTCGGTAAACTAGCACTTTGGAAACATCTCGTATTGCAGTTTTGGTTTACAGATAAAACCCCAAAATTAAGTTGAGTTTTAAAACTGATGTTTCGAGATAATACAAAAAGAAATTGTTAGAAAACTGTGCCACTGTGCCAATATCAAACAGATATTCAAGATTAGGGGTATAAAATGTAAAATTGAGAATGGTGGCACTGGTAACAGCCCTGGAGATGTTGGAAGACGCTGTATATGTGGAAACACTACTATGCAAGCATTCAGTTTGCAGGTGTGCGATTATCAACAGAGGGTGATTTACAGTTTTAATGCACACTTTTCTCTATCAGTTCAGGGTACACCTTTCGTGTTGTGGGTCAAATAGATCCGCATTTGGTTTCCATGCAATTCTCCAAAAAAAACAACCCATGTAAATACATAAAACCTATAGATATTAGGTGGCCCCGCCCCTTTTCAGCACTGCGCTTGTTGTGTTCTGTCTTCCGGTTTGTATTTCCACAGCATAAGGGTAAGATCTTATGGATTTATGAATGAACTGCTCGTTTTAAAATCTTCCCGATCTACTGACATTTATTATGACATGCTCTTCAAACATTACAATGCTCGTGATAACTTTCGTTAACTGTACAATAAATACATCCACTTCCGCTAATAACTCTTCGACTCCGATGCCATAGAAATATAGAAAGCTACCACAGAGTTTCCAAATCCTGACTTTTGTTTGTTTAGTTTAATTTTCATGGACTTTTAGTTTGCCTTTCATTATTTCCTGTGGTCTTTGTTGCTCTAATCAGTTGCCATGGCATTTCATTGGATCATTACACCTGTTAATCTCTTAGTTCACTATTAAGTATTCTTAAATTCCTGTTTCCTCAGTTCATTGTCGGCTATTGTTTGTGTGTTGAGCACTCTGTTACTCTATGTTGGATATTCTCAGTTTATTCTTTTATTAAATACCTTTTGATTAGAACTTTTGACTCATCTTTGTCTTTGGACTCTGAGCTTTGAGTTACACAGCATTAGTCAGAATAGAATTACATAGTTTACATTACAAACTATCTCTGTCCATCAGATGCCTTGTTTTTGTTCGTCAAATTGAATATGGCATCTCCTCTGACTAAGGACTATTTAACTTTGTTAGCGTGTCTTGGCTATTGGACTGCATGGATTTGTTTGACTGGTTTAAGATAATGCATAACAGAGCTGTGATGCAGATTCAGTATGATCAGTCCTGACAGGAATGCAAAGCCAATACAAAAGCCGGCGGACCGTGCGCAAGTCAAGTAAAAAAATTCTAATAAACATAAATTACTTTCACTAATAAATACGATGTTTATTTTCGTCGTCCCACCCTGTGATCTAATGTACAGTAATCAAATCCATTCTCTCGTTAAATATAGCTATCCCACAATCCCGTGCCACTCTAGCAGGTGCACCACCACAGTAAATGTACGGTGAGATTGAGCGTGTTATATGCTCAGCGTGACAGCGGTTACAAACCAGGTGTATTCATATTCTTGGAGAGCAGATTGGCAAAATACTCACTCAAAACGTCAACTTGCTTTGTTTTTAGATGCAAGTCATTTTGTCCTGGAAGTGTTGAGTAATTGGTGTGGAGTTGAAAACTCAAACTAAAAAATGTCAACAAAGTTTTATTGGCATGACGGGTAAAGAAGTACAATGTTTCCAGAGACTTCATGTACCCACACAGAGCAGGTGTAGGAAATAACACGAGTCTGTACTTGGCTAGAATCTGCTCTTGTCGAGTATTTCTGAATCTGTCAATTCATATATTGTTTTTAGCATTTCAGTATTATAATGTGGTTTGTGCTTTGTATTAATTTTACCAAAGATGGATTCATTTAAATTAATCTATTTGATGATTTGCATGATGTTTATTTTTGAATTAACAGTTTAGTTTACAACAATTCAGTAAACTAGTTTATATTTCTGACAAAATTTGTCAAGTTGCTTTGAATTTTTTTTCAGTCAAAGCTTCATTATATGCAAAGATGTAAAGGTTGTTGCCTGGTTTAGAGTGTGCAGTGCTTTTATTGAAGTGAGATGATTTTAATCTCTTGCTCTGTTTCTGTTCTATTTCTATCAGGTGAAGAGAAGCCTGATGAAACAGACACGTTGCTTGAGGTAGAAGTAGAGGAAGAGGAAAGTGCAATAGCTCCCATCACCTTAGCAACAGAGACCACCCCAGAAACTGTACCCACAACAATAACAACAACGACAACAACCGCTCGTCCCACAACAACAACAACCCAGAGGACAACAACACCTAGCAGAACAATATACAGAGAGGAACGACCGGCCCCAACGATATCACTAGTGCTGGACAACACCAGCAATAACTCATACATCGCAGGTAGAGTGTATTTACAATAAAACTCAGTTTGTACAAAAGCAGCACCACAAAAATGATCCTAAACTAAAACCTATTGGATTAAAACCGTGTCAACTGGAATAAAATAATGCAAAGTAAATATAAAAACTAAACTAAACTTAAAATATTTTTTTTCAACCAAGCGAAATGGCTGATTGGAAAACTGTTGGTTTTTTTGGCAGTTAAAGAGCACAGCTGTGAAGGGACGCTGGCGTCGGTGGATCCGCCGGTCAAACAGCACAGCTACGGCAGGAACGAGGGCGCATGGATGAAGGATCCCACCGCCAGAGACTCCAAAATCTACGTCACCAACTATTACTACGGCAACAACCTCGTAGAGTTCCGGAACTTAGACAACTTTAAACAGGGTGTGTAAAATAATTCGGTAACCCTTCCTTTTACAGTACAGTACTTACGTGTACTTACAGCGTACTTACCTATAAAGTACTGGCTAATATAAGGTAAGTACATGGGTTAGGGGTAGGTTTAGAGGTAGGTTCAGGGTTAGTACCTAGTTATTACCCAGTAATTATAATTACTATAATAAGTACATAGTAAGTACATGGGTAACAGGACTGTAAAAGGAAGCGTTACCAATAATTCTTGTAATGTTCTTTAGAGACATACAAATTAATGATGTACTTATTTATTCAATGCGGCTGTCTATAGACATACAGAGAGACAGATATTGGTTGGATAGTGTGTGTTTTGAGTTAAAAGCTCTTCATACTGTTTTTTTGTGAAACAAAGACAGGGATTTTCCATTCTAAAAGGTTTGGATTTCTAAATAAATGTAAATGTGAATGATTTGGATGTTTGGGAACAAGCCAGTTTGTCTGTGTCTGGTTGCATGCCTGTGTGTTTTGCTGAGTGAATGTGTGCGTGTCCCTGGAAAAAAAGAAAGAGCTTGGAAGATGTTACAGTTGATTTCAGTGTGCGTTTCTGTAAGTGTGGGTTTGTGTGCCTGTTTAGACTGGTATTAATAGATTTCTAAAAACATTTCCTGTTAAGACAGAGCCAGAAGAGTCATACACTGAATTTTTTTTCAGGCAGCATCAGTGGCAGTCTTGGCTGGCGTCGCAAGATATGTGACATAACTAAAGGGGAATAAAACTTTAACCACCTTAAGTTTCGTTGCAATTTTGCTCATTTTAGCTCATTTCATTGAGCTGTTTTAACTGAATGCAACTTGCACTACTGTGAGTATGTTAGACATACTGCTGCTGCACAAATAGTATATATCAATTACCCATAGCAGATCTATACAGGTGGAGCTGGGGAAGGTGGAGGGTTTTAGAGGAACTCTGAAAGCGCGCTGCAAACTCCTATAATGAATGCTAACCAGCCATTTAAATGTTGAGCAGCAAGCATCAGTTTGCGTTAAGGACCCATCAGCCTACGCCATCTAGAGTTTCATGAAAGAACTTGGCATTAATGAAACAAGTAAAGTATTTATGAGTCAATGAATCATTCATTCAAACCGATTTTTTTTTAATAATTCATTTAAGTTAATTAAACATTTTAAGTTGACTGCAGCAATTAACATTTTGTCAGAACCTCTAGTAAATTACAATAATTTGATTTAGTTGTCTGTTCAGAATCGTGTCAGAATCGTGATCTCTATTTGAAAAGAAGTGCAGCATAGCGTTAACGTTTGGTCATTATTATCGTTGTTCTGCACATTTTCACGGGCGAAATCTAGTTATATCAGTTAGAATCCATCCGATTGGGAATTTCGCTTAAGGGCCAATCATTTGCGCAATGAGTTTCAACTGGTCACATGAATTTGCCACTTTGGTCAACAAAAAGTTGCTTGGCTTGAAAGTGACCTGTCTGAGCTGTGCTTTATACATCTCTACACCAATGACAATAGACAATGGAACTTTATGGCCGTGAAATATCACTATTGTGACATTAAAATGTAGCAACATTTTACCCGCTTTCCTCTCTTTTTTCCTACAGGCCGTTGGAGTAACCTGTTCAAGCTCCCTTATAACTGGATCGGAACGGGTCATGTTGTGTACAGAGGAGGGTTTTACTATAATCGTGCCTTCACGAAGAACATCATCAAATACAATCTCAAGCAACGGTACGTAGCCGCCTGGGCTCAGCTTCACGACGTCGTCTATGAAGACACCACACCTTGGAAGTGGAAAGGCCACTCTGATATCGACTTCGCCGTGGATGAGAATGGACTTTGGGTCATTTACCCGTCTGTTGACGATGGCTACGGACAGGCCGACGTCATTGTAGTCAGTAAACTAGATCCCAATGACTTGTCGGTCAAAAAGGAGACCACGTGGAGGACGAGACTGAGGCTAAATTCGTTCGGGAACTGCTTCATAATATGCGGCGTCCTGTACGCAGTGGACAATTACAATCAGAGAGAAGGAGAGGTTTCGTACGCGTTCGACACGCTTACAGGGGCCGAGGCGTCTCCGCGTTTACCTTTCATTAACGAATACGGGTTCAACACACAAGTCGATTACAACCCTAAAGAGAAGATTCTGTACGCCTGGGACAATGGACACCAGCTCACCTACAACATCAACTTTGTAGAGCAGGAAACGAAATGAAATCAGACTTTATAAATGCCATATACTCTACACTGCAGCGAAGCAAAAGCCACTTCTTGTGTATCTGATCACGACTGCCTCATTGGTTCCACTGACAAACACCCTCATGAAACGGTTCATCACGTCCTAATGAACTTTAATGGACATTTGTTCAAGAATATATAAGGACAAAGGGATTGCGTAACTTAGAAGTTTAGTAGTTGCGTGCTGCTCTACAGTTCTTGAATTCACTGCCAGTTTCTCCTTCACATGATTCACGTTAACATTCCCAATGCACTGAACACCATGGAGCGAAGCGTCAAGCTATACTCGTAGTGTTGAGCATTGTATCTTTGACCCGTTTTGAAGTGCAACAAATGGTTACCACACAATTACACACAGCTTAAAGTCAACCAATTTCAACTTTGATCCCCACATGCCACTGACATTGGCCTTCCGTGACAGCACAGACCTTTGCAGGTAAAAATGTTCAAAGTCACACAGTTAACTTGTCCTTAAGTGTACTGAAGTCCTAATGCGATTCATGTGAAAGGTTCTAAAGAGCTTTCCATTACAGCTTTTAGAACTTTGAATTGATTTTATAAAATTTTATTTTTTAATTTTTTTAAATTAAATTTCAATTTCATTTAATTTTCAATTTCATTTAATTTTTAACGTATACAAGTGTAATAATGGATAATAAAATATTAAATAATTTTTAAGTAATAAAATGTACGTTTTTAATTACTCTTTTTTTTTACTTTTTGTCTAGTAATAATCTTAAACTCCTTTAAACGTGATAACTTTACTTGAGAAACAACAATGCATAAAATAAAACTTTTTTTCATGGATTGCATCTTTAATACCAGTGTATTTCGTCTCGTCACTAACAAATTTAAGTATAAAATGTTTAAGTATAAGTATGTTTAAGACAAAACACATCCATGTTTAGAATTTACTTCTCAAGTAAATTGGCCTTTGTTTAAAGGGCTTTTAGATTTTATACTAAAGCATTTGTTAAGAATAGGATTTTGAGCAGCAGACACCTATCCTTTGCATTTCATTGGTCCAAAATCCTGCTCACACACTGCGGACAAAGGTCTCGTATCGCTCCTGGTTAGGACACGTGTAAACCGTTAAGTTAAGAGTTACGTGACATGCTCCTCTTTACTATAAATAAAAGCTTACATGTCACCAACAACATAACGCAACCACCAATCTTTCATGTACCTATAATGATATTCTATAAACATAACAAGCATTCAAGACACACCTGCAGGAAACTTGGTGCTTGTTTTCACATCAAGAACGTGCCAGACAATTGTCTTCCAGTGTTTCGGCCAATATAGCCTCAGTGGACTGGTAAAGCAAGGCATCATAATGGAGAAAGAATGCTTTGTGTGCTAATGAGAGCGTATGATTATGTTTGTGAGTCGCTCTAATGACTGGGCAGGGTTACGTATAGAATGTTTAAACAGACAGGTCGTGCGAGGAAAGCCTGTGTGATGCATGGTTACAGATACATACGTCATGTATAAACAGTTTAACAGTGTTTAGAATGTTTTTGTGGTTTTAAAGCGGTTTCTTGTTCTCGTGACCACTGTAAATAGCAGAATATTTAGTTTTGACTGAGTTTTAGAAACACAATCTTCCCAAGGGGAAGAGATTTCCGAGACTCTGTCAATGCAGCATGTCTGATTTTAATAAACTCTATTTGGATCTCGTTAAATGTGCAGTTGGAGTTGTAAGATATATTTCTAAACATATTAAAAAGACTGCTGGGATGGAAGTGGGAGCAGTTTGTGGGAGAGTGTGGGTTTTGTTAAGAAAGCCTTGAAGGCCATTAAAATTTAAATGAATCCCATTGTCTTCTTAATGCGTGTTACTAATCGTATTGTGAAGGATTAATCTGTCCATTTTTTTGTAATCTTTAATCAAAATGTAACTTGCTCTTCTTGTGATATGACTTGATATCCGATGCAATGATCACGTTTCACAATCCAGTCGATGGGAAAATGGGTCAAATGTTGCAGCCGATGGATAAAATCAAATCCCGCTGTTTGATAGTTTTTTTCACTCGGAAATATGTCACAATATGGCAGTAAAGTCGTTGCAACTTTCATTTCATGCTGACTTGACAACTAAACAACTTTAACAGTAGCTTGTTGCAAAATATTGTCTTGGTATTTTGCTAAGGAGAGCAATGCAGGCTGTCACATTTTTGATACGGTGTAAATAGTTCTTCATTATGATAATTAGCGTTCCCTTTGACTGGGAACTTGGTTCTTATACCGGTACTTCATTTCCTTCATAGAGAAATAATGCTTACTGGCAATAATTGGTTACACATAGTCAAAATGTAATTATAAATATAATTTAATGACTTGTATTTAACACATTTTTTTTTAATTAAACAATAAAATACGGTCTAACTTTTATTAATGCCGCAATGCACGCTGGGAACCCAAGCACCGGCGCATACTACTGTGAAAATCACACTATTACAGTTATAATCTGTATATATACAAGAGATCACTGTAAAGCAAACACAGATACTCACTGTGATTCTACAGATCAGTGCTGTTACATCAGTCATTTCCTGAGCTTGTTCACTCTGAACACACGATATACAGTGTGCATTTGCTTTGAAAATTACTGTGAAAGGACTATACACAGTTCTTTGCATTAAGGATCTATGACTGAAGTCAAAGGGTGTGTTTTATCAGACTTTGTTGCAATGGTTAGTGTTATTGTCAGTGGATAACTGGTCAGATAATGTGTTTTTGTCGTTTTTGAGCAGGTTTCTCTCGCTGATGGGCGGTTCTGTGTGGTAGTGCAGTGTTTTTGGCAGTAGTCACCGTCTGTAAATCATTCAGATTAATTCAAGAGACGTTTGTTTTAATAACTGTGGAGTGGTGTTATGGAGAATGAAACTGTAAACTCTGTAATCTGCAATTAATCAAACTCACAATGAAGAGAATCAGGCAGCGGATGAGAGACGTGCCTGAAAGCGCTTTATGGTTTTGGCTGCAGCTGCAGATATAGTTTGAGGAGAAGTGGGACACTAGTTTCGCAGAAAATACACAAGTGAGGATGTTTGAGCATTTCACATTAGTTATTAATGTTGCCTAATAATAATAAAGAATCATTACATGAAATTAAATAAAAAAAATATTTGCTTAGTTTGAGTTGAAATACTAAAATAACTAAAACAAACAAAATTCTCAAACTTTTAAATGAAAACACTAAATATAAAAATAAAATCTAATTAAAAATATGAACAGTATATCACTGATACTAAAACAACTGTTTTCAGCTAATACGTTGCCCACACTATAAAAAGGTTCCCCGATTCGACTTACAAACTTAAGTTCAGTTGCTGCTTTAAATGTTTAAGTATAATAAAATTGAATTTATAAGTTATTTCAACTCTTGAGTAGTTGAATCTATAATTTAAAATTGAAGTTGAAATTGGTTAAAGGTACACTATGTAACTTTTGGTCCTGTAGCATTTTGTGGAAGAACATTGTTTTGGTCTTGCTTTGGCTCTGCGTGACTGTGTGGATATATATATATATAGATATAGATATAGATATACATCCTACTGCTCATAAAACATTCATTATAGGCTTAAGAGATATAAGATGGAAAGGATCTCAAGCTGACTAGCTGAAGACGTTACTGTATACCCATTAATAGACATTCCTTCCTTGAAAATAAATTCCAGCACAACAACAACCCATAATGAAATGACCCTTCAAAATAGATATAATGCTTTACAATGAACTCTGTCAGAGAGCTACATATGGCAATTTATCTGTTCAAAAAAATACATTACTCATTAGTAATAAAAACACCATCTCCTCGTCGCTTTTACAACAATCTCCGAAAAGCCAAGCCAATGTTGATTCTTGTTTTATTACGAGCGTTTTCTTTTCGAGTGATTCCCCAGAGGTTGGAGATTTAGCGTGCTCCATGTCAACCTTTCTCGCTTGTTGTGACAAATAACCTGTTACTCCCACAACATACACGTGTCAAAGTGTGACGATCTGCGGCTGGAGTGCCCGCTTGAGCCTCTGGGGGGCACTCCTTCCTAGTTTATTGTTTCCTTTAGGTTTCACCCTGGACTGATTTTGGTTGATTTCATGCACCTGTGTTTGATTATCTTGTTTAGCGCACCTGTCTTAAGCCTGAGTTTTCCCTTGGTTCATTGCTCAGTATTGTATGTGTCTCACTGCATCCTAAGCGTTTTCCTTAGTTCCTTAGTGTTTCCTAGTTTCACGGTTCCTGGACTCCCTGCCTGTTTCTGGTCTTCCCGTTTGCCTCATCCTTGCATTATATGTTTGCTGATCTGGACTGCTCACCTGGTTTTGACATCTGCCTGTTCTCTCGTACCTGTTTCTGGATTGTCCTCTCAATAAAGCCTGCATTTGGATCACCACTGTCTGTTTCCACCGAGCAGTTCATGACAGAATACTGAGCCAATTCTGATCCAGCGGCTGAGAGGAACACGGACCTCGATATGGATCCCACAGCGCAGATCGTAAGCCTCCGTCAAGGAGAACGTCCTCTCAAGGTTTTTGTGACAGATTTTTTGAAGCTCGCTCGTCAGTCCTACTTGAATGATTTCTGTTTGATGATGTTCTTTCGGGGAGGACTGTCTGAACCACTCGGCTCTGCTATACCGTTTCCGAGTTCAAGCTGGACTCTTACTCAATATATTGACCTGGCCTTTTCCATGAGCGGTTCGCTTTTTACTGTGGATTTTTTGGAACTTTTCCTTCACAAAAGATCCGACGATTCGCCATTGTACAAGGTACCCACTGAATCCACGCATCAAGTGTCTCCCGGTGAATCAGCGCTTCACACGTGCTCCGCCGAGTTTGCGCTACATGAAAGCCCACTTGAACCAGCGCTTCGTAAAGGGTCCGCCGTATCCACGCAACATGTGAATCCCGACGTTCTAACACTTCACGTAAGCTCCGTTATATTCCTGCCTCAAGAGTTTTCTACTGAGTCTGAGCGCGTGCCAGCCGAATCTTCTGAGTCTTCCAGTGAGTCAAGTGCATCGTCTTCTGAGTCTTCCAGTGAGTCAAGTGCATCGTCTTCTGAGTCTTCCAGTGAGTCAAGTGCATCGTCTTCTGAGTCTTCCAGTGAGTCAAGTGCATCGTCTTCTGAGTCTCCCAGTGAGTCAAGTGAGTCAAGTGAGTCAAGTTCCAAGTCAAGTGAGTCAAGTGAGTCAAGTGAGTCAAGTGCCGCCGAGTCAAGTTCCAAGTCAAGTGAGTCAAGTTCCAAGTCAAGTGAGTCAAGTTCCAAGTCAAGTGAGTCAAGTTCCAAGTCAAGTGAGTCAAGTTCCAAGTCAAGTGAATCCAGCCAAGTGAAAGTTTCAAGCCCAGTGAAGCGCCGTCGCAGGAGGAGGAGGAGGACTCGTTTGGCTCGCCAGGCTCCGGAGGGCGTTCCCAGATGCCTCGCCCTGCCGGCTCCGCCTCTGCGCCTCGCCCTGCCTGCGCCCTTCAAGCTCCGGGAGGGCTTTCCTGAACCTGTGAATTTCCCCAAGTATTTTTTGGGGGGGGGGGGGCAGTAGGTACTCTGTGAGGGCCATGGAGGTGACGCTGACATGGACCTCATCTGAGTCTGCTCCGCCCTCGTCTCCCTCCGAGTCTGCTCCGCCCTCGTCTGAGTCTGCTCCGCCCTCGTCTCCCTCCGAGTCTGCTCCGCCCTCGTCTGAGTCTGCTCCTCCCTCGTCTCCGTCCGAGTCTGCTCCGTCCTGGTCCCCTTCCAAGTGTGCTCACCCATGGTCTCTTGCCCTGCTCTGGTCTCCAGGCCCCAGGTCACTCCATGGGCCTGGCCCCCTGCCTCTCCACGGGCCTGGCCCTCCATCCCATCCCCCGTCGACCTCCCTCCGGAGCTCTTAGGAGCGTCTGGAAGCCGCTCCTTAGAGGGGGGGTTATGTGACGATCTGCGGCTGGAGTGCCCGCTTGAGCCTCTGGGGGGCACTCCTTCCTAGTTTATTGTTTCCTTTAGGTTTCACCCTGGACTGATTTTGGTTGATTTCATGCACCTGTGTTTGATTATCTTGTTTAGCGCACCTGTCTTAAGCCTGAGTTTTCCCTTGGTTCATTGCTCAGTATTGTATGTGTCTCACTGCATCCTAAGCGTTTTCCTAGTTCCTTAGTTCCTTAGTGTTTCCTAGTTTCACGGTTCCTGGACTCCCTGCCTGTTTCTGGTCTTCCCGTTTGCCTCATCCTTGCATTATATGTTTGCTGATCTGGACTGCTCACCTGGTTTTGACATCTACCTGTTCTCTCGTACCTGTTTCTGGATTGTCCTCTCAATAAAGCCTGCATTTGGATCACCACTGTCTGTTTCCACCGAGCAGTTCATGACACAAAGTCACCGGAGCAACTTCTCCCTATTTACTGATATGAAAAGATAGGCACAGGCGAGTGACATATGTGCTCAATTTCCCATGAAAATCAGGGTAATGATGATGTATTGAATCATTCTTTAAATTTGAAAGTAATAGATGATTTATAGTGATAGAAATAGATATGTTGTCATGACTTATTAATCACATACATTTTTTACAGTGCAAAGTGCTGGAAAAATTAGGTCCAGCTAGATTAAAGGCTTAGTTCACCCAAAAATGATAATTCTGTCATTAATTACTCGTTCCCTGCAATGTAATCACAACTTTCAAGGCCCAAGATAGTAAAGACATCGTCACGGACTGTTTTACCAATGTCTTTATACCTTTTTGGGCCTTGAAAGTGGTTATTACGTTGCAGCCCTATAGGGTCAGAAAGCTCTCGGATTTCATCAAAAGTATCTTAATTTGCGTTCCAAAGATGAACAAAGGTCTTACGGGTTCGGAACGACATGAGGTTGAGTACAGAGTTTTAATTTTTGGGTGAACTATCCCTTTAAGGAACACGGTAACTGGTTTGTTGTTGGTTCGTAGTGGTCTACCAGGCCTAGCTTGATTCACCAGCTCCAGCAGTGGATGTTCTGCTGACACATACATTCAGGGCATATATGTGTTTGTGCATTTGTTAAGGCTTCAGAGGTTTCAGGGATTAAAAGTGAGCCCCAGATTATAGAACAGAGGAAGCTCACTCTCATTATCTGGCATCTCATCCTGTGGTGTTTTAGGCTGGGGCAGCAGGGGTTAGTATAGCTAAAGTCCTCCAAATGTGCTTCTACACACAGACACCAAAGTGTCATTATGTTATGATTGAATGTCCAAAAGCAACAATCCCTCTGAGGCTTCCTGGGGTTAAGTGCTGCAGTCAAGGGCACCTTTGATAAATGAGTTTTGTGATTGTTCATGGTTCATCCTCATTCAAGACTGAATGTGCAACAGTATTCATTTAAAAGTGTGATAAGAAAAGAGTGTCGGTAGTGTCAGGATTAATCGTTAAAAGATCGCGATCTTATTCCTAAATGACAATGATACCTTTGACAAGTACGACCACAGTGTTTATTCAAATCTGCATTGGCGCTGCTGCTTAGCAAGAGAATGCAATTGTCATGTATAGGTATGAAAAGCTTCACAAACAGTATTTTCAACCACACAGTATCACTATTATTACTGTATTACAATAATTCAAATTATCACAGAAGTAGCTACTGGGATAAAAGTTTACAGTTCGGATGGTTGTGATCAAAAGTAATTTGACACTTCAAAAAAGTATTGTATGAATTACATCGTTACACCAGTAGGACAAGTAATTGTTATAAACTGTTATAATTTGTCATTACATATTTCATTCAAGATTGTTCAAAAACGCTGATTCGTCCAGAAATGAAAGTCCTTATGAGTGATTCATTGGATCATTCGTTCAAACCGATCTGCTTTTCTCGCAATTGTGAATTCACGTGTATGTTTACATGACAACGATGTATACTAAAGACAGAAAAGTTAATGCCGCATACGCATGCACATGACGTCACCTTTTTTACAAATTCGCGTTTTTGTAGTTTACACGACAATAACAGTAATTTTCAAAATCTTGCACTCTGAAACCGGTTTTCAAAAGCTGTTTTCATGTAAATGAACGGCCAAAAACGTTTTTTTAGTTGAAAACGGTGTAGTGTAAACTACATCATGAAATTGTGACTTTTTTCTTAGAATTGTGAGATATAAACTCGCAATTGCAAGATATAAACTTGTGAGATATAAACATCTGCCATTTTTGTTTAGACCAGAGCTGTTGGAAAAAAGAGTGTAGCGGCACTCACAGACTCCCATTGGAGAATGCGGAAGCAATGCGTGCCGTGGGGAAAGATTTGAATAATCACAGGTCAAATAAAGGCATTGCCATTTCTTTTAGTAAAAACATGGCTTATAAACTAATGTTGCCAGGCGGTAAACGGAAATGATGTTTTATTAACAAAGTTCGGGAGAAGCACGTTCAGATAATTAACATGGGTGGAGAGCACTCCGCAATCATGATTAAAACGTTTATAGACTCAGCAGGCTCACCTCATTTCTCTGACAGTTTAGCAGCGTCCCTCCACCACCCCTTCTCCACTCTTCTAGTCCTAAACCACTTTACATACAGGGGGGGGAGTAGCCTACTCTGGGTTCGGGCCGAATTCTGAGCTCGGAGCCCTCCCCCCCGGACAGCACGCCAAATACGCATTATACTTTATTCCCTTTAATTGTATGTAAGTGTGAACTCGTGAATGTTATTAAAAAGAGATGCTTGTGTATGTTTTTATTGATCGTGACAGCAGTTATTAATCAAATGATTGTGAAGAGCATTACAGCAGGCATAAACAGAAAACCCAATGGAGTCGTGCGCACTTTTGGCATTTTATAGAGCCGATTCAGGTGTCGGGCCGGCGAGATCGGGAATTGTGACAAACAAATGTTTTCACCATCTGCATAATTCCTATAGTGAAAAAACAATATATCATATATTGAGTGTCAGATTTATCCTTTGAGAATTCATTGTGAAAATGTGCACAAACCAAGCAAAACACAAGGAAATGAGCAGCTTTAGTTTGGAGCTATTCATGATGTCAGGATAACAGGGATTCTTCATGGATTCCCTTAAATGGGAGAATCTTCCAAATAAGTAAACGATTCAGATTTCCAGGACTTTTCTTTGCTTTCGTGGGAATATGAAAGTGACTCTCTCCTTTCTCGTGTTCTCTTTGTCTCTAGAAGTAATTTTGAATATCAGCTCTAAATGAAGAAACTTAAGGAGGCCGTTCTCTTTGAATTGTGTGTTTAAGCATGGCGGAGAGAATGATTTTGTTTGGACCAAGGTCGCTTCACAAACAAAAAACAAAACAAGGAACCATAGATGTGAATAAAGACCCTTTATTTTTAAGAGTGGAGACTCCAGTGGAGAGAATGTATGTGTATCTTTTTTAAGAGGAATCTGAGAGGTTTTTTTTTTGCTCTCAGCTGACCTTGGCTATTCAGTCAACAGAAAATACTTTTCTGCAAATATCATGTGTCTGTCTGTATCGCAGCTCAAACACTCACACACACAGTCCTTCAGAAACAGATAAGAGAGACTCAGAAACAACACAACAGAGTCTTTCATTATTCGACTGGAACTGGAGGCGAGGAAATATCTGCACATAGACAACACACACACACACACACACACACACGTTGGGTTTTTATGTTTTATGGGGCCTTTCCATAGAAAAAAAAAAAATTGTATACTGTCCAAACTGTCTACTCTGTCCCCCTAAATCTACCCATCAGACAACTTTTTGCATTTTTACCTTTTCAAAAAACATCACTTAGGGCTATGTTCACACTGCAGGCTGAAACGACCCAATTCCGATTTTTTTTTGCCCCTATGCGACCTGTATCTGATCTTTTCATGACAGTCTGAATCAAACAGATCCGATCTTTTCAAATGCGACCCAGGCCACTTGGGTATGTGGTCCAAATCCGATATGTATCCGATCTTTTGAAATGCGACTTCAATCTGAACGGCCAGGTCACATGTATCCGACCCGCACGTCATTGATATGCGACAAACGTCATAATTCTGCGTTGAAGTAGGCGGGAATTGACCGTTGAGTACTCTTCTGCGCATGCGGGTCACTTCTGGGTCATTTCATGTTCACACAGGAGATCACAAAAGCTCGAATTTAATTGGAAATGTGAACGTCCTTGCAAAAAAATCTAATTTTTTCAAAAAATCGGAATTGAGCATTAAGCCCCTGCAGTGTGAACGCAGCCTTAGTATGATTTATAAGCGGTTTCCTTCATGTGGACCCAAAATGTCCCACAAGGACAAGGATTTTTAGATTTTGCCATCTTTGTGTGGACACTCTGTCCCCATAACATAGGGTTTTCCTGAACCAAACACACACACACACTGACACACACACACACAAACACACCATGATATGTCATTGTTGTGAGTTTCAGGGTGGTTCACCACTGTCTCAGGAAAACTTTTATTATTAATAGACAGTAATTATGAGGATGCCATCTGCCATTTGAATATGGGGCGAGCAACTAAAGCAAATGATATGACAGGTTTGCCAGAAGAAAAGAAAAAAACACTAGCACTGCAATGCAAAATGTAATTAGAGTTATTTTAGGTCTCAGTGCCAGTAAATAGTCTGTGATCTCAGAGAAAACACTTCTCTTTATCTCTCACACAAACACATGTGCCACCACACATGTATACATCTGGATTTATTAAAAGCGAGTTCTACAGTTTACTTGCCTAATATTCAACACAGAAAGTGAACACATTCCAGCCCTGTAAGACTTCTGTAAGATTCACCCTTTTTTTCCCTGTAAAATAAGTACATTTCATCTCTTTTCACCCATCTTCACTCTCAACGGGCTTGGTGTCTTGAAATGACAAGGTTTGATGGTTTCTCCATAAGAAATCAATTTGATTCATTTTTGCACAGAGATGGATGGCTCAGATCTGTGGTAGGAAGCGCATAAAAGATTCAAAGTGAGAGTGGATGGTGTGTGCATTTCTGTTAGATGTTCAGTCGGATTTTTTTTTTCTCTCCATACGAGCACGACAGGGATTATCTGTGTTTGCCTGTGAAATCACAATATTTTGCTCTGACCCTTTTAATTGCTTTAAGATGAAAGATGAAAGCATTCAGAAACTTAAGCAGAAAATAAATAAATAAATAACACACAGCATAAATGTTATTGTATTAGAAAACAAAATATCAAAATGTATCATTTTTAAAAGAGCAGCATTAAGCAATAAATAAAGATAAAGAACAACAAATATTACTGTCAATTTATGTGAAAACAATATCAAACTATTTAATTTTTAAGATAGCACTAGCAATAAAAGATAAACAAAAAGATTAAATAAATACACGACAACAAAGCATGAATGCCATTGTATTATAAAACAACGCATCAAAATATATATTTTTTAAGGACAACCAAACTAAGTAATCAAAAATATTTTGAGGTTTTTTTAGTCAACGTCATTTCATGAGCAAATAACTTTCAGCAATAAATAAATAAATAACAAAAAAAACCAAAGCATATTAGAAAACAAAATGTCAATCCATTTCATTTTTAAGATAGTGCTGGCAATACAAATACACAAAACATTTAATTAAATAAATAATGTTAGGCTTTGAATTAAGCAATAAATGTACTTGTCATGCATGCACTGTACCCAATAGTCTTGGCTCCGCCTCTTTAATGAAACTGAGTATTAGCCCCTCCCCTCTGTCAATGACATGTCACCTTTTCAGACCTCCAGGGAGCCCTGCATCCATTTAATATATTAATCCCTCACTCAATATGGAGTCATAAAATGAGACTCAGTTCACTTGTGTTACATTTCCACACCAACCAGTAGGCATACAGTTCTCCAGCTGCATTATCATTATTACTCATTGAAACACCGGTCAGCACCTCCACCCCGGTCATTCATTAGCTGATGAAGGAATGACACCAGTGTATGACGGTATGAAGGGCTACACAATTTCAATGAGTGAGACTATCCATGAAATCATTAGATACAGTGCAGTGAGTGGCTGTTTGTTTACAGTATTTCTGGTCCAGGTTTATTGTGGGATGCTGGACCTCACTGTAAAAAAAGCGTTTTTATTAAAAACAAACTCCATAACCGCAGGATAGATCAGAAACAGACAGATGGTAAACTTAGTGGTCCTCACAATGCTAAAAACCTCACAATACTCTGCAGTAAGAGCCAAACTGTTCATTTGCCTGTAGAAGTACAACTATGGATGAAAATAGATTTTGTAGGTAGAGCAGTAAACTATATGAAGTGCAGTTTTTATGTTAAAATATGCCTACTTTCCCCTATCCTTGAGTATTAAACTTCAGTGCGTATTTCTACCCATACTGTTTGTGGTACAGGCATGAATGATACTAAAAATCATGCAGCTTTAGGAAATTATTTTTAATAATTTTTATTTTGAGTGATCAGACTTTGGATCAATAAATGTTGCAAAGTAAATTAACATTGGTCAAGCCTAAATTGCATATATATACATATATACACTCACCTAAAGGATTATTAGGAACACCTGTTCAATTTCTCATTAATGCAATTATCTAATCAACCAATCACATGGCAGTTGCTTCAATGCATTTAGGGGTGTGGTCCTGGTCAAGACAATCTTCTGAACTCCAAACTGAATGTCAGAATGGGAAAGAAAGGTGATTTAAGCAATTTTGAGCGTGGCATGGTTGTTGGTGCCAGACGGGCTGGTCTGAGTATTTCACAATCTGCTCAGTTACTGGGATTTTAACGCACAACCATTTCTAGGGTTTACAATGAGTGGTGTGAAAAGGGAAAAACATCCAGTATGCGGCAGTCCTGTGGGCGAAAATGCCTTGTTGATGCTAGAGGTCAGAGGAGAACGGGCCGACTGATTCAAGCTGATAGAAGAGCAACTTTGACTGAAGCATTTGTGAAGTCACAACACACACAACCTTGAGCCGGATGGGCTACAACAGCAGAAGACCCCACCCGGAACCACTCATCTCCACTACAAATAGGAAAAAGAGGCTACAATTTGCAAGAGCTCACCAAAATTGGACAGTTGAAGACTGGAAAAATGTTGCCTGGTCTGATGAGTCTCGATTTCTGTTGAGACATTCAGATGGTAAAGTCAGAATTTGGCGTAAACAGAATGAGAACATGGATCCATCATGCCTTGTTACCACTGTGCAGGCTGGTGGTGGTGGTGTAATGGTGTGGGGGATGTTTTCTTGGCACACTTTAGGCCCCTTAGTGCCAATTGGGCATCGTTTAAATGCCATGGCCTACCTGAGCATTGTTTCTGACCATGTCCATCCCTTTATGGCCACCATGTACCCATCCTCTGATGGCTACTTCCAGCAGGATAATGCACCATGTCACAAAGCTCGAATCATTTCAAATTGGTTTCTTTGAACATGACAATGAGTTCACCGTACTAAAATGGCCCCCACAGTCACCAGATCTCAACCCAATAGAGCATCTTTGGGATGTGGTGGAACGGGAGCTTCGTGCCCTGGATGTGCATCCCAGAAATCTCCATCAACTGCAAGATGCTATCCTATCAATATGGGCCAACATTTCTAAAGAATGCTTTCAGCACCTTGTTGAATCAATGCCACGTAGAATTAAGGCAGTTCTGAAGGCGAAAGGGGGTCAAACACAGTATTAGTATGGTGTTCCTAATAATCCTTTAGGTGAGTGTATATATATATATATATATATATAGATATATATATAAGGAAGGACTATTAACAATTAATAATAACATTATGTAGACCAGTAAGTGAGGCTACAGATGATGAAAATCCCAAAAGTAACAACTCTGCCCATATTTCAAAGCATGCAATATTATTTTGCAAAATGAAAAAACTTCAGAAAATTTCAGCAACATGCTTCAAGCTACAACAGAAAAAAAAGTGACCATTGTTATTGACATTTCAGCATGTTTCTGCATTGAAAACAATAGACAACCACTTGCGCCATGCAGCTTCAAACCGCACACAACACACAAAGGGAACTAAACTTCAGAGAACATACCGCCTTCATCTTCACCAGCTCATGAGCTGTTCAGTAACTGTTTATTGTCTGTTTAATGGGTTTTATTAACTGTTTATTTAATGTTTACTGTGTGCCCCTGGGCAATGTGCTGCGGGTACTGTCACTTTCTTTACTGTTGTGTCTGTGTACTTTCCTTCTGTATCCCTTTCTCCCTCGCTGACTTTCCTTTTATCTCTCGATCACATTCCCATGTCCTTCATTTCTCACTCGGTATCTCACTCATTTAATCTTGCTCAGGCCGTGGCTTGTTAAAGGCTATGTGATTAATTAGCTCATGTCACGCTCTGTTCTTTGTTACCGGGAACAAAGAGCTCTTTACGTCGTAGATCAATGCATACCCTCTTTCTAACGCCACACATTTGTACTCATTCTCTATCTCTCCTTCAAACTCAACACAGGCTTGTGGAGAAAATGCCAAATGCACAAACATGTAAAACGTCACTGACTTTTAATACACACTAGCATACATGCACATTGGCATAGATCACTGGCTTTGCTTTATGTAGCTGACACACACACACAAATATGAGTAGGCCTAATAACTCATATAAAATGGCACTTTATATCATAAATCTCTAATCAAAATGTTGGCTTAGCTAGATAAATTGTGTGTTTCTGGATGCTGGTGATTTTCCCTCCTGTGTGCCAGCTGTTGTCCCCAGAGATAGAGGTTGAGCACTGTTAACACTACAGAAACCCTCAAGGCTTTGCTGGTTAGCACAACCCTCTCAGCCCCTTTTGGTATATTAAGTAAAAAGAATTTGTGCTAATTGACAAACTGTGGATAGGTGGTGTGTTCAAGTCCTCTTGGGAAGTTCGTATTTACGAGTTTGGAAGTCGTGTTCACAATGGTACGGTGCGTTCAAGTCACTTTCATCAGAGGCAAGATGGCGTGTACCTTTCTTAATTAACTACACAAAAATACAGCAAGGTTTTTTAACGCAACTTCTAGAAAACGAAGAACAAAGAATCGGCATCATGTGTGTTATGCTTTTTTATGTTATTTATTAATTTGTGAAGCCACTGTAAACTACCGGTTACATATTACATTGTTATATTAAAATGCTAGCATATTTTGTGCAGGGAATTAGCTTACTTTGTTGTGAATTTACAATTAAAATATCACTTCTAAATAATACTGTTTAAAAGTATTGTTGTATTCCACCAAATTTCTCACTGAAACAGCCCCAACTCTAGAAAAATCCAGAGCTTCCGCTCTCGTATTTACAACTTTGTGGTGGTGTTCATGTGCATTCAACTCGTAAATTCCGACCTGACTTGAAATCACCAATTGACTTCCCTGAGGTAAATGTAAGGTCAGATGACGTATGTCGTTTCTGTGTTTAAAACACTGGCTGTGTCCGAAATCGCCCCCCTATACCCTTAAATAGGGCACTATTTGAGGTTACAGCCATTTGCAGGGATGTCCAAAACCATAGTGGACATTATGAAGTGCACTCATTCAATCCCATAATGCACAGCAAAAACGAGTGTACAACCGTTGTACGCTCAACGACTAGAGAATACCCATAATGCACTGTGAGGGTCATACCAAATGAATCCCCGCATCTGATCAGAAGATGGCGCCGGCAGCTGAATCATCCATCCATTCATTTTCCAAACCGCTGATCCAATGTGGCTACAGCGTAATATCATACAGGTCTAAACTCATTTTTTATTGTTATTAAATAGTTATTAAACATGGTTTATACATGCTAATTTCCATGACAGAATGTCACTTCGTGACATTTTTATTGCTAATGGTAATGCAATGTCACTTTGTAAAGAAACACTCCGTGCCTATAGACTGAACACATAATAGGTCACCATTTTCACAAATTTGCGTTTTTGTAGTTTACATGGAGACAATAATGGTCTCGTTTTCAAAAACGTAAACTTTGGAACCTATTTTCAAAAGTTTGTGTTTTCAGGCCCCCAAAACGCCATTGTCATGTAAACGAACGGCTAAAACGAATAAAAAGTTGTCAATTTTTTGATAAAACGGTGTCGTGTAAACGGCCACTGAGAATTTTTAAAAGCTTCCCCAAAACCTGTATAACATGTGATCACTAATTAGTCCAACCCGGCACATCATCTAGCCCTTTTGTAGATTGTTGGACGCAAACAGAAGATGGGAAAAAGCCAGAGATATTGTGCAAGTGGCACATTTTAAGCACCTTATATATAATGTGCTGCCTAAATAAAGCATGTGATCAGGCTCTTACCAATGATCTCAATATCTAGATCTCTTATTTAAAGGCAGCTGATTCCATTGTAAATCATGATTTTTAGCCTGATTTTAAAAGTCAGTTTCATGACTTTTAATATGGTGTCCAAGAATTTCCTTCAGAGAGATCTCAATTCATTAATCCCAGATGATTTGAATCGCAAATCAAAAGTCCAAAAACAGGATCTATGGCAATTTTATGAGAGTTAGGTCCAAAATCAATATTCCTATTGAGATCCAAAACTAGTATATCGATTGGGATACTATAATAAAGTGTTAAAACATGCAAATGCAATTATATTGTTATTTTTCTATAAATGTTACCCTTTTATCACCAGCAATAAGCAGACTAAACAAGAGAAACATTGATAAAGGCTACAACATGCGCGTAAAAAAGTCAGGTTATATTATACTTTTTTATTATTATAAATGTGAGTTTTGCAGCAACACCACTTCATTTCACTGAGCAGTGAATTAATAATCAGACAATCGAACGGAGTTTGATAAGCGAGGCAGAAAGGCTGCAGGAAAAGCAGCAGAAGATAGAGTGAGCGGATGAGAGTGAGGAGTTATTTCCGCTGCAGATGATTCCTGTTACTGTATTTCTGCGTTGCCTGGAGGACATCTGCTGCTCTTTACATTCACAACCCCAAAAGAACCTCTTTATATTTTATCACTTCCTGCTTCACAGGAAATTAACATACTTGATTGACAACTTGATGGACAATTTCTTTAATCAATATGAAGGGGTCATTTAAGATCCTGGACTAACGGCTATCACACACACACACACACACCAGCCATGAAGCTGCTGAACACATGTACACCAGGCAGACACGCAACTAAAGATTTATCATATTGTTGACCATATCTTCTGAAGTACAGATACAGAAAATGTTAAGCCAGTGCTATTGGCACACTTTCCTCTGCCTCTGCTCTTATCCTGAATTGCAAGTTTTTTTCTGAGCAAAGAGTTGGAGGGTGCCAAGTTGATAGAGGTTGAGGTTCAGCTGATAGAGCACCTATTCAATTCGCCCTTCGTTGGCAGCCTATGGCAGATATTTGTTTAATTCAATGGAGCAAAGATCGACATTCATTGGACAACAATTGTCTGGATGTCGTGGTTCACTGTGAGTCTAGGAACGCTGTTTGCATGGGGAAAGCGATCTAGGCTGTGTTACCCAAAAGCATAAGGTACAACCATTGCCGCAATCAACTTAGATCACAATATTCTAGAGAAAAGCAGCCCTGACTGCTATCATTGGATTTTCAATCAATGTATTTTTTTCCACCTGGAAGCCCAGCTTCTCTTGATTGATTCTCAGGTGGGCGGGGCTTTGTAACCAACAGCCAATAACAATGCAACAATGATGTATGTTTTTTAGAGATACAGATGCAGCTGAAGTCTGATGTAACATTTAGTCCAGCGTTCATTATATTGTCTTATGTTTACATATATTGTAGGCCTGGAGTAACAACTGCTGAAAATTCAGCTTTATTCCATCACAGGAATAAATCATATTTTAAAATACATTAAACCAGAAAACAGTCATTTCAATTTCACAGTATTACTGGTTGCATTTGTATTTTTGATCCAATAAAGCCTTTTCAAAAGCATAATTTATTTCAATAGCGCGTGCGCGCGTGTGTGTGTGTGTGTGTGTGTGTGTGTGTGTGTGTGTGTGTGTGTGTGTGTTTGTGCGCATATAGATATAGCATTGTTGAGCATGTTTGGAATTCTAAGGCCTGAACTGCATGAGTCTAAATTTCCTTGATATTTTTGCCATATAAAATAACCATAAAAAACAGTTTGCTCTGTTTACTCTATAGTCATATATCCATGAAACACCTGATTCTGGGACCTGTCTTGGCTTTTGTTTTCGACATGGGTGTGTTTTGCTAGCGTTTGAGCATTATGTATGTGTTTATGCAAGTGGGTTTGTAAAGTAACTGGCTAGTCTAAACAACTTTAGATCAATCTAGCAATTAGCTAATCACTGAAGAAAACCTTTCTGTCAACAAAACTAATGAATTAGTCGTGAGCCACAAAGTGATTTTGGAAGGTCGTATATCATTCCAAACTAAAAGGATTTGTCAATTTCCAGCACTCTAAATCAATTGCACACGCATGTCCTGGCCAAAATAATGACACTTTATTTAAGAAATGTGAGATCCTCCATTGTTTGTGGGGATTTCCAATGCTGCAAGTGTAGTGAGGGGGATTTCCTTCTCTGAAAGCTGGAGTAGTGTGTATTTATTGCCAGGCTTGATGTGTCAGCACACTGGACTGCACGTTCATTCCAATAGCAAAAAAATTATGTCATCCAGTAAAGATACAGATATGGCAGAATGCACAATCTTAGATATGTGATTCAAATTAATTAGAAAATAGAAAAAAAAATTGTTACAAGTTATATACTGCATTCAGTGCTCTAAATAGGCTTTTTGGAAAACGTTTGCAAATGCCAGTGTGGACAGAGGGCATTTTTAAACAAAATGCTGTTTTGAAATGTAGCCTATTAATGAAGATGTAGTCTGAGTATGCATCATTATTTAGGGGCTGTCTACACGACACCGCTTTCAACTAAAAACGTAAAACTAATGCTTTTTGGTCGTTTGTTTACACAACAACGGCGTTTTGGGTGCCTGAAAACGCAAAGATTTGAAAACGGGTTTCAAAGTGCAAGACTTTTTAAAACGGTCTCAGTGTAAACTACAAAAACGTGAATCTCTGAAGACGATGACGTCATGCACATGCGTATTACGTGTTCAGTCTAGTGTTTCATCCCCATCTAATGGCCTGGCAGCAGGATACATGGGTTTGTATTCGTTTTTCGCGGATCCGTGTGAATGGGGATCGTTTTGACAATGGTGTCGTCTATACGCGGAAAACACGTGTAAACGCACCCTTAACAAGAATTCACATTTCGAGGTGACGAGACATGCATCTGATTGGGGTCAGGTGAACCTGAAACCTGCCTAATTATGCATGGATGGAATAGTTCAGGCAACTTACTGACTAGTCCACATGAAAACATGTAGCTTTACACATTCATAACCAAAAGACACATGACCAGCTTGTGTGTGTGTGTGTGTGTGTGTGTGTGTGTGTGTGTGTGTGTGTGTGTGTGTGTGTGTGTGTGTGTGTGTGTGTGTGTGTGAGAGTGAGATAAGGATCAGGTGATGATGGTCATTAACTCATAAACCTGCTGATTCTGAAGTCACAGGTCTTTCACCTGATGCCCTCCAGACAGACTGCATGCTGAGAAAGCATGAGCATGTAAATCAGCCAAGCTACCGAAGCACAATCATCAGTCTGACATACGGTTTATCCACACACGCACATACTGTAGCGTTTGCTCGGTAGATTTTAACTGGCAGTTGAGTACTTTAAAGAACGTGGAACGTATTTTCTGGTTTTCCGCAAGGCCATCAACCTTTGTGTAAGATCAAAGTGTATGCATTCATGAGCAAGAGAGAGAGAGAGAGAGGGTGTACTGTACAAACCACAAAAGACAACCGTGCTCTTCTCTAGAGTGACTTACAGTGCATTGACGGCAGGGTTAGTCCTCATGGTGCAGACTGAGGTTAAGTGCCTTGCTCACACAAACCAGATGCTTGTCAGGGTCCGCTGCAGAAAACACCTGCGGTCGATGCAATGTGCAATTAACTGTGCATAAAGAACATAACATCAAGAATTATATAAATGTAAAAGGGAAAGTGGACTATATCTTAGGTGCTTTTACTTTTAAATGTTTACTTTTTGTCTCATTTTAAATGGTCGTATCATGGTTGACAAATTAATGTTAAAAGCACACATATTAAGAGGTCAAAAAAACTGAATGGCGCAAGATAGGCTAACTTACCAAGCACGGTTCATGTCAACTGCACATATGCCTGCATGAACAGAACAATAAACAAATTAACAATAAATAAACAACACATGGTGAAAACACAAGGTTAATTTAGTATTCTTTACATAGGCTACTAAGTATTTATTAATATTTTGAATATGCTTTTATTTTTATAATTTCAGTTTTCATTTTAGTTTGTTTTAGTAATTTTTTCATATGATGTTTGCATTTTACTTCAGCTTTTTTTTACAATTACCGAAAACATATTTTAATAATTTTAGTTAACAATAACAAAACTGACCCCCACTACATTTCACTTGAATGAAGAGGTGGATTTACAATCCCCTCCTCTTTTATTATATAATGAATATGGAATCATAGTTTTCTTAAATACTGCATCTATTCTGGTATTAATATTAGTATTTTTTTACTGTGTTTTTATTGATTCTTACTCATTTTCTGCGGCCTTTGGAAGTGTGGAGGACTTCAGGAAACTCTGTCAACTAACTGAACTTCAAATTTGACTGGTCATCATTAAACAAACTGATCTCTCTTTATGGGCTTAAACTGTAAATTGTCAGTTTTTCTATTCTGCATATATCATGTTATTTTTCATATTGCACATGTTAAAGCTGTTTAAGAAACATGTTCTTGGTCTCTGTCTTCCTTTGAGAGCATCACTGACCTTTGCATGGTTTATTAGAATGCAGAAATAGCAGTCCAAAAAAAAAAAGAAATTGTATAAACTGGTTCATGGGACACGGCTGACATTCCACCCCCACTATGTTACTCTCCCACTCATTCTTCCAGTGAATTCTCCTCAAATTCTCCAGTCTTCAAAGGAATAGAAAGGTCAGATATTCTCCCAGACACACACACACACACAGAGCGAGAGATGGAGCGTGTCAATCCCATTAACCTATAGACTTGCCTCTTAACCCCTGGATTACTGAGGAATGTTCTTCATGCATTCACACAAGTCAACAGGGTTACAGAAAATCTAAGGTTTCAACAATCTTTAATGAAAATGGTTGGTTTAGCAGAAAGGAAAAAATGGACTCACATCTGTGGTCAGTACTGTGGAAAATATTTCAGAAGGAAACAATTGCACCCAAGAGTCGTGGAATATAAACACAATCATTGAATGGTTGTCATGGCATTCAACTGTAAATGCTGGAAGTTTTACTGGCAAACTGTCATAGCAGTTACACCCACTAGGATGTGCTGTGGTTGAGACACGCTTTTGGATGACAGCATGCCATATGTGCAGGTGTGAGATTTATTTCCATGCAGCAATGGATGAAAATCATTACAGGGATTTGGAAAGTGACTTAAGACTGTTAAGACTAGGAAAGCAATAATTTGAATCAACTGATTATGAACGTGTAAACAAAATGAGGCTATTGTCAGAGATGCGTGTGCAAAACAAATGTATTTTTTAATGTAGGCAACTTGAAGGGATAGTTCACCCCCAAATTAAAATTCTTTCATTAATTACTCACCCTCTCGTTCAAAACCTCTAAGACATTCGTTCATCTTCAGAACACAAATGAAGATATTTTTAATAAAATCTGAGCAATTTCTGTCCCTCAATTGACAGCTACGCAACTACCACTTTGACGCATCAAAAGTTTCATAAAGAGATCTTAAAACTAATCCATATGAATTGATCAATTTATATGATGAAAAGATTGAATTTTTATTCACAAATAAACATTGATCAGCGAACATAAATAGAAGCTCAACCAAACCTGCTACACACGTTAGAACAAACCTCTTGCAGAACATATAGATGCCTCATTAGCGCCAGCGGCTGTTTTAATGGGCTGCTATACGTAAGCCGTCCGCCATATTGGAACAGTCAAAGCCGGTCCGTGTGTGAACATTGGAGAGAAAGTCGACTGAGCATCTGCAACTGTAGTTAGACACGTATGAATGACTTTGTATATATTAAATACACTTCAGCAGATGATTTTGCTAAACTAACACAATAAAACAAGAAGGCATCAGCTAACACGACCATTGTAAATCTATAAAGTATTAAAAGTACCATAGTAAAAACATATAATATTATGTTAATACATAAAAAAATAAAACACATTCTCACCTGTGAAAAGTTATTAAAATTCTTCAGGAATTTAAATCTCGGCGGTTTCACAACGAGACGCTGTGTAATGTTGTGGCAGCATTGATTCTTATTATAAGTGACGACACGATGACAGTTGCAAGATGGCGGGCTTGCTGACATGTCTGGATGGGTTGAATGTGGCATCTACGTAAACATATCTCTCATATCTCAGTGGTTCTCACAAGTCAAGCGAACATGCTTGAGTGTCCGTTTACCACAACTGATGTGTGTGTTGTTGAATACGTGAATAAAAGCCTAAATTCAATCTGTTCATCATATAAAGCGATCAAGTCTCTTCAGAAAGTTTGGACTAAACTGCTTAATTCATATGGATTAGTTGTATGATCTCTTTATGAACGTTTGAAGCGTCAAAGTGGTACTTGCGTAGCTGTCAATGGAGGGACAAAAATCATTCCGATTGCATAAAAAAGATCTTCATTTGTGTTCCGAAGATGATCAAAAGTCTGACGGGTTTGGAACGACATATGGGTGAGTAAACGATGACTGAATTTTAATTTTTGGATGAACTCTCCCTTTAAGTCTATTATGTTTTTGCTTGCGCTATAACCAACGCTATCTCACGACCAATCCGTACGAATTCGTACGAGTGATTAAAAGGTGGCTAATTCGTACTAATTCATACGACCTCACTCGTACGAATTTGTACGATTTGTCTAAACCCACGTGATGGGTAAGTTTAGGGGCGGGGTCAGGGGTAGGTCATTCGTATGAATTCATACGAATTTGGTAACTCGTAAAACATGTACGAATTAGCAAAAATCGTACGAATTTGTACGAGTGAGGTCGTATGAATTAGTACGAATTAGCCACCTCGAAAAATTCGTACGAATTGCCATAAGATCGGGCTGCCTATAACACTCTAGCTGTCTCTAATAGGCTAAAACGGAGTTAGTGCTTTTCCACCATTGGGCCATTTCTGAAACATGGCAGTTTGTACGAACCGCTGATACGATTATGGTTTCTTTGTAGTGCTGAGAATGTTTTATATTCCAAATACATGCATATTTGACTTAATTTTTCATTGAGCATCACACTTTCTTTACCAATTCTCCATTCCACAGTCCAGGCAGACAGTTTTGAAAAAAAAAAAAACATGTGTTGTGTGTATGTGGTTTGGCTCATTGGAAGATGTTTATTGAATGAGATCATTATAATTAATATCAGTAGCAAGAACAGCTCACCTCCCTCATTGTTTTTAACTCGTCCACGCGCCATTGGAGATCTACTGTATCTCTAAAGCTGAATTGTTTTGTTTATTCACCACTAGTGAAACCTAAAAAAAAAACTGTTATTGTTTTTAAACACGATTCCCAAACATTCCCACCATCAATTCTAGAAAAAAAGTAATTTTTCCATCTAATCTGCATGTTATTTGTAGTACAAAAAAAAGGGTGTAGTGTGTAATTTCTACTACACTAGCTCCAAGTGGAATTGTAAAAAGTATAGTGATTTTTAAACCAAACAGGTTTCCCAAACCTGTCACTGTTTTCATGCTTTTTACTTTAATATATGCGAGTATTTTTATATTATTTATTTATGTATATACAGTTGTAATCAAAATTATTCAACTGCCATTGCAAATCAGGTTTATTGGCAACATTTACAGACTTTCAGCTGTTTGCAATGAACAAATCAAATAAAAGTAATTGAAATAGCTCAACACAACAAGTGGTTGCAAGTGGTTTCCCCAAATTCAACTGAAAATGCAACTTTTAAAGACTTCTGCAGTCTCAAAATGATTCAACCCCTTCATGGCAAGCATCTTTAGTACTAAGTAGAACACCCTTTTGCTGTTATGACCTGCTGCAAACAAGATGTATAGCCAGACACCAGCTTCTGGCAGCGTTTCTGAGAATCCTTACCTCATTCCTCATGAGCAATGGCCTCCAGTTTAGTAATAGCCTTGGGTTTGCGTGCTGCAACCGCCTTCTTCAAATCCCACCAGATATTCTCTATAGGGTTCAAGTCAGGTGACTGTGATGCCACTGTAGAATCTTCCAGGACTTCTTCTGCAACCAAGCCCTAGTGGAATTTGAGGTATACTTGGGATAATTCATTGTCCATTTGGAAGGTCCAATTTACGCATGACGTTTTCTCCTAGGATTCCCTGATACTTCAATAAATGCACTGCAGCCCCCCAGCCATGCTTAACTGTAGACAGTGTTCTTTTCAGCATATGCTTAATTCTTCTTCCTCCAGACATACCGCTGATCCATAGGACCGAAAAGTTCCAATTTTGTTTCATCGCTCCACAGAACAGAATCCTAAAACTTCTTTGGCTTATTTATAGGATTTTGAGCACTTTTCTTGTGTTTTTGGGTCAGTATGGTGTACATCTTGGAGTTCTGGTATGTGTTTAGTATGCGCCTTACTGTGCAAGCTGAAACATCAGTGCCTGTTGCCACCAAGCCTTGCCGCAGGTCTTTTGCAGACACGTTGATAGCTTCCTTTTTCTGCCCTGTCTAACCACTGTTCCTTTAAACTTTAACCCCTTAATATTGCTGTTATGGCCGATACCGATATTTACCGATGTCGATATCTCTGTATAGAAATCACTTAGCAAGGAGGATCCTCTTCAGACACTTTGAAGAACGACCAGACAGACGACATCGTTGCTCCCTCACCAAAGGCAAAGTTAAACTGACTTTGACTTTTTTTGCCGCCTCCAGCACCTGCTTCAGCACATTATGTGACGTGTAATGTAGGCTATGCGCTCATGCAAAAACAAACATCCCCGCCATACCTGTCAAGTTTTGGATTTGAAAATAAGGGAAATTTTCCGGCGCCAACCGCGAGCAGTCCCACCACCCCAACCAAGCTCCAGTATCCCTTACATTTTAAGACAGTTGTTAAGGCCTCATTATGCTTCTGCGTCAACTCCACGGCGTAGCTACGCCGTCACTCCTACGGCGTCGTGGCCGTTTTATGGTTCTGCGTCAGGTTGCGTTGCATCGCGGTGTATTTCACCGCCAGAACGCTAGGGGGGTGTGTGCTTCGCGAATCTTTTTGCTAGTTTGTTTTGGTTCCGTGCGTCGGTTCCGCTTTCGTTTCCATTACCCTTCAAATTGCGCAAATTGAAATTGCGTAATGAAAATACGCACAATGGAACCACGTCCATTTCGCATAAACTCCCGTTTATCGCAAAAAAAGACTTTATGCTCGCAAAATATTTAGCAAAACTGCAATGGAAGGTTTTGCGCATTTACAGTCACCTGACTTAGAAGACGCGGTGTGTTTGGGGTCCGTGTCCGCAAATAACAATAATAATTATCATCATTATTATAACATTTATTAGGCTACATATGTAGAAGACGCTTTTATCCAAAAAAGGAACAAAGCAATTCGTCACATCTCATTCAAAATACAGGTTGGGCAATAATAATACGGGGCTAAGATTATCACAAATAAACACAAGATTTTGACGCATGTCCAAGTGTTTGTGCGGTTTGTGCACTGGATGGCAGGGATAGGCGCGCTGGCGCGAACACTTGCATTTTCCTATCAACAGTGGAAACAACTTAAAATACTCTATCATTTCTGGTCATACAGAAAATAATAATACATTATTCGCAACTACTTTTATTTGCGTAAACTCACAATAACAAGAAAACGTTGTGGTTTTGTAAAATAAAATAAAACAATCAGGCGCGCTTTCATGGTCTCCGTGAACTGAAGCGCGATAACTGAAACAAAATATAGCCTATGTAGGCTAAAGCTTGAAATGTCCACTTTAAAACGAACAAATTCGAATCGAAAGCTAATACCTTCTGATTATGTTATCGGTATGAAAGGTGCATTTCTCTCTAAAGGTGCATCCGGAGATGGAGATATGTTTTTAGCCGACATTGATTTAGAAAACAATAGTTTATTAATAAACAATTAAAATGCCTCGTTATTTTTTCAGACACATTTATTATAGCCTATAACTCACCTATAAATCACCTTTCTGTAGGCTGTGGTTATGGTCTTCTCATTCAGCACTGCGGGAAAAATATAATTTCCAGGTTCTAATTTGGCCTTAGAAAACCAGTAAAATCTACATTTTTCCATATTAATTTGTGAATATTTTAAATGTTTAATAAAGGGGCAAAAAATCATAAACAAATATCTTAAAATTCGTCGATATATATATTTTTTGTTGCGCAGCATTTGGTGTACCGTTCAAATTAAAATTTTTGTGTTCAACTTTGCGTTTTAAAAATACAACAACCGTTCATTTTTCGTTTTGCAATTACGGGTTAAATAAGGGAAAACGAATGGACACAAAAGTACACTGACCGTTTGGAATTAATACGAGACAGAGTTCTTTATTAAATTCATAAAATAAACAATAATTACAGGAATAGCCTATGGACTCTAAACCTCAAAGAAATGCCACAATCAAGACCTCGGAGCAGAAATGAGGGAGAACTCTCCCTGCGTGTCTTTCCCTGCCATCAATGCTTGGATTACACACCACGTCTCCTTCCATTAATAATAATAATGTATAGTGCGGTGGCTATAGGCTATAACGTTAAACCTACCAACGTCCGGTACCATGATTTTTATAATGGCTTTTTTTTTAGTCGCATAACATCGGTTAATGGAAACGCCGTCATTTCGCAATAGTTTTTTATCGACAAATAGAAAAAAATCGCAAAAGTTTTGCGCAAATCTGTAATGGAAACGCGCCTGATGGCGAGCGAAAGAGAGAGATTGTTGTTGCAGCTGGAGCTAATCGACGTTGAACAACAAATGATTTTATTGCAAATGTTTAATCGCAGAAGAATCAAACGTTCCTCAACTTGATATCGTTAAAACAAACAGTGCAGTGGTCACTTTAAAAATGGCGGTATAGCGGGAAGGGGAAACCGGTAAAGCTTCACTCCCGAAATGATGTATCTGACCAATCACAGCCCTTGTGGTCTGCGTCGCCTCGACGCGTAGTTACAATTTTTTGGAGGTGCACGTCGAGCTACGGCGGAGGGGTCGGAGAGGGGTTCGCGGCGACGCAGAGAGGTCTGCGGGGGTACGCCGTCGATTCGACGCAGAAGCATAAAACAGGCTTTATAGCCTAAATGAAAACACACACACACACACACATATATATATATAGGCCTATGTATGGTAACGTTATAGGGTATTAAGAGCATTTATTTAAAGGCGTATTTGCATATTTTCTGTTAATTTAACATTGCTTGTCTTTACATTTACATTTTATTTTCATTCCACACATTATTTTCATTTCATATTGCTTTTCTTTTACAGTTTTTCTTTTCATTTGCAGTTTTTCTTTTCATTTCACATAACTTTTCTTTACTCTTTTAGTGAGTTATTGAACAAATTTGTTGCAGACTTTGTATTAACTGTTTTGGAAGGAGTGTATTTATGGGCTGGGCCAGAGTGGTTAATTTTACATGAGAGTAGAGCAAACAGTTCTGTTGTCTAACGTCATCTTATTCTCTGTAACAATCTTTCGTACCATGCTAAAACACCCTTTCTCGTGCTGACATACACTGTAAAAAATGATCGTGATTTTAACGGTAAAAGACTGTAAAAATGCTACAGTGCAAAACTGTTAATTGGTTAACAGAAAGTTTCCTTACTATATACGGTAAATAACTGTGATAGATCTAACGGTACATTTAATGTAATTTTACTGTAAAATACCGTTAAATTTACAGTTTTTGAAAGTGAAAAGAACAACTCATTGTATAATTTACAGTGAAAAACCGTAAATTGACATTCCCACAATTCCCTGCATGACACTTCACAATTTATTTATTTTTGTTGAAATAACAATGTTTCTTCTTAGTTTTCTTAGTTATTTTCTAATCAGTTATGTACATTAAGGTTTTATGTTATATTTAATGTTTATTGCATTTTTTTAATTTCATGTGTGTTACCATGATGGTGTTTAATGTTTGTGCGAATAACACTGTGCAGCTTCAATATAATAGTATTATTACCTTTCTTGTGGAAGATAGCTTGTGATGAGCTTTGATTTATCATGCGACTCTCATCACTGCTGTGATGATTGTTGGTTGTCAGTGTATTACAATGGTACAAAACAGATATTAATACTTCAATAGGTTGGTAAATTTCATTATATCAGATAATGAAATACGGTTTATTACTGTAAATTTTAAGTTAAGTCTGTAAAACCAAAAAAGCTTATACCGTATTTTTGACGGTAAAGTTCTGGTAACCACAGCTGCCAGTTTTTTTCCGTAAAAACAACGGGATTTTTTTTACAGTGTACATCATTCCTTCCCCGTGTGAGATGCTAAAGTCGCAGTTACAAAACTTACAAAACGCGTGACTGTCCCCCACCCTGCTCCTCTTCAGAAAAGTAAATTTTCTATCCCATTGATCGCGGTATTTAGTACATGAGGGTTTTGGTTTTTTGGCATGAGTGCCTTGCTCTGTCATAGCGTCCATCATCCGTCTCTCATCACTCATCATCTGACCTCACACACTAACCTCACGACAACTGCCACCTACAGTACCTGTAACGTTAGTTATCGCGAGGTTAGTGACAGAGCTCAGATTGGGAATGTTTTTTGTTTTTTTTACTCCGCCCGGGGTATTATTATTTTTCAATAACGCAGGTAAAAATACGGGAGATTTACGGGAAAATCCTAATACGGGACGACGGCGGGAAAGAAGGGTTAAATACGGGACTTTCCCGGCCAAAATGGGATACTTGACAGGTATGATCCCCGCCCCCACACTCACATATACACACCTCAAATACACAGGAATGATTATCGGCCTGTTCACATCGGCCCTATTTTGACATCGGAACGATACCGACGTGTAAAAAATTGACCATATCGGCCGATATATCATGCACCACTACTAAGAACATTTAGTGCATTTGCTAACTTTTTGTATCCTGTTCCTTGTTTATGAAGGGCGATGATATCTTCTCTTAACTTTTTGGACCATTCTTTTCACTTAGCGATATTTCTAGCATGCAGTTAAACGTGACACTCAACAAACCTAGCCAGTTCAGATACTTCATGTGTTCTAGCTCAAGGACACCTGGTGCAACTAATGAAGCCCTTAATTAGTTGCATGAGGTGTGCTTGAGACAACACCCGTTTTGCAGATTTGTGCTGTTCTGAGGGATTCTATGCAGGGGGTTCAATCATTTTGAGACTGCAGAAGTCATTAAAAGTTGCATTTTCAGTTGAATTTGAGGAAACCACTTTTGTTGTGTTGAGCTTTTGCAAAAAAAAAAAAAAAAAAGTTTGATTTGTTCATTTCAAATAGCTGAAAGTCAGTCAATTTTTTCCAATAAACCTGATTTGCCATGGGGGTTAAATAATTTCGATGACAACTGTATGCATCTATATTTAAGTAGCGATAAATAAATGTGATTAATTTTGATTAAAAATGCTGCAGTTCACAAAATTGAGGTCGTTAAGAAGTGTCATGCTCACCTTTTATTTGTGCATAAACCGTAAAACAGTTATATTGTCAAATATTAAAATAATTGTTTTCGATGAATATCTTCACAGAAGATGGTCTTCATGGTCTTCAGTATTCAGTGTCACATGATCCTTCAGAAATTCTAATATGCTTATTTACTGCTCAATAAACATTTATTATTATCAATAATAATCAATATTTTTCTTATTATTATTATTATCAATAATAGAAAACAATATTTTTGTGAAAACCATACATGATAGATTTTTTCAGGATGTTTTGATAAATGAACATTTGAACAGCATTTATTTTTTATTTAAAAAAGAAAATATTATAAATGTATTTACTGCATTTACTGTCACTGCAGTTTCCTGAGAATGATCTGAGTATCTATTTTGAAAAACTAAAGGTTCAGGAAATTGAAGATTACAGGGAGAATCCACTACAGGGCAAATCACAGGAAGATGTCATTATGTTGCCATAAAGAATAAGCAGAAATTCACTCAAATTTGGCTCCCTGAGTTCTGGTCCCTTGTGCCAACAGGTTGATAGGTTAATAGGCAGTGAATACTATCTTGTTTTCTAATCATGGATGGTTTTAACACTCTGACCTTGACATCTAATAATTGTGCCGGAGAAACGTTCTGCCTTGGGCCGGCTCTAAATTGGAGTTACAGGAAAGATGTTGGATAGAATTACCGCCAACTGCATGACACCACAGGAAACAATTTAAAGATTAAATTTAAATCAATTTAAAAGATGTTTCATGATTAAAGTGAAATTAAACCATCTAATTTAAGACAACATAAACTGTAGACTTTTGAGACTTGTAAAACGTAATGTCCTGTTTATCTGGACAAACATTTCCATGCTTATTACTTTAAAGCCTCAGTAAACGCCAATTGTAATGAATTAAGCCACAAATCACTGATAGGCTTTATGCTTGTAATCAAACACACACAAAGATATATGCATCTGTGTGTTCATGTTCTCCCACACACACACATCACTTTAAATTTCATCATTACTGTGAGTTCCATGTGTTTGAGGAGACTGAATGTCTGAGTAACAGAAGAACTGAATGTGTTAGAAATGTCAGGATGCATGTGCTTCCTGTACATATGTGTGTCACTTGTGCTGGTGTTATAGGTTTACTATAAAGATATTCTGAATGATATTCAGAAAACAAAGAGAGTTATACAGGTTAGAGTAGCCTAAGTTATTTGGAATTAGAATAGGCTGTAGGCTTATTTTGGTTTGGCATTAGGATTGTTGATCAAAACCAAGAGTTAAACTATAAAAAAATGTGTATTCGAGTTCTAAATACATCTGCTTCTAGTTTCAGTTAAACTAATATTACACAATAACGATAAACACGATCGAGTGTCAGTCAGTCATGTTTTGTTTAAATCGCGCTGGTCGATGTATTTATACGGACATCTAGTGGCGAGGATGTAGCGTTACATAAAGGGAAAAGTTTTATTACATTCGTGATGAATTTACTCTATGAGTAAAGGTGTTATTATTGTTTTATTTTACATTAATGACGGTAAAAAATATATTATTAAGAATTATATCAAAATGTTGCAATTGTTTTTGAGTAATTGTAATAATATTGTGCTGTTTCCCTTTATTTTCATAATGTTTTCTGTGCGTTTGAATTGCTGAATGAGCTTATAGGCTACATGCGCTCTTCAGCTCAGCCAAGCAAATGGTGCTTCCTTGATTTCACCGTCAACATCGTTTTCAACTCATCTCTGATACATTTTGTGAAGCACCAGAAGTCAACATTACCAAAGTAACATTACTCAAACCGCACTGCCGGATAATCCACTTCTGGAAGTTATTTAACATGCTTTTAAGAAGCAAATGCGTATATTTAAACAGTAAATGAGGACAGAAAACAGATGGGAGTCTAAAATAAACATCACAAGTGGATGTACAGTAAATGACCTTAAGTTCCAAAACTGAATCTGCAAGAGATCAATATAGGGGGGACATATATAAATCTAAAAATAAATATATAAGTTAATAATAATTATAAATATTTTCAGTTATTTTATATATATATATATATATATATATATATATATATATATATATATATATATATATATATATATATATATATATATATTCTAAGGTTTTGATTGGGGTTAGGGTGTGGGTTTGGGTTAGGTTTTATAATTAACCATTATAAAAACATAAATGGTCTATGGTCGTGTGTGTGTGTGTGTGTGTGTGTGTGTGTGTGTGTGTGTGTGTGTGTGTGTGTGTGTGTGTGTGTGTGTGTGTGTGTGTGTGTGTGTGTGTGTGTGTGTGTGTGTGTGTGTGTGTGTGTGTGTGTGTGTGTGTGTGTGTGTGATCATCCACATTCTGCATTCTAGTCCTGTGAATGGAATGTTACTATTTAGTCTTCAAATAAAACCTTTATCACTCTGGACAGTTGGTGATTAAATGTGTGTGTATTTTTTTTTTTTTTTTTCTAGATCAAGGTTGTGAGAAAACAAGCACATGAATCAAGACAATAGCACTATTATGGAAGTTAAATAATGCCAAATGTTTTTGAAACCATGCTTGCATTTTAATGCATTGCCTTTTTAGAACTTGCATTTTTTTATTGGCTGAAATTAATCATGGTTGAATATTTAAGTTGTGCATATTTACATTCAAAACACTTCAAACACATTTTCATTATTAAAAATTCAATAATCCATATTCACCTTTCATATTTCACTTACAAAATATTCAAACTGTTTAAAAATGCAACCTAGAATATTCAACAGGCAATTTTGGGTCAATTTTATTTCGCTTTACAAATTCGCTTCCACAAATTCAGTGGTTCAAATTCAATGTTGACATACATACAGGAACTGCAGGAAGAGCAGTAGATTACCGAGCATACTCTCCATCTGCTGTTAGTCGACCTCACCAGCAGAGGGTGCAAGCGCGTGTTGTTGACGAAGACCAGAGCAACAGTTAGAGCAAGCCATTCATTCATAAAAACTGATTTACAGAATTTTAAGTGTATTTGTGATTATTAATATGAAAGATTGAACTTATTAATTAAAGTTAAAAATCGATTGTAGAATTGCAAGTTTTAAATCAGGATTTTTTTTCAAATGTGTCCGTCCATTAGAATGGACAGTGGGTTCGAAAGCCTGTTACTGAAATCACATTTTCAGTAATGCTGATTGAAATTTCTTATAAAAAATCTATATCACAGTACCGATACATTTTTAAAACTTTTTCATATGCAGAATATACAGTTCTTTAAGTGCTTGAACATAGGAAATATCTCAGAAGTTGACTTTATGTGGAGTGGTGAGAAAGATGTAGATGTAAGAAAAATATCTGTATTTAAACTTTATAAAGTAAAATAACTAGCTTCCGGCCAAACGAACACACGGATTTGACTTAAATCTAAAGCGCAACTTGAATATTATAAACATTTTTAAACAAACGCATCGCTTCGCTTCAGAAGGCCTTTATTAACCCCCCAGAGTAGTGTGGAGCACTTTTATCATGGATAGATGCACTTTTATGGACTTTCAAAACAGAAACAACCATTCACTGCCATTATAAAGCTTGGAAGAGCAGGGACATTTTTTTAAATAACTCTGATTGTATTCGAAAGAAGAATGTCATATACGGATGGCTTGAGGGTGAGTAAATCATGGGCTAATTAAAATTTTTGGGTGTCACCCAAAACTTGTATTTGTCATCACGTACTCACCCTTATGTTGTTCCAAACCTGTATGAGTTTCTTTATTCTGCTGAAGACAAAATAAGATATTTTAAAGAATGTCGGTAACAAGACAGTTGACAGTATCAGTGACTTCCATAGTATTTTTTTCCTACTGTATATTTTCCTAATACATATTATATTATACTCAGGGGGCAAAGGGGGTTTAGCAGACATGGGCTGCTGTAAAAGGTTGTCATATAAAAATGACATCTATGATGTCTGAGGATCACAACCTGGGTGGACAACCCGGTCAACAAGCTGCTGGAAACTTGTAATAAGGGTCAAAACGACTCGGTTACTAACGTAACCTCGGTTCCCTGAGAGGAGGGAACGAGTATTGCGTAATAGCTTACGCTATGGGAAAACTCCTTTTCTCGAGAAATATTGAAGTCTTTATGTAAAACGCATTGCAGCTGCACAGCATACAGCAATGAGCGAGGCAGCTCGGTCATTGGCTGTGCTGCGGCAACTTGCACGAACCAATGACGGGGCGACTCTGAACCCGCTTCCAATGAGCGTGCTTCGCGCCCACGCACGTCAGAGCCCGCCAAGATGGGCGTGGCCAAGGGCTATATATTGGGCGCCCCGTCGTCTGAGTTCTTTAGGTTCAATCGACCGAAGCAAACTGACCAAGCACAAGCACGGCAGATTACGCAATACTCGTTCCCTTCCCTTCAGGGAACCGAGGTTACGTTAGTAACCGAGTCGTTCCCTTTCGAGAGGTTCCTCCTATTGCGTAATAGCTTACGCTATGGGAACGCCATGTAAAACGCCGTGCGTGCTGACTTCGCTCTATTAAGCCGGAGGCAGATGTCTGAGCCTTCGAGCAAAGTAATTATCCAACGAGCCAGCCGAAGGCAGGCTTTATAAAAGGACAACTTGGAACGGCCCGATGGGCGTCCAGAGACACACACAAGCACATTTTTATGTACTGTCATGTATGAAAAATCCTCTACATCAGTCAAAGACGGATTCTATGAGGGAGGAGACAATGCTCAGCATGTACACACCCCAGCCTATGCATAGTTAGACCGACAGTATGTTAGAGTGCAATGAGGGGACCTGTAGGTTATAAAACCTGATAAATGTGGACGGTGAGGCCCAGCCTGCAGCCGCACAAATATCTTGAATGGGTATCCCACTCGACCACGCCCACGAGGAGGCCATGCCTCTCGTAGAGTGAGCTCTGATGCCCAAGGGGCACTGAAGGCCCTTGGCTTCATAAGCCAGCGCTATAGCATCAACTATCCAGCGCGATATTCTTTGCTTTGACACAGCCAGACCTTTAGTGCGGCCGCCAAAGCATACGAACAACTGCTCTGTCTGTCTGAACAGGGCAGAACGTTCCAAATATACTCTGAGTGCCCTGACCGGGCAGAGTAAATTAGCGTCACTTTCGTCTGCTGGGGACGATAGCGCGGCCAAAGATATCACCTGTGCTCTGAAAGGAGTAGAGAGCACCTTAGGAATATACCCGTGTTTTGGCCTGAGGACAACCCTGCTGTCGTTAGGTCCAAACTTCAGGCAGGTAGCGCTTGATGACAGCGCGTGCAGGTCGCCCACTCTCTTGACCGAGGCGAGAGCCAGCAAGAGAGCAGTTTTGAGCGAAAGCTGTTTAAGGTGCACAGTTCGGAGGGGTTCGAACGGGGCATGCTTAAGTGCGTCCAGGACCGTGGCCAGGTCCCAAATCGGCACCGAGGAGGGGGCGTGGGGGATTTATCCTCCTGGCGCCCCTCAGGAAACGAACAACTAGGTAGTTTTTCCCTAGTGTGCGTCCTTCGACCGGTTCATGTGATGCCGCTATGGCAGCCACATACTTTGAGCGTGGAGGGGGTGCGGCCTGCCTCCAACAGCTCTTGTAAGAAAACGAGCACACTCGGTACTTCGCATGTCTCAGGATTCAGGTTCCTGGATTTACACCAGTCACTGAACACCTTCCATTTCTGGGCATATAAGCGCCTCGTAGAGGGCGCTCGCGCCTTAGTGATGGTTCTCAACACTCCACTGGGTAGGTTCCCGGGAATCCGTTGAGGGGCCACGCATGGAGGGCCCACAGATCGGGGCGGGGATGGAGGATCATCCCGTTGGCCTGCCTGAGGAGATCTAGCCTCAGTGGAATCGGCCATGGGGCAGATTGCATCATCTGCATCAGTTCTGGAAACCACATCTGGTTCTTCCAGAGTGGGGCTACCAGGAGCACTGCACATTTTTCCTCCCTGATCCGACTGATGACCTGAGGTAGCATCGCGACCGGAGGGAAGGCATACAGCGGGCGGCTCGGCCAGACTTGGGCGAGCGCGTCTGTGCTCTTTGAAAAGAAGAGAGGGCAGTGCACATTTTCCTTAGAGGCAAAGAGGTCGACCTCTGCTCAGCCAAAGGTTTGCCATAACCACTGAATCGTCAGGGGGTGGAGAGACCATTCTCCTGGGAGAACTTTGTCTCTGGACCGCATGTCCGCTCCCTGGTTCAGAACACCTGGCACATGCGCTGCTCTCAGCGAGCGCAGGTTGCGCTGGGACCATAGGAGGAGCTCCCTGGCCATCGAGTGCAGGGAGCTCGATCTGAGTCCACCCTGACGATTTATATGCGAGACTACCGTCATGTTGTCCGTTCGGACTAGGACGTGCTCGTCCTTCAGGTACGGGAGCAGGGCTCTGAGAGCCAAAGCGACCGCTTTCAATTCCAGACAGTTTATATGTAGGCGCTTCTCCGGGTTTGACCACAAACCGGAGACAGGCCTGCCCTCGTAAAGGGCCCCCCAACCTATTTTGGAGGCATCTGTCGTGATCATTTTTCTCCTTGTGTTCACGCCCAAACTCACGCCGGACTGATACCAGTCGACAGCTTTCCAGGGCGTCAGGGCTTTTATGCAGCCGTGATTTGCTCTGATTAAAAAGTGGCCCGAGCGCCACGCGTGAGTGGGGACACGGCTTTTGAGCCAGCGTTGGAGAGGACGCATGTGCAACAATCCTAGCTGGAGTACAGCTGATGCTGAGGCCATGAGACTGAGCATCCTCTGAAATCGCTTGACTGGGGCGCGCTGTCATCTGCACTGAGTCTAGCACTATTCCCAGAAAAGAAATATTCTGGCTGGGGGATAGCATGCTCTTTGCAAAATTGATTTTTAGACCTAGGCACTCTAGATGACTGATAATCCAAGACCTGTGTGTCACTAACTGGCTCTCTGATTGTGCTAGTATTAGCCAATCGTCGAGATAATTTAGTATTCGCACTCCCCGCTGTCTCAGGGGGGAAAGTGCTGCATCCATACATTTCGTAAATGTACGGGGTGCCAGTGACAGGCCGAATGGTAGTACTGTGTACTGGTATGACTGTCCCTCGAAAGCGAATCTCAGAAATGGCCTGTGATGAGGCGCTATTGGAATGTGAAAGTAAGCGTCTTTCAGATCCACTGACAGAAACCAATTCCCCGGGCGAACTTGCGCGAGGATATGCTTGGTTGTTATCATTCTGAATGAGCGAATCATTAAAGCTTTGTTCAGATGTCTGAGATCTAGAATGGGGCGGAGACTGCCATCCTTTTTCGGGACGAGAAAATAGCGGCTGTAAAAACCTGCCTCGCTCATAGAGGGGGGAACTGTTTCTATAGCGCCTTTCTCTATCAGTTTGAGCATCTCGGTGCGTAGAACATGTGAAACATCTTTTCTCACTTTCGTCTCTACCACTGCTGTGAAGCGGGGCGGTCTGCGAGCGAATTGGAGCGAGTAACCGTGTTTTATTATGTTCAAAACCCATTTCGGCATGTCGGGGATATTTTCCCAAGCTTTCGCTCGCACAGATATGGGCTGAATGCTGGCCGGGGGCGTGTCGCAGTGACGTATGGCTCCCGCCAGCGAATCGTTCTGTGTTAATACCGAGCTCACAGCTCTCAGCGGCGCGGGCGCGCGCTGAGCAGCTCTGTTGAATGCCGAGTGCAGGGGTGCGTGTGAGATTACAGGCACGCTCGCTGTAATGCTCACAGAGTGAGATGGGGAAATGTTTAACACTGTGTGTATAGTGCTTATGGGTGGGGGTGCATAGACTGTGGTAGGCACGCGCGCCACTTTCATAAAACTTCCCGCTCGTGGCGGGAGGTTTTTGGCCATATAAACAGTGTTTGTGAGTTGGGGTGCGTGCATAACAGCGGGCACACGCGCTACTCTTATACAACTTCCCGCTTTTACTGGGGAAGTGTTTATAACTGTGGGAACAGTGCTTGTGTGTAGTGGTGCATACGTGACAGTTGGCACACAATCTACATTTATGGGGCGTCCAGCCTGAGCTGGGAAAACATTTGGCACTGTGTTTACAGTTTTGATATGTGGGAATGCGCACTTTGGTGTGGACACGTGACCCTTTAATGACACAGGCAGAAAATAGCTCTTTATGTGATTTCTGTGTGTCGCCGTAAAAACGGCGTTTGTTTGCAGGTGGGCGAGCTGTGTGGCTGGCACATTGGCTGCTGTATAGACATTTCCAGCCGCCTGTAAGGGGACTGGGTAATGCTTTAAACGTTTTGGAGAGAACGGTCCGGCTCTTGCGAGACACGCACTCTCCCTTTTTCTCCCTGTAGCTAGGAGGACTTACGAGGCTCTGGGTTCAGCACAATCTTGGGCCGAGGTCCCCGTCGCTCGGGCGGTTGTCTCCTGTTGGCAGAGCGCGAGCGGCGTCGAAAATCCGTTTCAGGTTTGGGCTGAGAGACGGGGGGCGCCGTCTTAGCTCGCTGCTGCTGAGGCGGCCGTTGGCGGCTCTGCGATGAGCTAGATCGCTTGGGCAGGAAGTGAGGCATAGCCTGTGAGTCCTTACGGGCTTCGGTGAAGCGCTCGGCGAACTCCTTCACCGCTGGTCCAAACAGGCCGCTTTGGGAGATAGGCGCGTCGAGAAATGACGCCTTATCTGCATCCTTCATCTCTGTTAGCGTCAGCCACAGATGGCGCTCAAGGACAGTCAGGTTAGCCATAGCACGGCCGATGGATTGGGCGGTGGCTTTTGTAGCTCGCAGCGCTATGTCAGTGGCGCTGCGTAGGTCCTTAAATGCCTCAGGATCGGGTCCAGACTCGTCCATACTGCGGAGAAGTTTGGCTTGAAACACCTGGAGGACAGCCATAGAGTGAAGCGCTGATGCAGCTTGGCCGGCGGCGGCGTATGCGCGACCGGCGAGAGCTGAAGTAGACCGGCAAGGCTTCGAGGGATGAGAAGCTTTAGCTTTCCATCCAGCGTTGGAGGGTGGACACAGATGATTGGCCACAGCCTCCTCGAGGGGCGGAGTCCCCTCATAGCCTCTTTCTTTCGCGCCGTCCACAGAGGAGAGCGACAAAGAAAAAGAAGGCTTCAGGCGAGCGGAGTGCGGGGCTTTCCACGACTTCGTGAGTTCGTCGTGAACTTCCGGGAAGAAGGGGGAGGGTCTTTGTCGAGGGGCCTGTCGGCGCCCCTGCAGGAACCACTCGTCCAGTCGGCTGCGGCGGGTTCTTCCGGGGAAGACCAATCGAGCCCGAGGTCTTCCACGGCCTTAGAGAGAATGCGGACGATCTCCGAGTCCATGCTGGAGCCCGCGCTCGTGCCCGCTAATGTCGATGGCGCGGGGTCGAAGGACGAGCCCGGCCAGTCGTCGGATGCAGCATCACAGGAAAAACTGTCATCCTTATCATCGTCATCCCCTGACGCGCCAAACGAGACGAGCCCCATCGCTCCGCTGGAGGGGTGCTGGTCCGCCTGTGTGAACTGGACTGGCGGCGGGGAGTCTTCGGGTGGTGGTGAAGCACGCGGGGATTGGCCCGGCGTGACATCACTGCAAACCGCGTGCTCCGGCGGCCTCTGTGAGCGGCGTTTTTTCTTTCGCGGCTCGACTAGAGGAGATGGCAGCACGGAAGAGGTGGGCTCTTTCGCGGTGAAAACGGCGAAGCGAGCGCGCAGCTCGGTGAGGCCCAGGGCGTCACACTCGGGACATCCGCCTCGAGTAAGGGCAGCCTCTGCGTGGTCCGGTCCCAAGCAGCGGGCGCAAATGATGTGACGATCCCCGTCCTGAAGAGGGCCTCGACACGAGGCGCAGGAAGGCATTTGAAACAACACCTTGTTAAATTTGCTCTTTTAGAAAAGTGTCGCGGGGGCGAACACTGAAAGCTTTTGAAAAAGGATATAGATGATACGCGCCGGATGGCTTAGCAGAAGGGCGATCGAAGGCGGCTGAAGGCGCCGGCGTCCTCGAAGCAGTCCTGCTGTAGGCTTGTCGACGGCGGCGGCGAAAAGACTCCAACAAATCCGGAGGATCCAGCGAAGAGAAGGTTCTTTGCTGAAGGAGATTAAATCTAAAGAACTCAGACGACGGGGCGCCCAATATATAGCCCTTGGCCACGCCCATCTTGGCGGGCTCTGACGCGCGTGGGCGCGAAGCACGCTCATTGGAAGCGGGTTCAGAGTCGCCCCGTCATTTGTTCGTGCAAGTTGCCGCAGCACAGCCAATGACCGAGCTGCCTCGCTCATTGCTGTATGCTGTGCAGCTGCAATGCGTTTTACATAAAGACTTCAATATTTCTCGAGAAAATGAGTTTTCCCATAGCGTAAGCTATTACGCAATAGGAGGAACCTCTCGAAAGGGAACAATGCTACCTCAAATTCTGCTTTAACCCCATTAAGCCCTGAAGAGTTCTTTTGTCTGAGTGACACACATAAAAGTAAAGACTCATAACTCCAAAACTATAACAAAGGAGACCCAAAAGGTAGGTATCGTTTGATAGAACACTTTTCAAATTTTTTGAAAATATAAATTACATTACATTTGGACATTCTCCTGCCGAGAAACTGCTTATAAGACAAAATATATATATATCATTTTTATTATGATTTTGCATATCTTTCTTATTTGACATGGAATAACTCAGGAAGGAAATAAGGTAGGAGGAAAATTATTTTTTGGTGAAGTCCCTCTACATGTGAGCTGCATCCAGATAAATTTTCTGGTGATTGGATAAAGGAATCAAAAGTTACAGCATTTGGAACCAAGACAGCCTTTTTGTTCAGTTATTGACGCCCCCTAAATTTGTCACATGCCTGTCCTGTCTTGTGTTGCACATGGGTGTTGTTATGTTGTGCCATGTGCTGTTGTGATTGTTGATCCCTCCCCCTCGTTACCTGATTAGTGTTTGAGTTGTTCCACCTGTTCCCTCTTGATTTGTTCCCTTTGTAAGTCTCCTCTTGTATGCAGTCTTTGTCGGTTTGTTGTCATACGTCTTCCCAGTTCCTTGTTGATGTTCATATGTTCAGAGTCAGTTTCTTGTTCATTTATTATGTTTTCCCCCTCGTGGGTAGTGATGGCCAAATGAAGCGTTTCGAAGCATTATTGCTTTCCGATACAATTGTGTCGAAAATGGTTCATTACTCGAAGCTTCATTCAGATAGAAATTGCAGCACCATCTCCTGGTGAAGTAAATGTAATGCAACAAAGCTGACAACCATAAAATGCCAGTAGGCTTACCGTGTTTACCGAGGCGATCAAAGCTGAAACAGTGTAGTGCTGTGAAACTCATTTATGTAGGTGAAGTTTACAGACACTGATGAATTTCATGTGTTCACCTTGATAATAAAACATTAAGCATGATGTGTGTGTGTGTGTGTAATTATTTCTTTAGACAAGGACAGAAGATCAGACCAGTTTAAAAAAAGTTGGAAACCATCACAGAAATTCTAATGGTTTCTATTAAACTGGCTTTTACCATTTAAACCACTACAGAATTCTTTTTGTAGTCTGTTTGGCACATATTCCATTAGGATTTAATGCCCCCACCAATAGAACCCAACACATAATCAGTAGAGACCCGCAGACACCACTATAATTTCCATTATAACCAATAAAATTCCCATGAAAACCATTAAATCCAATAGAATTTCTGTAATGGTGTCTATAGTTTTTTTTTTAGCAGGGCAGTATCATGTGTGAAAGCTTTATCTTGCACTGTAAAAAGTGCTACACCCACAAAGTAGGTTTTATATATTTTAAATATTTGTAATCTAGTTTATTTTATTGGTTTTATACAAAAAGAGTATCAAAATACTTCCTCTTTACTTAAAATATATCAGTTTTTATATAACAATATATTTTAAATAAAACCCATGCAATTTATTTGGGTAGTTATTTGTATGTGGTTGTTGTGTACAATAAATGTTATAAAAGTGAGTTGACAATGCACAATTTATTTGAGCAGCTGTCGATGTGACAGGTGTGTTCATCAAACGTAAATATTTTAAATTTTATAAGTTGGCATTATCCCTTTTTCACTGGCGGGGACTCCAGACAGATGCAATATCTTCCTCGGCACTTTAACTGTTTGGTCGCTGCAGCGGATCTGAATTTCAGGGTCTGATTAACACGGTAAGTTGAGCAAATTTAGCCGAATGACTGGTGATGTAAACTAAAGTCACAAAATCGCTTACTCCACTAGGGAGCTGAGGTTAGGTTTGCAAATTGTATAGCTAGCTATCCTGCACACATGGTAAGCTAAGATGGCTGCACAGTGTGGTCGATCGGCAGACAACAGCAGCAGTGTTTAAAAACACATACAAGTTACGTATGTAATAATTAGTTGCACAAATGCCCTCAGTTATATTTTTAGATTGCACAGATTAAATTTCGGGATCATATGCGATCGAAACGGTCGCAATTTCGAGCCTTCAGGCAATAGTTGTGCGGGCAAATAAGGGAAAGTAAGATGTGGTGTTTTATGGACAACACTTTGTTTTGTGTGTTCTGTGTCTTTGACAGAACTCAGAGATTATGTTATTATACTTTTGCATTACTAAAGCAGATGCACAGATTAGACTGTATGTATGTTTAGTAGTCTGTCTGATTTTAGAGATTTGATCCACGATATTTTAATGCTGCATTGTCAATTAATGACAGATTTTTGGTCTAGATTTTTATACTATTTCTAACCTATTACTTAAAGAAGTTACATTTACAACTGATTTTTTTTAACCTTATTTCTAACATCTAACATTTTCCCGGTCTTTAGATACCCAAGCACTTTTGTTACCTGGGGTCTTCGAGCTTCACATCCAGGTAAGACAAACTTCAGAATAGATTCAATTACAATTAGATCAGATTATACGTGTTCTGTAAGTCCAATAGACGTTCAGGGAATCTCCATACAAGGTTAAAAACTAGTTCAGATGTGGACATATTTTATGTAATTTAATGTCTAATTTAGACAATTTAAACTTTTTCTGGACCAAACACTTTCAGGATGCATTAAATTAAAACTCATGTTTATTTCAACGTAATTTCTAATTGCAAAGCAACTCTCAGACAGTGTGTGTTTGTCCAAAAATCATGAAATCATTACTGTCTACTTAGGGCAGGCAGCTTAAGGTCCCTGGTTCGAATCTGATTTCTCTCATGATCCAAATATGTATAAATGACAGATGCTAAACTGTCTAAAGGTGTCAGTGCGTGTTTGTCCAAAAATCATGAAAAGAAACTTCACTGTCTGTGAATTGCTTTGCAATTACACATGAAAATTACATTGAAATAAATGTGAGTTTTAATTTAATATATCCTGAGAGTGTTTATTTGGTCTAGAATAAGTATAAATTGTCCAAATGAGACCTTAAATGATGTTGAAAATTGTCCACATTGTCCACATCTGAACTAGTTTTCAACCTTGAATGGAGCTTCCGTGAACGTTCATTACAGAACACCTAAAAAAAGTCGTAAAAACGTTCATTCTGGCTCCTCAGTGGACGTCTTTTCAATGTACGTCTTTGTGACAAAGACGTTGAAAAGATGTCTTTTGGACATAATTTTGCTTAGTGGGTTTATTAATATTGTGATGATATGGGGTGATTACATTTGCTCTGGAAAGATATTTAAACTCTGTAGCTTAATTAACAGTAATGTGATGACCAATCAGGTACAGGCAAGGACAATTGCATTTGTTTTATTGTAATGCATCCTTTGAACCAGAAAAATACAACACTCATGCTAGAGTAGATCATGATATTTTAGTACCCACACTCTATGGCAGGGGTCTCAAACTCAAATTAACTGGGGGCCGCTGGAGGTAGAGTCTGGGTCAGGCTGGGCCGCATCAAGTATTCCACAAAAAAATAGTATTCAAGTATTCCAAAAAAGGAGCACAACTGATCCAATCTTCTCAATATTTATTAACGTTTCTTCTGAACTGTTCCTCTGAATTTGAACATTCCTTTCTGTACATGATTGGTTCTTCATGAGCTGTCCTTCTGACAGTGGAAGTTCATTTTACAAACGTTCTTTGTCTTTAACACATATTTGTGATATTTATATTTGCTTATGTCCTTTTTATTTTCTTTATACAACACATTAATGATATTGAATGTTTTTTTTGGAAGGCACATTTCCTTTTATTATACTTAGAAAAACAATTATTGCTTTTGAAATACAAATATTTGCAGTCATGTCTGCCCATCTTATTGAATTCTTTGTATAGTGTCTCAAATTACTATACTATACTACAAAGCAAACCTTCTTATCAACCTGTTGGACACATATTACAAGCTCAAAGTGATTATTCTCACATTGTTTTAGAGCAGTGTCTCTCTCCAACACGTCGCTCGCGAGCTACCAGTAGCTCGTGGCCTGATTGGTGGCAGCTCGCCAAGGGGCCGTTCACATATCGCGCTCACATATTTTGCGCGCTCAAGTTCGTAATTTCAAATGTAGGCGCGCGGCAAGCGCGCTCATAATTGAAGCGACGCGCTCATTTTTTCCAGGCCCAGTATGTTTGTACTTCGCGGTTGTCTATGACAACTATTGACAACAAACCCTCCGTAAGCTGTCACGAGACTATCTATGGTAGCTCATAAGGGATACATTTTTTTTTTTTTTTTATTTTTTCGCGGCACACGCAACGACGGGCCGCACTAACATTAAACTTTAATGTCAAGTAGGGGGCCACAAAATATCACCCCGCGGGCCGCAAATGGCCCGCGGGCCGCGAGTTTGAGACCCCTGCTCTATGGCATTGTCATGGTAGACTTCACTCTGGTCACATGTTCTAGTCACAGTATCCATCTTGTATCCACCACCTTTAGCAACAAAAGTACAATTTGGACTTTGTGTCTTATCTCTTCTACCTGTCTGCTAATATTCATCTCATTTCCTATTTGTCTGACCAAACTCTTGTTTCTTTTTTGTCTCCAGCAAAAGAGTCGGGCTGAAAAAGAGGTGCACGCTGAGCTTGGCAGTTGCCCACTGAAAATTGACATGTTTCATCACCCCGAAACGATTGGGATTATCATATAAGGACAGCCCGTGGTCAGAGGTGTGCCAAACCTGTTGAAAGCATGCTGCCTCCTGTTTGAACTTACCTATGCTCTCGACCTCATGTATCCCTCAAAACTGGTGTATACTTGATATATATCAGAGGCTTTTTGTAGGATTGGACCCTGTGCGTCCTAAACCATCATCATGTAATTTTTGACATTGCAGTTCCAGAGTGATACAATGTGATGTTATGGCTCACATTTACCTTGATCCAAACATTTCAGATTGGGCAGTTTGGATATTTCACTGTACCGTTCAGAACAGGTTGAAAATACACTTCTACAGTGTTTGTTTTATATTAGAGTGTACATGTGCGGCCACATTTATTTGCTGTTTTGTAGTCACTGTTAAAAGTGACACTGGTTGACATTGAATAAATTATATATTGTCTTCAATCTATCTTCTCATCTTTTTCTTCTTCAATTGAATTTGTAATTGTTATTGACAATTAAAAAAAAAATATTAAAATGTTTATTCACATATGATTAAGTTAATTTTACTAAGAAAATAAAGTTCATAAAACCTAATTAAAATGAGTACAGGTTACTTGTAGCAACCCATAAATAAGTTACCTGTACCAAGAAAAGTAGGTTTATCCAACTGAGTAATACTAGTACTATTAGTTAACTCAACTTGATTTTGTTGCGTTTCTATAAAGTAATGTTAAAGTGTTCAATATACTTAAAAAAGGCTGCAAGTTGAATCAACATAAAACATCCAATGCAGCCACTTGCCTCACTTTTTATAAGTTAGATCTAGGTATTACTTTTTACAGTGTGTTTAGCTGTGGGAAGCAGAACTCTATAACTTGTTAACTGGTGGGACTGTTATTTTTGTATGTTGAAAAGGATGTGCTTGTGTAACTGGTTGTGCTTGTATAATGTAGCAGAGAGTTTTGGAAGTTTCTGTCTTTGATGCATATTTTTATGTAACAATGTTCATATGTTCTCAAATTAATAATTATAAAATGTGTCAGAAGGTGTGCTTTAGGTAGGCTACATCATACAGAAGGCTTATACAAAGTGTTCATTAAATGGTATGGTTTTTATTCAGAAATATTATTTTCTCCACAGTCTTTGGTGAAAGGCGATTTCTTTTTTTTTAAACAATTTCACCAGCTTTAGAGAATATCCTCTCGCATGGAACAGATGATGCAGGAGTACACAAAAACAGTTTAGAAAGCTGGTATAAATGAGGATATATTGCTTTGTGGGTGGCCCAGTAAACCATAAACTCAATCCACTCTCCTCAACAATAACACCAATCCAAACACCGACTACTACAACCCACGGTGTTGCCATGGTTTGGCTTCACTTTTATAAGAAATACAGCTGCCAGGTTTCAAACCTGTCAACACTGGATTGGGCTGTCAACGCAGTCAGGTGGTTCACTACAGGAGTGAAGCAGTGTGTTTGCTTCAGACGTCATTTTCACGTGACTAATGACGTAATGATACAAGCTCCGAAGCAGTGGTTCATTGCAAGGACCGTTCGAGTTTGAAGCAAGCTTCGGAGCGTCGGTGTCAGACGTAACATCACTACTCGTGGGTTTTTGATTTGTGTTTGTACTGTTTTTGTTATTAAATCCTCCTTGTTTTGCACTTGAGTTCTCTTCCTTGTTTTTGTACTTGTACCCGTGACAGAACGAACCGACCCTCTTTGAGAACTCAGCAGCATGGAGGATTTTTGCTGGAGGTATATGGATGACGACGACTTGGATTGCCCAGATTACATCATTTCCACATTTGGATCATTCCAATTCTCTCCGATCGGCGGTGTCAGAAGGACTCCGCCAAACCTGGGTTCCAGCGGGGTTTTTTCGGACTTCTCTTCCCCAGCCAAGGAGCGGGAGAGGAGAGATTTTCGGGGGACCCGCCAGGTAATTTTTCGTGGGACCCGGGGAGGTTGTAAAGGAGGTGGTCGAGAGGAGGGTCAACATCACTCTCCATCCTGGCCCCCCTTTGATCCTGGACCGGTGGAAGACAGTTCTGGGCCGGCTTCTCGCCGTTATGGACGGAGAAGGAGGAGACGCCCGTCTGCCCAGCGAGAGCCAGAGATCCCCTTTGGCGTGGCCGCCAAAGTTGTGACAGACTATCTGGAGCGTCTGACTCGGATCTTGGAGAGGCCGGTCTCTGCTATGCCTGTTCCAGAGGCAGAGCCAGTGCCTGTTCCTTAGCCGGAGGCAGAGCCAGTGCCTGTTCCTGAGCTGGAGCTCATGTCGGTTCTGGACCCGGTATTTGTGTCTGTCCTTGTGACAGTTTCAGTGTCTGTTCCTGAGCCGGAGGCAGAGCCAGTGCCTGTTCCAGAGCTAGAGCTCATGTCGGTGCCGGACCCAGGGTTTGTGTCTGTGTTTGTGTCTGTCTTTGTGACTGTTTCTGTTCTAGTGTCTGTTCCCGAGCCGGTGTCTGTTCCCGAGCCGGTGTCTGTTCCCCGCCCTGGCCGCCCGATGGACTATGTGTTTCTCCCTCACCGCCCTATGGACTCTCTGTTTCGCCCTGGCCGCCCGATGTCCCTGTCCCGCCCTGGTCTATCCCTCCCGTCCCGCCCTGGTCTATCCCTTCAGTCCCTCCGATCAGTCCCTCCGATCAGTCCCTTCCGTTCCGCCTTGATGTTTCCTTCCTGCCCCACCCTAGCCTGATGGAGCGTCTGGTAGCCGCTCCGTAGGGAGGGGGTTATGTCACATGCCTGTCCTGTCTTGTGTTGCACATGGGTGTAGTTATGTTGTGCCATGTGCTGTTGTGATTGTTGATCCCTCCCCCTCGTTACCTGATTAGTGTTTGAGTTGTTCCACCTGTTCCCTCTTGATTTGTTCCCTTTGTAAGTCTCCTCTTGTATGCAGTCTTTGTCGGTTCGTTGTCATACGTCTTCCCAGTTCCTTGTTTATGTTCAGAGTCAGTGTTGGTTTCTTGTTCATTTTTTATGTTTTCCCCCTCGTGGGTTTTTGATTTGTGTTTGTACTGTTTTTGTTATTAAATCCTCGTTTTGCACTTGAGTTCTCTTCCTTGTTTTTGTACTTGTACCCGTGACAATTTAATTCTTAAAATGGTCTCTCCATTGAGAATATCTTGTCACAAAGGCAATAGATTATGTTAATTTTGAGCTAATTTTAATTGTAATAATATGCTGTAAAAAATTACGTGCCATTTTCAACGGTCTGTGAATGTTTCATGAGCTGTATGATGTTTTTGACAAATTGCAGTACATAGTACAAAAAAGTATGTTATAGATTATGAAAAAAAGAAATAATATTTATCAGCAAATAACTCAGCAATACCTAGGAGTTTTTCAAATTGGCTACATTCACTGTAAAGTTCAGACTCTAAGGTTTCAAATGACACCTATTTTGTGTTAATCAAGGCAATATTTTTGAAAAATATGATAATGAATATTTTCGCAGCTAGGTGGCCCCCGCGGGCGGTACACTCCGTTTTAGAGGGACTATTCAGCTCTCATTCAGAGTTGATCGAAGTGGTTAGATCTTTACAAAGCGGAGATTCTAAGCTTTAAGATTATACATATTTTGTGTTATTCCACGTTTGAAAAAATGCACGGATGGCTCCGGGAACATCGGAAAACACATTGCATCCCGGAAAGATGAGAGACATGTTTTTTCACCCCAGTCTCATCCCAAGACGTCATATGACTGACGCTTTTGACCATACGTCAACATCCGACGTTTTAGGGTACCCTTTAACGTCAGTCAGATGACGCTATCTAAAGGTGTGTTCGACATCGGCTGCGGCTGGATGTAACCAGAGCCATAGAGAGAAAGAGTTGCGACATTCCCATAGACATAATAAATACAAATGCTTCAGTCAAATGGTAGGCTATTACAGGTTTTATTTATTATTATTATATTTATAAATATAGATGGAAATGGGTGACATACATTATATGTATATATGAAAGTGACATGATGTGTAGCCAAGTATGGTATCCCATACTCGGAATCTGTATACATTTGACCCATTTAAGTGCACACACACAGCAGTGAGTATTGGACACACACTCGGGCAGTGGGCAGCCAGTGTTGTGGCGCCCGGGGAGCAATTGAGGGTTAGGCGCCTTGCTCAAGGGCACCTCAGTTGTGGGTAATGAGAGTAGAGGAGAGCGCTGTTCATTCACTCCCATACATTTCCTGCCGGTACTGAGAACCCATGATCCTTCGTGTTACAAGTCCGACTCTCTAACCAAAAGACCACAACTTCCCTTTATGTACTTTTCCTCTCATCCATCAGGGAGAAAGAAATGAGTGTCTATCCTAATACATAGGCAGGTAAATTTTACCTTAAGCAAAGACTCAGGTAAGATTAATTTTAGTAAATGGCTCCATAGAAGGCATTAATGTTTCACTTATGAACGTGTATGCACCAAATGAGGACAGGCCTACGTTGATTCAATGTCAGTTTGCTATCTGGGTGCTTTTATTAAAAAAGTTTTCAATGCAATTGCACAGTATAGCATTGGAATATTATTAATGGGAGGAGATTTCAATTGTATTATGTCACAACATTTGGACAGACAACCCAGCTCTACTACTTCACTCTCCCGAGTGAGTAAGATGTTAAAATACCAGTCTTCTGAATTTGGACTAGTAGATGTGTGGAGAACAGGAGAAGTATATTTCCAAATCGTAGAGATTATACATTTTACTCTTATAGACATGCATCTTATTCTTCTAGGATAGATTATTTTTTCACTCCCGAAGAAGATCTATATAGAATAGTATATATGAAGAGATTACCAATGACAATTTCGGGCCATTCACCTGTGGAACTAATATGGAGCACAGGACATAGAAAACTTCCAAACAATGGAGATTGAATGCCTCGCTCCTTAATGATAAAGAATTTATTTATTTTGTCACAACAGAACTTAAATTATATCTAAGTATAACTCTACAGAGGTATCACCACTCATAGTATGGGATTGTGCAAAAGCATATCTCAGAGGCCGGATTATTTCATTCGCAAGTGCCAAGAAGAGAGAGAGAGTAGCTAAACAACAAGAATTAGAACACACTGTAGCTTAATTGCTGATAAGATCGAAGGCAATCTAAGATTTATTAACCAAAGATATTATGAACATGGCAATAGGGCTTGTAGATTGTTAGCAATAAGATTAAGAAAGCAAAGATCTTCAAACATCATACAAAAAATTATATCTGGTAGCTCTATCAATCCCCATACTAAACCTGATGAAATTGCAGAATCCTTTGCAGATTTCTACAAATTACTCTGATGATAATATTCTGGCACCATTCCTAAATAATATAAAATTGAATGAGTTAACAGTCAATGACAAAAGGAGGATGAACCCATTAAAGAAAGTGAAAAAGAGACAATCTCTATGTTGAAGAATAATAAAAGCCCACGACCCGAAGGATATATAAATAAATTCTATAAAAACTTTAAAGAGCAAATCCACTCGCCTCAGTGAGAGGAAACGGTTGTAGATCTGGACGCTTTACTCTAGAACGTGGATGCAGACAAGGATGTCCATTGTCGCCTTTGCTGTTTGCTATCAGCATTGAACCCCTTGCTCAACTCATTCGGGATGACAGTGCAATTAAGGGAATTGTAATTGAAGGAGAGGAACATAAGTTGTCGTTATACGCAGATGATGTCCTACTTTGCCTAACAGAACCTGAGACAACAATTCCATATTTAAAAAAGCTAATTCTCAAGTATGGATACTACTCTGGATATAAAGTGAATATGGATAAAACTGAGGCCATATGTTAATGGTCCAAATTAAAAGCAATTGGCCCAAGAATGGGTTTACATACTTAGGCATCTTTATTCCCTCCTCTTTGGACCAGTTATGTGACAAACTATAAAAAAGTGATTAAAAATATAAGTGAAGATTTAAATCGTTGGACAGCTCTCCCTCTCTCTCTCTCTCTGGCTGGCCGTTTTGAATCTATTCGTATGAATGTCCTGCCGAGATTACTTTATTTGTTTCAGATGTTACCCATAGATGTGCCAAAATCTATCTTTGATTTTCTGAATAAAATAATTTTTAAATTTATTTGGCAAGGAAAACGGCCAAGAATAAGGCTCAAAATAATACAATCGCCTAAAACAAATGGCGGGCTGGGACACCCAAACTTTAGGTTTTACTTTTGGGCAGCTCAATTGAGGCCCCTGGTTTCATGGATGGGAGAAGACACACAAACCCAGTGGATCAATATAGAAAATAGCCTCTGTTCCATACCCCTTAAAATAGTACCCTTTTCCGGTGTATCATTAAAAAATGTCTCCATGGGTGAATGGACCAAAGTTACTTTAAAAATTTGGAGAACTATACAAAGATCAGTTGGTTTGTCTAAGAAAATCTCATCTGCAGCAAGCATTGGCTATCTTAATGACTTTGCACCATCTCGTACAGACGTGGGTTTCAAAAAGTGGTCACAATTTGGACTTGATTATCTGCACCAATTATTTCATAATGACACACTTAAATCATTTGAACAAATACGAAATGAATTACACTCTCAAGTTCTGAATTTTTTAGATATTTAAAACTGAGACATTTCCTCACAACGCATAAGGAACTAGAAATTATTTTTTTTAAAACCTCCCCAATAGAAGGTTATTTTAAAGAAATACAAATTGGACATGCGGTAAAAAAAAAAGATTTCTAAAGGATATCTGTTATTTTTGTCTAAGAATTAAAATAACACATTAGCTACAGAACAAGGAAAAATGGGAGGCTGAAATTAATGAAACAGTTCCTCATGAAACTTGGGAGGAAGCTTAGAGAGGTACATCTTGTGACCAACTCTAATGTCTGGAGGGAATTCAAATGGAAGATAATAACCAGATTTTTTCAAACTCCACAGATAATTGCAAAATGGAATCCATCCTGCTCACGTGCTGGAGAAATTGTGGCCAGCATGTTGGTAACCACACCCATATTTTGTGATCATGTCCAAAATTAAGAAATTACTGGAAAGATCTATTTGATGCCCTTGAAGAGATCTTCCATTATGAAATCCCAGAAGACCCCATAATAGCCCTTCTAGGTGTGCGTCCAGAGGGCCTTGAGGGTAGAGCTAAAATATATTTACTACAAATTGTGTCATCTCTGCCTTTCTCCATTCTTTTTTTTTTTTATTCCTCTCCCCTCCCTCCCTCGGTACTATTTGTTTTCATTCTCTGTATAATGTGTACGATATACTTAAGTTTGAACAATTGTCAATATTGTGGGAACATGATAGACTAACATGGTAAAACCCAATACCATACTGTATCGTATGCAATGCTGTGGCTCTAAATAAAAATATAAGTAAAATAATAATAATAATAATAATAATTTGCAAGGGCCCTGCACTAGTAGTAGTAAATTGAATAATATATGAGTGCATACAAAGAAATTGAACACCAACAGCAAGACTTCATTTCATATCGGTTAATACTGGCAGATAAATACAATATAGAAAACTTGTCAAGTTATAATATAGTTGTTGTTGTTTTAAAAGATATCCACTTCATTTTGTACATTTTGTTTTGTATTGTCACTGTGCAGCTGTACTGAGAGCATTTCATATGTTTGATGACGTTTTCGCTCGTTTTGCCTTCCTGCCCCAAAACACAGATCTGATCTGCTGTCTGCACTGAGACGAGCCGTAGTAGTACAGTAGAGGGTCCAGGAAAACACTTGCGCTCCCCAAACACACAGCCAACAGGTAAGCAGCATATGATGAATCTCCCTCCCCTCCAGTAGCTAAACGAACACAGTGATACAAAAGGATGCCATTGGTTGGAGCGAAACACACCACAAACTCCATCAGCACGGTGATAACCATAATCACAGCTCTCCTTCGGTTGTCTGAAGATGATGAAGATTTTGCTAAGCGATTAGACTTTACACTGAGCACATATATTATGGTAAAGGAGCTCACTAAGGTGACAACCAGTGGCAAGAAGAAGTAGAGGCAGGAGAGGATGGAGAACAGGTACACATACTTCTGTGTTTGATCCGGCACGTCATGACAAGTGATGCCCACATCCCTAATCTTGACCGTTTGTGTCATTGAGAGAAGTGGCACCGTCCCAGCGAGCGCCAGCAGCCAGACCAGCACACACACACACGTGGCTTTCCTTGCACTCCTCCAGGTTAGAGAGGCGATGGGAAGCGCCACGGCCAGCAGTCTGTCCACACTCATGCACATCATCAGCAGTATGGAGCAGTACATGTAGCAGTAGTAAGCAGCACTGAGCACACGACACGCCGCCTCACCGAACACCCAATCTGAAGCGTTCAGCTGGTAGTGGATCTTCAGAGGCAGCAGCAGGGTGAAGAGCAGGTCCGCACACGCCAGGTGAGACATGTAGATCACAGCTGGTTTCTTCTCTCGAATCCTACAGGTGAACGTCACCAAGGCCAAAGCGTTCAGGGGCAAACTAATGAGGGTGATGAAGATGTAGAACGAGGGCATGACGCGTGTGACCATCAAGCCTTTGAGGAAGAGAACAGCCTCGTCTGAGATGTTAAATATTTCAGGGATTACTGTAGTGTTGTGACTATATGCTGCTGCTTCTGATGTATTGGTCTTTTTTGATGCTCGCGGCTTCTTTTTTCTTAAAAACCCACCCGGACAAAAGGGAGGAACTGTAACGAGCACAAAACACAATGAGTGAAGGTCAACATACAATTATTAGAAAAAAGGTAAGCATGAGATCCACCACTAAACATTACCATGCCTGGAGTGTATGCAGACTGTATAAAAACTTAACAAGTGAAATATGAATTTTACGAATTGACACCAATTCTGCAAAATGTAAAATAGTTAGAAATTGCTAGTGAGATTGTGTTGCATATTACTAGTAGGCATTGTTGAAGAACTCCGATTAAAGGTTTTGTTGTAAGATGAAGCAGGCGAACCGGAGTCAGGATCTGTAATCAACACAAAAGATCATTAGTGAAAGCTCTCATAATACCACCAGAGAATAATTAAGAGAACATGGACATATTTGAGAAAAGGCTTTGATGGAGATTGTTGTATTGGAGGAATTGAATTCCAAATTTGGATATATTTATATTGCATGAATGCTACCTTACATGTGCAGATAAACACAGAACCTCCACACACAGACACATATTCACTCATGCCCATTTCTTAAAAATGCTATTTATGAGGGTATCTATGAAATGTGATCTACAGCAATTAGCGTGTCCTTTGCAATGTTGAAATGAAACCTATATATGCCAGGCATCATGACTTTGCGTAAACATACACGCCACTTTCAAATCAAGTGGCGTGTTTATCTATACGCATTTTGAGCTAAACGCGTGTAGCCTATGTCCACGCCGAAACGAACAGTCATCTTTTGCGTGTATGTCTTACCGGACATATCATCTTTTAAATGTCCGAGTGATTCCGCGTGTATGTAGCCTACACGCCGTTAAATGTCAGAGCGAAACGAAGCAAAATGTAGATCTACATCTGGGGAGCGATACTTTTTTTCCTACGATGGTAGGGGAAGACTCATAAATGGTATTAACCCCAGTGACAGGTAAGTTTAGGGACGGGGTTGGGGGGGGGGGTCATAAATAAAGCCTACAGTAATGTAACGTTAAGTCAACGGCGTTGATAAACACGCTAAAAAGCGATTATGCGTGTTGATAGCACGCCAAAAATGGAAATACGAATTGGCGTGTCATAGCTACATACGCCATTTCATGAGATCAGTCTGCAATCATCCTTCAAGCAATATTTTATACATTAACAACAACATAATTATCACCTCATAGTTCAACCCATAAATAACTGTTACTCTCATTATATGATAAATTAAGATTTATATCACCCATCTGTATTATATACAGCACAGTGTTATCATTAACTAAAATTATAACTATTAAAAACTGTTTTTTTATTGAAATAACACTAGAATAAAATATAAGCATTAGATGTAAATGTAAACTTAAAAAACTTAAACAAATTAGACTGAAATAAAATATGTTTAAGTCCTAAAATAACTAAAACTAAAGCTGAAATAAAATAGAAATATAAAAACTAATAAAATTACTCAAACTAAAAATAAAAGCTCTTTTTAAATATTAATAAATTCTATAATAGTATATAAATAATACTAAAACAACACTTGTACAGCAAGTGCTAAATGCACTCGCTTTACCGCACCATTGTGACGAAAAGAGAGCTGAGCCGTAAGGCAAAGCTCTCGATCTACCGGTCAATTTTCATTTCCACCCTCACCTATGGTCATGAAGGTCATGACCGAAAGAACGAGATCCGCTAGTCAGAGCTGGTTAATGTGGCTCGGGAAAGAGAAGTTTGGGGTTCCCTGCCCCCGCGACCCGACCCCGGATAAGCGGATGAAGATGGATGGGATGGATGTGATGTGGGTGCATGCAATATCTCTTTAATTCTTGAATACCAGCTTTTTTGATTACAGTTATTTTTACAATGTTTGAAAGATGAATGAAAATCGTATGTTGTGTTTGAGGGTGAGTAAATGCTAACAGAATGTTCATTTTCAGGTGAACAGTCTTAGATTTCAGTAGGATGCAGGTCTGGTTTGATTTCACCCAGATCGGTGCTGTTATACTCACTTGTTTCCGGATTTTCCCATATATAAAGTTCATCAGAAAGGTCGTTGTAATCTATCGGATCATCAGCCTCTTCAAAGCTGCTTACATTACTCTCTGTAACCAAACATGACAAAACACTATCAGTGTATAGCACGCAAGCTACTAAAAGCAATTGAGTCTCATTTTCAAAGAGGCCTTGATTAAGATGTCCAGCTAATTCATTTCCTGTGAGCACTATCAGCTATGGAAGCTTGTGTCTGCCACAGAATGAAAAATAAAAAAAGGTAATTGTGACTTTTTATCTCACAATTCTGACTTTTTTTCTCACAATTGCGAGTTTACATCTCACAATTCTGACTTTATTTCTCACAATTGCGAGATATAAAGTCAGAATTGCGTAATAAAAAGTCGCAATTGCGTGTTATAAAGTCAGAATTGCGAGATATAAAGTCAGAATTGATTGATATAAAGTCACAATTGCAGGTTATAAAGTCAGAATTGCATGATATAAAGTCGAAATTGCGTGTTGTAAAGTCAGAATTCTGAGAAAAGATGTCAGAATTTCGAAATATAAACTCGCAATTATGTGTTATAAAGTCAGAATTGCGAGATGTAAACTCGCAATTGTGAGAAAAAAAGTCCGAATTGTGAGATAAAAAGTCTCAATTCTGTCTTTTTTCTCGCAATTGCGACTTTATTTCTCATAATTGCGACAATATCTCGCAATTGCGACTATTTCTCAGAATTGCGACTTTATATCTTGCAATTGCGACTTTATTTCTCAGAATTGCGACTATATCTCGCAATTGCGACTATTTCTCACAATTCTGATGTCATATCTCGCAATTGCGACTATTTCTCACAATTCTGATGTCATATCTCGCAATTGTGAGATAAAAAGTCGCAATTATTATTATTATTTATTTTTTTTATTCAGTGGCGGAAACAAGCTTCCATAATCAGCAGCCCATCTCTTAGCAATCTGATCTCTCATGAAGATGCAGGCATATAGAAAGCATTGCTAAGAGTCCAGTGCTCGCATTCGCAGGAAACGGCCATATGATGCAGAGAACAGATGCAGTAATTGGCCCTAAATGCAATGAAGGCCCACTTATGTAAAACGTACTGTCAGAAAGAACCCAATGACACAACAGAAACGCAGTACAACTAAACGTACTGTTGGTAACCTAACAGTTTTTGTTACCATTGACTTTCATTGTATGGACCTTTCTCAAAATATCTTCTTTATGTGTTGCAAAGATGAAAGACAGGCATACAGGTTATCAATAACATGAAGGTGAGTAAATTATGACAGAATTTTCCTTTTTGGGTTTACTTAAATGTGTTGTTTATCCTTGTTGATTCAATACATTGAATTTGAATTCAAATTTCACATTAAATTGGTTGTTTACACCACATCTATATTAACCTGTGAACATATAAATTGTTTTGCTATGATTTTTTGTACCATGTCAATATCGTATGTGAACTTAATATGGTAATTGGAGTACCATCAAAATAGCAAAATATCATATAGGCCTATATCAAAATACAAATTATTCAGCACCATATGTCAAAGCCCCATGGTAAATACAATGGTTCTGCCACAGTACGTTTTAGCAACAAGAGAAATAAAACAATTTGTGTAGAAAAATAGCAAACGTGTACATTTTAAGCCATCACACCATTTAATTACGAAATGTATACCATTTAATTGGTTAAATTTAAACTGAAAGCTTCCAATATGATGCAATCAAGGTTTCAGCCAACTATCTGCGTAATTTAAACAAAAATGTACTTACCATTAAAGGTAACAGTGCATGCATGCATAAGTATAAATGAAAGCAAGATAGTTTTGACCTCCATGGGTAGCTACCGATTAGGGGTCACTTGAAAAACAAACTAATGAAAAACTAATGGAATCTCTAGACAGTGCTTCTTCCCTCTCTGAGTGCTCAGTCTCTTCTGTGTGGAGATAATAGGATTTGTATTTGGTGACATCACTAACCTCAGTTGAGCCCATTCTGCTGCTATTATTAATGCATGAGAAATCATGCTGTAATTGACAGACATTGCAGCTCACAATGAGATATAGATGAACCATGATGGTTCATTTGGGCGTTTTCCCTAAAGCTCCAACATTAGCCTAAATCATATATAATGTCTTAATGTGGCTCCGATTATACATTATGGAGTATTTTCAATTTATTTGGCTACCAAGATAACTTTGTATTTAAAAATATATATATATATTATATACTTTAAATAATTTTCAATATATTTGAATTACTTTATAATCCGTTTTTGTTCATTAGTTTATTATAATTACATTTCTGCACCGACAGAATGCAGAATATCGAGTGATTCACTGACTGCACACACACGTGTTGAATCTGATAAATAACTTCATCGCTGGTCACCGATATGGTGCATTGCTTGTACATGAATATTACACTAAACCGTTTATCAGCTCATGTCCTTCCAGCGGAGTTCAAGAATCATTGCCATTTGTGTAATATTTTTTTGTCAATTTATCATTATATGCTGTTTTTATATGTTGTTGTTAATTATGATTTACAAACTGCTGCTCTTTTTTAGACACTGGGCTGTTTATTTTGGTTGTGACATCTAGCCAACCATGATACCACTCACTGAACCTCTGGCCATCTTTACTCCTGAGAGACTGCTTCTCTAAGACATCCCTTTTATAGCTCATCATGTTACAGAACTGATACCAATTAACTTAATTAGTTGCTAGATGTTCTCCCAGCTGAATCTTTCAAAATGTCTTGCTTTTCAAGCCATTTGTTGCCCCCGGTGCCAACTATTTTGAGACCTGTGGCAGGCATAAAATTTGAAACAAGCTCATTTTGTGCATACAATTGTAAAATTTCTCCGTTTAAACATTTGTTGTTATCTATGTTCTATTGTGAATAAAATATTGGCTCATGTGATTTGAAAGTCGTTTAGTTTTCATTTTATTCAAATTTAAAAAACGTCCCAACTTTTCCGGAATTCGTGTTGTATATAGAGGGAAGAATATTTTTCTAAATATGTGCACTATATTAAATATTTATTATATTTTTACTTATATCATTAAAATATTGTAACGTTGTTATTATAGCCTAGTATGTAAAATGTAAAAAACACATTATATTTAATTTGAGTTGTTATTTTCAACCTTTAATAATAATGCCAGCTGACAGGGCTCTCTGTTTACAGTATTAGTTGAGATTTTTTTTCTTGAGAAATTAAAAATACTGTACCTAATATTTATCCAAATTAAACAATATTGAATCAAGACCAGAATCAAATCACAAGATTTGAATTGAAATCGTGAAATTTGTGTTAAGCAATAATAAAAACAGTAGCCTACCAGTTATTGTACCATGTACACATTGTAACATGTCACTAAACTTAACAAAATTATGTTTAGTTACCTAATGTTTTGACAATCACAATACACACACCAAAAATGATGCACAGACTGAGTTTACACAAAGCATATGTTACATCCTGCTTAAATGTCCCTGCTTGTCAGAATGTTCAAAATATATTATTTTCATGAGCATACAAATGTTCTTATTCATTGTTCTATTTATTTTATACTATTGTATTAGTATTGAGACAATAACAAGTTTGCAGTAATGCAAAGATGTCATTATTGAATTTTGTAAAAACTATTATTTTATTTCGAAAACACTGTGCATTTAGATGTTGTTGCTATAGTTTGAGTTGAGAAATACACATTTCAGCATAATCACTAATCTGTGTGTGCAATTTCCTTCCCCAAATCGTGCAGCCCATTTAGCACATTTAAACTATTTTAATAAAAATGTATGATAGGCTAATTCTAAATTATATCTAGCATTAAAGGAGTTAAAAGTAGCACATTCTGCTTTGGCAACAAAGGCAGAGGGAACAAAGGCCCTAGGGAAACATTGCTCTGCAACGTTTCATTGTTTAGACAGACATTCCCGAACGTAGACAGCTATAAGGACCTCATTGCCTTATGTGCTCTGTCTAATAGTGATATGTGTTCAACTTCAACATCTCTTGAATACACGATTTTTTAAATAAAAGCATTTTTATTAAGCATGATATAGGATACCATCACACCATGGTTAAGGTATGTCACTCATGATACAATTTTTAAAATTCCTGGCACTCATCAAGGTTTCAGTCACACCACTGGCTATTCAATTTCGTATCAGCAAGACATCAAAATTACAAGTCACTTTTTATGCATATATTATTAAACTAACCTATAGCCTACTTACCGTTGATGGTGGCAGTGCACGTATGTGCCATTACAACTGAAAGCAAGATTATTTTAATCCCCATGACGACGACTAATTCTAACTCCAGACGTTTTACTCCAAAATCTGGACACTAGATTTCCGAAGTGCGGTTTGTGAGCCAGTCATTCATTTGAATCTTTCACTGCATCGGATGAACCGATTGAGCAGAACCGGTGGAGCAGAGCCGATGGGTTATGTCCGAACAAATGAAAGTTTTAAAGTCGACAACTATCTTGACTCTGGACTGACGCAAAACAAAAGTAGCCTAGATCTCTTTCTAATCAACGGAGTTGTTTTAAAACGTAAACGCCAGATGATGTGAAGCAATAGGCATTCAGTTACTTATGCATCCCTCACAGTCCCATCCTCACACATGACTGATTCGTTAAGACATTTGATCATGACGATTTGATTGATGTGGGGCAAGTTACGGATAAAATGTAGTGGAAATCAGGGTCGTGCAGAGAGTATGGGCAGGGGCTCAAATGTAAAAAAGAGGCATATGTTCATCCATTGCATTTATTTGATCAAAAATACAGAAAATGTTATACTTTTATATTAGCCTACTACAATTTAAAATAATGGTTTTCTATTGTAAAATACGTATGACCTTTGATACTTTTTCAGGATTCTGAGTTTAAACAAAAAAGAACAGCATTTATTTAAAATAAAAAATCTTTTGTACCATACAAAAAAAGATAGGGGCTCCGTAGTCTACTATTCTTCCTTAATTAAAAATAAATAAATAATACTTTTATTCAGCAAGGATATGTTAAATTGATAAAAAAAAAAGTGATAGGCCTAGTAAAGACTTATAAAATAATATTTTATTCTTTATCCTATTTTAATTCAATGCTGTTTTTTTTTTTTACTTTTTATTCATCAATGAATTCTGAAAAAAATATCACAGGTTCCAAAAAAACCCAAAACATTAAGCAGCACAACTGTTTCCAACATTAATAATAAATTAGCGTGTGACAGTGAAGACGGAGTAATGATACTGAAAATTCTGCTTTGCTTCACAGAAATAAATAATATTTTAAAGAATATTAAAATAGAAAACCATTATTTTAAATTGTAAAAAAAAAAAAAAAAAAAAATCTGTATTTTTGATTTTTAAAAATGCAGCCTTGATGTGCATATTATCGAAAAATGTTAAATAATAAAGTCCTTTAACGTCACCATTTCGCGTGTTGTTGTCAGCCTACACTTCCCATAATAGGCCTAGGTGGCGCCTTGAATTCATTTGACCAAATATGATAGTTTGGTAAACGGTGTATCCATATGCCTACATAGACAATAAATGCAAGTGACTTGAATACCTACCATTAATGCTACTTTTTGGTGCTGGTTTTGTGCAGTGATTTGTAGACAAAACATCCATTGTTTCAACGACGCAGATTCAGATCGCTTCATAAATGTAAATTTGTCTGTCCATTTAAAGGTATAGCGGAGGATTTTCTTTTTCCGGGTGGGTAGTCTATACTATTGGTCCACCTAAGTGTCAATCATTTTGGTGATATGTTTACGTAAGCCGTCGTAAGTGCTCGTCCCTATGTAGTTTTCGCTTTCTGCGCATGCACACTTTCAGTTGTATTATTTGTGATGAGTTACGGTTTCAGCCATTCCTTTGAAAATGGCTGAGGGTTGAAAGAGAAAAAATGTATACGAAGTGTATGATAAGAAGAGAAAGGCCGCAGGATATAGAAACAAGACCAGAGTGATTTTGGGTGAATATTTCACACGCTGGCGTGCGCTAAAAGCACAGGTTGGGCTTCCCACTGATGCCGCAGTCGCGAAGATTCTAGACAGGTAAAGTTTGTCATGCTATTTGGAGAAATCCATTTAAAATCACTGCTAGTAAAAGTTAATGTAAGCTATCATGCTCTCTCGTGCACACGTTTAATAGCCGTTCCCTCTCGGGAGCAAATAGAGTGTTGCGCATGTGCATTTTAAAAAAAAAATTGGAGAGGGCTCTTCTCTAAAATTCGGAGAGATCCTCCGCTACACCTTTAACTTTCAAACGATTTTATGAATGACAGGAAAATTACCGCTTCACTTCACATTGTCCAATGAAATTTGAACTCGTTGTGCCAGATGATGATTGGTCGATGTATTATACATGAAAACGTACTCCGTTACCTAACGTAACCTCGGTTCTCTCTACAGAGGGAATGAGTATTGCGTAAGTTTAGCTTACGCTACGGGTAAAGTTCATCTTTGCTCGAGATATTGAAGCCAAAATTATCCTTAATTTTGTATATATTGTCAACGCAGAGCAGCAACTGCAGACCTAGAGCTGGCTGCCCAGCGGCAACTGCAGTAGCCTACCAGTGAGCCTGCCGTGACGTCACGCCCAATGGTGGCGCTTCGCGCCCACTACGCGTCACAGCCCCCGCAAGGGGGTGTGGCTTAGCGTATAAAAGCGCGGCTCAGAGGCTGCTTCCCTGGTTTTCATGATCTGAAGCGAAAATCGAGTAGTATGAAGCTGCAGACTCGGAGACCTGCATCTACAGTCCCCCTGCACCCAGAGTCCCGCATTCTCAGACCCCTCGTTTTTCGAGACAGCGCCTCCTATCAAATTGTATCGGATAAACATGTGAAGAACTTGTGAAGAACTTAAAGGAGTACTCCGGCGCAAAATGAACATTTGGTCTAATGAAACAATTGGTACCTAGTCAACCGTTCTCTGAGATTTGTTTTCATGATAATCGAATGTAAAGAGTTTTATCTCTAAAAACTGTTTAGCGTATAACGCTAGTAATGGGGGCATTTAATAAGTAAAAAGAAATCGCTAGTTTATACCACTAACAAGGCTCAAAATAGCCCCACACGAACACAGTAACATAATGAGAGTCTCTACATGCAAAACGAAGCATTGAGAACTTTGTAAGTGTACAGACCGTTTAATAAGAAGATAAAGATAAAGACAGTCCACTTCGTGTATACAGACAGGAGCCATCTTTGGAAAACAGACTCGACTAATCAAACCACGAACGACGTGCTAAGTGAGCTGAACTGTATGAAGTTCAGTGAACTTCTGAACTGTATGAATGGCGTTCGTGGTTTGATTAGTCGAGTCTGTTTTCCAAAGATGGCTCCTGTCTATATGTGCTTATATGTATTTAGGAACAGTTAATTCACTCATTAACTATCTCTCAGGTTTAATTTTATGAAGAATATTTTTCGGTTGAATATTTACCGAACATTGCTGTATATAGTTGTTGCTTTCTACTTTATGGGAGCAGTCTATTTCCCTCCTAAATCATTCATTTTGTACATGCACAGCGTGCGTAATTATTTATATTTAATGTTGGTTGGAATTCTGAACGGACTGCAGACCTCTTTGCGTGATCACGAAGGTAGGCTAATGGCTGAATCGGAATATATAAGCAAGATCACGGGAATCAATAGCCTAATACAGCCCAGTTGTGCTAAAATAAATATCATGAGACGTCCATCATCAGATGAATGACATGGAAAAGTTAAGTTAGAGCCGCTAAAGCCAGTGCTACTACCCATGCGAACATGAACACTATGGCGTTTCCCTCCAAAAATATAGCCTATAAACTTATCTAAGTTGTCACCCTGCCTCTCCAAATGCAAAACTGACATTAACAAAATGCAATAACAGCTGAAAAAGTACTTGGGTGTGTGTTTTATTTTATATTTACCGTTTAATAATGCAATCGCTGCTGTCTGTCCATAGAAGAACATGACAGCCCGCATATGTTTTGGAACTATTGGGGCTTACATGAACCACGTGACAGCCGCCGCGGCGACATCAAAGCGTGTCGCAACTCTTTCTATCTATGGCTCTGGATGTAACCGATCGGCGAGAGTTGCCGCGTGCAGGCGGGGAGGAGCTGCAAACGGAGACGTGAAGTCGGACACTTTCTGGTTCCCGTAGTGACCGCTCACATGGTGTTTGCATACTTTACCACAGCTGAAGTGAAATAAATGCAATATTTGCCAAATACACAGATATTTCAGACACATTTTCATTCAATACTTTACTGCTTCATACAGTGTGGTGTACTTAAATAACCAGACCAGGCACGCGTTTAACTGTTTATCAGGAGAACTGTGTCAGTACACTCAACTCAACATGTGAGCATTACAGACTCTGCGTTTTCTCAGACCTGCGCAGAGGACACACAAGCCAACCAACGGCAAGTCTTAAGGGACAAACTTAATCCACATATAGTAGTACAAAATACACCACATTACCTCCCCTTTAAAATAAAAGGTAATCTCCCCACAGTGCATAAACATATATAGCACCAACTTAAACTACACTTCTTATACAGAAAAGTGGTTTCACTCTGGTTAATTAAATGATTGGCATATTTAAACAAAACATATTAACCCTTTCAAATAACTCAACACTCTTAAATAGCTGAGAAAGTTCCAGCATCACACTATACTTAATCTCTATAACGTGACGGCCGCTTAGTCATACGCTCCGAGCGCCTCAAAGTCACTGTCTCTGGATCAGGCAGCTCAGGCTGGTCCAATGTAAAAGATGGTGGGACCGGTGCTGCAGAGACTGGGACAGCAAGGTCACTCTCCGGCTCTGCTGACTGAGTTGCTCCTTGAGGCTCTGGGTCCGAAACACCCTGAGGATATCGAGGTCGCAACTGGTCTCCGTGACGCCTGTACACTTGGTCAGTTAACTCTCCCTGCACCCGGTACGACACCGGACCTGTCTGTTGTGTAACTACTCCCGGAATCCATTTAGGTTTATCTCCTGCAGTATTGCGTAAATATACAGGATCATCCACATCAAACTGTCTTTCAGCAGCTCGACTGTCATGCTCCTCCTTCTGCTGATACTGCCTCCTCCTCACCCTCATTGCGATGTTTGGCTTTAGGAAGTCTAACCGCGAACGCACATGTCTCTTCAGGTGTAAATCTGCGGGTGACTCTCCAGTCGCACTATTGGGAGTTGTGCGATATTGCAGTAGAAAATGCGAGACTTTGTCCTCAACACTCAAATCCTCTCCATCCAGCTTCTTCATGCCTGCTTTGAATGTGGCAACATACCTCTCAGCGAGACCGTTTGTAGCTGGATGTCTCGGTGCACCAGTTTTGTGAAAGATACCGTTTCTTTTCATGAACAGCTGAAACTCATCTGATGTGAAAGTCGTGGCGTTGTCGGTGACAATTTGTTCTGGTAGTCCATATGACGCAAAAAGCCTTCGAAGCCTTGTAATGGTTGCGGAGGACGTTATTTGTGCCATCTTGAAAACCTCCAGCCACTTAGAATACGCGTCAACAACTATCATAAACATGTGCCCCATGAACGGGCCTGCAAAGTCAATGTGGAGCCTTTTCCAGACATCTCCCGGAAATTCCCAGGGGTGCAGAGGAACTAGACGCGGCATACGCTGTTCCAACTGGCACCTGTCACACTGCTTACAGGTCTTTTCAACGTCCATGTCTACATGTGGCCACCAAACATATTGCCTTGCAATGGTTTTCATCTTTACAATGCCAGGATGTCCGCTGTGGATCTCATTAAGCACTGCTGTTCTCAGCTTTGCAGGCACTACTACTCTTGTTCCCCATAGAACACAACCTTGCTCAACAGATAGTTCATCTTTTTTTTTGTGGTACACCTTCAGTGCTTCTGATACTTCTTTCGGCCACCTTTCCAATATGTATCTGTGCAGCCTAGATAGCTCTGCATCCCTTCGTGTTGCCTTGGAAATCTGTTTTGCACTCAGTGGTGCATCTTCCAGGTGTTCACAGATTAGTGCATGAAGGTATGCTGTCATTGTCTCTGTTCCAGCATCCGTAGTTTCCGGCAGTGGGACACGAGACAGACCATCTGCGTTGCCGTGCTCTTCTGACTGGCGGTAGATTATGTGATAATCATAAGCAGACAGTATAATAGCCCACCTCTGTATTCGCGCTGCTGCCATTGTTGGAAGTCCTTTATGTTCTCCAAACAGCGTGAGCAGGGGTTTATGGTCAGTGATCAAGTTGAACTTCCGCCCCCACAGATATTGGTGGAATTTCTTTACTCCATACACCAGGCTCAACGCCTCCTTTTCAATCTGCGAATAGTTTCTCTCCGCCGGTGAGAGTGTACGTGAAGCATAAGCTATTGGATGTTCTTGCCCTTCAGGTGTTGTGTGCTGAATAACGGCTCCAATTCCGTACGCTGAAGCGTCACATGCGAGAGAAAGCGGCAGGTTTGGATCATAGTGAACTAATACCCTGTCACTGGCTAACATTTCTTTGCACTTATCAAAAGCGCTCTGTTCCACTTTACTCCACCCCCATTTTGTTTGGTCCTTCAGCAGTCTGTAAAGTGGGGCCAAAACAGTACTTTGCTGCGGCAAAAAACGACCATAATAGTTCACTAACCCCAGGAAAGCTCTTAATTCTTTGACGTTTGTGGGTGTTGGAGCATCATGCACGGCTCTGACCTTGTCTTTAGAAGGGTAGACTCCTTTTCCATCCAACATGTGACCTAGGTACTCGATTTGTGTTTTTCCGAAGTCACACTTTGCTTTTTTTACCCTCAGGCCATTTTCTTGCAGCCGCTGTAGAACTCTGTCCAGGTTCATTAGATGCTCAGTTTCATCCCTGCCCATCACCAGCAGGTCATCCAGATAGACCACAACGTTGAGGTCCTTCGTCACGTTCTCCATGATCCTTTGGAAAATACTGACAGCAGAATTAATGCCAAAACACAGCCGATTGTACACAAACAGTCCTTTATGTGTGTTCATAGTTGTATACTTTTTTGACTTGTCATCAAGAAGGACTTGTTGGTAAGCGGCTGCCAGGTCAATTTTGGAGAATATTTCCCCCCCACATAATGCTGCCAGAACCTCTTCAATGCGTGGCAATGGGTATGTTTCAGTGTTTGTAGCCATGTTCACAGTTACCTTATAGTCGCCGCACAAACGGAGCCCACCGTCCCACTTGGTTACCGGGACCACTGGAGCAGCCCACTCACTGTGCTTCACAGGGCTGATAATACCATCTTTTTCCAGGCGTTCCAACTCTTTTTCTACCTTTTCTTTCATTGCGAAAGGCAGGACACGGGCTTTGTGGAACTTTGGAACTGCGTGAGGCTTTACTGAAATCGATGCTTTAATGCCCTTTAATGTCCCCAACTCGTCTTTGAAAACATCAGCATATTTATTCAACACATCTTGAATTGACTTGGGTTTAGCTGTTGGGTGCGCAACGTTTTCTATGACTTTTTTAATCATTCCCCAGTTCAGCTTGATTTGATCCAGCCATTCACGCCCACACAGCGAAGGACCTCCTCCCGCCACTACTATAAGCGGTAGATCAGCAAACTGATTTCCATAAGTCACTTTTGCTATGAACTGTCCTTTCACTGGTATGGTTTCTCCCGAATAGCCCTTCAGTGCGACGCTGCTGCCTTCCAGTGGCACATGTGAGAATGACTGCTCATACACATTTTCTGAGATAATGCTGACTCCCGCTCCTGTGTCAATTTCCATCAGCACTTGTTTTCCATTTACATCAAAAATTGCCTTGTACGGCCGTCGGCCAGCACCACTTGCACTGAACACAGAAAACATCAGAACTTCATCTTCTATTTCGTCAGCTTGTATGTAGCCTGTCATTTTTTCTTCTTTTCTCGCACTGTTCCTCTTTCCCTTTCCCTTTTTCTCCTGCTTCTCACGTGACTGCCCCTCAGTCCTGCATGCCTTCTGAATATGCCCGACTTTGCCACATTTATGACATTTTAGATTTTTGTAGTAACAATCACTGGCACTATGATCCTTTCCTTTACATCTGTAGCACCCTTATTGTTTTGCAGGCGAGCGCCATCCCCCCTTTACCTTGTGAACAGCGGTGACATCATCACCTTTCCGCAACTGCTGTGCATCTCGGTGGGCTGTCTCCATGTTAACAGCAAGCTCCACAGCTCTCGCAAAAGTCAGCCTATCCTCAGAGAGCAATTTGCGTTGGCATGCCTCAGAACTGACTCCGCTAACAAATCCGTCACGTAGAGCTTCGTCCAATTTGTCCCCGAAATCACACTTCGCAGCAAGTTGGCGCAGCTCAGCAGCATATTCCGTGACTGTCTGGCCGCTTTTCTGAACACATTTACGGTACCTGAAACACTCGGCGATGACTAGTGGTTTAGGTTCATAGTAATCTTTAAGAATGGTCACAATCTGATTCAAAGTTTTGTCCTTTGGCTAGTCAGGCTGGACCAGGTTGCGTAGAAGACCATATGTTGCTGCGCCGACCGAGCTCAACAATACGGGAACTTTCTTTCCGTCGTCGACATCATGAGCCTCGAACAGCAACTCCATGCGCTCAACATAGGCAGACCATGTTTCATGCTCCGGCTTGAACTCGTCTGGTCTTTGGGAAAAGTGCGCCATTTCCACAACTATACCGATTTATCTCGTCGCCAATTATGTGGTGTACTTAAATAACCAGACCAGGCATGCGTTTAACTGTTTATCAGGAGAACTGTGTCAGTACACTCAACTCAACATGTGAGCATTACAGACTCTGCGTTTTCTCAGACCTGCGCAGAGGACACACAAGCCAACCAACGGCAAGTCTTAAGGGACAAACTTAATCCACATATAGTAGTACAAAATACACCACATACAGCATCTGTTTGAACAAGAATAAAGTTCAAAATAAGCCTATATCAATGAAGTGGAGTCAACGTTTTTTAATCAGTTTTATTTTGATAAACATGACACAAATATAACATCGTGACTACTTGAAAAAATTGTTTACTGTTATAAAAAACTGATTTGTGAGCTTTAATGGAACTAAAGGTGTAAGAATAAACACGAAACGCACGTGATCGTTGTCATGCAGTGAATCCGGCGAATCGTGGAACAGCTGTGACGTCATCAGAGCTTGTGCAGCTGCTCTTGAGAAGCTGCGCTGGCTGAGTTCTCCGGCTACTCTCGAATCGCTCTCGCGGTACTTTGATGGTATACCATACGTCACAGTCATGTGGCGTCGGCGCTGCATCAAGTCGGACAAAATTTCTAACCGGCATGCACTGCTTCAAGTCAGCCGCCGATCGGACTGCACAGAGCTGCATGAAGTCGAACACACCTTAATCCTAACCCTACTCCAGACCTAAACCTACCCGCGTCATCTAACTGACGCTAAAGGTAAAGCGTCAGGTAGATGACGCCCTAGGATCGTCATCTAACTGACTTTAAAGGGTACCCTAAAACGTCGGATGTTGACGTATGGTCAAAAGCGTCAGTCATATGACGTCTTGGGATGAGACTGTGTTAGTTTTTTAGCCAAGTATGCATCACTTCGTGAGGTATATCTCGCGATCAACGCAATGGATTATGTTGAGTTTGGGCTCTTTGTAATCGCAAGAATCTGCTGTCAATAAAGATGATCAATTTTTCACAATCCGTGGAGTTATGAGCTGAAACGTTACATCAAAACAACATAGCATCACTGCTACTGCTACTTCATTGGTGCGCATAGTGCAACTTCATGTGTTAGAAGTCCATAAGGAATATCTTTAGATTTGAGTGATGGATTATGGTGAGTCTGGGCTCTTTTTAATCTTAACAATCTGCTGTATATAATGATGTGCCATTTTCCACGATTTATGCATGCTTCATTGAGTTATGAGTGAAAATGCGACAGCAGTGCTGAATCTATATACAAGGCTCTATGTGTGCCTGTGGGGGTTCGTGTGTTACAACTCCATTAGGAATATGTTAAGATCTGAGTGATGAGTTATGCTGAGTTTGGGCTCTTTTTAATCGTGAGAGTCTTCTCAAATAATGTTGTGCAATATTCTACGATCTGTGCATGTTTCATGAAGTTATAAGCGAAAAACCAACGCAACTCTTCACCAGTATGGCTAGGTGCGTCTGTGGTATTTTTTTTGTGTTGGAACGCCATGAGGAATATCTTTAGATCTGATTGATGGAATATATTGAGTTTGGGATATTTTTAATCGTGAGCTCCTGCTGTAAATAATGATGTGTCGGTTTTGATCGATGTATGTTTCATGAAGATACAAGTGAAAATGCCAAGTCTAAGTTACCTTGCTTGGCTGTGCGTCTGTGTATTTTTGTGTGTGTTAAGAACTCCTTGAGGAATATCTTTAGTTCTGAGTGATGGATTATGCTACATTTTGATCGTAAGAATCTGCTGTGAATAATGATGTGTCATTTTCCACAATCTGAGCATGTTTCATGAAGTTAGGAGCGGAAATGTGTCTTAAATTAAGCATCCATATGTGATTTACATATGGGTCCCTTGAGGGGCTTCTTGTACAAAACCTCACTCAAGTTTAGTAAAAAGCCTGGAACAATTATGCTTGTTGTATTCTACTCATTGAGACCTTTCAAATGACATATGACACATGACTATCTAAACTGTATGATGTATTTGACATATTGCAGGATGTAGTACAAAAAAGAACTTCAGAAATTATGTTTTTTTGTGGTATTTATCAGCAAATAACTCAGCACTACTTAGGAGTTTATCAAATTGGCTACATTCATTGTACATTTCAGACTCTAATGCCGAGTTCAGACTGCACGATTTTAGCCCCGATTTTGGCTCGCCGACAGGTTTTGAGAAATCGCCGACAAATGCCCGAAATCGCAGGCAAATCGGTGCTCGTTCACGCGAGTGAAAATCACGCAGTGTGAATGAGCAAAGACGCGATCTGAGAGAATCGCCGACGAGTCGCCGACGCCCGTGAGACATTTGGCATGCTAAATATCTGGACCTGTCGGCGATTCACAATCCTGCTGTGTGAATGTGTTCTGACTGAAAACTACATCGGCGATGACCGACAGCCAATGAGAGAGCAAGATACAGGGAGGAGGAGGAGGAGTTATAGACCAGAATATCAGTATTTTAATAGATAGGCCTATATTTACAATTATATCAAACAGAAACAAAGCACAAACATTTTCATGACCAGCAGCAACAGCAGGACATTTGCAAAATTATTTATTTACCCCCAACTCTCTTTGCAAAACACAGTCCTTGCTCCCCTCGTCTTCCCAACCATTTCCTGCATAAACTGTTTATTTTTATTTTTTTCATTTTCGCTACAAATCAGTGCACAGACAATTTGTAGGCTATAATTTTTAATAAAAAATTCAGTGTTGCGCGAGAACTCCGGTCTCACGCACCCGTGATCTTCCATTATTTCCTATCACTTCTCGCGTTTGTTTGTTTGTGAAACGTAGTTTGCGGACCAGGCAGAAGTTGTCGGCGATTCTTTCTTTTGTAAAGTCATGCAGTGTGAAACCTCCTGTCGCCGATCCATCAATAACTTCAACCAATAACTTCCCTGCCCTTTAAGATCCAGTATTTATGTCGCACTTCTGCGAATACACGTTCTGCTCCTGGATGGTGCAATTTTGCATCAAAATCTTGAATGATCAACTTGCTCAGGGGATGTCTAGAGTCAAGAACGATGGGGTGAATTGCAAATTCCTCTAGTTGTTCGGTCCTTCTGAGGCGACCACCAACCCTAAGGAGCTGCATATCACTATCATATTCCGGAGCAAGGCACAGGAGACGGCTACTCGTGGGTAAAGGTTTACCTGACTTAAGATGGCTGACTTCAACCGGGAAACTTTGGCTCTGTGCCAGGCGGAGGAGGGCTAGTTCTGCTTCTTGGTATTCATCTGCAGTCAGAACATCATTATCCTCAGCCGCCCCATGCAATACCCGGGCAGTAGTTTTGAGCAAATTGTCATAGGACTGGAACTGACCACAATCAGGCAACGCTGGATTTATGGCTGGAACAGTAAGCCCGCAAAAAGTAGCTTGTTTCACCTCCTCATCCTCCCTCTGTAGATGGAGAAGTGGACTCTGAGGCCACTGATCTGGTTGCAGAAGGAGAAAAGGTGGACCCTGGTTCCACCGGCTTGGATTGGACAACTCAGCCAAAGTTTTGCCACGTGTGATGTCGTCGGCTGGATTTGTTTTGGAATCTACATAATGCCAAGCCCCTGGGTCGGTCAATTCCTGTATCTCTGCGACTCTCGTTCCAACAAAAACCTTAAATCTACATGAGTCAGATTGGATCCAGGTTAGTACAGTAGTTGAATCAGACCAGAGTGTGACATGCTGGATTGGAATGCTAAGCTCTGACCTCAGAAGTTTAGACAGCTGAGCTCCAGTTAAGGCCGCACACAGCTCCAAACGAGGGATTGACTGCCGCTTTTTTGGGGAAACTCTTGAACGGGCAGTCAGGAAAGCTACTTCTATCTCTCCCTGGGCACTCTGTGTCCGTAGATAGGCTACGGAGCCGTAGGCTTGCTCTGAGGCATCGCAAAAGATATGTATCTCTCTTAGACATTGGGCGTTGTCTAACTCTGCAGTAACATAACACCTGGGGAGAGAGATGAGTTGGAGGTCTGGCAACTCCAATTCCCATGCCTGCCAGGCGTGGAGTAACTCACTTGGTAGTTGGGGATCATCCCATTCCCTCTTCTTGTCCCACAGTCGCTGTACTAATATTTTAGCTCTGGTAGTATAAGGGACAATGTAACCCAATGGGTCATATTGGCTAGCCAAGACCTTATAAATGTTGCGCATTGTGGGGACTGAGTAGTCAATGGGACGGTACTTGTACGACAGTGTGTCCGATATGCAGTGCCAGTGTAGTCCAAGTGTGGATTCTTGAGCATCTGGTTGACCTTGTGTCAGCCACAATTCAATACTGGTGGACCTTGCATGAGATGGGACATGGCTCAGGACATTAGGGAAGTTACTAGCCCATTGTCTTAAATCAAACCCACCTGTAGCTAAGAGGTTTCGCAACTTTATCACCAGTGACTCTGCTTCTTCCTCAGAACTGAAACTTTGGAGGAAGTTGTCCACATAGAAGGATTTCTCAATGCTTTCACGGACATCTTCTCCTGGTTGACTATGATCCATGATGTGTTTCTGTAGTGCAAATATTGCACAACATGGACTGCATGTCGTCCCAAAGGGAAGGACTTGCCACTCATAGACTTGGGGAAGCTCTTCTCTCTTGAGATCTCTCCACAAGAAACGTAACAGAGGGCGATCCTCTGGCAGTAGACGCACCTGATGAAACATTCCCCTGATGTCACTGCCTAAAGCCACGGTGTGCTCACGGAACCTCAGCAGAACAGACATCAGGGTAGGGCCTAATGTAGGACCTGGAAGTAGGAGTTGGTTCAGGTTCTTCCCTCTGTGCTGAAAGGAACAGTTGAAAACGACTCTGTTCTTTCCATTGTGCTGAGTCATATGGTGGGGGATATACCATGATTCAGTTGTCTGTTCTACATGTTCTGGAGATATCACTGAAGTATATCCTTCCTCCTCCAACCTCTTCATCTCTGCCCTGTAAGATTCTGCTTGAGTTGGATCTTTGGCTAACCTCCTTTCTATTCCTCTGAGACAAGGCAGGGTACTATCCTTTGGGGCTTGCAGTATGGGCGTGTTCTTCACTCGGAGCAACGGAGTGGCATATCGAGCAACTCCATCTACCAGAACTCTAGTCGTCTTTGACTCAAGTAAAGCGATGGCCTCTTGATCCTGCTTGGATCGAGTGATGAGTTTCTCACTGCGATACGGAAGCACATCTAATTGCTATAATCTCTCCACTTGATTATACAGGTCGGTAGGGGCAAAGGAAGTAGAAGTGAAGAGACACTGTTGTTCTGAGAGACAATGCTTAATTTCTTGAGTGGGACCCTGCAGTGTCCAACCCAGGCGGGTCCTGATGGCAGCAGGTCCATTTGGAGGGCCTAACCGAACTGGTTCAACTGGTGTAATGAGGTGTGGGTAGTCAGAACCTATGAGGAGGAGTGGCTGTACTGAATCAATCTGTTGCAGCGGTAATCCCTGTAGATGCCGATACTTGCTCTGTAACTCACTGACTGGATGTGTATGTTCGGCCAGTCCGAGTGGTTCAGCGGTAAAGGCCTTGTGAATCTTGAAGGAAATCTCAGGTTGGAAGACAGGTGACACAGTAAAAGCCACAGCAGCCCCTTGTAGATTGTGGCGGTCTTGACGTACTGTACGTAAAACTAGTTCTTCAGGCTGACCCATCAACTTGAGCTGTTGAACTGCAGAGTGAAGGAGTATTGTACGTTCGGACCCATCATCTAGTATGGCGTAAGTTTCCAAGCAATGATCGCCATTTCTCAAGATCACCTTACAAAGCTTTAACAAAACTTGGCGGCTGCCAGTGGGTCGATCTAGGTACAAGGTCTCTGTGGTGGTGTTCACTAGGCAGCTCTCAGAGGGTCCAGGATCAGGGGAATCATTTGTCTTTGTGGTGAGTCGAATATTAACCTCATGGAGGACCAACAAGTGTCTGCGGTTACAGATCTTGCAAAGAGTTCTGAGATTACATTTTGCCGCTTGGTGCCCTCGCCCACAACGCCAACAGCGATTGTTTGTTTGAATCCATTTCACTTTCTTATCTCTGTTCAACTGACTGAAACTAGTACAGCCATTCAAGTAGTGATCATGTCCATCACAATATGGACAGAAGATATTTCTCTCTCTGGACTTCGACTCAGTATCCTTCACTGGCATGTCTCTTAAGACAGTGCTTTTCTCAGTACCAAGGAATATACTTGTTGGGTTGGTTGGATGTTTCGAATCCTTAATTTGTCCCTTTCTGCTCATGGCTACTGGCTTACTCGTGGAAAGAGAGAACCTGGAATGATCTTCTTGAACCTGCAGCTCGAACTCTAGCCAGGCTGAGAAATCCAGTAATGTAGGGATAGATACTCGGTGGGGATAGATAAACCTTCTGAAGCTTGTCTGCAGATCATGTGGTAGCTTACACAATAACCTTGACACGTGGGATCCGCACTCCAATTCAACATAACCCTTCTTGCCCAGCTGCTGAAGCATACTAACTAATGAGCGAACTCTTAATGCAAACATCCTGAAAGCTTTTACATCTCCACTGATGATGTTAGGGGCATCCATAAGTTCTGCTATTCTCTGAAGGGCCAGCTGGTGGGGTTGTCCATACTGCTGATTGAGTGCTTAAATAGTATCTGAAAAGGGATACAAGGAGTTGCTGTAAGAATCTGCTATAAGCAGAGCTTCTTCCAATTTTAGGTGGTCGACAAGTATCTGAAACTTGAATCTCTCGGTGGCATCAGCTGGTAAGATATTCTCCAACGCGATTCGTAACCGAGAAAACTCTCTTGGGTCTGGCTTTACGAAGTTTGGAATGGTGGGAGCTGGTCCACGGTAAGTGCTCTCTTGGCTGGAAGGGATACGTTGCTCTGTGAGACGATTGACACCTCTGCTATCATCTGTTCTGCTATGGTGTGAGGGTCTCTGAGGGGAAGACCGTCGAGGTGAGATAGACCTGGAATAGGTCTGCTGTGAAGTCATCTCAAGCCTTTTAAGCCTCTGATCTAAGTCAGAAAGGAAGTCATGTCTGACCTGATCATCTGCACCATCATTCACTTTTTTAGGCAGCTTTGATCTGGGTAAGGGTATAGGCTTAGCTTCTTTGGCATTTTGTGGAGGATGAAGACGAGGCTGTGGGATTGGTGAGGACATACCTGTTAAATGATGACTGGGCTGGTTGCTTTCCACTAGCCGTTTCACCTGTGATTCTAGAGCCTCATTCCTTTTCTCTAACCGTCTCATCTGTGCATTTGTATAATGCCGCAGTTCCTCATTCTCTTTTTTAAGCTGCTGAAACTCTGCTAGAAATGGAAGCTCTAGCGTTAAGTTCTGCCAGGAAGACTCAATTGCTACGTCACTTATTACCTTCTCATCTATCCAATCGTGTCTAAGACTTGTGGTATAAAAGACCAGTACTTACACATGTCTGAGTTCGCAGATGCTGACGCTTTCATGCACCTCCATCCTCCCCACCACCACCAGGATGGTCCCTTCCCCTCCATCCTCCATCCTCCCCACCACCACCAGGATGGCCCCTTCCTATACCTCACGGGGGGTCGGCTGCGCCCCTGCCTTCGTCTTCAGGCAGGAAATGCAGAGTACGGACCCTCGGATTGCGAGCTATGGACGGGGCCTACGCCAAAGAACTTTATTGCTTGCTGGGCTATCAATAAATGTATTTATTGTTACAGTATTTATTCTCCCGAGTCTTTCTGGTAGAACTACTGATGACAACTCAGGATGTGGAGAGGAGATGTTATGCTGCTGTTCATCTTCCCTGATAGAGCTCCATTCTATTGGCTGCCAAGGCTGAGGACTCGGTCTGTGTTCATGGCAGGTGGCAGCTATGTTGAGTGAGGCTGCTCCTGGTGGCTCATAATCTTCACTCAGTTCAGGAGAAGAAGTGTCTGCTCTGTCCCATGACTGTAGCCTTGGGTGATATCTGGTGACCTCAAAGTCTGATAGATAACTAGGTAAACGCACTGATCTCCGGGGTCTGACATTGGGCTCAGGAGATCCAGGTCTGGTATCAGGATCACTCTGATACATCTTACTTGTGACAGCTCCTTATCCGGCTCGAAGGACCACTTGTAATGAAGACTATGTAATATTCTGGTGGAAAATGAGCGGTCCGGTCAGAGACGTATATCTCTTTAATGGGTGGTAATTTGCAGCCACAGTTAAACAGTAGTGGTTCTAAATGAAATAGAAATAACAATATTCAAATTATAACATATTCAAGATAACATTGTTCATATGGTTATATGCACAGAAGAACACAAATAAGCATTGTAGTACTAAGTTATCCATACATGGTAACATCTAGAGTCATCAAATTTGGCTAATAGTACCAAATAAATACTACTATTAATGATATTATGTATGCAATGACTCAATATCTCACAGGTATACAAATATAAATCACGTAACATAAGGACAGAGTCAAATAACACAGATAAATGGTGTCACGTTCTCTAACACGTGATCTCAATAGAAGCAATCGTACAGAGATGATATAATCATCATATATCCTTATTCTATCATAAATAATCCTATATACATACTCAACTTTACTTAAAACTTGAGATTATATGCTCACAGATAGATATTTAACTCTCTTTTACATGTATTTACCTCAGATAATCTCCGCATGCAATAAACAATTGCATGCGTCGTAACATCAAAAGATATCAAATTACCGGTTTAACATCAAAATAGTAATACTTGAAATACAACTCGTAAGAGGTAATCAATAACTGAACAAAGATTACTCACTGGTATATGAACGCACTCTGTCAAACCGATCAAAACAAGCAGCATAACTCCATCAAACTTTCTCGTTGTATGCGCTATAGACCACGCCCCAATGACTAAACTGTTCCGTTAAAGGTTCTCTAAGCGATCCTGGGTGACGTCACTTCTTGTTGATGTTCGAACTATTGTCAAACAAAACGGAGGCTAGCTAGACCCTCCCTCCTCCTCATCCGCACACTAACCCCCCAAACCACACCCCCAAACCCTTCTTGTCGGTCATTGGCTGGAATAGTTTATTATGTTTCAGGGAGCGGGTCGCTGCAGTTTGCTTTTGTTGCTGTTTGTGGAGCCTGGGCTGTCTACAGAGATCGCGTTTCTTTACAGTGTGTTCAGGGGACAGGCAGCCAGCGGTTAGTGAGGAGATGTTTGCTGTATGTGACAAAAAAAATTTTGCCCTAAAAAACGCGTGACATCGCTTAGAGCACCTTTAATGCACGTCTTCAATCTCTTAACTTAATATTCATTTAGCCACAAGGGGGCATTAGTGTCTCTTTTATACATCTAGTACAGATTGGAGAGCCTTTTCAACAGACATTGTTAACTCTTACATTCTAATTACACGTACAATCAAGGCATCAGATGCAAGCTTATCTTCCACTCTTTTGAAAGGTGTGCTCAGTTTGTTTCTAGCATAAAGTATCAGGGAGATATGGCTGAGGATTCTTGAATATAATTAAACCTTTTTAGCATGTTTGGGTGATTCCAGGGAGTTAAAGGTAGCATTTGGCAGAATTTGAGGTAGCATTGTTTTGACCCTAATTACAAGTTTCCAGCAGCTTGTTGACCGGGTTGTCCACCCAGGTTGTGATCCTCAGACATCATAGATTTAATTTTTATATGACAACCTTTTACAGCAGCCCATGTCTGATTTCCTAAAAAACTGGTGTTTTGCCCCCTGGGTATTATTATAATATAATATTATCGTTATTAATAATTATTTTGAAAATTGCAATAATATTTAGCAGTAATGTATCAATATAGATATTACAGTACAATACCGTATAATTAATTACAGCAGAACCAGACCAAATTACGAAATACAGTAAAAATACAGTAAAGTACTATTTTGTAGTTTACAGTACTGATCTCGTGCACTGTAAAGTGAATTACACTACAGTTACTTACTGGAAATCGAAATACAGTAACTTGCTGGCAACCGTGCTGCCAGTAATGTACTGGCACTTTGAGTGCTTTGAGTACCCAGAAAAGCGCTATATAAATGTAACGAATTATTATTTATTTATTATTACTGTAAAAATACAAGAACATCGTTGACAGAGAAATTGTTTCAAAGATGCACACAGAAAATGACTCTGACGTGAATGCATTGATTGATTCCTGGTTTATTCAATAAACAAATGTGCGATCTATGAAGCAAAAACCTTACAATTAAAGTTGAAATGTTATAATGTTCAAGTTTTTGATCTAAAAAAAGAAAGATGCACACAGAAAATGACTCTAATATGACCATATTGATTGATTTGAATATATTTAGGTTGTTACAAACAATGTGCAATTTGTAAAACAAAAACCTCCAAATTAAAGTTGAAATGGTATACTGCTGAAAATGTTTTGACCTTGAGTAAAAGCTTAAAGTATAGACCAACAATTTTGATGTTGATTAATTTATTTCATGTTGGTACATTTTTGAGAAGTACACCTGTTTTGACCTGACGTCCATTGAAATGGACAAAAAATAATTACAATTAAAGCCAAAAAATTTTTTTTTTTTTTTTTTCATTTGATCTCATTTATAGAAGCCTCATGAGCTGGGAAAATGTACTTTTATATTTTTCAGAAACTTGAAACATAATTCAGGTCTGAAGGGGTTAAGTGTGACATGACATGAACTGTCTATTTAGATTTAATGCCGATTTAAAGCCTGATAAAATTGATAGCGACATGAGTGAATCTCTGTAAATTGAGCCACATTTGACAGTCATCTCACTGTTAAAAAGAGGTAAAAAAAACTACCAGATTTCACCAGATGTAAAACCCCAACCTCTCAGCATTTCAGCAACCCTCTGGGGTTGTTCGGCCCAAATGGACCCGAATCATTCAAATAAAAAAATGTTAAAAATCACAGCTTCTTCGGAATGGTCCGAAATTTGGTGACTTTGTTGGTCTTTGGTATGTGAACACCCAAAAAAATTGGGGACAGGATGTGAACAGTCTAAGTGGTTGTAAAAAAAATAGTCACACTCAGGACCTTCGGGTCCAAATGGACCCCCATAGGAAATGAATGGGAAATTGGCAAAAATGTGAAAACAAAATGTTTTTGGGGCGTACAATCTACAAATCAGCCACAATCCATAAAAAAGCACACAACAGTGAAGGGGAGAATCTATAAAACATCAAGAGTGCAAAACAGACACATCCACACACACACACACAAACACACACACACTTTTATACACATACACACTCATATATTCAGATTACTGTACATAAATCTGTTTTGAATTTTTAAAAATCACAGCTTAATCGGAATGTTATGAAACTAGGTGACTTTTATGGTATTAGGTATGTGAACACACAAAACAAATGGGGACAGGATCTGAATAGTCTAAGTGGTTGTAAAAAAAATAGTCAAACTCAGGACCTTCGGGTTCAAATGGACCCCCATAGGAAATGAATGTGAAATTGTCAAAAATATGAAAACACTGATTATTCAATATGAAAACACAGACTATTCAAATAGAATAGTCTATTTGAATAGTCTAAGTGGTTGTAAAAAAAATAAAAAAAATACTCACACTTAGGACCTTCGGGTCCAAATGACCCCCATTGGAAATGAATGGGAAATTGTCAAAAATATGAAAACAGTTTTTTTGTGCATACAATATACAAATCAGCCAGAATGCAGAAAAAATGACTCAACGGTGAAGGGGTGAATCTCTAAAACATCAAGAGTGCAAAACAGACACACACACACACACACACACACACACACACACACACACACACATATTATATATTTATAATAATCTGTATTATAAAGTAAAACTGGCACTTCAAATTACCATTTAAACCAACCAAACAAACAAAAAACAAGACAAAAATAGTCTTTGAGAATCTGTTATTATATTTTAAAAATCAACAACCTGAAAAAAAATTGGTATATATTTGCAAAAATCACTAGAATCCCCAAGCCTTTCTACAGAGAGCTGTAAATCCACTAGTGGTAAAAATGTGCTATTGCGTAATAAAAATGCTCAGTGTGTCCACCAGATGGCATCTATATTTTTTTTTAAATTGCTTTCATGAGGCCTAGGCTTCACTCTAAAATGTAATACAGCTTTGATAAAAACAAAAAAAATTAAATAAAAAAAAAAGAAAAATTCTATTATATTCAATGGGAAAAAATGGGTCATAATTATTGCATAAATATTAATTATAAATCATAAAATATCTCAAAACACCAAAAAAGAAAAGAAAAAAAATTATAGAAAACAAGTTAAAAAAAATATATGATTTTCTTTTTTAAAATATGAATTCTGCCCTTTGGGTCCATTTGGACCCGAACACCCCAAGTGTGACTGTTAAACGAACAACCCCAGAGGGTTAAAAAGCTAGGTTACTGGACTCTAAACTCTGTTTACATTCCTTTTCCTTCCCAGCACTGCCTTTCCGTACAAACCGGAAACGGCCACTGAGCATATGTGTGTGATTGTTATCTTGCAGTCGGAGGTCGAGAGTCTCACAAGAATAAGCGAATATGCTGTTTTTCTATAAAATTCTGGCATTTTTGATTCGTGTCCAGCATAAACAAAATCAAATCATTATGTTGCTCAAGTTGTTCACATTGATGAGCGTACAGAATCAGAGCACACTTTATTCCCCAAGTGTGCACAAGCACACGTGACGAGGAATTTGGTTTCCAGGTACTTATAACACAATTGAGAAGAGAGAAAGAATGAAGTATGTGGAAATAAAGAAAAAACAACAACATAATATACATCTAGAAACATTAAATGAGTAGGGAAAAAAGGCATATACATTTAGATGGTAAGTAAGGCCTATGTACAGATGTACATATTAAAGGAATAGTTCACTTAAAAATGAAAATTCTGTCATCGTTTACTCACTCTCAAATTGTTTCAGACCTTTATGAATTTCTTTCTTCTGCTGAACACAAAAGAAGATATTTTGAAGAATTTCGGTAACAGAGAGTTGATGAACCCCATTGACCTCCATAGGAAAAAAAAAAATACCATGCCAAAATTCATCAGGCTCAAATTGTGAAAAAAAAATTGCTGGGAGGATCATGAAGAATAATTTCTACAGATGAACCTGCTCCTCTGAGTCCAGACCGGATGTGCCGGAGGAGACTTTACAGAATACAAGATCTTGACCAAAAATGTATGCACCTCTTGATGGAAATAAATGTTGTGATGTTATTTTCATTAAGAGGTGCTCCAATTTTTAGTATAAATATGTGTATTTGGGTTATTGGCGTAATCGATACGGTGCACAATATTGTTTTATTAATTTGTGCGTTCCGCGTTAAGTTGACTGAACAAACAATTATTAAGTAAAACTGACAATACGCATAGAGAAACAACAATTAAACAACTCAGTTAAATTAAGGTCATAGTTACATAAGGTCATAGTTACACTATCTATCTATCTATCTATCTATCTATCTATCTATCTATCTATCTATCTATCTATCTATCTATCTATCTATCTATCTATCTATCTATCTATCTATCTATCTATCTATGTCATTTTCTTTGTGTCATGTTGAACTGTAAAGTGTAAGTGACAGCCTACTTTCCCAGGGGCGCTGTGGGACCGCCAGGCACACTGTGCGGGTTTTATAATAACAGCCATAACAGGGTCCGTGATGTCACCACATTGTAACGCACATCCTCGCTCGAGCCACATCACTGTTCAGACGGCGACTGAAGTGAAGACTTCACGCGCGAGTTTGATTCTCAAAGCAACATTTCCTTTCTTCAGTTTGAAGAGCTTGTTTTTTTCGTACTGAAATTCACTTTTTGTTCTAGAAACGGACAAGAGTTCACACATCATGGAAATCCAAACTATCTTGTTTTTAATTCTAAATGCGCACACATGCACTGCCATCTTTAACGGTAAGTTCAATTATGCAAGAAAATGAGCTTATGATTTTCAAAAGCGACGACTTTTTGTATATTTTTGCATATATATATATAGTCTATACTTTATAACTTTTCAGTTAATTAAAAAAGAGTGATAGATGAAAACAGAATACTGTTTCTATCTGAAATAACGGTTTAAAAACACCCATAACTTGGAGCTATTTTTAGAAATAAATAAATAAATAAAACTGTGAAAGCAATGTGCCAGCATTACTCCAGGCTCTTAAGAAAACCTTAATGGGATAAAAGAAAGAGGTCGAGTTGTATTTTTCAAGACTATCTTAGACCAGCTAAAAAGCATCTATAAATGTTCCAGAACACCAGTAGCCTTTCAACCAACTGTTTTTTTTATATATATATAACTTGTCATTTAAATTTATACTCAAACTTAATCCTTCCAGACGATCTTCCAATAGAGAGGCTGTTCACAGAATTCCTAGGAAGTAGGAAGCATGTGTTTGTTTTGGCTGGGAGTAATTTCAGCCTTTATCGAGATCTCAGTATGATCGTTTTCCTGTATTTGTCTAGTTAAAAATGTATTTCTTTTGTATGTTTGATTACAGTTAGTGCTGAATACAGTTTAGCTGATACTACAGAAACTGTTAATCCAGTTTATCCACCGGATCATGAGAAACCCAGAACAGGTATAGTATCAAGAGATCCTCCAAAAACTGTCTGTACTTCTGACCTAGCTAAGAGCAGCCAGACATGAAGACCAGTCTTAAAGGGATACTCCACCCAAAAATGAAAATTCTGTCATCATTTACTCACCCTCAAGTTGTTGCAAACCTGTATGAGTGTCTTTCTTCTGCTGAACACAAAGGAAGATATTTTGAAGAACGATTGGAACTTTGGCACCATTGACTTCCATAGTATTTTTTTTCTTCTTCTATGGAAGTCAATGGTGCCCCACAACTGTTTGGTTCCAATCATTCTTCAAAATATCTTTCTTTGTGTTCAGCAGAAGAAAGAAACTCATACAGGTTTGCAACAACTTGAGGGTGAGTAAATGATGACAGAATTTTCATTTTTGGGTGGAGTATCCCTTTAAGAAATAACTGTTTGCCCTTACAACTCTGAATCTGCATAAATACATTTTTAGTCTATTATTATTTCTATACTCACTGCTTTATACATTGGACAGAATTGTTTTATTTTTCAAAGAAAGTCCATAAATTTGTATTGAACTTTTATTACCACGATAGGCCCAACAATATGCGAAATATTTTTGAAAACCACTAAAGATTTTGACTCTCATGAATATTTTGAATGCATTCATCCATCTAAAATAATATTTGTAATTTTTACAGAACAAGAACTGTAAATTGTTTAACTGTAAGTTACTTCACCATATACAGTACAACACACTCTCAGAAAAAAAGGTACAAAAGATGTCACTGTGGTGGTACCTCTTTAAAAGGTACACCTTTGTACCTAAAGAGTGCATATTAGTCCCTCAAAGGTACATATTGGAACCAAAAGTGTATTAGTACCTAAATGCTACCTTTTGAAAGGTACTGTCCCAGTGACAACTTTTGTACCTTTTTTCCTGAGAGTGTTGTAAATGGTCTCACTTCACAATAAATGTAATTTTACTGTAAAATACTGACAAATATTTGTTTCTTGCATATAAAAACTATAAATTACTATAATTTACAGTGATAAACACATAGAAAGCAGTCTATCAAATAAGGTCCTAAAAAAGAGAAGGCTGCTCTTAGAGTTGGGTGCTCTATAAAGAAAATAGCTGTTTGCCTTTAGCTAGTACTAACTTATCAAATGATATAACTTATCATTTATTTGTCTGGCAGTGAGAGCTATCACTGATGGTTCTGTGTTTGGTTACAGCCCCATCTGGACGCAGTTTTGCTGTTAATCGTGCCTATAAAACCCAAACCGATGAGCCGATTGACTACAATATGGATGAGACATTACCCAACTCTTCCTCGAGTTCAAATAAAACCCGTGAAGGTACAAAATCCTCATAGACAGACTGCCAACTACACTTTCACAATGAAGGAAATTGTCTTGTGTTTGTTTTGACTCTGATTCTTTAGTTTAACAGTCATGTTCTGTTGTCTTCTGATGTTATAAGAGATGTCACTGATGGTGTTGTTTTTGGTTACAGAGATCGTTTTTTTAAGTTTTGCTGGACGCGGCCGCCCCGAGGTGTCTCGGTCTAACTATAAAGGTGCACATCCGTGTAACGTCACTGATCTGAATGCTACAAAATGCAACCGGACCACATTCCTGGAGATATTCAGCATCTCAGACGAGGCTGTTCTCTTCCTCAAAGGCTTGATGGTCACACGCGTCATGCCCTCGTTCTACATCTTCATCATCCTCATTAGTTTGCCCCTGAACGCTTTGGCCTTGGTGACGTTCACCTGTAGGATTCGAGAGAAGAAACCAGCTGTGATCTACATGTCTCACCTGGCGTGTGCGGACCTGCTCTTCACCCTGCTGCTGCCTCTGAAGATCCACTACCAGCTGAACGCTTCAGATTGGGTGTTCGGTGAGGCGGCGTGTCGTGTGCTCAGTGCTGCTTACTACTGCTACATGTACTGCTCCATACTGCTAATGATGTGCATGAGTGTGGACAGACTGCTGGCCGTGGCGCTTCCCATCGCCTCTCTAACCTGGAGGAGTGCAAGGAAAGCCACGTGTGTGTGTGTGCTGGTCTGGCTGCTGGCGCTCGCTGGGACGGTGCCACTTCTCTCAATAACACAAACGGTCAAGATTAAGGATGTGGGCGTCACTTGCCACGACGCGCTTTTCCATGACGACCCTACAGATCAGCTATACATGTACCTGTTCTCCATCCTCTCCTGCCTCTACTACTTTGTGCCACTCATTGTCACCTTAGTGAGCTACTTTACCATAATATATGTGCTCAGTGGCAAGTCTCATCGCTTAGCAAAATCTTCATCATCTTCAGACAAACGAAGGAGAGCTGTGATTACGGTTATCACCGTGCTGATGGAGTTTGTGGTGTGTTTCGCACCAACCAATGGCATCTTGTTGTATCACTGTGTTCGTTTAGCTACTGGAGGAAACAGTGGGGAGGGAGATTCATCATATGCTGCTTACCTGTTGGCTGTGTGTTTGGGGAGCGCAAGTGTTTTCCTGGACCCTCTACTGTACTACTACGGCTCGTCTCAGTGCAGACAGCAGATCAGCTCTGTGTTTTGGTGTAGAAGAGCAAAAACTAAACTATCAAAAACAAACACTCAGACAGGATCCTCTTTCGTGAGTTGTGAGTATAGTCGGGCTAGTGTTAGTGTAAAGACTTGAGTTATTCAGAAAATTGTTTTAACAACGGTATACTTTTTATATTTGTCATTGTGCCACTGACAGAAAATTGAATCTGAAACAGTCTCTTTCTGGCCACAAATCCTGATTCATGATAAAGCAGGATCAATTTCCCTTTCGGTGTTTAAAGTCCAGCGGTGGTGTTAACAAATTGACCCAGTCTAAACACATCACCAAGGGACTCCATTTCCTGTTGTTGACTCAATGTGTTTCAGAAACATGGTGATAGTGAAAGCATTTTTTTTACATTGCCATATTCAGATCACATCTCTGGGGAATGTGATTAGATTCCAGGCTGCAAAATTAGAAAACAAGCTTCCACAATTCACCCCAAAATAAAAATGTTGTTTACTCACCCTCAAGTCGTTCTAAACTTCTTTCTAAAATGAATTTCTTTGCTCTGTTGAACACAAAAGAAGATATTTTAAAGAATATCTGAAAGTCAATGGGGACCAGCAACCGTTTGGTTACAGACATTCTTCAAAATATCTATTTTTTGTGTTCAACAAAACAAAGAAACTCATGCAGATTTAGAACAACTTGAGGGCGAATAAATGATGATAATTTTCATTTTTGCGTGAGCTATCCCTGTTAGTCTAAAACAGGACAGAACACTGAATAGCAGCACTTTCAACAAATAGGCTATATTTGAAACATTTATTTGATAATAAAACATTTATAATAAAACAGATCATATAATATGTTCATTTTTTATTATTTTATCAACATTTTTAAGCACCTACTTCACCTAAATCAAAAAAGTTTCACACACACGCACACACACATTTACAATATAGGGGCTAGTTGTCAAACAAGCTTATTTAATTTTTTTAATATTATTTTCTCAAATTCTTTATTCTGTTCACAAAACTGTCATGTTAATGAACTATTGCGTGAAATATTATTTGGAGTAAAATGTGTTAAACTTGCCCTATGGTCTCCCCTATGTCATATTGTATTACTGAAGCCGCTATTGTGCATAATGTACGTTTCTCAGTTCGTTGTTGCAAAAGGGAAAGGATAAGATCTTCTCGTACAGCAGAGGTGTGGAGGTGTGATAAGCTTGCCTATAGTAATTTTTTCTGCTGCATTATATGTATCTCTTGTACAGATCAGCATAACTTCCCTATTCCAGTGAGATAACTATTCTCAAATCTGAATGTTATTTTAACGTGCTAATAAACTACTGTTTTTCATTATATAATGCATTTTTAAATATGTCTATAATTGTGTTGACACTGTCCCTCTGTTTCTTAATGAAACTAATGTCATCAATGAAATCATTCTTTCTTAAATCAAAATATTTGCCTAACGAATAAAAATGTTTTATCACTTCAACTGATGTGATTAAAAAAGGTAATATGATCAGAAACCTGTGAAATATATGGATGGAGTGCTTTTCTTGTTCTTCACATGGAGGCTCACAGAGGAAGTGAAAAAAATAAATCTATTGGCAAATTCCAGATGTTTATCCAATGTGGCCTGTTGTTAATTCACACAAACAGACATGTGAAAACATAAGGTTTGATCGTCACTCTCCATAAATAATATTTTTATATTACGATTATGATATACCCTGCGATTTCCAATAATGTGATTGAAGCTGGTAGGCCTATCATCCGAAATATCATTTTCTGAAGCCAGTTATATTGATGTTATTCCTTTCGCAGAAGCTGTGATTATTCCTCTAGATGGCGATATCAAAACATATATAGCCTATCCAACAACTTTGTGCTACAATGTGACGAGAGTTATCTAACTTTTGTGATCACTGAAACTTCAAGGACACAAAAGAATGACGTACCGGTAATCATATTTCATATGTTAAAAAACAGCCTTATTCCAAGTCAGGAACATCGCTAAGCTACAGAACATCCCCTATGGGAGGAAAAAAAATATTTCCCATATATGAATGATCAATATATTAAATGGTTTGACAGTATATTTTAAAATATACAGAATAATATATTGTGCTAATACATTACAATAATATTGAATAATACATAAGAAATTGTCGCGTTTCATATAGGCATATTGAAAAATATGTGACAATATATTTATTAATATATCATAATGTATGTAATTTTATATTCAGCAATACAATTCATAATATATAGATGTATATGATATCAGATATGGTACTGCATGTGTAATTTATCAGCTATATTTACTCATTCACCATAAACACGTAGCCTATACAGAATTTTTTTTTAATTAAAATTTTCTTTTTTTATTATTATTATTATTTACATTTTACACGTAACATTTTCAAGGAAGTTGACAAGCACAAGCACATCTGCATGTACTCTTCAGCACAATGGTAACCCCCAAAACTCAGACATACCGGAAAACCTTTTAAATTAAAAAAAATAATGGAGCATTAAACCCTAACAGATCTCCCCCTTGACCCCCTATATATTAATATTGAGCAAAACACATTAAATATCACTTAATTTTAACGTTTGCTCTCCTTTAACAGTCAGAAACAAAGCATGCTGGGAACTAGATGTTGTAACTCATTCCGTGAATGTGTGTGTCAGAGCTGCCAGCTCTCACGCATTGGCCGTGAGACACCCGCATTTGATTGGTTTCACACGCTCACACGCCACACTCCCGATTTCTCACGCTGAAGTGTCAACCCGGGCGGCCGGACAATTAAGTGCAAAGACCACAAGTGTGGGTGTTATTTGGACAGGGCGGATGCCGGATGTCAGCTACAGTTTGGATCCAGCTTCTTATGAAGACTTCAGATGCCCCAACACACGTGAAGAGATGATTACAACTCCTGTGAGACCTTCAGATGATAAAAACGCTGAATCAACATGATGCACCAATGTTCATTTTCTATATCCAAATCAATTGTTAACAAAATGTATTAATTAGGCTACGTAATACAACAGCAACAGTAGCCGCGTTTCCATTACCCTTCAAATTGCGCAAATTGAAATTGCGAATTAAAAATACGCTCAATGGAAACATGTCAATTTCGCAAAAACTCCCATTTATCGCAAAAAAGTTTTTACGCTCGCATGAGGTGGTTTTTCAGGCAATTCGAAAAAGGAATATTTCGCAAAACTGCAATGGAAACAGTTTTTGCGGAATTACACCTGACTTAGAAGGCGCGTGTGTTTGGGGTCCGTGTAGGCTATTGCGTCCATTCGTTTTTCCATAGGCTATAATAGAATAGCAAAAAAAGACTTCTCATACAAAAAAAGAAATATAACACAAACTCATTTTCCAAAACTGTAAAAGGTTATATAAAAATAATACATTCATCAATTATTTTATGATAAATATATTACTGTCTTAAGTGAAGTCATTTATAGTTATAAACGCAAATAATAATAATAATTATTATTATAGCCTATTACATTTATTAGGCTACATTTATTAGGCTACATATTTAGAAGGCGCTTTTATCCAAAAAAGGAACAAAGCAATTCGTCAAATGTCATTCATAATACAGGTTAGACAATAATACAGGGCTAAGATTATCACAAATAAACACAAGATTTTGACGTATATCCAAGGGTTTGTGGAGCGCGCACTGGATGACGGAAGCGCGGGCGCGAACACTTGAATTTTCCTGTCAACAGTGGAAACAACTTAAAATACTCTATAATTTATGGTCATACAGAAAATAATAATACATAATCCGCAACTACTTTTATTTGTGTAAACTCACAATAACAAGAAAACGTTCTTCTTTTGCTAAATAAATCAGGCGCGCTTTCATGATCTCCGTGAACTGGAACATGTCTCAGAAATGAACTGAAACAAAATATAGCCTATAGGCTAAAGCTTGAACGAACAAATTCAAATCGAAAGCAAATACCTTCTGATTATGTAATCCATATGAAAGGTGCATTTCTCTCTAAAGGCGCATCCCATCCGCTTTACAGTGGAGATGAAAATATGTTTGCAGTCGGCACTAACACTGTAGTTATTAATAAACAATTAAAATGCCTAGTTATTTTTTCAGACACATTTATTATAATTAGCCTATAATCACCTATAAATCACCTAGGCTATGGTTCCAGAGACATGGCTCAGTCGGGCTGGTTTTCAATTAGGCTACGGGTTAAAAAAGGAAAAATAAATGGTCGCAAAAGTACACGGACCGTTTGGACAGAATACGAGACAAAGTTCTTTATTAAATTCATAAAAGAAAAAAGAATTGCAGGAATACTGGATTCTAAACCTCAAAGAAATGCCACAATCAAGACCTTGGAGCAGAAATGAGGGAGAAACACGCAAAAACACCTCATGTGCCGTTCACAGTATTAGGGTCTTTCCTTACCATTAATGCTTGGATAACACACCACGTCTCCTTCCATTAATAATAATAATGTCTTGTGCGGTGGCTGCACGTCTATTCACATGTGTTAAACCTAAACCTCCAAAGTCGCATAACATCGGTTAATGGAAACGCCGTCATATCGCAATAGTTTTTTATCGATATTTAGAAAAAACGCAAAAGTTTTGCGCAAATCTGTAATGGAAACGCGGCTAGTGACATAGTAGGATAATGTCGCTGTTCTTGAAGCACTTCTCTGTTAGCTCTAATGACGTTTTGAATTAGCAACTGAGGCATTGTATCTGATAATAAGAAATAGGACAAAAACCTGACAAATGTCTTGAAATACAACATCTGTCGGCTACAACCACACCATGGAGAAATAACTGACGACGAGCCGTTGAATTGCACTTCGAGTCGTGGATGCCTGCATTACAACCTCGGGTGTGCATTATTTTTCAAATAATTCAGCAGCCCGTCGTCAATTATTCCCAAACATAATCTGACTGAGAACACTGACTAGTGAAATCCTCACCCGAGAACGATCTTTCTGGTTGCAAACACGCGATTTGCAGTAACGTTAGCTACAGTCGAAAAAGGCGAACTTGAGTGCAACATAGTAAAATAACAACAAATAAATAAACTTACCTTGAACAATTTGCTTCTTTAGTAGACGCAGACGGTTTTGAAGAGCTGCCGTTGACCGCTTTCTGCAGACCGGTTTACTGTTAAAGGTAGGGTAGGTCGTTTTTGGTCTAAAAAACTTTTTCCCAAATTTGTTTAAACTTTCTATATATATCAATGCATAATTAAAATGTAAGTACTCTGGTAAAAAGAGTATAAAAATCGAGTGACTCTAGACCGTTTAATCTGCACTAAACACAGCTCATTATTTCCTTCCGGGACGAAACAAAGGATTGGCTTAGGCGACTGTCACTCTCTCGCAACCATGGCAACACCCCCGCTGCTACATGCGCTGCCCACATGCGCGCACTCGTTTGACTCGAGGAGGGTAAGAGACTAGTAAGAGACACAATTACATGCAAAACACGGCGTATATGTTATGAATCTTACACGAAATTCACCTTCATCACAGTGTAACTGATTGTAATGGGAAAACGTGTATCAATGCAACCTGTTTTTAGCTTTGCTTTATGTTACTAGCTCGTTAACGAATCAAACTCAATATATTTTAAACTTTACCAGTATCGATATGCTAGCTTGATAGTGAGTAGCTGTGAGCTGTCGGCATCGCGCGTTCATGTGTTTTGGGGGCGTGGTTTTGGAAGGAGCCCAGAATGGATGGGGTGGAAGTGAATGGAGATAAGTAGCTGTGTTTATTACAGCCCTGAGAGGACTACAGACACTCGATTTTTATACTCTCTTTTCCAGAGTACTTACATTTTAATTATGCATTGATATATTTAGAAAGTTTAAACAAATTTGGCAAAAAGTTTTTTTTTAAAAAACCCTACCTACAATACCTTTAAATGCTGTAGAAATGTACTGCAAGTGCTTAAAGCTGCAGTCTGTAGCTTTTCTGGGGTTAAAAATTATCCTAAATACATATTTGAGAAAATACATAACCAGCCAGTGTTCAAAACTATCTGCTTGCCGTAGCTTGATTCAAAGCGGTAAGCCTGTAATAATGTTTTTAATTCCAGTGGTAGGCTACTGGTAGCCTGGCTCCGCCCTCCTACGCACTTCCGCTCAATTTTATTTTCCTTCAGTACTACGTCTGGGATTGTGCTGTAGACTTTGGTTTCCAGAAATAATTTTTTTACCGGTCCAATCAGCGAACAGAGGGAGTGGCTGAGAACGATGACGTTGATGTAGCGCGTCAGTTTGAGTTGGAGTTCAGTAACGGCAGCGGAGAAAGACGTGAGAAAATCTATTCGGTCCGTTGTTGCAAAACTGCCGAATATCCAGAAGTTAAAGCCGGAGCAAGATCAATGTTTGCTAAGTGTTGTTGGTGGCCATGATGTTGTGGCCCTCCTCCCCACGGGGTTCGGGAAAAGTTTAATTTTCCAGCTCACTCCGCTAGTGGATGAGTTAGCTAAGGCGAACGATAGGATGCAAAGCCGATAGTTGTTGTCGTCTCCTCTTGTTGCACTAATGGAGGACCAAGTGAGGGAGGCAGAGAGGTTAGGAGTTGGTGCTGGGCAGCTCGGCGTGCACGATGATCACTGTACAGCATTTGCGGCAGATCCGAAACGACCGCAGCGGCGTATTGTTAATGATTACACCCAGCTTCGACAGTTGACTGAATACATCACTGTCCTTAGTGTCAAATATACATTTAGAATTGTTCCTTGAACTCTTAAATTCGATGAACAAAACATGCAGCTCTCGTTGACAGACATCTTATTCTAAACATAATCCTCTGATCATTCGGACTTGTTTTTTTTTATTGCTTAAAACAATACACAAGTAATAACAGAAAACATAATACAAAAACAAACAAAAAATAATAATAAAAACAAAACAAAAATAAAACAGTAGGGGGATAATATAAAATAAACATGAACAAGTTAAGAGAATTACATGACACTGAAAAAAGGAAAATAATTACAAACAGATAATGTTTTTAAGGCTTTTTTTTGTTCTCAGACAACTTAATTGAAAAGAGGTATTTTTAAAATTCTTTCACAAATATAAGAAAGAGAGGTTTAGCATTTAGATATTTAGATTTATGAATATGGAATTCGGACTTGTTGTTTCCAGCCGGTTTCGGCGCATGACATACGTCACGACCACACGTTAGCGATTGGCTATGGCAGATCCTGAGTGACGCTGGGCAGATCCAATAGTTTTGATCTTTAACAGAGAACCCGCCTACAAGGAAGTAAACGTTTCTCAATGGAGCGAGGCCAGACTCTCTGTACAAATGAAATGTACGAGAGTCTGGTAGAACCAGGCTAGGCTACTGGTGGATTTCCGTGGGAGATTCGAGCATGTTTTTGCGTCATTACGTCACATCTGTACACATAAAGGAGGAGTATCGGGCTAGTAGGCTATATTGAGTGTGAGGATGCTGGAGGTGGAGATTTATAGCCTTTTCTCACACCACTTGATATAATTAAACTTATCAATTTGATGGCGGATCCAGAAAGGTTCAAACGACAATCACCAGTGACAACAGATTCACCCGTTGTAAAATGCAAAAGACTTCGTTCGGACTTCGGAGTTTTTTACAGAAAAAAAGAGACTGCAACCGGCCCATGCGAAAACAAGGATACATATCGGAAGGACATACATGTAGTCACGCAATGCTGACGTTGTTAACATTAACAATTTGAGAACAAAGTATAATTTGCACGGTTTTGCATGATATGATAAGCGATTTTTAGATTTAATCAGTGCGATTTACTGCAATGTCAGAACCAGAACAAAAGTGGATGTTACTTAGGCCTACTTGTTCAGATGACATTTTCCGGTGAAAATTATTATGTTGGTCATACTTCCAAAAAGAATAATCTGTGATTCTGAATGACAAATCCACACCGGCGCGGTGACTGACAGCCACACACTCTCCTTAAAGGGCTTTATTATTTAACATTTTTCGATAATATGCACATCAAGCCTGCATTTTTTTAATCAAAAATACTTTTTTTTAATTTTTTTTTACAATTTAAAATAATGGTTTTCTATTTTAATATTCTTTAAAATATTATTTATTTCTGTGATGCTAAGCAGAATTTTCAGTATCAATACTCCAGTCTTCACTGTCACACGCTAATTTATTATCAATGTTGGAAACAGTTGTGCTGCTTAATGTTTTTTTTTGGGGGGGGGGGGGGGGGGGGGGGGGGTTTGGAACCTGTGATATTTGTTTTCAGAATTCATTTTATAAGTTTACTTATAAAACTTTACTATCACTTTTTTTTTTTCATTTTTTATCATTTATCCTTGCTGAATAAAAGTATTTTTATTTATTTTTAATTAAGGAAGAATTGTGTATATTTGGTATCTTTTTTTGTATGGTACAAAAGATTTCTATTTTAAATAAATGCTGTTCTTTTTTAACCGTTTAAACTCAGAATCCTGAAAAAGTATCAAAGGTCATACGTATTTTACAATAGAAAACCATTATTTTCAATTGTAGTAATATAAAAGTAGCCTATAACATTTTCTGTATTTTTGATCAAATAAATGCAATGGATGAACATATGCCCCTTTTTTACATTTGAGCCCCTGCCCATACTCTCTGCACGACCCTGATTTCCACTACATTGTAGCCTATCCGTAACTTTCCCCACATCAATCAAATCGTCATGATCAAATGTCTTAACGAATCATAAATGAATCATCTGTGAGGATGAGACTGTGAGGGATGCTCCATAACTGAATGCCTATCGCTTCACATCATCGGGCGTTTACAACTTTGTTGATTAGAAATCTAGGCTACTTTTGTTTTGCGTCAGTCCAGAGTCAAGATAGTTGTTGACTTTAAAACTTTCTTTTGTTCGGACATAACCCATCGGCTCTGCTCAATCGGTTCATCCGATGCAGTGAAAGATTCAAATGAATGACTGGCTCACAAACCGCACTTCGCAAATCTAGTGTCCAGATTTTGGAGTAAAACGTCTGGAGTTAGAATTAGTCGTCGTCATGGGGATTAAAATAATCTTGCTTTCAGTTGTAATGGCACATACGTGCACTGCCACCATCAACGGTAAGTAGGCTATAAGTCAGTTTTATTATGCATAAAAAATGATTTGCAATTTTGATGTCTTGCTGATGCGAAATTTAATAGCCAGTGGTGTGACTGAAACCTTGATGAGTGCCAGGAATTTTTAAAATTGTATCATGAGTGTCATACCGTAACCATGGTGTGATGGTATATCATGCTTAATAAAAATGCTTTTATTTTAAAAATCGTGTATTCAAGAGATGTTGAAGTTGAACACATATCACTATTAGACAGACCACATAAGGCAATGAGGTCCTTATAGCTGTGTGTGCGTTCGGGAATGTCTGTCTAAACAATGAAACGTTGCAGAGCAATGTTTCCCTGCCTTTGTTGCCAAAGCAGAATGTGCTACTTTTAACTCCTTTGATGCTAGATATAATTTAGAATTATATCATACATTTTTATTAAAATAGTTTAAATGTGCTAAATGGGCTGCACGATTTGGTCCACACAAGCAGGGGCATTTAAGCAGGATGTAAACTCAGTCGTGGATCATTTTTGGTGTAAGTGTATTGTGATTGTCAAAACATTTGGTAACTAAACATCTTTTTTCTTTTTTTTTTAGTGACAACGTATCATGGTACAATAGGCTATTATTATTGCTTAACACAAATTTCACGATTTCAATTTAAAGGTGCTATATGGAACTTTTCTTCTAAAATGAATCCTATTTTTATTGCCTGTGTGTGAAGGGGTTGTAATCACACATTACAATGATCCACTTGTCGGGTTTTGCTATTACCGAAGGCCAATATTCATATTTATATGTGAAGTCTCCGGGTCGGATTTACCGCGAAATCCATCGGATGTGACGTGCATGCGCGCTCCCGAGCCGCTCTCCTTATATACAGTCTATCTATGCGACCGACGGCACTGCAGCTGACGACATAAGTCTGATAACACCCAAAAACGACCTGCCTCCAGCACAACACACACTCCAACACTAACTCCACATAAGTATAAAAAACAAAAAGTTTTATCTGCTGAAGCTCGTCAGGCCAAACGTGATTCTGATCGACTCAGGACGAAAACACGGATCAACATAGACAGAGCTTTTGAATTATTAGTAAACTCAAATGAAATAGCAAGTTAAACTACATGAGACATGGAATGAATACAAAAGACTGTTCCAGGATAAGAAAAGGTGCTTTAAGATACTTGTTTTATGTTATACTAGATCTACGTTATAGATCGTTACGCTATAACGTAATTCATCCCACTATCATATTGTTTATAATAAACATTTCCAGACACGTTCAGTACAGTAATGTTACTTCCTACTGTCTTACTGTTACACTGACATTGTTCAGTATAGTTCACTAACCATTTTCGTTATCATTATTATACATTCACCTATGTTGACATTGTTGATTGTGAAAGATACACAAATAGTTAGTGAAATGCCTTATGCTAGATAACATCACATGTCGGCTAAATGCCGTCAATGTAACGTTATCATGGTACGAGCATGGAGCATTAGTTCAACGTCAAGCTGATAAAAGTAGCCTATTATTGTAACGTTGCAGTGGGAGTTTACATGAGTTTTCAGCATGTTGTGTGATGCTTTCGCCGTTGCGTTGAAAGTCTCCGTGTGGCCTCACTGGCCTGTAGTGAATGCTCGCTCCTGAGATCGCACACGCACACGAGCACGAGCGCTCTTGTTGCAATCTGAAACATCACCACTAGAGGCCGCTAAAAGTTCCGTAGAGCACCTTTAAATCTTGTGATTTGATTCTGGTCTTGATTCAATATTGTTTAATTTGGATAAATATTAGGTACAGTATTTTAATTTTTCTCAAGAAAAAACAACAACAAATGGCTTGAAAAGCAAGACATTTTGAAAGATTCAGCTGGGAGAACATCTAGCAAGTAATTAAATTAATTGGTATCAGGTCTGTGACATGATTAGCTATTAAAGGAATGTCTTAGAGAAGCAGTCTCTCAGGAGTAAAGATGGGCAGAGGCTCTCCAACCTGTGAAAGACTGCGTAAAAAGATTGTGGAAAACTTTAAAAACAATGTTCCTCAACGTCACATTGCAAAGGCTTTGCAAATCTCATCATCTACAATGCATAACTTCATCAAAAGATTCAAAGAAACTGGAGACAATGCATTAATGCACTTGTGTTAATGACATCGCCAAATGGGCTCAGGAATACTTCCAGAAACCACTTACGGTAAACACAATCCTAAAGCTCTATCATGCAAAAACGAAGCATGTGAACATGGTCCAGGCGCCGTCGGGTCCTGTTGGCCAAGGCTCATTTAAAGTAGACTATTTAAAAGTGGAAAAGTGTTCTATGGTCAGGCTAGTCCAAATTTGACATTCTCGTTGGAAAGGTATGTAAAGGTTTTAGAGCAACATATGCTCCCCTCCAGACGACGTCTATTTCAGGGCCTTGTGTATTTCAGCAGGACAATGCAAAACCACACACTGCAGGTATTACAAAAGCATGGTGCAGGTCCACCATCTGGTCTGATGGACTGGATCCAGCTGACTACCTCGGGATAAGGATGAGACAGACAGACTAATATTAGTGTAGATGCCATTCTGTGTAATAAACCCAAAACAATAATGATAGAATTGCATGAATGTTCAAAAAACTAAACATCAAATGAACTATATTGCTTTGTTGCTACGCCTTGTGGTGATTGAAATGGTTCATTTTCCAACATAGTGTCTATATTACCATCAACTGCATTCAAAAAACTAAACCACATCAATGTTACTTTTATAACTGACTTTGCGAGAATTTGCATTTTTATTACATGTTATTTTTATTGAACATGAAATGTTGTTTACAGAATCACAATATGTATTTTGCAAATAAAGGCACTACATTTAATTGTAATTTTATTCAGTTTAGTCATTAAGTTAACAACACTTGTACCGTCACCTCGACTGCCACATTTTCAATGAAAGAAAGTAAAGCAAATAGGGACGATAAACTATATCGGTTGCACCTTGTAAGCGATCTAATAAATTTAATACAATATAAATACCATTCTGTCAAATAGTTTGTGTATTCAGCAGAGTGGTATCATGGTTGGCTAGATGCCACAATCATAATAAACAGCCCAGTGTCTAAAAAAGAGCAGCAGTTTGTAAATCATAAATAACAACAACATATAAAAACAGCATATAATGATATATTGACAAAAAATATTACACAAATGGCAATGATTCTTGAACTCCGCTGGAAGGACGTGAGCTGATAAACGGTTTCAAGGCGTCATCTAACTGACGCTTTTAACTATGCTTCAACATCCGACGCACATGGCCCCCTTTAGCGTCAATATGAGACGCTAACCCTACCCCAGACCTAAACCTACCCATAACGGAAGCGTCATGTAACTGACGCTAAAAACGGAAGCGTCATTCTAACTGACGCTAAAGGCGTTAGATGACGCCCGAGGATGAGCGTCATCTACCTGACGCTAAAGGGTGCCATGTGCGTCGGATTTTGAAGCATGGTCAAAAGTGTGAATAAGATGACGCCTTGGGATGAGAATGCGTTGAATATTCATGTACAAGCAATGCACCATATCGGTTACCAGCGATGAAGTTATTTATCAGATTCAACACGTGTGTGTGCAGTCAGTGAATCACTTGATAGTCTGCATTCTGTCGGTGCAGAAATGTAATTATAATAAACTAATGAACAAAAACGGATTATAAAGTAATTCAAATATATTGAAAATTATATAAAGTATATAATATATATATATATATATATATATATTAAATACAAAGTTATCCTGGTAGCCATATAAATTGAAAATACTCCATGTATAATCGGAGACACATTAAGATATTATATATTATTTAGGCTAATGTTGGAGCTTTAGGGAAAACGCCCAAATGAACCATTATGGTCCATCTATTATTCATTGTGAGCTGCAATGTCTGTCAATTATAGCATGATTTCTCATGCATTAATAATAGCAGCAGAATGGGCTCAACTGAGGTTAGTGATGTCACCAAATAAAAAATCATATTATCTCCACACAGAAGAGACTGAGCACTCAGAGAGGGAAGAAGCACTGTCTAGAGATTCCTAGTTTTTCATTAGTTTGTTTTTCAAGTGACCCCTAATCGGTAGCTACCCATGGAGGTCAAAACTATCTTGCTTTCATTTATACTTATGCATGCATGCACTGTTACCTTTAATGGTAAGTACATTTTTGTTTAAATTACGCAGATAGTTGGCTGAAACCTTGATTGCATCATATTGGAAGCTTTCGGTTTAAATTTAACCAATTAAATGGTATACATTTCGTAATTAAATGGTGTGATGGCTTAAAATGTACACGTTTGCTATTTTTCTACACAAATTGTTTTATTTCTCTTGTTGCTAAAAAGTACTGTGGCAGAACCATTGTATTTTACCATGGGGCTTTGACATATATGGTGCTGAATAATTTGTATTTTCATATAGGCCTACTATGGTATTTTCATGGTACTCCAATTACCATATTAACTTCACATACGATATTAACATGGTACGAAAAATCACAAAAATACACAAAAAGTGTAAACAACCAATTTAATGTGAAATTTGAATTCAAATTCAATGTATTGAATCAACAAGGATAAACAACACATTTAAGTAAACCCAAAAAGGAAAATTCTGTCATAATTTACTCACCTTCATGTTATTGATAACCTGTATGCCTGTCTTTCATCTTTGCAACACATAAAGAAGATATTTTGAGAAAGGTCCAATGAAAGTCAATGGTAACAAAAACTGTTAGGTTAAAAATACAGTAGTATCACATGCTTTGCCCTTTTTGCACGTTTAGTTGTACTGCGTTTCTGTTGTGTCATTGGGTTCTTTCTGACATTACGTTTTACATAAGTGGGCCTTCATTGCATTTAGGGCCAATTACTGCATCTGTTCTCTGCATCATATGACCGTTTCCTGCGAATGCGAGCACTGGACTCTTAGCAATGCTTTCTATATGCCTGCATGTCTGAGAGTTTTTCTTTTCTGTTTTATGCCTGAATCTTCATGAGAGATCAGATTGCTAAGAGATGGGCTCCTGATAGTGCTCACAGGAAATGAATTAGCTCGACATCTTAATCAAGGCCTCTTTGAAAATGAGACTCAATTGCTTTTAGTAGCTTGCGTGCTATCACTGATAGTGTTTTGTCATGTTTGGCTACAGAGAGTCATGTAAGCAGCTTTGAAGAGGCTGATGATCCAATAGATTACAACAACCTTTTTGATGAACTTAATGAAGGTCCGGAAACAAGTGAGTATAACAGCACCGATGGGTGAAATCAAACCAGACCTGCACCCGACTGAAATCTAAGACTGTTCACCTGAAAATGAACATTCTGTTAGCATTTACTCACCCTCATAAACAAGAACACAAAGTAATATATTTGTAATGAAACCTGAGAAGTTTATGTCCGTCCTTTGAAAGTCCATGCAACCAAAAAGATGGACGATCCAAAAAGATCATAAAAGGCATTGTAAAAAAAAAATGCATCCAATCTCGTTAAGAGACACGATCACCTTCTATGATGAACAGATTTAATTTAAGCTTTTATTCACATATAAACAATGATCAACACACTTACATAAAGTGCATTAATATGGTAAACAACTGTGCATGCATGATGCACAAGAACCAATGAGGGTTTTTTTTCTAGCGCGTTTCGAACACACATTTGAACTTCCGTCTTTATCGTATGTTATGTGCTGGATATGTATGTGTTATCCATCCAGCATTTTTTTTTGTGATATCCCAAAATTCATATAAGAATAAGTGGATGGCAACATATAGGCCTAGTGACTACAACCATTATGTGACATTGAACAGTACAGACGCACAAACGTAGTTGTTTAACTAATTATAAGTTGTTTTAAATAATATAAGTAACACAATTCAATGTTTTTTGTCACTTTAAATGGTTCACTTTATTCAAAACTGATTACCGGTATTCTTTGTTCTTCAATGACGTCCTTGCATAAATTTAGTTTGTGTGGATCTTGTTTCAGAAAATTAGCTCTAATTGTTACATCTATCCCCAATCTGTGTTACAACTCACCCGAGTAGTGGGGGGTAGGTTGTAACAACGGAACTATTTATGTTTGAAATTAAAATTATTTGTAGTAAACAAATGTGGCTAACATGTATCAATTTTTGAGAGATCTTACCAATGCTCAAACAAAAGGTGTTACTTCATCCTCGGTCTCCCCTAAAGCTGCACCATGGTACGGTGATGGTATCAGATGCACTGTAAAAATCAAAAAAGCTGGTATTCAAGAATTAAAGAGATGTTGCATGCACCCACATCACATCCATCCATCCGTCTTCATCCGCTTATCCAGGGTCTTTTTTATTAGTTTTTATATATTTCTATTTCATTTTATTTGTATATCAGCTTTAGTTTTAGTTATTTTAGGACTTAAACATATTTTATTTCAGTCTAATTTTTGCTTAAGTTTTTTAAGTTTACATTTACATCTAATGCTTATATTTTATTGCAGTGTTATTTCAATAACGAAGTTTTTAATAGTTTTAGTTTTAGTTAATGATAACACTGTGCTGTATAGAATACAGATGGGTGATAGAAATCTTAATTAATTTATCATATAATGAGAGTAACAGCTATTTATGGGTTGAACTATGAGGTAATCTGTTGTTGTTAATGTATAAAATATTGCTTGATGGATGATTGCATTGAAGGAACTATATTGTTGGAAGGAAGTTGGTTTCCATCAGTGGCATAGGTTTCATTTCAACATTGCAAAGGACAGGCTAATTGCTGTAGATCATATTTCATAGAATCCCTCATAAATAGCATTTTTAAGAAATGGGCATGAGTGAATATGTGTCTGTGTGTGGAGGTTCTGTGTTTATCTGCACATGTAAGGTAGCATTCATGCAATATAAATATATCCAAATTTGGAATTAAATTCCTCCAATACAACAATCTCCATCAAAGCCTTTTCTCAAATATGTCCATGTTCTCTTAATTATTCTCTGGTGGTATTGAGAGCTTTCACTAATGATCTTTTGTGTTGATTACAGATCCTGACTCCGGTTCGCCTGCTTCATCTTACAACAAAACCTTTAATCGGAGTTCTTCAACAATGCCTACTAGTAATATGCAACACAATCTCAATAGCAATTTCTAACTATTTTACATTTTGCAGAATTGGTGTCAATTTGTAAAATTCATATTTCACTTGTAAAGTTTTTGTACAGTCTGCATACACTCCAGGCATGGTAATGTTTAGTGGTGGATCTCATGCTTACCTTTTTTTCTAATAATTGTATGTTGACCTCCACTTTTGTGCTCGTTACAGTTCCTCCCTTTTGTCTTGGTGGGTTTTTAAGAAAAAAGAAGCCGCAAGCATCAAAAAAGACCAATACATCAGAAGCAGCAGCATATAGTCTCAACACTACAGTAATCCCTGAAATATTTAACATCTCAGACGAGGCTGTTCTCTTCCTCAAAGGCTTGATGGTCACACGCGTCATGCCCTCGTTCTACATCTTCATCATCCTCATTAGTTTGCCCCTGAACGCTTTGGCCTTGGTGACGTTCACCTGTAGGATTCGAGTGAAGAAACCAGCTGTGATCTACATGTCTCACCTGGCGTGTGTGGACCTGCTCTTCACCCTGCTGCTGCCTCTGAAGATCCACTACCAGCTGAACGCTTCAGATTGGGTGTTCGGTGAGGTGACGTGTCGTGTGCTCAGTGCTGCTTACTACTGCTACATGTACTTCTCCATACTGCTGATGATGTGCATGAGTGTGGACAGACTGCTGGTCGTGGTGCTTCCCATCGCCTCTCTAACCAGGAGGAGTGCAAGGAAAGCCACGTGTGTGTGTGTGCTGGTCTGGCTGCTGGCGCTCGCTGGCATAGTACCACTTCTCTCAATAACACAAACGGTCAAGATTAGGGATGTGGGCGTCACTTGTCATGACGTGCCGGATCAAACACAGAAGTATGTGTACCTGTTCTCCATCCTCTCCTGCCTCTACTTCTTCTTGCCACTCATTGTCACCTTAGTGAGCTCCTTTACCATAATATATGTGCTCAGTGTAAAGTCTCATCGCTTAGCAAAATCTTCATCATCTTCAGACAAACGAAGGAGAGCTGTGATTACGGTTATCACCGTGCTGATGAAGTTTGTGGTGTGTTTCGCTCCAACCAATGGCATCCTGTTGTATCATTGTGTTCGTTTAGCTACTGGAGGGGAGGGAGATTCATCATATGCTGCTTACCTGTTGGCTGTGTGTTTGGGGAGCGCAAGTGTTTTCCTGGACCCTCTTCTGTACTACTACGGCTCGTCTCAGTGCAGACAGCAGATCAGATCTGTGTTTTGGGGCAGGAAGGCAAAAAGAGTGAAAACGCCATCAAACATATGAAATGCTCTCAGTACAGCTGCACAGTGACAATACAAAACAAAAATGAAGTGGATATCTTTTAAAACAACAACAACTATATCATAGCTTGACACGTTTTTTATATTGTATTTATCTGCCAGTATTAACCGACATGAAATGAAGTGTTGCTGTTGGTGTTCATTTTCTTTGTATGCACTCATATATTGTTCAATTTACTACTACTACTGCAGTGCCTGTGCAAAATTTATTTATTTATTTTTTTACTTATATTTTTATTTAGAGCCACAGCATTGCATACGATACAGTATGGCATTGGGTTTTAACATGTTAGTCTATCATGTTCCCACAATATTGACAATTGTTCAAACTTAATTATATCGTACACATTATAGCTACAGAGAATGAAAACAAATACACCTAGTACCGGGGGAGGGAGGGGAGAGGAACACAGGGTGTGAAATGAAGAGGTTCGATGGTAGACTAATTTGAAGGGATGTGAAACGCAGCAGGCAGTCGGTCAGAACTGTATAAGCTGACACTTAGTTGAGCAAACACACCAAGCAGGGTTTAAACTTCACTTATTTACTAAAGAGCTGGTAGATTTACATATGGGTTATATGGGTGTGGTTCTATAACAAATCAAACAAAGTAGGCTACTTAAAGAGTATAGAAGAACAAGAGGCGAAACTCTGATGCTTTTTTGGTAACAGCCACTAGGTGGCGCTTCGGTAGCGCGGCCGCCATTTTGGGGTGAAAATTCCAACTGGAGTTACTGGACAACAGCACAGATAACAGTTTTTTGAGGTAGTTTTTTCTTGCATTAGTGAGTATTTCCATTTTATGCAACTTTACACATTTACTAAAAACTCTAATAGGCCTACTGAATTTTTGGATTGGTCTGCCCTTTCAAGGGAGGATATTGCTGGCTATTATGCTGATACAAATAGATTGCTGAGTAAAATCAGTCTTCCCAGTGATGCAATTAGGTGTAGTGATCCTACCTGTAATGTCTGGAAGCACAGGGAGGAAATCTCCTCACTATATGATCATGTTGTGAGAGCCCTGTATGAAAGCAGTAGACCCTATTTTAAACGGAAAAACAAAAGGGGTAAAATGAGGCCTGGCTGGAATAAGTATGTGGCCGGATATCATGAGGAAGCTAAGTTAGCGTTTAAATCATGGGTGTTGGCTGGTAGACCAAGGCAAGGGCCGCTGTTTGAACAAAAGAAAAATGCTAATGCAGCGTATAAATATGCTGTTCGATTTATTGATAAAAATGAGCAAGCTATGAGGGCAGAATCTATGGCCGAGAAGGTAATGGATCACCACACTATTGAATTTTGGAAGGAGGTAAAGGGTCTTAACAAATGTAGTATACCACCCCCGTGCACTGTAGATGGTATCTCAGGTGTTGAGAATATTGCTGAGATGTGGAGACAGCACTACAGGACCTTGTTTAATTGTGTTAAAAGTGATATTTATATGTCTGACAATATTAAGTGTGTTGATTTTAAGGCAATTTTTTCACATGAGGTATCATGCACAATAAATAAGTTAGCAGATAATAAAGCAAGTGGGTTGGATCACATCACTGCTGAGCACATTAAATATGCCAGCATGAGGTTAGCCCCCCTTCTTGGTATTTGTTTTAATTCTTTTTTAATTAATGGCTTCCATACCGGATACAATGATATCTGTCTTGCTTGTGCCGGTGATCAAGGATAAGTCTGGTAAGGTTGGATGCTCTGATAACTACAGACCAATAGCCCTTGCCAGTGTATTGTCTAAAGTTTTTGAAAGCATCCTGTTGAGCAGAATTGTGGACATTATCCCCTCTACTGACAACCAATTTGGTTTTAAACCAAAACATGGCACAGATATGGCCATATATTCCTTAAAGGAAATTGTTAATACGTATAGAGATAAGAACTCCTCAGTTTTTATGAGTTTTATTGATGCTTCAAAAGCGTTTGACCGCGTCGATCATTACAAGTTATTTGACAAAATGAGTAAGAGAGGTGTATCTAAATGTATAGTGAGAATTCTGTCCTACTGGTATGCCAACCAGTCTATGTTTATAAAATGGGGCCACTGTGTTTCTGCCCCTTTTGGGGTCAGGAACGGGGTCAGACAAGGTGGAATCCTCTCCCCTATTCTTTTTAACTTGTATGTTGATGAGCTCTCTGTCTGCTTGAATTTGTGTAACACTGGGTGTATGATAGGTAACACTCTAGTGAATCATATTATGTATGCAGATGACCTTGTGGTCTTCAGTCCTAGCAGTGCTGGTCTTCAACAGCTTCTTAATGTTTGCTCTGACTATGGAACTGTTCATGACATAAAATTTAATACAGACAAGAGTGCGGTGATGATTTGTAGAACAAAGGAGGATAAATGTCAAATGTTTCCTCCTTTTAAATTGGCAGGTAATACCTTGATAGTTTTGAGCAAATATAAGTATCTTGGGCATCTCATTACAGACCAGTTGAAGGATGACCTTGACGTAGGCAATGCCGCTCTATATATGCGCAGGCGAATAGTTTGGCTCGTAAGTTTGGTGGGTGCACAGATAGAGTGAAAGTTGCTTTGTTCAGAGCTTACTGCACTCCTCTCCACAATGCCCACTTGTGGTCTAGTTTCAGCAAAGCTAGCTTGCATAAACTTCAGGTAGCTTACAACGATGCACTGAGAATTCTGCTGAGAAGACCACGCTGGTGTAGTGCCAGTGAGATGTTTGTGGCTGCAGGTGTTAATACTCATCCTTCAACCAGTCTATAGGTAACATCTGAAACAAATAAAGTAATCTCGGCAGGACATTCATACGAATAGATTCAAAACGGCCAGCCAGAGAGAGAGAGAGGGAGAGCTGTCCAACGATTTAAATCTTCACTTATATTTTTAATCACTTTTTTATAGTTTGTGTCATATAACTGGTCCAAAGAGGAGGGAATAAAGATACCTAAGTATTTGTAAGGTCCACCCATTGGCCCAACACCGGAATCCAATGGTATGGTCGAAGGAATAATGCGTGTATGTCTTTTCAGCGCTCCAGTGAAGTTCACTTAATTTATTGGAATTTAGTTTAAATAATACTTTAGCTCTACGCTTAATCTGACTCCAATTTCAAATGTTAATCAAATTTAGATTGTGTTTCTTATTAGAAAACAGTCATAAATACTGATTATGAGTTAATTTAGATCTTTGATTATTCTGGCCATTTCATAATTTCAAATATTCGTTCATTAAGGACCTGGTGTCGCTTTGAGACGTCACGTCGCGAGTGTGCGCTCACGATCACAAACTAGCCAGTCCTAAAATAGTCAGAGGGTGCAGTGCAAACTATCTTACCCTACGCGGCCGCTCACTGCTGACTCATAGGTGTAATTTTTCTCAATAGTTGCAGCGTACAACATGCTAAGTTAGGAGATAGTCAGGAATCAGAAGGTCTAATGATGTGCCCCATGCTCCATTCATTAGTGCCTTAGGTGTGATCTATCCTGGACAGAGATTTGCGGGAACAACAGACTACACATAATCTACTAGAAATAATGATTCCAGAAAACTTCAGAATAATCAAGGTTAACATTTATTTTTGTCAGGAAAAATGTACCGTGCCAATTTCACAAGTAAATGATTAAAAGCCAATTCAGAAATAATAAATGCATGACATCAATTACTCAAAGATGATTCTAAAAGTAAGCAATGCATTCCTGACAGAGACACACAGTAGTGTGTGAGAGCTTTCCAAGGGGATAACACTGACACATTACTGCATGGGGGTTTTCCTGGTTACAGGTCCCAAAGATTGCTCTGTTACCTACACTGTAAAAAATTTACTGTAAAATTTACAGCAACTTACTGGCAATTTTGGTTGCCAGTAAGCCTGTAAATTTTACAAGATTACCGTAAATCATAAACTACAATTAACTGTAAAAAATACAGCACACCTGTAAAAGCAGAAAAACAAGAGCAGCTGTGAATTTACAGTTCTTTATTGTATTATTTACAGTGTGATTATTTGATAATTTGAGGAAACTGATTATCTTAAATTGGTCAATTGACATTTCATATTTATACTGTGATTTTATTTCATTTGAGTCCACTAAAAAAAAAAAATTTATTTAAATGAGTTAACAAACCATATCTTTAACTCAATCCTCTTGCAGATAATTGTTAGTTAACAACAGCATACACCTGAATTGACGAACTTAACTAAAAGATCATCAATACATCAGCAACTACAGTCACTGCCTTTAAATAAAGCAACACACAGCATAACATCGGTGTTTCTCTGCTCATCCTGAACTGAAGCACAGGCTCTACTCTTCAACACAATGGTGACACACAAAACACAACAGAAACACTTTAAATCCCAACAGATTAAACACTAACAGATCTCCACTATATCATTATGTGCAAAAACACATAAAATCACACTTCATTTCAGCATTTACTCTCCTGAGCAGTCATTCATATAAATATATATTCACATTTCACATTTATTGTCACATAAATACATGGACAGAAAATAACTTATTTTGTTTAGTAAATTTGACTTAGATTGTATAGTAAACTACTGACTTCCAGCCACAGCCATATATTTAATCAACTGAAAAGAAAAGAAGACAGTACATATCTAAAGATCTCAGCAGAGGAGGAGTAAATAACTAATTACCAGCATCACTTGTCAAGGTCTTTTTGAGAATTAACTGAGGTTTAGATGTTGATGATTTATGGTTTAGTTTGTAGTCACCATGATGGTGATAAGTGTTGGCTTTAGTTGGGCTGTTACCCTTGACATTGCAACATTAGATTTTCTCTGGCTGCTTTACCTGTGTGTTTATAAGGCACAACAGTTATAGCAATAAAGCCAAGAGAAAAGAAATCTGGTGACTCTGGCTGTGTATTGATGCCATCAAAAGAGCTTGTAGATCAGTAGCACCTCATTTCACCCTGAGTTGAATGTCTTCTCAGTCATATGGTTCTTTCCATATAATTGATTAATATAGCGATTTTCCATAAGACAATTTAACAGCATTATCATTTGAATGATTTTAAAAACAATATGGCATAGATAGTTTAAAAAAACATCATGTTAATAAGTCACACACAGACATCAACAATCAGCGTATGAATCTCAAACATGGTGACACTCAATGAAACGCTTCATGTTGCAATGCATGCTGGGTATCACCATAATACGGAACTACCAGCATGCATTGCAGCATGCATAAATTATGCAGCTGAATTGTCTTATTTTCTTTTCTTCTTACCATGTGCTTTTATTTTTGTTGTTGTTTTTTGATGTGACTTTTTAGTAGCTTGATTTGTGATGTTCAGAGTTGATATATCTATATTATGTTTGTCACCATAGTTGAGGTTCATATGCTGATTCTTGATACACGTGTGTTCCAGTTGCTTGAAAGGTTTTGTGAATCTTATATATGTCAAACACAAATTACCTGATATAATCACAACTGAACATCATCATCATGCTGTAGAATCACATGACTATACCAATCAGTAAGGAGAAATCTATTACAACTTCAATTTCATAATCAAAAAATTATTCTGATCAAGATCAGCCACTAGATGCTGTCATGGCTGATATCAATAGACATCCATCAACAACTGAACATCATTTTACTTGACTTTTATTGCCATAACAAATTTGTCTCATAAAGACATGGTTATAGTAGTCAAAGTAAAACTAATGTTAAACTTATCAAGAGTCAAGAGCCCAACTAAAGTAAACACTAATCACGATCATGGTAACTTCAAATGAAATATGTTCAATAAATCATCAACATCTAACCCTCAGCTATTTCTCAGTAAGTCTGATTATGACAGAAATAAAGTGAGTCTGGTTAGTAATAAGTGAAGCTGGTAATGCTGTTTGTGGAGTTGTTTAATCCTCCTCTGCTGAGATCTTCACAGATTTAATGTCTTCTTTTCTCCTCAGTGGATTTCCTCTAAGGCTGTGGCTGAAGTCAGTTGTTTCCTGAAAAATCTCACAGTCAAATATACTAAACAAAAAAGTAAAATTATGTGAATTACTTTATGTGATTTTATGTGTTTTTGCACATAATGATATAGTGGAGATCTGTTAGTGTTTAATCATTTGGGATTTAAAGTGTTTCTGTTGAGTTTTGTGTGTCACCATTGTGTTGAAGAGTAGAGCCTGTGCTTCAGTTCATGAGGAGCAGAGAAACACTGCGGTTAAGCTGAATGTTGCTTTATTTAAAGGCAGTGACTGTGTATTTGCTGATGTATTAAAGTTATTCAACTCATTCATGTGTGCTGTTGTTGTCTAGTAGGATTTAGTTAAATGTATGTTTCTAGTTAACTCATAAAGTCTTTTTCTTAGTAGACTCAAATGAAATTAGCTCACGGTATAACTATTTAATGGCAAATTTCCTCAAATGAAACGAGTTGTCTCAGGTTTTAATTCAATGCATTATTAATAACAGTAACATACTGTAAATAATACAGTAAAGAACTGTAAATTCACAGCTGGTCTTGTTTTGCTGTTTTTACAGGTGTGCTGTATTTTTTACAGTATAATTGTAGTTTATGATTTACAGTACTCTTGTAAAATGTACAGGCTTACTGGCAACCAAAATTGCCAGTAAGTTGCTGTAATTTTTACAGCAATTTGTTACAGTGTAGCCTTAAATACCCAGACCAGAAAAAGGGTTTTACCAATATTTTTCCAGTGTGTTTTGGGTCAGTTCCTGTACCCCAGGGGGTAGCACCTGGTCTCGGGGGAGAGGGGAGATGTCTTGAAGAAACATCACCCAAAGAGGAACACAGGATTCTCCTATAAGTCCTCAGTCTTTCTCATATTACCAATGACTGCAATGAAATTAAGACCATTTACCAATCACACCGAGACACTTAAAATGATACCAAACACGAAAAGGAAAAACAATAGATTCCCAAGATACATCATATATGATATATACGCATTCTTAGTGAACTTTTGGTGACTTGACTCAGGGGGAGAGGGAGAGGGGGATGCAGAGATAAGGTAGGAGAAACGTTTGGACAAGACAATGTCCTGTGCTCTGTCTTTGCGATCTTCTGTCCAGGGTGCGTTTTATTGCTTTATGGTGAGTTTTATGTCAGCTTTTGTCTTAGCAGGAAAATCAGTTCTTACATATTTAAACCCATTCTTGGGCCAATTGCTTTTAATTTGGATTTGTTTTGAAATTTGACCATTAAAGGGTTAAAGTGTAAATTGCAGGTTAACCACCACAACCAATAAATGTGTAAATTAAAGTGCTTAATATGTATACATTTAAAAATTTCTGTCTTAAAATGCGTTAAAATAACAATTATTGGGGTTTCTTCAAAGCATGTTTTCTACAGTAACTGGGTGATGACGTCATAAGGGGAGCGCGGGCGGTAATGCACTCACTCTGTGGCCCAATCCCAAATGGCACACTTCGGCCCAATCCCAAATGGCACACTTAATGTGCACTTTCGGTCTTGTGGACTTACAATGGCTGCCGCGTGCGCGTGTCCGCTAAGTCCGTGAGACCGCAGTGTGTCCCATTTGTCATTTTTAGATCTCAGAAGGGTGCTCGCGAGCGCCCCCTCTGCGGTCGATTTGCGCCCTTGATGCGCACTTTTGCCGAGCCCGCGCTGATGCGGACTCCACAGCAGACTTCTTCCCGACATTCAAAGCGGCGTTACGTCGCGAAAGTGCGGACTCAGAGGAAGACCGCGAGTGCTTAGGGTTCCATTTGGGACAGGGCCTGTGTGTGCGGGTTCCGGGTTCAGGGAAAATAAAACAATTCGCGGGACTCCCGCAAACTAGAAATATCTATGAATAAAACATAAAAACGAATACACTTTTATTCATCTGTTGCAGAAAAGCAACAATAACAACTGAAACAAAATAGAAACGATTTACAGGTAGAGTTTCTATTTCTAACATGTCTGCAGTGTTGAGCGATGTAGCCAATCACAGACAGATGTGTTGATTTCTTGAACGCAATAATGGCCAATCAGAAGTATTTACGATAGTCTTCCCTCACTGCCCAAAACTGACTTTTTGTTCTGTGCTGAATTCTGTATGCTGGCAAATCCTCTAATTATAACAAACATAGTGTATATATATACATACGAACTGTGGTACGAACATACCACACAAACACAATAGTTAACCATTTTTGCTAGCTAGGTCTCCAATATAACGTAACTCTAGGCTTGTAGTATAGACAGTAAAAGCTTGGAGTACCTTTTATGACGTCACGCCCAGCTAGTGGAAGGGAGGGGGCGTGCTTAAAAGCACTGTAAAACGTACCAACTTTTCATATTATATTCAGCATTTTGGTATAAAAAAACAATGGTGGACAGTTTTTATCTTTATGTTTAGTAAGCACATTGCATTATCTTCGTGAAAAATTTTACCTGCAATTTACACTTTAATGCTCCAGTGATCATGAGTTATACCAAAGAACGTATATTGACAAGAAGTGAAAGCCAATAGAACGTTCCATTGCAACACCAGCGCCCAGCAGCAGCCCTACGCGTCCGCCATTTTGGGGTGAAAGCGGCTCGGCAGTCATATATTATACATATATTTAGTCCAGTGCAGAGGTCATTTTTAGGTTGAAATAATTAGGTGATTTATAGAAAAGAGCCTCTGTTCCATATCCCTTAAAATAGTACCCTTTTCCAGTGTATCATTAAAAAATGTCTCCATGGGTGAACGGACCAAAGTTACTTTAAAAAATTGGAGAACTATACAAAGATCAGTTGGTTTGTCTAAGAAAATCTCATTTTCATCGGTGTTAGCCGATGAAGAAACTATGGAAGATTCTTGTAATACTAATATGTTGTTGTTATCGACATATCATGTACACAGTCATTTCGATCTTCAAAGTACCAGGTTATAGAGACCAAATATGCCACACATACGATTCTGGTTAACCATAGTATGCAAAGTCTGGAACATTAACCCATTAGAGTTTACAAGAAACATAGACAAAACAACATACAGGGAAATCATGCGATGGAACATTAGATACATGTTAATACATTTATCACATAGTTATATATATCTAGAATATATAGGATTAAAAAGGGTTAATTTCTTCTTCTCAGCAAGAATTAGGAGACAATTCCCTGCTCATTCTTTTTGGGTCGTAAAATTCATCAGTCTTGTAACAGAACACCGAGTTCTGCCATTGTTGACTGCATTTGTGGGGTAAGTTTCATAGAGAGTCCGTGTATGTGTGTGTGTGGTGTACACATTTGCCTGCCATAAAGGTGTCAAGGAACACCATTTGGAACAGACTTTCTGGCGCTCGCTGGTGAATTATTAGACGCGAGTCAAATGTTAAAAGCTTTTCACATGTAGAATTTGAATGAGTCCCAACTGACATAGTCCAGATACCCTACATTAATGACTTTGCACCATCTCGTACAGACGTGGGTTTCAAAAATGGGTCACAATATGAACTTGATTATCGGCACCAATTATTTCATAATGACACACTTAAATCATTTGAACAAATAAGAAGTGAATTTACACTCTCAAGTTCTGAATTTTTTAGATAACTGAGACATTACCTCACAACGCATAAGGAACTAGAAATTATTTTTTTTTAAAACCTCCCCAATAGAAGGTTATTTTAAAGAAATACAAATTGGACATGCGGTCAAAAAAATGATTTCTAAAGGATATCTATTATTTTTGTCTAAGAATTAAAATAACACATTAGCTACAGAACAAGGAAAAATGGGAGGCTGAAATTAATGAAACAGTTCCTCTTGAAACTTGGGAGGAAGCTTAGAGAGGTACATCTTGTGACCAACTCTAATGTCTGGAGGGAATTCAAATGGAAGATAATAACCAGATTTTTTCAAACTCCACAGATAATTGCAAAATGGAATCCATCCTGCTCACGTGCTGGAGAAATTGTGGCCAGCATGTTGGTAACCACACCCATATTTTGTGATCATGTCCAAAATTAAGAAATTACTGGAAAGATCTATTTGATGCCCTTAAAGAAATCTTCCATTATGAAATCCCAGAAGACCCCATAATAGCCCTTCTAGGTGTGCGTCCAGAGGGCCTTGAGGGTAGAGCTAAAATATATTTACTACAAATTTTACTTGCTGCAGCCATGAAGCGTTTTACATGCAGATGGTTAAAACCTGACCCTCCATCATACAACGCTTGGATTCAAAAAGTATGGGAGTTGTACGAAATGGAACAAATCACATTGGCATTACGACTTCAGAAAACTGTTTTCTTAAAGAGGTGGGCTCAAATAATGCCTTTAATTCACCCAAAAATGAAAATTAAGTCATTAATTACTCACCCCCATGCTGTACCAACCCCGTAAGACCTTCGTTCATCTTCTGAACACAAATTAAGATATTTTTGATTAAATCTGAGAGGTGGATCACTGCTACATAGGCTGCCTAAGGGAATGAAACTTGACGGCCCAGAAAGTCATTAAAGAAAATGTTTAAATATTCCATGTGCCTACAGTGGCTCAACTATAAGTTTATCAAGCGACGAGACTACTTTTTGTGCGAAAAAAACCCATAAATAACGACTATATTCGACTATTCCATTACTTCCATGTGGGCCTTGAGACGAGAGTTGAAGAGATTTCCAGAACGCAGGCGCGAGAACTGAGATGAGGACGTTCTTCTTCGACTACTTCTTGTTACCGGCTGCTACCGTATTACCGCCACCTACCGTATAAGATGACGTGTTGGAAGCGCAAAACTTTCTGTTTACAAGCTGAGGAAGACGCGCGCTGTACATACGCTTTTCAATTCGTAAATGTCTGCTGATTTTGACGTAGATGAAGACTTAAATTTTTTAACCATTGTATATAATATAGCGAGACCTACTGCACATTAAGTGTCTAATTGAAATGAAAAGCCAGCGCGCGTCTTCCTCTGCTTGTAAACAGAAAGTTTTGCGCTTCCAACACGTCATCTTATACGGTAGGTGGCGGTAATACTCCTAAGCGGTGAGCAGCCGGTAACAAGAAGTAGTCGAAGAAGATCATCCTCATCTCAGTTCTCGCGCATGCGTTCTGGAAATATCTTCAACTCTCGTCTCAAGGCCCACATGGAAGTAATGGAATAGTCGAATAAAGTCGTTATTTATGGGTTTTTTCGCACAAAAAGTAGTCTCGTCGCTTGATAGACTTATAGTTGAGCCACTGTAGGCACATGGAATATTTAAACATTTTCTTTAATGACTTTCTGGGCCGTCAAGTTTCATTCCCTTAGGCAGCCTATGTAGCAGTGATCCACCTCTCAGATTTAATCAAAAATATCTTAATTTGTGTTCAGAAGATGAACGAAGGTCTTACGGGGTTGGTACAGCATGGGGGTGAGTAATTAATAACTTAATTTTCATTTTTTGGTGAACTAACCCTTTAACATATGGCCTCAGTTTTATCCATATTCACTTTATATCCAGTATCCATACTTGAGAATTAGCTTTTTTAAATATGGAATTGTTGTCTCGGGTTCTGTTAGGCAATGTAGGACATCATCTGCGTATAACGACAACTTATGTTCCTCTCCTTCAATTACAATTCCCTTAATTGCACTGTCGTCCCGAATTAGTTGAGCAAGGGGTTCAATGCTGATAGCAAACAGCAAAGGCGACAATGGACATCCTTGTCTGCATCCACGTTCTAGAGTAAAGCGTCCAGATCTACATCCGTTTCCTCTCACTGAGGCGAGTGGATTTGTGTAATCCAGTTGAGTGTTTGAACCTACTTTATGAAATTGGGGCCAAATTTAAACCTTTTAAGTGTTTGTATCAGATACTGCGAAGATACCCGATCAAATTAAATTTGATCACTCTTTTAAAAAATAATTATTTATTTACTCTTTTTGCAAGTATGGCAGTTAATATACGTAAATAAATATTTAACAATGAAATAGGCCGATATGATTGACATTCAGCAGGATCTTTGCCCTCTTTGTGAATTACAACAATGGTTGCATCCCTCCACCATTTTTATAGAATGTATTTATATATCCGTCGGGTCTTGGGCTTTTATTATTCTTCAACATAGAGATTGTCTCAATTATTTCACTTTCTTTAATGGGTTCATCCAGATCTTTTTGCCATTGACTGTTAACTCATTCAATTTTATATGATTTAGGAACGGTGCCAGAATATTATCATCAGACCAAGTATCAGAATTTCTGTAGAGTGATTTGTAGAAATCTGCAAAGGATTCTGCAATTTCATCAGGTTTAACAGGGATTGATAGAGCTACCAGATTTAATTTTTTGTATGATGTTTGAAGATATTTGCTTTCTTAATCTAATTGCTAACAATCTACAAGCCCAATTGCCATGTTCATAATATCTTTGGTTAATAAATCTTAGATTGCCTTCGATTTTATCAGCAATTAAGCTACAGTGTGTTCTAATTCTTGTTGTTTAGCTACTCTCTCTCTCTTCTTGGCAATTGCGAATGAAATAATCCGGCCTCTGAGATATGCTTTTGCATAATCCCATACTATGAGTGGTGATACCTCTGTAGAGTTATTTATACTTCGATATAATTTAAGTTCTGTTGTGACAAAAGAAATAAATTCTGTATCATTAAGGAACGAGGCATTCAATCTCCATTGTTTGGAAGTGTGTATGTCCTATAGGTCCACAGGTGAATGGCCCGAAATTGTCATTGGTGATATCTTCATATCTACTATTCTATATAGCTCTTCTTTGGGAGTGAAAAAATAATCTATCCAAAATGCATGTCTATAAGAGATAAATGTATAATCTCTACGATTTGGAAATATACTTCTCCACACATCTACAAGGCCAAATTCAGAAGACTGGTATTTTAACATCTTACTCATTCGGGAGAGTGAAGTAGTAGAGCTGGGTTGTCTGTCCAAATGTTGTGACATAATACAATTGAAATCTCCTCCCATTAATAATATTCCAGTGCTATACTGTGCAATTACATTGAAAACTTTTTTAATAAAAGCAGTCCTCATTTGGTGCATACACGTTCATAAGTGAAACATTAATGCCATTTGGAGCCATTTACTAAATGAATCTTCCCTGTGTCCTTATGAGTCTTTGCAAAGGTAAAATTTACATGCCTATGTATTAGGATAGACACTGATGGATGAGAGGAAAAGTACATAAAGGGAAGTTGTGGTCTTTTGGTTAGAGAGTCGACTTGTAACCCGAAGGATCACGGGTTCTCAGTACCGGCAGGAAATGTAGGTATGGGAGTGAATGGACAGCGCTCTCCTCTACTCTCATTACCCACAACTGAGGTGCCCTTGAGCAAGGCGCCTAACCCTCAATTGCTCCCCGGGCGCCGCAGCACTGGGTGCCAACTGCCCGAGTGTGTGTCCAATACTCACTGCTGTGTGTGTGCACTTAAATGGGTAAAATGTATACAAATTCCGAGTATGGGATACCATACTTGGCTACACATCATGTCACTTTCACTTTCATATATAATGTATGTCACCCATTTCCATATATTAATAAATATAATAATAATAAATAAAACCTGTAATAGCCTACCATTTGACTGAAGCATTTGATCATTGGTTTTACATATTTTGGTTCTGCATTTGCACAGAGGCTGTGATTATGCAATCATCTAGCTCACTGTGTTAATCCGTACCCAACATAAATAAACTAACAGCATGTACTTTTCTGGCAGACACATATATATATATATATATATATATATATATATATATATGTATATATACAACCCATTCTCACTCCCAAGGCGTCAAAAACTGACGCATGGTCAAGCGCCCCCGGCGTCACAATGAAGACTCCAAAGGCACCCCTCTGTGTCTCTCTTGGACAAATTGGGAACTCCATTGCTTTCAATGGGAAACCTGTGGCGTCAACAACAGACGCGAATTTTATTAGTAGGAAATCGTGCTGAAGAAGTCTCATATTGAACACATTGCAATATCTGGCATTTGTTAAGTAGTCGTTTATTTGCTTATGTTTGATATAATGTCTTTTCTGTTTGTCGATATTAATCAGATTAGCTCCCTCATGTTCAGTCACTGCATTATATCTGTCATCTCCATGGAGGCTTTGCGTTTCATTGCTTTCTATTTCAAAACACCTTACTAAACTGGGGTGATTAAACACAAGCTGCCACATGATGTGCTATTGACCTTCAATCAGTTAATCATATTCATATCAGGTTCAAAGTAGTACAATTAGTTCCAAAGTGGTATTTGTAGTAGAAGCACTGTAAAAACAACACTTACAATGCTTTTACCACAGTAACCTTAGTTTTATGTGATATTTGTTGTAAATTAACAGGAACCACAAAACTTACCATGCTTTTTACCTCAGTAACCTTAGTTTTACTGTGATATGTGTAAAAGGATAGTAACCACAACACTTACTATGCTTTTAATGCCTAATAATTTAAAATCCAAAATTTGTAAGGTAAATCTGTTCCTTTAAATAACCCTATATATCATACATGATGATATTTTCTTTTCTCTTTTTTCAGCTGAAAAGACCAAAAGGGCCTTTCGGACTCAGTCAGCTCATTATTGTTTGAGGACAAGTAAACGGAAAGCTGCAAAGGCAAATAATCACAATGTATGTGTTGGTTTTAACCCTTAATCAAACATTTTATGTTGTTTCTTAAACCTTTTCTTACAAAACCTATAGCCCAATCAGTACGAACATAGTCTCAAAGTCTTAATAATTCACAGGATTTAACAAGTTGTCAAATCCGTCCGATACTCATACATATTTGTATGTAAGCTTTTACTCCTACTGCTGTCATTGGCTACTGCCTCAATTCCTGTACATTTGTAAATCAGTTGCGCCCCTTCTTGGAAAGTAGTCGGATGTCCCACACACTGTCAGAAAGTTTATATTAATTGCATTGTATTCATTAAAATTATTACAAATTGGACCCTGTCTGTTCATGTTCCAATCCTCATGGTTTTTTTTTGTTGTTGTTTTTTTAAACGAATTCATGAATATTGCTTGCTATTAAAGACATACTTGTATTCATGGAAATGCCCACATACTGTATCAGTGAACTTACATAAACATAATTACATAAAATAAGGTCGAGCCCCTTATTTGTTGGGGGGTGGAGTTTGAGGACTCTGGGTTCGGGCCAAAATACCGACCTCGGAGCCCTCTCGTGAAATACATATTAATGACTATAAGAAAGAAAACATTAATAAGATTTATTAAAAAAAAACTTTAAAAAAGAATTGAATGAAAGATATTAAGCAAAATAATAAAATTGAATAAATTTGAATACGATTAATTTCAAATACACTATGCTGAAGCTTTAAAGCTTATCACAATGTATAAACACCTTTCAGAAATGTACTTCATATGCTTACTTTTGCGATACATTTAGAATGTAGAGATAGTTACTTGACATTACTAGCAGTTATTATTATTTGTAATTAATATGAACGTTACTATTATTCGAAAACTTTTGATTGACCATTGTCTAATTTCTTTGTCTTACTGGCGCACAGAGAGTGTGAACGTGCAGATAATTTCAAGACCTCCCAAAGTGACCATATCCCATTAAATTAATGGATTCTCAAAGAGACCATCATCAGCATCAAGTTTCAAGATCACTTGGGCTCTTACAGCTCTTACTGCCCAACCAACTGCATCACTGTATGATCTGAGTGCATTGGTTCAGACCGCAAGACCCTAAAATGCTTTTACTCTCCCATTATTGTTTTCTGTGTGTATAACAAAAGTGCTTAATGTTGTTTACAGTGTGTATATGAAGTATTCCTTGTGCTTGCTGTAATTTGGTTTGCAGACCTAGTAAGATAATAGTTGTCTATTGTTGTTTATGGTTAAAAAGACAATACTCTCATAAATACATTGACTGAGCCACTTTGCACCCAATTTGCAGAGCAGAACATGTATTGAAATAATGCTAGAGCTTTAAGAGACACACCCAAAGCAATCAACATCTATTTATCAGTGATGTCACCACAATTTAAAGTGCATCCTGGCATCTTCTTCACACAGATGAGATCACTCAGTTAATGAGTGAAGGACAAACACCGTACAGCCGTGTCTATCCGTCTAAAGACTTTAAATGAAAGTTTAAAGTTGTGAAATACTTTAGAAGTTAAAAACTACGGACTAATCAGCTAATCAGAAATCATGGTGGGCGTACCTGAATTTTCTTCATTTACAGATCACAGTAGATTCAATGGTAAGTATCAGCGATCTCATGATTCAATTCAATTTAATTCACATTTATTTGTATAGCACTTTTCACAATAAATATCATTATAATTGTGAGCTTTACAGAAAATGCATGTGTCTACATTACAATTTATAATGTTTTATTAGAGTTCAGGAGGAGCACGTTCAGATAATTAAGGAGCACATTTACACAATTAATGAGATTAGAGGTATATATCTGTTCCATGACAGTTTTCCAGCATCCCTCCACTACCCCATCTCCTCACTTCTAACTATTCCTATCCCAGCCTGGGATGGCGGGGGTACTCTGGGTTCGGGCCAAATTTCGAGCTCGGAGCCACATCCCCTTGGACAGCACGCCAAATACACATAACCTTTACTCTCTGATTATTTGTAAGTGTGAACTCATAAAAGAGCAATTTGTTATCAGAGGTGACTGTATCCAAGTAATGTCCATATGTCAGAAATTTCTAAGATAATATGAATCATGCAGTTTGCTAACATCATGCATTCATTTAAGCATAATGTTCTCATTAAAGCAGTTAATACAAGTTGTGATAGTAATGATTACATGAGTGACATGATTTTCAGTTGTGACTTGCTGATGTAATGAAATTAAATTTACGTACTTTGAGCAAATTAGTCCAACGGCTATGTGAGTGGAATCTGTTTTTATCAGATGGGTTTTGTTTTGCAGTAAAGCCAATTGATTGTGTTTGTGTTTTGGTTACAGATTCTGGCCGTACTTTTCCTTTTGGTTTACTTAACCAAACAAATCAGATGTTTAACAGAAATAATAGTGCAGTGACATACATTAACCACACTGTTCCATACTCTGAGACATTGGTCGCACAGGATGAGGTCGTTCTCCTCTTTAAAGGCTTGATGGTCACACGCGTCATGCCCTCGTTCTACATCTTCATCATCCTCATTAGTTTGCCCCTGAACGCTTTGGCCTTGGTGACGTTCACCTGTAGGATTCGAGAGAAGAAACCAGCTGTGATCTACATGTCTCACCTGGCGTGTGTGGACCTGCTCTTCACCCTGCTGCTGCCTCTGAAGATCCACTACCAGCTGAACGCTTCAGATTGGGTGTTCGGTGAGGCGGCGTGTCGTGTGCTCAGTGCTGCTTACTACTGCAACATGTACTGCTCCATACTGCTGATGATGTGCATGAGTGTGGACAGACTGCTGGCCGTGGTGCTTCCCATCGCCTCTCTAACCTGGAGGAGTGCAAGGAAAGCCACGTGTGTGTGTGTGCTGGTCTGGCTGCTGGCGCTCGCTGGCATAGTACCACTTCTCTCAATGACACAAACATTCAATGTCCAGAATATTGGAGTCACCTGCTTTGACTTCTTGGACCAAGACACATCACTGTTGTTATACTTGTCTGTGTTCTTAATCCTTCCCTGCATTTACTTTTTCCTTCCACTGGTCGTCATCTTGGTGAGCTACTCTACCATCATATATGTGCTCTGTGTCAAACTTGATCACTTAGCAACACCATCATCTTCCTCAGACAATAGAAGGAGAGCAGTGGTTATGGCTACTGCCGTGCTGATGGAGTTTGTGGTGTGTTTTGGGCCCTCTAATTGCTTCCTGTTGTATCACTGTATTTGTTTAGCCATGGGAAGCAATGGAGTGGACACCTATCCGGCTTACCTGTTGGCTGTGTGTTTGGGGAGCGCAAGTGTTTTCCTGGACCCTCTTCTGTACTACTATGGCTCGTCTCAGTACAGACAACAGATCAGCTCTGTGTTTTGGGGCAGGAAGGCAAAAAGAGCAAACACACCATCAAACACAAACACTTACCTGAGCTGTAAACTCAAATTTTTGCTAGAAATCTGACATTTTCTAAATCAAATAAGTTGCAGTACTCAACAATATCATTTGACACAACTCAATGTTTAAGTAAAAAATTAAAACTTTAAAAATATGAATGAAATGTAAAGTTTTCACAAGGGTATTATTGTCACATTTTGGTTTCTTCTTCTATTAGAGTTTTTTGGCAGTTGGCACACAATGAAATGGTGCATTACTGCCACCAACTGGTATGGAGTGTGGAACTGAATGACTATTACTTACTTTTATTACAAAGAAAAAAAAACTAATTTAAATCCTCTCAATCATATTAATTATTCTCACACATTTTGGTTTGTTTATGTCATGTTCCTTTGTCTTGTCATGTGATTCCCTATTTGTCATGTGATCCTGCCATGTGTTTCCTTGTCTGATGTGTCATGTTGTAATTGGTTCATTGTTTCATTGTTCACATGTGTAATAATAATAATAATAATAAAAGTTTATTCGGTTACTAAACATAAAACAGAATATATACAACAAATTCATTACAAACCCATGTGTCCCTTGTCTTGTCATTAGTCTTGTGTGTATTTCGCCCTCATGTTTGCCATGTGTCTTTGTCAAGTATTGTTTCACGATAACCTTTGTCGGTAAGCGTCATGCCATGGTCTTGTTTTATGCTTCATGCCATCATGGTCTTGTTTTGGTAAATAAACTGCACTTGGGTTCTCTCAAAAAGCTTGCCTTCAGTGGATCCCTTTACAATTATGTGTATCCAACGTGTGTGTATATATATATATATATATATATATATATATATATATATATATATATATATATATATATATATATATATATATATATATATATATATATAAATGTAATTGCGTAACCTACATAAGATGATCTTTTGACCACCTGAGAACTAGTGAAGAGCTTAATGTGAAGGAGTCAAAACAGCAGCAAGATGGGTCCACAGCCATACATACGTTCACAAGAGAGTCGAGTTCTGGCGGAAGGGTGACCTATGACCCGATGTGTGACGTAGGCGTAGCATCAGTTAGGTGAGAATTGACGAACGCGGAAGCACAGAGGAGAGAGCAAGACAAAACGCCGGTCATGAAGTTGAAGTCTAAAACAAGAAGTTTTAAAGGGGTCATATAATGCCATTTTTGTACAAGCTAATATGATTCTTTAGGGTCTAAATTAAAAGTTTGTAATATACTTTAATTAAAAATTCTCATTAGTATTGTAAGAAAACACTTATTTTACTTGGTCAAAAACAGCTCTGTTTTCAGCACGCCGTTTCAGTGCATATGCCTTTAAATGATCATGAGCTTTGCTCACCCCGCCTCTCTGTTCTGTGCATACACCGTTTGTAACACAATAACACAATAACCATAACGCGTTGTTCAGTATAAACGTGGGATTATGAATTATATTGAGAACGTCATACATAGAAAACATGCCGTAATGTACCCTGAGTGTAAACCTTAGACGCATTCATTGTGAAGCGTGCAGCTAGCGATTTGCAAAGATTAATATATTAATAAAGTTTCATAAAACGTTACACTCACTTCCGTTCTTCTGGAGATTCAGCAGGAACACGAATATCTAGTACCGATCTTTTTTCATGAGCAGCTTCTTAGCAAAACCAGCTTTATGCTGATCCTCGTTTATAAAGCAGTCTGGTGTGTGAAATGATTCATGCAAACATGAGAGCATTGACGTTGCTTGTGGGGAATATTCCCTTCGAAAACAAACTCAGCCACTGCGTCTTCAGCGGTTTGGATTTAGGAACATTAAAATGACTGTGTTCGTTATTACACCCAAGAACAGAACACCACAATCGCTTAGACGCCATTCTGCTCATAGACAGTGCTCCAGCATATCAACAATGACCGCGCCTTAGATGCATCGCGGTGCGGACGATTCTGAATCGATTCACATGTCATGAATCGTTAAAAGCTAACATATGGAAAATTGGCATATGTTCATTGTGGCCTTTTTTTCTATTTTTGTATGAGAGCTGCTTCACACGTTTCACACCAACAAATATGTTATACTTACCACATTATACTTATACAGTACTTACTGTACTGCCCTCCATAGTCACAGTGTGTATCAGTGCAATGCCAGTCACAAAAAGTTACATTTTGACTGTGCTCTCTGCAGATGTTCCATTTACTTTTTTGGTATAAGCTGTTTTTGATTTGTGGTATACAACAACAATTTAAAAGTCTTAGACTCTTTTTTGTGTATAAGAGCTTTGTATGTTACTAATTATTCAGAATATGCGCAAGTCCACAAGCATTAATTTTGTATGAAAGCTGCTGGTACATAATTTTTTATATTGCTCATTGCACATGTTGCACGCACAAAAGAGGCTGTTTTTCTGGTGGCACATATATTTTTTTATTTCTGTCACACACTGTAAGATCTGCAAATCCAACAAAGACAACAGTAAATTAGTTTCTGTATCACAGTGTTGAAATAGCTGGCAGTGTGACTTCTTCATATTAAAAAATTGAAAACGCTCTCTTTCAATAAACTCATTTATCTGCAGTGGTGGAAAGAGTACTAACAAATTGTATTCAAGTAAAAGTATTGCTACTTAAGTAATAATTTACTTGAGTACACGTTGAAGTACTAAAAAATAATATGACTCAAGCAAGAGTAAATAAGTAGTTTGCTTAAAAATTACTCAAGTAATTACGCTACAAAGTACTTTTGTATTATTTTTCTATTTTTACCCAAAATGGGTAAAACACTAAACACTCAAATGTCATCTGTTTCATTCATACTGGAAGCCCAGTACTGATTCATCCCTCATGCAGAAAGTCATAGAAGTATTAAACTTATGACATTTCAGGAAATTACTTATAATAACAACATGCAAATAGAGACGTTCTGACTGATGAAACATGAAGACAAACAGGTGATAGCGATAATATATCTGTGTTCATCAAGCTATCTCAGGTATTTTCAGAAGAATAAAGCATTTCTTTAAAGGGATAGATGACCCAAAAAGGAAAATTACCCCATGATTTACTCACCCTCAAGCCATCCTAGATGTATATGACATTCTTCTTTCAGACGAATACAATCAGAGTTTATATTAATAAATGTCCCTTTCTCTTCCAAGCTTTATAATGGCAGAGAATGGCTGGAGAAAATTTGAAGCCCAAAAAAGTGCATCCATCCATGATAAAAGTGCTCCACTTTTACTCCAGGGGGTTAATAAAGGCCTTCTGAAATGAAGCCATGTGTTTGTGTAAGGAAAAAACCCATATTTAAAACTTTATAAACTATAATCACTAGCTTCCGCCAGACGGCTGTACGCATCGATTTACGGTGGAAGACTAACTCCTGACCCGACGCATAGCGTAATGGCGAACGTGGAAGCTCAGAGGAAAGAGCTAAACAAAACACTGTTCGCGAATTAGCAATTTTGAAGAGAAATGTTTAAAGAGCATATTGCAGGTTAAAAAAAAATCTAAATTAATATATAACCTTGTATGAGAATACCATATGAAAAGGTAATGCAGGATTTAAAATGTTTTAAAACGACATAAGGGCACAAATTTAATAGATAAAGTGAGCATTTCTTTGACTGCTCGTAAAAACCGGGTTTTTTTCAACATCGCGTCATTTTACGTCACCAGAGGGAGGGAGCCTCAGCAGCGCAGATAGGTTTGTATTCAGTACAAGCGGGTAAATTTGCTTTTTTAATATCAGAATGACAATTTGGAATGTAAAGAACAACATATTATACAGTTATTTGTTTTATTAGGAAAATACCATATACATAAAAAGAATTGGGCTTTTTTTCACATTTTATAAATGACTTCACATTATATGTACATCTCTTGGAACAAACTAAAAACAAAAAAGCAATGAAAACATGTAATGCTTTGAAAACACTGGATTTTATGTAAAACGTTTTTTGTATTTTTTATTTCCTGGCAGCTAATGTTAATGTGATATTGTGAATAGGCCGATGTAAAACCTCTTGTTCTTGTGGCATCGAATAAAAAAAAAGTCAGTGAGAGCGGTCGTGAATCAGTGTTTTCGGTAGTTTTTGTATTTTAATTTATCATCATCATGGTAAATTATTGTGTTTGTGGAGGTTGCAAAAACTCCGGCCTGTCAGGACATTGAGTCCACAGGTTTCCTAACAAGAAAAGGGACGGTGCTGTGCTGTAATATATTTCGTGCCTGTGTGCGATTTGTGCAGCTGCGAGACAGGATTTCTCTTCTGCATCGGCTTCGAAAAACGCGGTCGTGTGTAGCGTACACCAGATCGGAGGAACAAAAACGTGTATATCAGGAATAAAAATATCTATCTGTCTCTCGATGAGAAAACGCTAAGTTATATCATGTAACGTTAGTCTGGATGGATATTAATGAGCATGACATACGCGCCTGATAGGTATGGCTCGATACCACAATTTTGGCTTCGGTACGATACCAGAACCTAATACCTCGGTATCGATACTAAATCGATACCACAGTTTAAAAACAGTTTAAGTGACACTTAAAAAACACTGCTTGAAATTCTCCACTACCAAATGTGGAAAGAAAAGGTATCAAAATGTAAAATAATAATAATAATTCAGTCAGGGACTCAGGGAACATACAGTAGGTTAAATTTTGAAAAGAAAAAAAAACCTTGAAATTATAGCTACATTTAAAATAGGTTAATATCTATAATAATAGATTAACATATAATAATAATAATAATAGAATAATGAAATGACATGTAAACCATTAGCTGTCATGCATCAACAGAGAATTATCAACATTTATTGCATTTATTCATCTTGGTTTGGTTACTGTTTGGGTTCATATTAATGCATTGCATAAAGTAGGCCTAATGTTAACATGCTAAAACATGTATTAGTATATTTAATTTTCTAGGTCATTTAATTACTGATTGATCTAGATTAATAAATGCTATAATTCTGTTAGGTCAGGTTACCTAATGAACGTTGACAAATGTAGCTTAATTGTAATAGAGGGGTTTCACCAACGTCACGTTCTGGGCGGTAACCCGGATGCGCGGCCATTATGGAAATTGCCGGACGAGCAGAAAAGTAACGTTATTATTTCTGAAACCGGCGCAGACGAGCGTGGGGAAAAAGCAGTAGGCTACATAGCTGCTACCAGCCTCCAGTAGTCCAGCGCGCCAGTAGCTGATGCTGTACCTCTCTCAACCACAAACGCCTTCTTTCATCAGTTTTTGCACTCTTCTCTTTAACTTTTGACAGTCTATAGCACTCAACATGTTTTTTCCCGATGTGACTGATTGGTACAGACCAAAACTCGACCATTTTTTAGCAGCAATAATCACCCAAATTTGCGAGTCCATTCAGTTCAGTGGCATTATTTACGTTCTGTGCCTCCAAAATGGCCGACTTCCGGATTGATGACGCGTCGTGAAACCCCTCTATATTAGTAGGCTAATATTCATACTACTATTTCTCTCTCTCTCTCTCGCGCCAGAGAGGCACTAATATGCCATTCATTTTACTATCACTAATACTAAAATTATTATTATTTTTATTCTTTATTCATTCAAATTCAATTAATATATGTTTGTTTGAAATTGCAAAAATGATGAGACCTAAACTGAATTGGTTCTAACGTGTCATGCAAGGAGATTTGAGCTTTCGTGTTTACCGTATCATATATAATTGATACGCTCTTGTGCAGGGCCGTGCACAGACCTTTTGAGGGGCATGTGCTGAAACTAAAAAAGGGCACCCCCTTCCCTTTTTTTATATCAAGATTATTTAGTAAGCCTACATTAAAGGAGGAAATGGTCTCATCTTCATGACAAATTCAATAAAAAAAAAGTGTCTCAAAAGCTTTAGATTTATTCACTATTAATAACTGTAATAATAATAATAATAATATAGATAATATAGATATACAGGGTTTCAGGGCTTCTTTAAACCTAATTACAACAGCAACCTTCTGTGAGCCATGCTTGAAGATGTTTATGACTTCACTGTGATCCACTGGGCTGTCCCTCTCTATGGCTATGAGGAGAAGGTCTGCGAGTCTCTCCTCTGAGCAAAGGCTTCGGAGTTGGTTCTTAATTAACCTCATTTTGGAAAAGGATCTCTCCACAGTTGCAGTTGATGGCAAAAACCTGATACTGTGGAGGACCAATGTTGGTCTGTTGAAGGTCTTTTATTCACTACACTTCCCATAAAATAAGCCAGCAATGAAAAAAATTATAAAATAGTGTGAAAAGTACAGTTGCAGTGAAAAGCATTTCTGAAGGATCATGTGACACTGCAGAGTACTGAACTAAAGATGCTGAAAATTCAGCTTTGACCACAGAAATAAATGACATTTTTTAGAATATATTCAAATAGAAAACAGTTATTTTAAATTGTAAAAATATTTCACAATATTACTGTTTTTGCTTATTTTGGATCAAATACATTAAGCCTTCGAATGAATTAAATCATGAATTAGATTCTGCATGATAAAATATAAAGATTTCACATTGATCTTCTGTAATGTTTTTTTTTAAATATTTTTTTTAGTTACTACTACAACATTACTGTAGTAAAACCATGTTTTACTACATTTATGCATGTGAGGACGACCGGAGAGTAGGTATAGAATACTGTAGATTAAAAAATTAGATAGCGAATACGTGCATATTAACAGACTTGAATTAACCATAATTTAATATTATTACCATAACATTAAATGTTAAATGATTAAATGTTAATAAATTAAGTGTATCAGCAATCATAAATCAAAGAACACATTTCTTATAAATATATGTTACCTAGGTGACGAGGATCACTCGTTGCTTTGTGTAGTTCCAGTACGAACAGCGCGGGGGCGCACCTGTGCTTATGATTCTCCGATGGGAAACGGCGCCGGCGGCATCATTACATTTTCATCAACAGCTTACCAACTAGATTTTTATAGCTATCTAGGCGCTCAGTTTTTCCTGTTGTAAAATACATTTGGTCAAAATCGCATTTTATAAAAAATGAAATGCTGTATGCACAGGCTATTTAAGTGTAGGCTATGTATTGGCTATGACTATGGCAAATGCTAGCATAGCCCTCTCTCTCTGGTCCCACATATCTTAGTCAGACATCAAATAAATAAAATATGCGCTTTTATAGACAACGTGTTTAGTACTTATTTAAACAACAAGATCTTTGTTTACCCTTGCAAAACTTCGTTCAGGTGCTGTCTGCTGTGTGGCCGCTGCAGAGCTTCAGTTCATTCAGTCATGAGGGGGCGGAGTTATCAGCTTTACTGACAGTTTAAGATCGAACAAGATTTACACAAGCTCTTTTTAAGATCTTTCATTGGCTAAATATTTTTTAAAACAGACAGATAGACTTAAAGGGTGACCAATAGCATTCATTTATAAAAAATAAAATAAAAAAAAACACCACCAGGCACCACCAAAAAAAGGGCACTTCGGCAAAAAGGGCATGTGCTCTGCACAGGTTGAGCCCTACCTGTGCACGTGCCTGCTCTTGTGTATGTGCGCTGTTCAGTGTTCAATAAAAGTCTAAATTAAATCAGTTGAATGATGGACTAACCTGTCGATCTCTGAACTCTTTGAACAAGTCAGGATGAGCAACTGACAAGTGCTTCGGCAGATTTGATGTGTTGCCTCCTTGTTTGCAGAGTGGTGAATTGAGATCTGTTTCTTTACTTTTCTCATTACTTTTGTAGGCAAAGTAATGCCTTATTTCACTCATACTGCTCTCTCTATTTATTAATTTCGAACGTGTAGAAATTCGAATGAGCTTTATGGAAGTAAAATAATCCCAAATGTTTTTGAAACAAAAAGCCTGTTGAATTGTACTACTTGAAAAAAAATATGCATTGCATTAACCCTGCTTGTATTTTAATGCATTGTATTTTTAGGGCTTGCATTTTTATAGGCTGAAATTTAGCATGGTTGAATATTTAAGCTGTGAATATTTCAAATCAAATCATTTCAAACACTATTTCATTAGTAAAATTTCAATAATCCATATTCACCTTTCATATTTCATATCCCAAATATTCAAACTGATTAAAAATACAACCTATAATATTCAACAGGCGGTTTTCGGTCCATTTTATTTCGCTTTGCAAATTCGCTTCCACAAATTCAGTGGTTCAAATTCGACAGTAAATTCAACATTGACATCCAGGAGCTGCAGGAAAAGTAGTAGATTACCGAGCATAATCTCCATCTGCTGTTAGTCGACCACACCAGCAGGGGGTGCAAGCGCGTGTTGTTGACGAAGACCAGAGCAACAGTTAGTGCAAGCCATTCATTCATAAAAACTTATTTACAAAAATGTAAGTGTATTTGTGATTATTATGACGTCTGTTTTATGTGAAATTCAGTGTGTTCACGATTACTTTTCCTGTAGCCTACATGCATCTTTCTCTACCATGAACGATAATGTTATTCCCCCGATGCGGATGTACAGATCCAGTGTTACATTTGACATATTTCTCTTGGTTGTTTAGTTGCCTTAACCTTATATTGCAGTGATGTGCTGCATGCAGTACTAGGGTTTGGTTTCCCTCAATATGTCAGGATTCCCCTGCTGGACATATAAAACGCTTAACGTAGCTTAATGGACATAAAAGACCAAACTCGCAGGCTAGCAGATGGACTCAGAATATGAATTTAACGCGCAAAGTTTAATGCTGAGCGTTTCCCAGTGATATACTGGCATAAATTTGGTTTGACATTGGACATTCGCACATTTAGGGACCGTCTCTAAAGTTACATACGAAATTGGTAAACACGTTTCTAACTTAAATACCATTAGAAAAGAACGACTTACAGTCATAAAACCAACTGTAAAGTGTTCATGTAGGTGTCAGGCTCAGGCATACTGCGCAATTTATTCAAATAGATTGAAGTTTGCTATTGAAGTTAGAAACGTTTAGGCCTATAGGACTTGTTACTTTAGAGACGGTCCCTAAATGTGCGAATGTCAACCCAATTTTACATTTAGTCTTTTAGCTGGCACTTTTATCCAAAGCGACTAGTTAAACTAACAATATAGAACAACAATATGAAAGTGCTACTTCCCAGTTTAATCTAATGCAGTACATGTACAATACATACTTTCCAAATAAGGTGCGAGTTTGGTCTTTTATATCACTGTAGTCCATTAAGCTACGTTAAGCGCTTTGTCCTGACGGAATTCGGGGAATCTTTGAGTATAATGAGGTGTATTGAGGGAAACAGATTATAATCCCGTTCACTGTAGAAAAGGCTGATAACATAAGGCTACACAGGGAAAGTAACAATGAATGAAACATAAAAACAGCTTTTGTGCCTTTATCATCTTTTCCGCATATATACTGACCCAGATAATCGTCACAAAAAACATAATGCATGCTGAGTTTTTATGAATGAATGGCTTGCACTAACTGTTGCTCTGGTCTTCGTCAACAACACGCGCTTGCACCCCCTGCTGGTGAGGTCGACTAACAGCAGATGGAGATTATGCTCGGTAACCTACTGCTTTTCCTGCAGCTCCTGGATGTCAACGTTGAATTTACTGTCGAATTTGAACCACTGAATTTGTGGAAGCGAATTTGCAAAGCGAAATAAAATGGACCGAAAACCGCCTGTTGAATATTATAGGTTGTATTTTTAATCAGTTTGAATATTTGGGAAATGAAATATGAAAGGTGAATATGGATTATTGAAATTTTACTAATGAAAATGTGTTTGAAATGTTTTGATTTGAAATATTCACAGCTTAAATATTCAACCATGCTAAATTTCAGCCTATAAAAATACAAGCCCTAAAATACAATGCATTAAAATACAAGCAGGGTTAATGCAATGCATATTTTTTTCAAGTAGTACAATTCAACAGGCTTTTTGTTTCAAAAACATTTGGGATTATTTTACTTCCATAGAGCTTCGTTTGGTTTGATCCAGAGCCATATAGAGTGAGAGTTGCGACAACTCCATTGACTCCAATGGAACGGTTTTTTACAGCAATGGCGGCTCGCGGAGCCTCTCAATAGTTCCCGGAAGTAGCAGCAGCGCGGTAGAGTTAGAGCAGAACAGACCGTTTGTGATGCACTTTTAAAAGGTAAGACGTTTAAAGAATAAGATTGTATATTATCAGTACATCTGAATCCAATTAACTTGTAAGTTTAACTGTATTAAAGCATGCTAGTTGATTATTGCTCTCTAAATTAGTAGTTTTAGGGGACGTTATCAGGTAAAATAAAGGTCATTGGATAAAGTTAGTACCGCATAACAAACCACGAACAGCATATTAATGTTTAAACCCGTTCTATTAATGCATGTTTATCCTTTGTTGTGTAATAAGAGGGAACTACTTCTAAACAGAGGTTAAATATAACATTGGGGAGTGTGATAGTTGTAATTGATAAAATGAGAATATCGGTTTCAATCCATATTAAATGTGCAATAACGGGGAAAAATCCTTATTTTAGATGTCATATTTGAGTAAGGAAAAACGTATGGTTGGCGTTTTTTATTCATTGTGTTTCTGTTGACTATTACCTGTCTATATTATGATTTAGCTCAGCTGATTTGTATTGATAGGAAAGGGAGATGGAAGTTTATAAGTAAGATTAAAAACATGCTTAAAACGGCAGCAAGCCGTGTTCTAGATCAAATCACACTAGGCTAAATGGGGTATTATAAATACCATAACTGTATTATATACTAACTCCTATATATAATTTATCCCGTTTTTGTTTCCTTTATCTCTTTCAACACAAGAAGCACAAAGAGGATTCGGTGGATCCTCAAGACTCCTGCACTGACGCTGTACCCTCATCAGTCTCAGCTCCTTGGATTTTGCAAGACTTTACTTGCTCCCTATTTTTAATAAACATTAAACTTCCCAGTGTTGGTCTTTGTGGAAAAAGTGCAGATACACCTAAGTATGATTAGCACACAAGTTCTATTTAGATTGCTCCTGACATGAGCATATTTTCTGTGTCTGACAACATAGAGGAAAGGCCAGACAACATGCTTGACGTGCAGTTTATTAGACATTTATAAATCCCATTGTGCTAATTCAGTGCAAAAGTGTATATAGGTCATTGACAAATAAACAAAGTCTAAAATCTTTTCAAAACTGATGTAATGTATATTTTTGTGTCATGAACAATGTATTTGAACAAGTTTCAGTTGTGAAAATTTCTAAGTGTTTAAATTCACCTGAAAGTGTACCAACCTACCCATAACTTTAAAGCAATTACCAGTATTTGATAGAGATCTAAAAGGATCATTATGGCTCCTCTGGACAATGCATTATCATGCACACTGCAATTACCATAATAAGAGAGCCATGTTTGCAGTTGTGCCCCCCCGACATACAAATTGCTAGACAAAAGGTTTTCAATTATCAGCTATAAATCTACTGAAATGTATAAAATTTGTTTATATGAAAGGTTAAAATGATGCCATAGAATTTCATTTTTATTTTTTTTATGATTAAAACACCATTTAAATTAGTATTTTAGTCTGTTAATTTGTGCGGACAGTTACACAACCTGACATTTTGGGGGGTTTAAGATAACAAAACATAAAATATGTATTATCTAAATGTACTAAAAATTAATTTAAACTAAATAGGTTTTATAGATTTAAGTGATGTATGTCATGAATTTATCAAATTATGTTAAGGAAATAATGTACTTGGACACTTAGAAAATAATGTATGTGTGTATAATCATGTTTTGTTTTAAAATGAAATATGTATTCATTTATATAGTAATAAGTGCATAAGCATTGTAAACATTACGATGAATGCAATTTTACTTGTTTGCAATGGCATTTTAAGACAATCACCTGTTTCCTGCAAGTCTCCTGTCCTTGTGAAACCATAGTGAACATTACATGATAACCCTTAAATAACATACAAGTTTAAGAACACAAAAATACTTCAAAACAACTGCAAAACGGTCTTTAACCAAGGTAAAGTTAGCCAGAAAATATGTTAACAAAGGCAGGCAACACTGGTTGACCACAATAAACATTAAATATCAGCAGATTTTTATCTTTTAAAAACAATATTGCTGTAACTACATACACATACTACATCCAAATGTCAATGTATTATATACATATTGTAAACCAACGCATTTATTGACTACAAACTACCAAAAATCACAGTTCAGCTCTCTCTCTACCTCCATCGATTTGAATTGGCGCCGAAGCACTTCCTGGAACTATCTGAGGTCTACGCGAATCACGTGACAACCAAGCATTTAGAACTTCCGTTGTCGCAACTCTCTCTCTATATGGCTCTGGTTTGATCCATCGTCTTCCTCCGTTGTCACCGTTTGCCGGTTTCACATGACCCGCGTCAGTTTAGGTAGCGCACTGCCGCCTAGCGGTGAACTTCGAAACAGCAGCGCATCAAATACCGAATTGAACAAAATTATGATATTGTACCGTTTCAAATATAATATATACCGGTATTTTTGCAGTACCGGTATACCGCGCATCCCTAGCGCCTGATCAAGTTTATTCTGTTATTGGTAAATTCCAATACTCCTAGATGACCAATAATAGCTTTGCTATTAACTGATGGTAATAATCTGTACAATATTGTGAGCACAATGTATATCATTAGCGAACGTGTATAGGCTATATAGCCTATCTATAAGTTAGCGGTGGTCTCTCACCACGACACCTGCCGTGGCGGCGTTTCAAATAGGCCTATATGGCATTCCCCTCTGTGCATTTAGAACAACGACATTATCGAACGATATACACCTCACATTTTACCAAACAGAATGAACGATGCACTATTAACTCTATTACACTATTAATTAAAACTCACAGTCCACAGCATTAAATATAAAAACACATATGCCTTACCTTTTTGTTGCAGTGCAGTTTTTATTGCAGTGGTATAATGTTTTGCCGACAGCACTACAGTCCTCATTTTTTTATTGCTGCTTCCATTCTCCTGATTGCTATTATTTAATTTCTTCGTTAAAAAAACATCCAGGGAAGATTGAATAGGCCTGTTCTTTTAATGTTTACTCAGTATCTGACAGCTAGGCTAATAAAAAATACGCGTGATTAAGTGATGCAATAAACTGCGGCTGCGCACACTCACTCCATGCAAGTTTTTTTATAATAATACTTTTGCAATAATGTGTGTCTCCTCTGACCGTTGTTCTGTCTAACATTAATCCTGGCCTGTCCCTGCTCTCTCAGCAGCATAGCAGGCTCATAATTGTAAGGCTGTCGTCCGTGGTCTGTCATACGAGTAAGTCCGAAATGTCATTGCGATCCATTGTTTTCCTGTTGTTTGAATGGTTTGAATCGACCGCTCTCCCGCCCGTTACATCACGCCCACCACGCCCATTTTCAGATGCGGAAGTAAAATTCTCTCACAAAAACGACTCCAGAAGCCAATGAAACGTATTTATAAGTATATTTTAAAGAAAATCTAATTACTACATTGTTTTTCTATACATTGACTCGTTGGGTCCTCTAACCTGCAATATGCCCTTTAACAAAGTAATAAAGGAGGCACGGTGTAGATCCATCGCAGGTGGGCTTGGAAGACGTGTTATATGGTTAATCTATTTTGCAACACGAACTGGAGGTAAGCAACAGTTGCTAGTTTGAGCTACAGAAGTTAAACATCTTCCTCTTTTCGTTTTCTTTCTTGCTGCAGATGAAATGGTTAACTTCTGTTTTCGTGCAGGCGCAGTGAGGGAAAAAATACTGAGTGTAGGGCAATCGGTTCGTAGCTTTGTTTGAACTGTGCGATATAGTCACAAGAAGCGACCACAATTTCTGACATGCCTGAAATTCATCCGACCATCCGATTGCCGGTCGGGAGAGGTTAATCGCCTCTCGTTTCTTCCTGTACACTGCACGAACACTGCACGACAAACGACGCACGACAAAGCTGAAATCGGCCCAACCCGGAAAAGAGTCGCACAAGTCAGAATTCGGCTCAAAAACGGACGAAAATCGCACAGTGTATGCCCGTCTTTACCTGCAAATCCAACAAAGAAACAGTAAATTAGTTCTTCTTCTTCTTTCCGTTTCATGGCGTTCACTCCTTAGGAGTATTACCGCCACCTGTATACCTTGCGCACACGAGTAGCCTAATGGATCTGATTTGCAGAGAAGAGAAAAAGAAAAAAAACTTTAAAATCCCAGAAGATCAGAGCCCAAGCTTCAGCTGACGCTGCGCGTTCAGCTCCTCCAGCTTCCACACTGAGCTCCTCAACCTCCAGGATGATCAGAGCTATTGCTCCTCCTCCGCAGGCTCTAGATCCGGTGATCTGATCTGTATCAGTGTTGAAATAGCTGTGAAATACCTACTTCCGGTTTCAGTCGCCATTTTGTGAAATAGGCCAATGCAATAAGATTCCAGCAAGAAATAATTTGCCTGTCCACACCACAATTGACCTATGGCTAAGCCACCCCCCCCCCTCCACTCACTCGGACAAACAGTCAACATTCGGTGACAAGGCGCTATGGCAGCTGTCACAGTAGGAGACATTTCACAGGAGGCAATTGATGATTTTTGGAGACAGAAAGATTATACACTCACCTAAAGGATTATTAGGAACACCATCCTAATACTGTGTTTGACCCCCTTTCGCCTTCAGAACTGCCTTAATTCTACGTGGCATTGATTCAACAAGGTGCTGAAAGCATTCTTTAGAAATGTTGGCCCATATTGATAGGATAGCATCTTGCAGTTGATGGAGATTTGTGGGATGCACATCCAGGGCACGAAGCTCCCGTTCCACCACATCCCAAAGATGCTCTATTGGGTTGAAATCTGGTGACTGTGGGGGCCATTTTAGTACAGTGAACTCATTGTCATGTTCAAGAAAACAATTTGAAATGATTCGAGCTTTGTGACATGGTGCATTATCCTACTGGAAGTAGCTATCAGAGGATGGGTACATGGTGGCCATAAAGGGATGGACATGGTCAGAAACAATGCTCAGGTATGCCGGGGCATTTAAACGATGCCCAATTGGCACTTAGGGGCCTAAAGTGTGCCAAGAAAACATCCCCCACACCATTACACCACCACCACCAGCCTGCACAGTGGTAACAAGGCATGATGGATCCATGTTCTCATTCTGTTTACGCCAAATTCTGACTCTACCATCTGAATGTCTCAACAGAAATCGAGAGTCATCAGACCAGGCAACATTTTTCCAGTCTTCAACTGTCCAATTTTGGTGAGCTCTTGCAAATTTTAGCCTCTTTTTCCTATTTGTAGTGGAGATGAGTGGTACCCGGTGGGGTCTTCTGCTGTTGTAGCCCATCCGCCTCAAGGTTGTGCGTGTTGTGGCTTCACAAATGCTTTGCTGCATACCTCGGTTGTAACGAGTGGTTATTTCAGTCAAAGTTGCTCTTCTATCAGCTTGAATCAGTCGGCCCATTCTCCTCTGACCTCTAGCATCAACAAGGCATTTTCGCCCACAGGACTGCCGCATACTGGATGTTTTTCCCTCTTCACACCATTCTTTGTAAACCCTAGAAATGGTTGTGCGTGAAAATCCCAGTAACTGAGCAGATTGTGAAATACTCAGACCGGCCCGTCTGGCACCAACAACCATGCCACGCTCAAAATTGCTTAAATCACTTTTCTTTCCCATTCTGACATTCAGTTTGGAGTTCAGGAGATTGTCTTGACCAGGACCACACCCCTAAATGCATTGAAGCAACTGCCATGTGATTGGTTGATTAGATAATTGCATTAATGAGAAATTGAACAGGTGTTCCTAATAATCCTTTAGGTGAGTGTATATCATCTCGAAGTCACCAAAAGGGCATTAACTATGCATTGGAGGGTTATATTAATAATTTTATTGTTGAGAAGGTCGATGAAAAGCTTCAGCTCCAGGCAAAAATGTACAGGTCACAGTGTAAACGTGATCAACCGCATCTCGTTGTCATCACCATCTCAGACAGCAAGATAGAGGATCAGCATTGTTCATGCACTGCAGTATTTACATGAATCTTTCAGCACAACATTGCTAACATTTGTTATCTCGGTTATTTACAGATACGTTAATGAAGCTAAGTGACATGATGTACAACGCAGCTAGAAGCTAACGTTAACGTTTTAAGCTAACATTACGTTAGAGATGTTAAAGATAACGTTCAAACACGCTGTTGACTTAGAACAGATGTAGACATCCTTGTTTAATTCTTGTTTAATTTATCCACGTTTAGTTGGCGTTGTGGTCTAACGTTACCGCATAACTTAATCCAGAGCAGACACTTATCTCGGTTGAGATGTGGCTTGGGAAAGGGTAAAAAATACACACCGTCGCCCAGCCTCTCGGGATACCTATTGTCGGAGTTGCATGTACCCCATTGCACACCATTTGACCGTTTTAAACTTAAAATGACAAGAAAAAACATATAACAAAGGATGCGCACTGATTGGCTCATCGCGTTTGGGGGCGTGGCTTAGCCATAGGTCAATACAGAGCATATGGGTCAATATTGTGATGCGACTACGAGATGCGTCAAAACCCACAGCCAATCAAGAACAGCGTGTGGGCGGGCTCTCGCGACAAGTGCACAGCACCAGAGAGTAATCTTGATTGAACTCGAAAGAAAGTTGATAAGTACATAATCAAATTCATAAATAATACAACATTTAAACATTATTAAAGCTGCAGTCCGTAGCTTTTTTGGGATTCAAAATTATCCTAAATACATTTTTGAGAAAATACATAACCAGCCAGTGTTCAAAACTATCTGCTTGCCTTAGCTCGATTCAAAGCGGTAAGCTTGTAATAATGTTTTTAATTCCAGTGGTACTGGTGGATTTCGTCTTTGCATCACATCTGTACACATAAAGAAGAGTCTCGGCTAGGCTTTGAGTGTGAGGATGCTGGAGGTGGAGATTTATAGCCTTTTCTCACAGCACTTGATATAATTAAACTTAGCAATTTGATGACTATGGAGGACCAACTCTACCATATTTAAAAATAAATATGAAATAAATAAATTCTCAATAAATAAATAAGCATACAATTAATTGCCCCAAAAAATACAATAAACAAATAAATGTAGGTAGAAATTAAATTATACAGTGAGACATAAATGTATATATCTCTTTTAATTAGCTTCTTTATTTATTCACCTTTGTAATAATTACCTTATTTATTTATTGTCCATTATAATCTTCAACTTTATTTATTAATTACTTATTTTTTGAAGTATTTATTTATGTGCATGTTATAATATTTTTGTCTGTTTTATTCTTCCTTTGTATTTTTTTAGCCTATTTATTTCTGCCTGTCGTTTCTACATTTCTGTATGCATTTCTGCCTCGTTATGCAAATGAGGAGGGGCTGTGTCTTATGGGGTCAACTTCTGCCCGTAGAGAGCCTAAGCCCCTCCCCTCCGCTTCCGGCTCATGGGACCTTATTTCGGAAAAAATATGTATGGAAGTCAATGGCGAGAGACAACTTATCTTTTTATTCCGTCTGAACTGTGCCCTGAATTACACATATGATGTTTGTCAATTTAAAAGATAATTATGAAAGTCAAGAAAGTCGCAGTTTGTCATAAAACAGAAGAGTAACATTTCGTTTTATGTGAAAATCGCTCAATGAACTACATCTCCCGGGAAGCGAAACAACGAGCGAGATCCGCTGCTCGTGTGTGTGCAGTCGAGTAGGAGGTCTCTGCGGAACAAAAGTGGGTGTTTCTTAATTTGTGGGTGTTTTCACACTAGTGGGTGTTTATAAATCATGCAATGAAAATGATGCCCTTCTCCCGACCCCACCCCTAAGACCAGGGCCGTCGCTAGTGGGGTGAAAGGTGGTGACAATTATAGGGGCCCCCGCTGCCCAGGGGGCCCCACAAAATCCAGCAGTTATACTATTTAGGCCCCTGTTGTATGAATAATTCTAATATTTATATTAGTTGTATGCCTGAGATTTAAATGAAAACCACAAAAACGTGCAATTTGGGTAAATATTTTTCCAAATATCTGCTTCTCTTACCTCCATAAAAATGGTTTAGTCCGACCTAAAGTATGTATTAATTATTCAGTCAGAGTCAGTGACAAACATCAGATGAACCCAATAAAATTGTAAGTCCCACCCCAGCTCGTGAACAGAACCAATCAGAGTTGAGGCGGCAGCCTGAAGTTAACGATGAACTTGGTGGAAGAGCAGGAGACTGACTGAATGAAAAATGTCGGGAAAAAGAAAACAAATCAGGGAACCAGAAATGCCAGGAAAAGACGGAGAGGGAGGCAAGGAGAGTGGTTGTATCCCAGTCGATCAAGACGTTCTTAAAGACCGGTTATATATTGTTATTTCGCTGGGAATTAGAAAACTTCCGTGTACAGTCATTTTTTATTATCGGTGCGCGCCACAATCGACCGAATGATTACGTGGTCTAAATTCCTGTCTTTTTACACTATTGTAAATAGAGTTTTAAAAAAATTACACGAGTCACGACGCATTGCATTATGCATCTAACCTGCCGGCTGATGATATTTAAAACATCGAGAAAACACGAATAAAACACACTGCACTTGGATGAATAAATGTATTCGCTTTATTTAATAATATTACCAGTTCCATATTATCTTTATTAAAAAATAAGACAATGAATGCTTTTATTTTTTGAATTAGACTGCATTCTTGTCAATTTTTTAAATGTTTACTTTTTGATTTATGAATTATAACAGACTGATGGGGAAATTTTTTATTACTTTTTAAAAATTGGTTTTATTATTATTTAACAATTTCTTGCTTTTTTATTAGTTGTAATTTTTATATAAACATTTAACTTTTAAAATAAAGGTTTTACAACAACATCACCATCTTCTGTTATATGTGGGCCTCCATGTTCATCTATTGTACAGTATATGATATTGGTGGAGGGTGGTGGGGGCCCACATCAATATTTTTTCAGGGGGCCCCGAATCCTCTAGCTACGGCCCTGCCTAAGACCTACCCACACTGTGACGTGGGCAAATCAGGTAACGCGGTTGAAAACGCCCCTCTGTTTATGGCCTCGCCCCCTGATCTGGTAACTCCTATAACCGTGTGCAGAGACCTCTATTTGGTGCAGTCTGGTATAAAACACTCAGGCATGACGGCGTAACGTTACGATTATAACGTAAGACTATAGAACAAATGACATACGTTAGCTTCAGTAAAAGCTTCATTCATTGAGAGAAAATGTGCGCCTTTTGGGTTTGTAGTCTTTTTAATTAGGCCTACGTATTTTCACAGTCTTATACCTCAGCAGTTTTACATCAAACTGCGACTTTCTTGACTTTAAAATGTATCTTTTAAATTGACAATCAGGGATGAGTTCCCTAATGAATATTAATGAGTCTTCCCCTACCACCCTGAAGAAAAAAAAAAAAAAAATTGCGGCCGGTGGCATGTAGATTCGACCGATGCAGTAAAATGCTAACCAACCAATGGGCAGAAGTTGACCCCTTAAGACACAGCCCCTCCTCATTTGCACAATGAGGCAGAAATGCATACAGAAATGTAGAAACGACAGGCAGAAATAAATAGCATTGAAGAAATAAATAGGGTAAAAAAATACAAAGGAAGAATAAAACAGACAAAAATATTATAACATGCACATAAATAAATACTTCAAAAAATAAGTAATTAATAAATAAAGTTGAAGATTATAACGGACAATAAATAAATAAGGTGATTATTACAAAGGTAAATAAATAAAGAAGCTAATTAAAAGAGGTATATACATTTATGTCTCACTGTATAATTTAATTTCTACCTACATTTATTTGTTTATTGTATTTTTTGGGGCAATTAATTGTATGCTTATTTATTTATTGAGCATTTATTTATTTCTGTATTTATTTTTAAATATGGTATGTTGGTCCTCCATAGATGACGGATCCAGAAAGGTTCAAACGACAATCACCAGTGACAACAGATTCACCCGCTGTAAAATGGAAAAGACCTAGTTCGGACTTCGGAGTGGCTACAGAAAAAAAAGAGACTGCAACCGGACCCATGCGAAAACAAGGATACATATCGGAAGGACATACATGTAGTCACGCAATGCTGACGTTGTTAACATTAACAATTTGAGAACAAAGTATAATTTGCACGGTTTTACTCGATATGATAAGCGATTGTTAGATTTAATCAGCGCGATTTACTGCAATGTCAGAACCAGAACAAAAGTGGATGTTACTTACTTGTTCAGATGACATTTTCCGGTGAAAATTATTATTTTGGTCATACTTCCAAAAAGTAGAATCTGTGATTCTGAATGACAGTATCCACACCGGCGCGGTGACTGACAGCCTCACACTCTCCTCAAACATTGTGTTCATCCGCGCTGAGCGGTGTCGAAGTACAACTCACGTAAAGTTGATAATTCCGCGAATGACTGCAATTGCGGATTTCGAACAGAGATGGCGACAAAGAGGAAAAACTGCGAACTGCAGCTTTAACAAACATAATGAGTTACTAAAACAATCTTTGTCAAAGAATACAACTTGTTTGTTCACAGTTTGAACGTTCTTGTTTCCATTTTGTTTAATTTCAAGATCCGAGGTGAATTATCCATTGTTGATTTTATGGCTACAAAGCAGGGAACACTAAATGATATTCAAAGTCACATTACACGCTTTTGACATTAAATAACATTCTCTCCTCCTCTCTCCGTTAGTGATAGGTGTGTTCGACTTGAAAGGGCACTGGATGGACCAATCGGTGTAATGACATCAAAGTACCACGAGATAACTTTAGGAAGCCACAAACCCAATAATGGATCCTCAAAGAAACGGTGATAAGTGAAACATTTCTAGATCTGCGCTTTACTGGCAACAACACTTGAGCTCTTACTGGATATTCTGTGGTGATTTATGTCCTAACCACATGCATCACTGTATAATTTGGAGAGTGCTGCCGGACCGCAAGACCTTGCATTGTGCACCTCCCATTGGGTTTTTGTTAATAGAAGTGCTTAATATGGAGTATTTATCATTATCATTAATTACAGACAGTCTGTATTTTCAATATGTAGTCAAGTATTTCAGTTTTTCATTTTCTTCACAAAGCGAGTAAAACACTATAATAAAATATTCCTGTATTCCTAAGCAAATTTGCACACTATTTCTTGGAGATGCACCATTTTGTAATGGTAATGGACTAATATATATATTTTTATATATATATATTATATTGTTTATCATAGAAACAAGGATATCCTTTTTAGGATAAACTTCCAGACACACCCAAACCAAACAGTGTTCTTCTCATCTCGCTCTATCAAGACCGAAGGCTTTAGTGATGTCACCACGTTTTAAACCATATCCTGTCATTTTCACTCAGAAGACATTACTCATGAGTGAAGAACAACACTGGACGTCCATGTCTATCCATCTTTTATGTTAAATTTGTGAAATACTTTAGAGTTAGAATCTCAGCTCATCTGTATTCATGGAGAACATAAATTACTTTCTTTCATTTATAGTTAATCAAACATTCGATGGATTAAATGGTAAGTACGTCAGCGATCTCATGAGTGTTGTGACTTTAAGTTGTGTCTAGCTGATGTGATGAATTTAAATGTATGGACTGTATTAGGTAATGTGCAACAGCTGTTTATGAGACTGAAATCTGTTTTTGTCAGATGGGTTTGTTTTGCATGAAAGTCAGTCAATTGGGGCATTGATTGTGTTTGTGTTTTGGTTACAGATTCTGGCCATATGGAGTCTTTTCCATTTGGCTTACTTAACCAGACAAATCAGAACCCTGTGACAAAGTTTAATGGAAATAATCTAAGTGCAGATACATACAATAACCAAACTATTCCATTCTCTGGAATATTGGGCATACCAGAAGAGGCAGTTCTGCTATTTAAAGGCTTGATGGTCACACGCGTCATGCCCTCGTTCTACATCTTCATCATCCTCATTAGTTTGCCCCTGAACGCTTTGGCCTTGGTGACGTTCACCTGTAGGATTCGAGAGAAGAAACCAGCTGTGATCTACATGTCTCACCTGGCGTGTGTGGACCTGCTCTTCACCCTGCTGCTGCCTCTGAAGATCCACTACCAGCTGAACGCTTCAGATTGGGTGTTCGGTGAGGCGGCGTGTCGTGTGCTCAGTGCTGCTTACTACTGCAACATGTACTGCTCCATACTGCTGATGATGTGCATGAGTGTGGACAGACTGCTGGCCGTGGCGCTTCCCATCGCCTCTCTAACCTGGAGGAGTGCAAGGAAAGCCACGTGTGTGTGTGTGCTGGTCTGGCTGCTGGCGCTCGCTGGGACGGTGCCACTTCTCTTAGTGAGACAAACGGTCACTGTCAACAGGGTGGGGGTCACCTGCTTTGATGTGCTGCAAAAAAATGACTTTTCAATGCTGTTTTACTTGTACCTTTTCTCCATCCTCCCCTGCATCTACTTCTTCCTGCCACTGGTCGTCATCTTAGTGAGCTACTCTACCATCATATATGTGCTCAGTGTCAAACCTACTCGTTTAACGACTTCATCTTTATCCTTTGACAAGGATAGAAGAGCAGTGGTTATGGCTACTGCCGTGCTGATGGAGTTTGTGGTGTGTTTTGCACCATCCAATGGCATCCTGTTGTATCACTGTGTTTGTTTAGCTACTGGAGGAAACAGAGGAGTGGACACCTATCCGGCTTACCTGTTGGCTGTGTGTTTGGGGAGCGCAAGTGTTTTCCTGGACCCTCTTCTGTACTACTATGGCTCGTCTCAGTACAGACAGAAAATCTGCTCTGTTTTGAGATGTAGGCAGGCAGAAAGAGCAAACACATGATTGTGATGCCAGGAAATCTGAATAATAATAAGAATAATTCAATGAAATTAGACACTTTGACATTTAAAATTGTCAAAATATAGAAAATTAAATTTTCTAAAAAAAGAAAATCATAAGAACGAAATCAACTAAAATTAAATCTGTATTTAAGCATTAAACGATTTTGGATATAATATCAACATCATTATCATCATCAGAGGTGAGCTCTGCATTTAACAAATGTATTCATTCATTCAAATTGGATTATGGATTAATGTATTCTAATCTTTAACTACAACTACATGCATACAGTATATTTTTCATATAATATCATACTGTGCCAATTAAAGATCTATGTATCTATCTATCTATGGATTTGTGTGATTCCACAATAATATGAATAAAAACTGTAATAACATTTGATCGTTTATTTCTTTTAAACATTTTTTTTACATTAAACACAGAGGCTGTGATTAAGCAATCCTCTAGGTGGCGGTGTTTATCCATATGTCTACCCAACCCAACGCATACACCTAGCAGACTATAGGCTACTGTATGCTGTTTTAAAGCCGTCTAAATAGGACAGGTAACCAAAATATACAACTAGTCCATCGTTAATTATGTTCAAAAGGTTCTTATACATTTTTAAGATGACACTTGGTTAATTAAATGGTATGGTAGAGACAATAATTGCTGTATGGAAATTTTGCTGAAACCATGTTGACCGTTGTTAACGTGGGTGATAGAAAGATATGTTGAGAAGGCTAAGTAGGCTAAAAGTAATAATAAGCCTATCAAGTGATTGATTGTTTGTAAGGAATTCAGACAGTCATCACTTCTACTTATATTTTGATGCTACTACATAAATTCTTAAGAGTGTATGAAGTTTGAACCGTTACGTCATATTCTTAAAGAATTCTGGCGAGCGAGCTTTGTGAGGAGAAAGGAAGAGCACATTTTGGTTTTGGAAATGTCAGGTACATTGAAGTTATGTATATACAGCATGTAAGCTAACTGTGGAAACATATAGGCTACATATTTAAAATTGTCCACGTGAAATAGCCTACCTGTGTAAATGCGTTGCTCTGAAGGGCGTGTCCCAGCCAGGTAAGGTCACATGACTTTGCTGAACGGAGCTGCGCACCTGTCTATAAAGAGCTGTGATTCTGTTTACATTTCAGATGAAAACAGTCAAGCTCAGTTAACTACAGTCTTTCCAGTCAATTTCGCCGGACAATGGCTCACCCATTGACCTGGATTCACGCCGTGCTTCTGTTAATCAGCGTGAACCTGTCAAGTCAAAGTAAGAATTTGTTTGTTATGTTTCTCACGAAACGTGTCTCTCAACTCAATACTTTCATTTATGAAAACGTTTTATTTGTTTATTTCCTACTGATAACCACTTATACAGGTAACAAATGTAAAGAGTTATGAGATTTTACTTTCTGATTTGTCTAAAAAGATATTTTTTTTAAGTATCATATAGCCAACATATATTAATATAAATGGTAAATGGTAAATGGACTGCATTTATATAGCGCTTTCACAGACCCAATGGCCACCAAAGCGCTTTACAATTTGCCTCACATTCACCCATTCACTCACTCATTCATACACCGACGGGTATATAATATAATATAATATTTAAGGACATTGCCGGTTTACGTATGAAAAGTTTGATGTGACATTGTTTAAACCTGCCTACGAAGTATCCTATATGTGGAACAAAAAGTTTTTTAATGCATGTTTTCTTCTGCTATGTTTAACCTTTGCTATGATGAGTAATAATAGCGTGGATCACAACAGACATTTTTTTCCTTTACACCAGACAGATTTCATAATGTAGCCTACATGCTGTTTCATGCAGACCATGATGAATCTTTGTGTCTAGTATGAATCATTTAAGCTCTGAAGTGATGCATGTGGAGTGAATCAATCTATCTATCTATCTATCTAGATTCTGACTTGGACAGAGGCTTTACTGGTGATGAAACTGAGGAGGGTGTATCGGTGACGTCCACTGCTGTTGGTGTACTGAACAGCAAGCTCACCCAGATCTTCTTCCCGGTGGTGTACATCATTGTCTTCAGTGTGGGCTTGCCAGCCAATGCTTTGGCCATCTGGGTGTTCCTCTTTAGGACGAAAAAGAAACATCCCTCATCCATTTTCATGGCCAACCTTGCACTGGCGGACTTGTTGTTCGTAATCTGGATTCCTCTTAAGATCGCGTACCATTTTAACGGGAATGACTGGATCTACGGAGAAGCCCTGTGCAAAGTGCTGGTGGGCTTTTTCTATGGGAACATGTATTGTTCAACTGCTTTCATTGCGTGTATAAGTGTCCAGAGGTATTGGGCCATAGTACATCCTCTTTCCCAGCAGAAAAGGAACAACAAATTGGCGGCAGGTGTGTCTGTGTGTGTGTGGCTGGTTGTGTGGGTCATTACGGTGCCTCTTTATCTTTATGACCAGACCGTGAAGGTCACCAACCTTGAAATTGTCACCTGCCATGATGTCACTCGTCCTAGCCAATCACTTTACCCTTCTATCTACTTCCTGACTATGGGAATTGTGGGATTTGTAGTTCCCTGCATAGTAAATATAGTGGCATATGTGCTGATGCTGCGTGCCTTGAAGAGCTCGATGACAGACGCTAACATCGTTCAGAAGCGGAGGAAGGCTGTCGTCCTCATCGTCACGGTGCTGGTGATGTTCCTGCTGTGTTTCACCCCCAGTAACATCATGGTTCTGGTGCATTACTCCCTGCTCTATTTGGGAGTACAGGACAGCGGCTACGGCTTCTACATCACCACGCTATGCCTGGCCAGCCTGAACAGCTGCGTCGACCCGTTTGTGTATTATTTCATCTCAGATGAGTTTCGAGAACATGTCAGAAACATGTTTCTTTGTCGCAGCGAGCGCACCGCGCAGAGGATGCGAGTTTCCTTCAGCGCACTGAAGTATTCAAAGAAACAGAGTACCTACACGTCAGACACTTCAAACACGCAGAGTACTTCCTATTAAGAATGATGTATGAAAACCATAAACTGTTTTATAAATCTGTGATATGCTCTACAATACCTCTTGAAAACTGTATGAGCTCTTGTTATTATATTCTGAAATGTTGTAAGGGCTGGAGGGACAAGATTCTGCAACAGGCACTGAGTTATAGTTGACATTTCACATGTAATTCAAGCAATGAGTAAACCTCTCCATGAAATCTCACCCATATGTAAAAATACCATAGGGGTTTCATACCAGCACTTCTTGGAACTCCAAATTGTCCTCCTGATTGACGACGTCATCACTATGGAAATGTTGAAGGCAGCATTGTTATCATTATGTTTGCCATTGTGTCACTAGATACAGGTTGCCTTAAGTCTCTGTGTCATGGGATTTCTCAGAATCTTCTCTCAAATGACCTTTAATCCATTTCTGTGGACGTTGACTGGAAGCTGACTGAATAACTTAGTAGATTTGGAGCACCTGTTACAGAAACCATGTTGCATATATTCCTGTCTAAATGTGTGTAGGAGCAGCTCTATAAGAATGTAAATGTATGACCAGCAAAAATAACCTCGTCCAGATTTGTTCTAAAGCACTGAATGCTGAAATGGGAGCACCATTCAATCTTACAATGTTTTCTTTTAGACATTGTTGTCTCTTTGCACACTCATGCCTGAGTGTGAATGTTGTTTTATCTGAGTTTTTGTATTTGTGTGTTTTTAAAAAAAGAATTGTCACTGTATTTATCAATAAATTTGTCTTGCTATGTTCCCTGTGATTTGCTCTGTGTGTGTGTTGGTCTTGTCCTCTTAACAAGACAGACAGCAGGTAGAAAATGGCCAAAGTCCACGGAGCAACTTTTTATGTGAACAGTTAAATCATAAAATATTTGCACACATCAGTTCACACAAGATATGGAGGTACAAAAAATGATGTGGTAAGAAATTATTTAAAAATAAACCATTGATTGAGTGGTTGAACAGAATATACAAGAATAATTACCTAAAATGATAAAACTCCAGAGCCTCTGTGACCTTGATGAAATCATAGGGTTATTTATATTATTTGTATTTAATAAATATCTGATTTATCAGTTGTACAACTTTATCAAAGAGGTAGCCAATTTATTTTTAAAATGAACATTGTAGAGTTTGTCTTATATATGCCATATGCTAATGTTTTTATGAAGATTAATATATTTGACAAGTTCTGTTCAGTGTTATTTTAGTTTTCGTAATTTTTTCTAGTGTTTTTATACATTGTTTTTTTTATTACTTTATCTATTTATTTTTTATTTCAGTGCTAGTGTATTAGGTTATTATTAGTATATTATATTAGTTGACAAGGCAACATTTCTAAGATTTAGTTTTTCTTTAAATATTTTATTTCAGCTTTATTTCATTTTAATTGTTTCACTTCAGTTTGTTTTTTAGGTAACAATAACAATGCAAGTTTGTAATGTCATTTTGATCAAATAAAGATGATTCTGTGTATTGACTCTATTGTGTATTGACTTGTTGTGTTCATTGTTAATTTATTATTATTTTTTATGTTATTATGTATTGTTTATTTGTATTATTCTTAGTGTATTGTCCCTTATTGTGTATACTCTTATTTAATGTAGGCCTATTTGAATTTTATTGTTTATTATGCCCTTCTGCCCCGTCTTTCTTGTGAGGAATGGACAAAATAAGCTAACGTACAGATGACAATCTTGAGTTTTTAAAAGAACATTAAGAATGTTGCTCTTAAAAATAGCATGTAAATACCCTTTAAACAGCACTGGTATTGTTAAAACTGAAAAAGTTTCATATGACCCACAACACAATCTTGGTCTCTCTCTCTCTCTTCCCACGCGCAGCTCATGTGTTTGATTTCGATCAAAACTCGAAACTCACGCGCTACAGGATCTGACTGGAATGCGTCAAGCGTGTGACGTCATGCAGGTGGAAACTCGACCCGCTTTGAGTCCTCTGAGGATTAAGGTGTGTCCTTCCTTCTTTCAGGTCGACTAAAAACATTTCACGGAGAGGAACACAGAGTTCATACACCGCTTCAAGAGACGGGCTGTTATTCAGTTTGAGAAATAACGAGAAGATTGAAAAACACGGAATGGCTGTCTCCGCGAGTTACCGGATCTTGTTTCTTTCCGCTTGTGTGATTTTTGCGTCGGCACAGCCAGGTGAGTCGCTTTAATTCGTCCATATTTTCATTTACTTGTTTTTCTGATGTTTTTTTGTTTGTAATTCACTCATTTTAATATGAATCAATTTGTTTTGTTTCAGATGGCAGAGGGCGAGGTTTTGTAGTCGTGCAGGGTTCAGACAATGAAACCCCAGTTGACCAGGTCGTTAAAGATACACTACAGAGCGGCCTCACAACCGTCTTCCTGCCAATTATTTACATAATTGTTTTTGCAATGGGGTTGCCAACCAACGCGATGGCGATATGGGTCTTACTGTTCAGGTCAAAGAAAATTCACCCTTCTACCATTTACATGGGCAACCTGGCGCTGGCTGACCTGATGTTTGTTATCTGGACGCCTCTCAAGATTGCTTACCATTTAAAAGGAAATAACTGGACTTATGGGGAAGGGATGTGCAAAGTGTTGGTGGGTTTCTTCTACGGCAACATGTACTGCTCCATCCTCTTCATCACTTGTCTAAGCGTCCAGCGGTACTGGGTCTGCGCTCACCCGCTCTCCCAGCATAAGAAAAACAACAAGTTTGCAATCATCGTATCTGTGTGTATCTGGATCTTCATATGGGTCAGCACTACGCCTTTGTACCTCTACCAGCAAACATTTAAATCCACAGAACTCAACATCACCACCTGCCATGACATCAACTTTGTCAGTCAGGAGAACTATCAGACGGAAAACATGTTCCTGGACGTTCAGCTGCCCTATTATTATTTCATGGTAATGGCAGGTCTTGTGTTCTTCATCCCAATGCTGGTCATCATAGCTGCTTACGTTCTTCTCCTTCGTTTGCTTGGGAACTCCGCAGTTGAGGGCAGTGCCGGAAAAACCCGCCAACGAGCCGTGGTCCTCATTGTCACGGTGCTCATAACGTTCCTGGTCTGCTTCATCCCCAGTAATGTGATGCTGGTGCTTCACTACTCTGTGCAGGAAAAAAGCTGGGCCAATAAAAGCTATGGCTTATACATCACCACGCTGTGCCTGGCCAGCCTCAACAGCTGCTTGGACCCCTTCATCTACTATTACGTCTCGGACGAGTTCAGAGAGCACGTCAAGAACACACTGCTGTGCCGCAGCAGTCGTACGGTGGACAGGATGAGGGTGTCGTTCAGCTCCATGAAGTACTCGAAAAAGAAACACACGTACACTTCCAGCACAGGCCCCACAGAGAGCAGCAGCTGCTGAGAGCGGGTCGACATGGACCTTGATAGACAGGAGTTTATGTATCGAGCGTTGACACCATGGATCTCGTGTTCTTCACTGAATAAACTGTTTGAGAACACATGAAGGTGTCGGTGAAGATATTGTTTCAGCTTGTCAGACCTTCGTAAACCCACAGCTGAAGGAGCCCCAAAGAGTTTGAACAGAACAACCTGTTACTTCATCACATTTTCAGTCTAAAGCTCGGGGCCGTGAAGCCAAAGCAGTTTCGTAAAACTTGAATAGAAGCATCTGAGCCAGGTCGTTCTGTTGTTACATTTGATATTGTTCAGATGGGCCGGGCGAAATTATATTTAATGTGAATTTGTCAACCTGTGAACGGTTAAATGGTTTTAACTTTGTCATTCAGCCAGAATTTCTTCTGTTGTTAATACCTGATTAGCAACAATTCTTGCCAGTTAGTCACAATGACTATTTTCTTTGTTATACCTCACTGTACATAATTAAGTCAGCCGCTCTACGTGTGATCCGCGTGTGATGCACGTTTAAATTGTTCCTAAATTCATGCATATTTGATAGTTTAAAACAAAACAGCGGTAACTCTGGCAACAAACCTTTCTTATTGAGATTGGCTCTGTGTACGTCTGTGCAAGTCCTTCACGTGTTGTTTATCATATCATATATCAGAATCTCTTTTTTAATCAAATGTCACTATACGTCTTTCCAGAAAATGCAGCTAATAAAACCGCTGCGACTGTTTTACCCCCCAAGGCACAATGCCTTTTCAATAAATCTTTTGTTTGCTTTGAAATGTTTTACTTCCTGCTGAATTGTTAGTTTCCTATGAATAATTGAATGTGGAGTATGTTATGTATGTCACACTATGTCCAAAAAGGGGGTTTTCACAGCAGTGCCCTGCCTAACCATTTTTGGTTCCCCAAAGAACCTTTCAGTAAACAGTACTTAAAAGAACCGGTTTTTATAATGTGAAGAACATTTTAAAATTCTAAAGAACATTTTCCACTATAAAGAGCATTTTGCCCAATGTAAAGGTTTCATTGATGTAAAAGGTTCTTTGTGGAACCAGATTTTTAAAGAGTGGGTTAGTCATATGTCATTGTTAGAAACTATGACACACACTGTTATCACAATCTATGAAACTAGCCAACCTTGTGACATAAGAATTCATGGTGATATCTTTGAGGCTATAAAATGTTAATGTTCACTTGGTTGAACTCTTTTAGTAACTGTTTTGTGGAGACAAAACGGGCCTCATTCATTTGCTTTGGATAAAAATATCTGCTAAATACATGTAAATTGTTAAATGTAAAACCATTTATATAATAATTTTTAATAAAATAATTTATATACTAAAAAACAACACTTTTAAATGTGCAAGTCTATGCTGTTTTGATTATGAGCATGCGTCATAATGAAAATTCTCTCTATGATGGCATGTCTCACTGTATCTGTGAAACTGCTGCTGTTGTGAATTCACATGCATGTGCTCCGTCGATCAGTGATAGTGCGACACTGTCCACTCCCTGCTTTAGCAAATATGTATGTCAATAGAAACCCTCCAAACCTGTTTAACTAGCTTTAGCCTTTTCAGTCTAAACTTGAACACAGATTTTTTTTTTTTTTTCTAAGGGAAGGAAGTGAATTTTTGGACTTTAAATATTTTTTATTGCATTTATTTCTTGTTTACATGTTTAAGAATTTATTTCTTTTTTACATGTTTATCATCCACCAGGTGAAAGGTATACGAGTCAGAGGTACACTTCTGTTCAGCTTGTAGTTCTTAGTTATTAATTTCTGTTGCAATTAAAAATATTATATGAGCAATAGTAATATGATACCATCTACTAAGTAATAATAAATGAAACAGATTAACTTCTTTATTGGCCTGAGTTGGCTTCTACTTATTAAAGCCCATTTCTGCCTTATAGTAAAAAATAAACTGTTTCTCAGTCGCACTTTATGTATTATCATTGTGAATTTACACTGTTCAAAAGTTTGGGGACGGTAAGTGTTTTTATGCTCACCGAGGCAGCATTTTTGTGACCAGAAATACAGTAAAAAAACTGTAATATTATTGCAATTTCAAATAACTTATTTGTTGTAAAATATTTTAAAATGTATTTTATTCCTGTGATCGAAGCTTGATTTTCAGCATCATTACTCAGTGTCACATGATCCTTCAGAAATCATTCTAATATGCTGATTTGCTGCTCAAGAAACATTTCTCATTATCAATTTTGAAAACAGTTGTGCTGCTTAATATTTTGTGAAAACTGTGATGGTTTTTTTTCAGGATCCTTTGATGAATAGAAAGTTCAAAAGAGATCATTAATTTGAAATTTAAATCTTTTGTTATATTATTAATGCTGTTACTTTTGATCAATTTAATAAAAGTATTAATGTGATATGTCTTATATATCTTACAATGACTTTATATCTCAGAAATTTAATTTTTCTACCTAATTGTGACTTTATATTGTGCAATGTGACTGTATTTCTTGTTTTCAAATGTATCTCTTCATTACCTTTTTACTCTTTGGTTGAAATGGACTTCCATATACTGTACCAGCCCCTCAGTTAGCATCAATTCCAGGAAGAATAGAAAGTGTCCATTCATCTCACTCATTTACATTTCCCTCAGTCTCAGGTGACAATTGTGTTTGGTCACATATGTAGCCTCCAGGCTGGGCTGTGACCAACCACTCTCAAATAAGATACACAAACGGCCTCTCTCTCCTGCGCTCACTCTTTTTTCTCACGCTGTCCCTCTCTCCAATGATCCGATTTCACACACACACACAGATTCTTGATTTTTGACTTCACAGCTTCCTGGCCATTTCGAGATGTGTTTGTCTTTTGATGTTGCTATGGATACCGCACTGGTCTTGTTCGTGCCATTTAGGGTGCAGTTTCTCGCTGGCATCATGATAATTATTAGCCTGTGTGATAGACGGATGTTTTTGCATGCAAGTGTTTTTTTCATGGTGTGGGTGAAGGTAAACTCAGTGGCACTGTCATGTAGATTTATATACGCTATTATGCAAATTAGTCTGAATTTAACAATGGGCTAGTTTAAAGGTTTAAAGGCCTTAGTTTGAAGAGAATAATTCACATAGGTTTGGATTACATATTGTCCAGAAAATGTGAGTTTTGAGTTGTGAATGTGAGTTGTTTTGCCAATGTAGAACTTGACACCACTACATTCAGTGTAAATTGATTGTTTTCAACCAACTGTAAATCGGATGACTAGGAAAGTAATCGCAAACGTTTCCTCAGAAAGCAACACAATTTGAAGTTCTGTGATTGATGTCGCGTAAACAATGTAGGATGCAAGTTAGGCCTAGAATGATGTTTGTTCAAATCTCGAACTGCTATGAGTAATAGTGACACTTGCCTTAGCAAACACCACTTTTAGGTTTTCCTGTACAGGTATTTTAAGGTAAAAAGCAAACTAGCTCTTTTAAAAGACAGAAAGATTGTGAACTTTAGACTATGCTGTTTATAAGAGACCAGCAGTGTTTAAAGCGAGTGAAGTTCCTATTGCATAACACTGACAGTCACAGCGCAGAGAGGAATATGTTACTTCTCTTTCTCTCATCTCGCCCTCCCCCTGTCCTCTCTTTCTATGTCTCTGCACACACTCTTTCCACCCTCTGTGTCTGACAACCTGTTATTCACCATTACATTTTCTCGGGAGGAACAGAGCTCGGAAGTGATTAAGAGTGAGAGAAAAGGAATCTGTGACGGACAGGTATACCTTATAACCTTATAAGGTAATGAGTAGTCAGATTTGACTGTATGAAGGTGACATCTCGGATCATTTCCTGATTGAAATGTGGGAAACTATTGAAATATGGTTTTGTGTAAATATCATAAAATAGTCTCAATTCGGCTATATATATTCAGACCGCGCCACCACCTGTTTAAGATTAAGGGTCACCTCTCACCGCACAATCACCTCTCGTTTACAGCTGTGTGTGTTGGGGTCTTGAATCTTAACAGGTGTGTGTTTGCCTATATTTAGAAAATAGGATTAGTCTGCGAATGTCTTTGTGTCTTGTGTAGTATAAACACATTGACTGGTCAAACCAGTTCAATGAGCATGTTGATGTTTGTTGTTGCCAGTCATGTAATTGGGAGAGTTCACCTTTCACATACTCTTTCTCCTGTGATATAGCTGTATTTGCATCATGTTTTGGTGCATAATTTCTTTATATACATATATAAATGATGCATCAAAAAATGATGCACCTCTTGATGGAAATAACATCACAACATTTATTTCCTCCTGCAGCACATCCCAAACACTTTCAATGAATTTAAGATCTGAACTCATGTGATTCATGTGTGAAAATGATTCTTCATGCTTCCTCCCAACCATTCTTACACAATTTGAGCCTGATGAATCTAGGCTTTGTCATCCTGGAATATGACCATCATGATGTGTCTTCCCACATTAAACGTGTGTGTGTGTGTGTGTGTGTGTGTGTGTGTGTGTGTGCATACGTGTGTGCTTTTATGTTATAACTAACACTACAGCATAGAAATATGGGTTTAAGATTGATTAAAAAAATTCCATGACTAAATTTACATCATTTTTCTTTACTTTTTTTAAATGAAGAACCTATTTCAAAATGTAAATGAAAAATACAAATAATAATCAAATGTTATCGTAGTCTTTTTGACCCCTGGTGTAAACGACCAAAAAGCAGTGACGGTGCTTTGTATCAGGGTTATTATAGTTATTTAAAACTAAAACCAAATCTATAAAAAAAATAGAAGAAATAAAAGACTTAACATTAACTGAAATCAAATCAAATCAAATCTTTAATATAACTTGTTTTATTTCAGCTAGTTGCCAAAGCAATAATTCTTATTTTTTATTTAGTTAAACTTTGAATTTAGCCTACTTAAATTACTAAAACTAAAACTGAAATAAAAATGTATTAAAAAAATATAAAAACAACAAAATTAGACTACTAAACCTTAACATTTAACTGAAACAGGAAAAAGTTCAATAAAATCTAATTCAAAATATTAATTAAAACTATAATAGCATCTCATTGATACTAAAATAACACTGATTTGTACTCTATTTCTTAATTTGATCTTTTATTATGAATGACTACAATTATTTCTGACTTTTAGTCAATTGATGGAAAAGTTTTGACCACAGCGACATCTAATGCACAGATCTTGTAAGTGCAGCACTTGTTTTGTCATGTAATCAGTGGCTGTTCAGTGCCAATACTGCACAGGCTATATACTGTGTACCTACAATTTTACAATAATATGTAAAAAATGCAATATGAAACAATATGTTTCAAAGGGTATATATGCTTCACCGTTATCCCATGACCACGGTCATAGTTATCATCCCGGAAATGGTTATTTTGCATCCTTAATCCAGTTTTTTATTAAAATGAGCCACTATTGGCAGTCAAGAAAGAGAGAGAGATAAAAACATTCAAGTCAAACACATTATACATTATAGCGTGCTCTGCTGTGTTGCAAATGTTGGCAGATGTAGTAGGTCATCTGGATGTTGCATACAGAACATTTGCATGTCCACAGTATATACTGCAAAAATGTAACATTATGGATTATACATTAGCCAATCAGATCAGTGAACTGTAAACTGTAATACTTTCTTCTGAGATATAGGCCTTTTCGTTTGCAGAATCAGAAGTGAGTTTATTTCTTGGTATTTTAATGTCAGTTTGAGTGATCTATGCATATCATTGTTTAATACAAATGTAAATGGAAGGTGAATATGTTTCTGGTTATCATTTACAATAGTTCTAATGAGCAGATGATATCATGTCAAATCACTCAGATGTACACATTTAACCCATTTGTGTGTCTCAGAATTATCTTATCTCTCCTGTCCTGCATAACTACTTGTTTAAAACACAGTCCACATTTTCTCCCAGTTTCCACATTCCTAAAGGACCCCTCTGTTGCAGTGCCAGAGGGGGAGGCGTCCACAACAATGCCTGATGGGAAATGGTCCAAGGTTTCCTGTGCTGAGCTGCAGATAACAACTTACTGTTTAGAGAGCTCAGCCTGAGGTCTTCAGAGATACTGAGCTGCTGGACGAGAGCCAGGTACTGCTCATGCTCAGCCTCGCATGCACAAACGCAGCAAAGCGCAGATTTTCATGTTTGTTTGTTTATTTGGCCTCCTCCGAGCTAGTTAAAGGTTACAGATAGCACCTCTGCCCCCTTTGCTAAAGGTCTTCTGTTATATGACATCGCATGCTGGTATCTTACTGTGGAAAAAATCTGAATCATATTTGAAATTGTTCAGTTCCTGGTGTCATAAGCCAACTTTATCTGAATCTCTCTCTCTCTCTCTCTCTCTCTCTCTCTCTCTCTCTCTCTCTCTCTCTCTCTCTCTCTCTCTCTCTCTTAAAGCATGGGGAGCTATTCTCCATGTGCCAGAGGGATCAGTAGGAGGCTGAAAGAGAAGATGATTAATTAGCATTGCCTCTCTGCTTTGGCTGTAGACTGATCTCAGGCCAGATCCTCTGCGGGCTTCTCTTATGTAAAACTGTCGAATAGCATAGTGTGGCATAGAACCGAACGATGGCAGAAAACAAACGCTGCGTGCTGTGGCGTATGTTCAGGCCGGTTGGACATCCATATCCTGAAGTGTATACACATTGTTCTTATAGTTCACACGTTTTGTAATCGGTACGTTCCCCCCATTGTCGTATCAATCCATAAAAGTAGTCTATGTGAGTCTTATTCTAAGTTTTCTGAAGCCTTTTGATAGATTTGTGTGAGAAACAGACACAACATTTAAAGAGATAGTTCACGCAGAATTTTCTTCTGCTGAACATGAAAGAAATAATTTTGTTGTGTTTCAGCAGTTTTTGTCCATGCAATTTGAGACTGGCGTTCTTCAAAATATATATTTAATATTTTAAAATATTTTGATTTTTAAGCTTTATGCAGTTCTCAAATGTCATTTACAACCTTTTTTTTTTTTTTTTTTTTACTTTTCATATCATGATTGGTCATGTGATATGGTAGAACCTCAGTGACTTTTGGTCTTTTTTTGACAGGTATATAAATCACCATCCACTCTCACTGAAAGAGAAGCTCAGACATTCTACCGAACATCTGATTTTGTGTTTCATAGAAAGAAAATAAAATGTGAGTTGGAATGAAATGAGTGTGAGAATGAAATTTTTTTTGTTGTTGTTGCACAAACTATCCCTTTAAGCCTTATGCATTTCTTAAGTGTCATTTACAGTCACATTTTTCAAAACTTGATTGGTCATGTGACGAGAGAGAACCAATAGCATTAAGCCTTTTTGACATCCCACCTGGCTGACATGATGCATCAAAAGGTGCCACTTTTGAAATAAACACAAGGTCTGGTGGCGTAAATTTTGGTCTGTTTCTCACACAATTATATTGTGTGGCTTCAGAAGACTTGGAATATTGTGCTTTTTTAAATCACAGCTCAGACCTTTTGCCGAACATCTCATTTTGTGTTTCTTGGAAGAAAGACCATAAGTGTCAACCTAATTAGCAAGCTCATATTGTCTGTGCTTTGAGCATTTTTTCTTTATATTAAAGCAAGCGGCACCAGTGATGATGTAAGTAGTCTTTGCGCTTTCTAGCAATCACTGTTAGCCAACATGTGTGTTCACACAATGTTACTTCATACGTTCCTCGCCTCTAACGTTTGTAACGGTCCATGCCTTTTTTTAGAGCAATAAAAAGGTTGCAAAGTTCCTCAAATGCATATTAACACAGCTGAAGGTAAACTTAACAAACAACAGCATTTTATTGACTGAAGTCTAGTGAAAAATACAATAACAAGCATTGGACACAAGCCATTTTAAACACACGTAATCTCTTTAAAAAGACATCGCGAACATAAGGCCAAAACTACTAACCTGAGATATCCCACAAAACCTCCAAAAATTGGGCAATGCTGAAGAGGCTTTTTTTTTTTTTTTACATTTTAGAAAAATAGATAGATTTGCAAGAAAAGACACTTTATACATTCAAGAACCATTAGGAATGTTTCTCCTCTGGTTTGTTAGTAAGACACTTGATCTGCGGTTCGGGGAGAAGATGAATAGCGACGGGGGGAATGTGTGAGACAGGGCGGGACAGATGGAGCGAAAGGAGAGAGATGGGTGTGAAAGGGAAAGCGAGCCTCAGGCTTCCTTTTCGTCCTTTTCTCTCTGTGTTTTTGTCTTCGCGGGAGCCGGCATGGTCGCCGTGCCCCCCAGCCAGTCCCAGTGAGCGAAGAAAGGCGCAAAGTTGGTGCCCGGCTGCTGATGGTGAGCGTCGTGCCGCAGCGCACCGCCCCAAAGGCCGAAGGGAACCAGGCGGTGCATCGCCCAAGGGAAGTCGTACCCGCAGTGGTCCTCGGTGGACACCCAGATGTTGAACAGCATGAACGCCCAGGCGGTGAGACAGTGACACTGGAGCAGCAGAGGATCCACGGTGGTCCAGAAGCCCACGCTGAAGAGCTCCCATGCCGACAGGTACTGCGTGACCAGGCTAAAGGTTTGCCGGTATTGGTGGTGGAGCGCGTGGAAGGTGCGGTACAACCAGCCCACGCGGTGATGCAGAAGGTGCCACAAGTAGTACTGGAAGTCGAACACCACGGTGCAGCCCACGATGCCCAGCAGGAAGGCGGTGAGCGTGGGCGCCTCGCGGGGCAGCGGCACAGGCGGACGCCAGATCCACTGGGCCACGGCGGCGGGGAAGATGTAGAGCAGATGGTTGTACGTGGTGAGCGCCAAAGTGGCTCCAATGTTGGACCAGGTGACGGCGCGGTCCTGGTGGATCTGGTAGCGGCGGATGGAGGGCCAGGTGGGCGCCAGCAGGTCCAGCACGGTGTAGAAGAACACCAGCACCAGGTACATGGACACCGAGAGGACGACGGGAAACAGCGGCGAGCGCAAGCTGCTCTCGTGGTTCTGCTGGAGGTAATCCCACATGGGCTGCAGCACGGAGCGCTCCGACAGAGCCCAGGTTGCGTTGCTGACGTCCAGCGTGCCGCGTATACTGCCGGGACTCATGGCCGGCTACGTGTTGTTGATGCAACAGCCGGCGGCAGGATGGTGAGGATGCTGGCAGCAGCCGGCGGCGACCTTCTCTTGTTTTGAGTGGTGGATGTGGCTTTTTTGTAAATGATCTGATCTGCACCAAATGAGGCAGGCCTTTACGCCTCTAAAATGTGTCCAAGCACCACCTCCTGCATCTGTAGCGTCTCTCTCGCTTTCATTCTCTCTCTCTCTCTCTCACACCCCCCACTACCACCACCACGCTCTTTTTCTCTTGGTATGGTGTGTGTCTGTGTGAACGCTCTTTCATTGGTAGTTCGAGGATGATCCAACATTTGACCAGCCGAACCGTTAAGTCCCTGCACCACTCATTTCTGACCTAGAAATGGAGAGAAAGAAACCAGAGATCTCTGTTTGTTTGCTTGATATGAATCATCTGCATTGCACACATTAAGAACTACTAACAATGGAGATCAAAATGATTCATTGATGAAATTCCGTCTCAAACGATGCACAAAACCTCATGATCAGAATTTAAATGTCATTGTTAATCCTGTTGAATGAGATGGTGTGAATGTATTTACAGTATGCAGGAATCATAATTCATATCATGCACAGACAATAATTGACAATAACAAAGTTTAATGCTGTGATACCCACTTATTCTGTTTCTATTTCCGCGTCAGATCAGATATATCTTGGTACAGGTTTTATGCATAATATTTGCATAAAATTTAGCAGCGAGTCAAAGGAAAGATTTGTGCTCCTACAATGTTTTTAAACATTGTTGTTATTTGCTAACTAAAACATTTTTTTTTTTAAATTAAATAAAGCTGAAATAAAATAGAAAACTTGACCTTAAACTGAAATTAAATAAGTTATACTAAATAAGTACTAAAATTATAACATTTTAAAGAAATAATTATAAAAGCATAACAAAATTATTGAAACTGAAGACGAAAATAAAACAGGAAATATAAAAATATAAGAAATAAAAAATAAATACTATAATAGTATTTAAATTATACTAAAATAACTGTTTGTAAAAAAGAAAAATGCATCAGAAATTGGACTCACTTTAAAATGAAAATGTTGTAATTATTTAGCCTATACTCATGTTCTTCCAAAATATATATATTTTTTCTTCCTTGGAAAGCAAAAGTTGAATTTATTTATTGATGTTTGGAATGCTCTTTTAATGCAATTACAGTGAATATAAACTATTTTTTAAGCACCAAAAAAGGACCTTAAAAATATCATAAAACTGGTCCATAACTTGTGCACTTTACTCTGAAGTTATATGTCATCTTTGTGTAATAAACATACAATTTTAGTCATTACTGAAAACCTTGCCGTTTGTCCTATAGCTTTCACAGAACCATGTCCAATTTGTGAACAGATAATTCACAACATTATTGTGCACTGGATCAAGTGTATCATTGATTTTTTTTGTAATGAATAATGAGTGCTGAATTCACTCAGTTTCTCACCCAAAGCTATTTTAGGACTTGCTTACACTTTTAAAATAAACTTTTATCATAAACTAGGCTTTTTAAAGCAATTTATAGGGGGGAAAACAAGAGTACAATTCTTCATTATTTCTCCATTTTTGTTCTACAGTTGAAAATCATGCGTGTTAAGAGTGACACAAGCTTACGTGAACTATTCCTTTAACCGCTTTAAGTTGCGTTTGTGTAACAGACAAATGTTGAAATGTGTATGCAACTGACCTTAACGTTACAGCAGATTTTTTTTTTTACCACATCATCTCATTTCCTGTCGCACCTTTCAAAACCTTAAATGAATTAGCTTTACATAAACTGACATTACACAACATTTTCATTAATATTCATGTTTGTCTGGCTAGACTTGAGTAGAAAATGCATCTTAAACAACCCATCTCTGGATGAGTAGGACTGTTCACACTCTCTCTCTCTCTCTCTCTCTCTCTCTCTCTCTCTCTCTCTCTCTCTCTCTCTCTCTCTCTCTCTCTCTCTCTCTCTCTCTCTCTCTCTCTCTCTCTCTCTTCTCATTCTGTCTCTCATTAATCATAGCTTTTCTGTCAGCCCTTCACTGAGATGAAAAGCCCTTGTTTATATTTTGATGTTTTTCAGACCAGGAAGTTGCAGTCGGGTGTCGCTGTGGTCATGCATAAATCTTTTTACAGAATAAAGTTGTTTGTTCAAACAGAAAAAAAAAGCTGAGGGCAAACAGCCACTGAGCCGCTCTCTATTGAGTGAGTAATGATCCACTTCTCACGCAAACAGCATCCTTCACAACGACTTCGTTCCTTGATTTGAATGATTTGTTTTTAGGATATATATCTGTAAACTAATTGTTTCCAGAGAATGTATGAACATATCACAGACATTGGTGTTAAAAAGACTTATACTGAATAAAAATATGAATCACTTATGAGTACTTCAGAGGCTGATAGACAAGCTTAATGCTTAAAGGTGAAGTGTGTCATTTTTTTAAAGATATTAATGTATAGTGCTAGGTACTAACTAATTATATGTAATCTGGATTACATAATCAGATAAAAAAATTAATTACTTGTAATAAGATTATATTACATTTTAAAATGCTCATAATCAACAGTTACTTTTTATTGATAACATGATATTCACACAATGTAAATCATTCATAATTTAGTGGTGTTCCCTAATTCTTCTTTTTCATGTTTTAAACATTATTTTTTATCTGAATTAGCACTAAGGTTGGGTACCGAAACTCGGTGCCAATAGGGAACCGGTTCTGACGTAAACGGTAGTAACCAGACCGAATAAGAACGAAAATTTCGGTGCCTGATTTCGGTGCCTAACTTCATTAGGCACACACACACACGCAAGGTCTCTCGCTCTCTCCCTCTCCGCCGTGCGTGTGCTACACAGTTTGGACTGGAGCACAGTTTCTTATGTCTCACATGCCTTCTCGCAAAGTTTGGCTGCATTTCACGTGTAAAATTAGGTGTCAGAACGCCCTCTGGGTGTGCCGATAGTCTGAATCCCATATAGAATCAAGCCAATTCATTGGCTGATGGCGCGGGCGCCGCATCGACGCACTTACGTCGTCATATTATGTTGGCGCGCGCGCGCCATCTGCTCCTCGGATTTCTCTGCCGAAAAAGGAAGCTGGTCGGCAGCGCGAGGAGCTTGGCAGCGTCTCGTTCCCTATTGAGAGATATTTTACACCAGTAACCAGAGATGTTCTCTTTCATAGGTTCACTCAATGCTGCGTAGCTAAGAAGCAGTGGATTTGTATTTGTAGGCTGCTGTATCACGTGTCGCTTGAACTGACGCGCTACAGCGATCTGTCACATTTCAAAGAGCCAAAACGTTGTTTATTGTGTGAATCTCGTTAAAATATTGACAGAATCTGACAGCTGTGGACAACTTGTCTGTCGGTGTCAGTGTCCTCTTTGTCCGCGATTTTTCTGTGTGAAAAGGGTCATTTGCGTGAGTCTCACGGTCAATGCGTGAGAGTTGGCAGCTCTGCCTGCTAGTAATCTGTATTAATCTCCAGTATTAGCTATTACATTGTTTGATACAATATTGTTTCATTTGATATTATGTAAACATGAATTTTTATTTTATATTGGTTTTATTATTACCATATGTTACTTGTATTTATATTGTTTAAAGATTTAAGTTAATATTTTGTCCAGTTTGGCCCTGTAAATTAAAGGGTATTAATTTTGTGTGTGTACGGTTTCATTTTCTTAAGTACCGATTTAAGAACCGTTTAAGCACCGGAACCGTTTAAAAAATACCGAGTAGGTACTGGAATCGGATAAAAACCCAACCGATACCCAACCCTAATTAGCACTCAGTAAGTCATTGTATTGCTGTCTTTGGAAGGTGTTTGTCTTTTTTAAACACATTTTTATTATTATTTTACATTTTTATGATTTATTTTATTATTAGCTTTTCATGAAACTCACATGTTCCTTCACGAACCCCAGTTTGTGAAACCCTGACGTAGCGTAATGTTTAATGCACTTCATGTTGTTGATAAAAATGATAAAGAATATATTCATTTCTCTTTGTATTTTTATATCAATATGGTACAATTGTATCCTATTCAATTCAACGTAATAAACAAGTTAAGTCAAAAGTAACTTAAAAGTAATCAAAAAGTAGTTAGAATATAACCTAACATGTGTAATGTAATGGATTCTGTTACTAACTAAAAAAAATTTTTAATTTGTAAACAACTACATGTAATTTGTAATCAGTAAATAATTTCAATTTGTAAGTACCCAGCACTGTTAATGTAGGCCTATTTGTAAAATATTCGCATAAAAAAATATAAAATTGACTTGACTTTGTTTTCAAGCAGGAATGTTACATTTTAAATTGACGATTTCAAATATGTGAAGACTGGCTGAACACCACTGACCTGGACATATTAAAAAAAAATAAAAAAATCTGCATCAAGGTTTGAAATGAATAAATGATCATAATTGTCCTTTTCGGGTGAACTGTTCCTCTACGCATCTTTCTATTGCATAACAATGTATATTTGTTTGTTTTTTCATTAGCATAAAAGTTTTTTTTTAGCATTTTTGTGATCTGGTGAGACTTAAACTGGCATTGTTTCTCATCACAGATGCTCAATCAAAGCCACTACAGCTTGACGGAGGTTTTCAGCCCATGCAGTTCACTTGCTGCAAAGAGCTGCAGTTTCATATGACCCTCAACACAATCTTGGTCTCGGTCTCTCTCTCTCTCTCTCTCTCTCTCTCTCTCTCTCTCTCTCTCTCTCTCTCTCTCTCTCTCTTTCTCTCTCTCTCTCTCTCTCTCTCTCTCTTTCTCTCTCTCTCTCTCTCTCTCTCTCTCTCTCTCTCTCTCTCCTCCCCCACAAGCAGCTCGTGTGGTTGATTTCGATCAAAACTCGAAACTCAAGCGCTACATGATCTGACTGGAATGTATCAAGCATGTGACGTCATGCAGGTGGAAACTCGACGCGCGTTAGGTACGGATCCACTTTAGTGCGACACATCTGTTGCGCCGCACCAAGCGAAACGCGCCCGCATCCCGGGAAGGCGGCGCTGCATTTGAAAAAATAGGCTTGTTTGAGATGAGCAAAATCTGCGCAGAACCGATCACCGGTGCATGCCGGTTAGAAATGTGTCTGATTGCGGTCCTCCTCATAGACATAATGCCGCACCGAGACTGCTCTCATTAGAGTCACAAATGATTTGCTCTTATCATCCGATCGTGGTTGTATCTCTCTCTATTGATCTTAGTGCTGCATTTGACACCATTGACCACAACATTCTTTTAAATAGACTAGAAAACTGTGTTGGCATTAGTGGAATTGCATTAGCATGGTTTAAATCATACTTATCTGACCGTTATCAGTTTGTAGCAGTAAATGAAGAGATGTCTTATCGATCACAAATTCAGTATGGCGTACCACAAGGCTCAGTACTAGGACTGCTGCTGTTCACTCTGTACATGCTACCATTAGGAGATATCATTAGGAAACATGGAATTAGCTTTCACTGTTATGCCGATGATACTCAGCTGTATATTTTTTCAAAACCTAACGAAGCCTACCAATTCACAAAATTAGCGGAATGCAAATAAAAAATGGATGACTAGTAATTTCCTACAACTAAATTCAGAAAAAACAGAGATTCTAATTGTTGGACAAAAAACTTCCACACGTAATAACCTAGAATACTGTTTAACACTTGATGGCTGCTCTGTTAAGTCTTCGTCGTCAGTTAGTAACCTGGGTGTGCTCTTTGATACCAATCTTTTATTTGAAAGTCACGTGTCTAGTATCTGTAAAACCGCATTTTTCCATCTTAAAAATATATCTAAATTACGCCATATATGCTCTCATTGACAAATGCGGAACAATTAGTTCATGAGTTCATGACCTCAGGGCTAGATTATTGTAATGCTCTACTGGGTGGTTGTCCTGCACGCTTAATAAACAAACTACAGCTAGTTCAAAACACAGCAGCTCGAGTTCTTACCAGAACCAGGAAGTATGACCATATTAGCCCGGTTCTATCAACTCTGCATTGGCTGCCTATTAAACATTATACATTTTAAAATATTGCTGATTACTTACAAAGCACTAAATGGTTTAGCTCCGCAGTACTTGAGTGAGCTCTTAACGGATTATAGTCCTTCACGTCTATTCCGATCTCAAAGTTCCGGCCAGTTGATAATACCTAGAATATCAAAATCGACTGCTGGCGTTAGATCCTTTTCCTATTTATCACCTAAACTCTGGAACAGTCTTCCTAACATTGTCCGGGAAGCAGACACACTCTGTCAGTTCAAAGCTTGACTAAAAACACATCTCTTTGACCTAGCATTCACATAATGCATTATCGACTTGACGACTTCTATAATTCAATGTTAGGCCTGCCGGAACTGGGAACACTTCCCTTAAATCCTGATGTACTCGTTACATCATAAGAAGAATGGTATCTACGCTAATTTTAGTGTCTTTGTTTATCCCGAGGTTTTCCCGCTGCCTGCCAGATCCACACCGTTTCCAGATCTGACAAAGGACCTTCGCCTGGACCCGATGACAACGCAGTGCTGAAGTGCCAACTAGCCTCTCCCTATGGAGGATCCCTATACCACTCTACAGATAAAGCTTCGTGGAAATTTGGGTTCGCGTACCAACCCAGAAGTGATAAAATAAAATAAAATTCTGTATCAAAATTTATAGGCAAGACAAGTAGTTTGTTTAGGCATGGTTTGTAGGGAATTACAAACCTGCGCACATATAAACGCACATAACTAGAATCAATTCTTAATCCGCATGTGAACGCCATCAGCGTTTATCACAGGTTCGCGTTTAAAGTCTGTTTAGAGAGAACAGTGTCGTCTTAGCGGCCCCTAATTAAATAACAAATGATCATTTCAACGGATCTGAATCAATCAAAACTAACTTTAGCTGGAAAATAACATTATTCAAGAACCGCTATAAAACCAAACCAATCTCTGTAGCTACCTTAATGATATGTTTATCTCTGTAAAGCTGCTTTGAAACAATCTACATTGTTAAAAGCGCTATATAAATGAGGATGACTTGACTATAGATTTCTCTATTATGTCTATGGTCCGCTTTGCTCTGATGTCATGCTGACATATGTCAAAAAAAACTCTCGTGACCGCAAGGCGCACGTGTCGGATTCTGGAGTCGCGCGCAGTATCTCCACCAACTGCGCTGATCAAAATCATGATGGGAAACGACTTGCTGACGACACAGCTTAATGCTCATTGGTTTAAACAACCGTGTCCGTGAATGATGTATTGTTCTCTTTTAAAATGTTTGATTTTAAACCTTTTTTATGTTTTATATGTATGTTATGTGTGAATAAACTCTGACAGTGCGATATGGGTTATGTAATGTCATTTTTATTAAAACAATAGCCTATATAGTCTATAAAAACACATGTCTGTATTAAAGAAAAAAATATTGATAAACACGTATTTGGAATGTGATTATAACAAGTAGCCTACTTTGGGTATCTTGTTCATTATATTTGTTTTCATATAAAAGCAACATAACTTAAATTACATCCAGTTTATTAGCAACACTGCATGAGCGTGAATCCCGCGATAACCATCTTTGATTTCACAGGTGTCTGATCCACTGCGAGAAGAAAGAACTGTCCGGCTTGCCTGCGCTTTCTTCACTCATCCTCACACTGCAGCCGCCTGTCTCTCGCATACATTTCAGGCGAGGCAAGGCGCATCTCTAACAAGCCTCTTGATAGTGATGGGCGGATCGATCCTGAAGTATCGATACTTCGATATTGACGTGGTATCGAAAAGGATCGATCCTCACATAAAAATATCGATCCAAATGTGTATTTTTTTTACCAGTTATTTTTTATTAATTTAGCACGCAATTCAGTGCGTAAAATAAGCTTCTAAGTGGAAAAATAAGCGAATGTTAGCGGGTAATTGTGTAGGATAGAACCTTTTCTCCTAGTCATCTGTATACAAGACGAAACCAATCAATCACAGAGAGCGTTCGATGCTGGTGCTTCGCTGAGCTCACAGGCCCAGTGCGTTTGGGAAACTAAGCCTTGCTTAGATGACAGAGAAACAATCGGGAGTTATTTCGCAATAAACAAACCAAAACTGTACATAACGGTTTAAAATGTTGACGTCAGTAAGATCTTTTTTATGAAATTAATATTTTTATTCAACAAGGATCGATGCATTAAATTGATCAAAAGTGACAGTCAAGGGTTTTACACTGTTAAAAAAAATCTACTTCATATAAATGCTGTTCTTTCAACTTTGTTCATCAAATAATTCTGCATAAAATGTATCATGGTTTCCAACAAAATATGAAACTGTTTTCAACATTGATAATAATAAGAAATGTTTCCTGAGCAGCAAATCAGCATATTAAAATGAATTATCATGAGTAATGATGCCGACAATTCAGCTTTGATCACATGAATAAATTACAGTTTATATGGCATAGAAAACAGATAGCCTATGTTAAATTGTTCAATTGTAATATTACAGTTTTTACTAAGAGAAATAAAAATCTTACAGACCCCAAACTTTTGAACAGTAGGCTAGTACTATAATTAGGGTAGTTTTATAAAAGTCACTGACTAATTAAAGGGGAGTTGAGAGCACAAATCACAAAATATTTAGGCCTAGTAGTCATGAAAACGTGTTCAGATTTAGCATATTAATGATGCATTCACCTCATAAATCATGACACACTGCTCTAGCACAGGAAAGTGCATACAAGTTCAAATGCATGCTTTTAAAATGAAAAGGTATCGATATCGACGATACTGGCCCTGTATTTACTTGGTATCGGATCGATACAGAAATTTGCAGTATCCCCCATCACTACCTCTTGAGAAGCATTGTGGGCGTGCAGCCAGGCGCAACCCCGCCCAAATCTGCAGGCTGCAGCCAGAGGTGTGTTCACGAAGAGGAACCTTTTTTTTTTACAGTCTATGAGAGGAACACAGAGCTCATAAACTCGCTTCAAGAGACAGGCTGTTATTCAGTTTGATAAATAACGAAAAGTTTGAAAAACAAGGAATGGCTGTCTCCGCGAGTTACCGGATCTTGTTTTTTTCCGCGTGTGTGATTTTTGCATCGACACAGCCTGGTAAGTCGCTTTAATTCGTCCGTATTTTCATTTACTTGTTTTTCTGATGTAGGCTACTTATGTTTGTAATTCACTAATTTTACTCAATTTGTTTTGATTTTAGAAGGTCTTATAGTCGTGCAGGATTCAGACAATGACAACCCAGTTGACCAGGTCGTTAAAGATACACTACAGAGCGGCCTCACAACCGTCTTCCTGCCAATTATTTACATAATTGTTTTTGCGTTGGGGTTCCCAAGCAACGCGATGGCGATATGGGTCTTACTGTTCAGGTCAAAGAAAATTTACCCTTCTGCCATTTACATGGGCAACCTGGCGCTGGCTGACCTGATGTTTGTTATCTGGACGCCTCTCAAGATTGCTTACCATTTAAAAGGAAATAACTGGACTTATGGGGAAGGGATGTGCAAAGTGTTGGTGGGTTTCTTCTACGGCAACATGTACTGCTCCATCCTCTTCATCACTTGTCTAAGCGTCCAGCGGTACTGGGTCTGCGCTCACCCGCTCTCCCATCAGAGGAAAAACAACAAGTTTGCAATCATCGTATCTGTGTGTATCTGGATCTTCATATGGGTCAGCACTACCCCTTTGTACCTCTACAAGCAAACATTTGAATCCGCAGAACTCAACATCACCACTTGCCATGACATCAACTTTGTCAGTCAGGAGAACTATCAGACGGAAAACATGTTCCTGGACGTTCAGCTGCCCTATTATTATTTCATGGTAATGGCAGGTCTTGTGTTCTTCATCCCAATGCTGGTCATCATAGCTGCTTACGTTCTTCTCCTTCGTTCGCTTGGGAACTCCGCAGTTGAGGGCAGTGCCGGAAAAACCCGCCAACGAGCCGTGGTCCTCATTGTCACGGTGCTCATAACGTTCCTGGTCTGCTTCATCCCCAGTAATGTGATGCTGGTGCTTCACTACTCTGTGCAGGAAAAAAGCTGGGCCAATAAAAGCTATGGCTTCTACATCACCACGCTGTGCCTGGCCAGCCTCAACAGCTGCTTGGACCCCTTCATCTACTATTACGTCTCGGACGAGTTCAGGAAGCACGTCAAGAACACACTGCTGTGCCGCAGCAGTCGTACGCTGGACAGGATGAGGGTGTTGTTCAGGTCCATGAAGTACTCGAAAAAGAACAACACTTCCAAGCACAGGCCCCACGAAAAGCAGCACCTGCGAGAGCGGGTTGACATGGGCCGTTGACACCGCCCAGCAAACATTTTGACGTTTAATGACCGTTGAAAAGACGTCCCTCCGACACGTCCCATCATGGTTGAAAAATAGTTCCAAAATGAAAGTTGAACCGACGTCATCTGGCCGTGAATTCCACGTCTTTTCTGTTCGTCCATGGAAGTCTAAATGTTTTTTTGTTTTTTTTTAGTTCCTCTGGATGTTTATAAGATGTGTTGCTGCCAAATGTATGTGTATATATAATCCTGCACATAAAAAAATCACACCCATATTGTGTAACATTCTGAAAGGCAATCAATCAGGCTATTTTTACACATCTGAACTTGACATAGGTTCTAAATAGGTCCAAAATCAGTCCGGTCAGACCTGGACGTCTATAAAACCGTTTAATCACGTGTACATCAACACATTATTTGTGGACTAAAGCAAAAAAGAGTGTTATAATTTAGCACAACATTTTATTGTGAATCATTTGAAATGTCTTCCAGTTGTTAAACAGCTACTTTTCAAAAAAGATAATAGAAATAGTACAATGTGGTAAATTCTGTGGCAAAAGCATTTTCTCTAACAGTTTTACATTAAGGTTAAGCAACCATTTAATCAAACCAGAATATAACAAAAGTACAGGAACAGTCAACACATTCTATTTTTAGAGTCTTTCAGAGCTGTGGCAGTACTAACTTTCAGTTACTAACAGTCTTGCATTACTGTTAAACAGCCATAAATAAAAGTTTTTAGAGTCTATGAAATTAGTTTATGGTTTTTGTTTTGTTTATGGATTATTTTTTATATCCACCACCCCCAGCTCTTCCTGGAGCGTGCTTCAGGTGTTCCACCATTGCTGCATCAATGTCTGAGTCTGTAGCATTTGGGCTCCACCTCGTCACAGCATCTGAGGAAAGAGAACATGGTTTAAAAAAAAAGGCTAATTTTTAGGTAAATGACGTACTTTGTTTTTTAAATGTCGGAAAATAACCATGTTACTTTACTGCATAATAATCGTATGCCAATAAAATATGTTCTGCGTTAAATGTGTTCTAATAGTGAAAAAAAAAACAAAAAAAACAGCATTTGCTCTCTTCAATACTGTGGTGCCCTTCACTGATAGGTGTGTAAAAGTGAAAAGGATATTTCTGATAAAGATATGTGGTCTTTTAAAGAATGTCCCCTGACTAGATAAAAGTTAACAGTAAAAAAATACTTTAATATTAGACAAGGAACAAGAGATTTTTTTGAATGTCATAAGGCCAAAATGACCTTGAATTACATCTTACAAAGGTGTAGCATGGCTTCTTTTCAATTTGGCCACCACCCCTCATATTGAAATTCGCCATTAAGGCATTTGACATGATTCTGTAAAAGAAATTACACAGGATTACTTCACCTCAAAAAAATTTCACCTAAAGGTCAATTCAGGTGAGACTGAATTTACAGCGAGCGAAAACAATGGTATCAATAATCATTCGATACGTAAATACTTGTACTTCTAACAAAGGTTGACAACAAACTCCAAATAAGCCAGTGATTTAAACACACCACATATAATATTTCTTACTTTCAGTTGACATGGGGTAAGCATTCCTTGAGAATGGCTTAATCCAAGGTAGCCAACCCTGGTCCTCGAGCTATCCCTGCCCTACTTACTGCTGACCAATAATGGATTAGGTGTGTTGTCAGTCAGAAGCTGGAAGGGCAGGAATAGTTGGAAAACAAGCAGGGCGGTGGCTCTCGAGGACCAGGGTTGGCCACACCTTGTCTGCACATTTTAATTTGTGAAGTGATAAGACTGCTGTTCAAAAGTACACTTCACAGTGTAATACTGCATTAGTTACTATGAAATTAGCTGTTCTTTAGCTTTTTCTTGAGCAATGACAGACATAGGCTCTATATTTGTAACTGTATGAACTCAGATTTAGAAAAATGTATGTTCTTTTTTTTCTTTTTTTTTTCTTTTTTTTATTCGGGACAGTGCACAGTAATGAACAATCTTAACATTCCTGTACAGACTGTAAATGAGCCAGGTTATAGCATAAATGCTAATTTTCACCTGTAGACCCGAGGCAGGAAGACAACAACATATAAAATAATGCAACACAATAGAATATGACAATATACAATATCAAGCAAGAAACACATTAGCACACATTCAGGCAGAATACATTGTATCAATAAAATTAGTCAAAATGAGGACATAACTGGGAACTTTTAAGAAGCTGTTTAAAGTGCTTTTAAAATGTACAGTAAGTGGGACATTCCCTAATGTTTGTTGGGATGCTGTTCCAAAAATGACCTCCTCTGATAGACAGAACAGTTTGTCCAAAGGTAGTTTTTCTCTGCGGGATCTCTATATCTCCTCTGAATGAAGCTCTGGTACAACAACCTCTGTCAGACCTTGGATTAATGTATGTAGAAAGTGAAGGTGGGGCCAGTCCATGAAAAACTTTATAAATTAAACAGCTATTTTTAAAATTAATAAAATTTTCAAAATTGAGCATATTGTATTTTCCCAAAATATTACACTGATGGTATGACAGAGGTTTTTGATCAAGTATTTTTATAGATTTTTTGAATAACATTTCCATGGGTTTTAAAATTGTATTTCCAGTGAGTGACCAGGTTGTGATGCAGTAATCTATATGTGAAAATATCATTGAACGTAGGAACATTTTAGCAGAAGTAATTGTCATTGATGGTCTGATTTGTTTAAAATTATGTAAATTGAAATTGATTTTGTTCGCTGTAAGTTTGATGTGTTTTTTAAATAGAAGTGTTGGGCAGTGTGACACTGAGGTAGTTGAACTCCTCTACAATGTCAAGTTCCACTCCCCCCAGGAACACATTGGACCGCTCCAGTTTTATGGGGTTTTTTTGTGAAAATCATATAGCAACAGTTTTATTTTTGTTCAGTAGTGGCAAGATTTAAGCAGCCAATGCTGTATATTCTCCAGTGCTGATGTAAGGATGGATGATGCTTCCTGTGTGCTTTTAGCAGGTTTGACATGTGACTACCAGAAATAGAATAGTGTGTCCCTGAATGAAAGGAGGCTCAAAATCAAAAGTACCAGTCAGTATCTTGTGTGGCCACCAGCTGCTTGAAGAACTGCAGTGCATCTCCTCCTCATGGACTGGACTAGATTTGTCAGTTCTTGCTGTGAGATGCTACCCCACTCTTCCATCAAGGCACTTGCAAGTTCCTGGACATTTTTGGGGGGAATGGCCCTAGCCCTCACCCTGCGATCCAACAGGTCCCAGACGTGCTCAATGGGATTGAGATCCGGGATTTTCGCTGGCCATGGCAGAACTGTCATGCAGAAACTCACGCACAGAACGAGCAGTATGGCTGGTGGCATTGTCCTGCTGGAGGATCATGTCCGGATGAGCATGCATAAAGGGTACCACATGAGGGAGGAGGATGTCTTCCCTGTACCGCAAGGCATTAAGATTGCCTGCAATGACAACAAAGCTCAGTCCGATGGTGATGTGATATACCGCCCAGAGTTTCCGCTAGAAAAAAATGGTGCCGGTCAAAGTGACCGGCAGAGGTTTCGTTTAACGGACATTTTGATGATTTGCCGGTCAAATATCGCCCATTAATTAGTCAAGTTGAGGAAAACTGGAGGCAGGCTATGTAACTTAAAAAATGACATAATCAGGCCGTATAGAATGCAACATGTTATTAGCCTAACTTTCAAATAGACGGGAAAAAACATGAACGTCCGATTGGCGTCAATTAACACCAATTGTTTTTTACTATGGTTTCACACACATTCACTTTTTGAAACATTGAGGCACGGATGTACCTAATACAAATAAATAACTAGCTAACTAGTTAACATCTCCAGTTAACTAGCAGATCATTCATTTAGTTCGCTATTAAATAAGAGATCTAGCGCTAAAATCAGCTGTTTTTTAAATCAAGCTGAGCGCTGTCCGCTGCTATCAGTTGCATGGACGACGCGCTGCGCGAGTTGCGCAATCTTCACTCGGACGCGCGTTTCAATCTACACCGTTGCGGAGACTCTACACAGGCGATCGCTACTTGGGCGCAGAGATATCACGCAACACCTGAAATAAAGCTTGCCACAAAGAACCGGCGAAAGTAATGATTATGGATGAAACATTTAAATTGTTGATAAATTGATAAAGTTGACGATGCAGACTCGCCATCTTCGCAGTAGTGAACGCGCATAGAGAGAGAAATGCACACTTCATATGAATAAATTCTTATTTTTTAATCCAGGCAAATTTGTTGATGAAACATTGATTAAAATGAAGATACAATTTATACAAAACGAAATAAACTTTAAAGAAAGGCTTTCTACAAAACAAAACTAAATAAGTGGTCAAAATCATGTCTGACCAATTCCAAATGTTTTCCGATATATAGGCCTATTGGTCATCTTATGATCCTATCTTACTCATCTCATGCGGTTCCCTTTTCACACAGCCTATCAACATAGATGAAATAAAAAAATAATAACATTTTATTATTTATAAAAATGAAACGTAGCCTATATTTAAGTTTATAACTTATAATAAGCGTCACCGCTCCGCTTTGCTCACATGCTCTGGTGTGTAGTCTAATGCATGTGTGCGTGCATGTGGTGGAGGGGTGCGATTTTCGAATAATAATCAACCCAACGATCTTCGAATATTATTTTTGCTTGAAAATTTCGTTTTGTATAAATTGTATATTCATTTTAATCAATGTTTCATCAACAAATTTGCCTGGATTATTAAATAAGAAGCAAATATAGTGGACAATATAGGCTAATCAGGACACGGAGGCGTCGGCGCATGCACACTTCTCTCTATAGGCGTGTTCACTACTGCGAAGATGGCGAGTCTGCATCGTCAACTTTATCAATTTATCAACTTTATCAATAATATCAATGGACCTGGCCATATTTTAAACGTCTCACTCAATTGTTCGTTGTTTAGGTCTATATTACAGCCGTTATAGGCGTGCGCTTTATTTGAAATGCAGCATGCAATGTTGTTTAATAACTTTCGTAGAGCCTGTTCCTTTATAACATAGCCAAAGGTCGGTGTATTTTTTCTTTATACATTTTAGGCTTATTCTCAAATTCATATTGTGTTAGGGGGGCGGGATTATTACGCAATTTTAATCGGACAATTTGACCGGAGAGATTTAATTTTGACGGACATTTCATTTTTTTCCCGGCCAATGTCCGGTAATTACCGGACAACGGAAACCCTGATACCGCCCCAGACCATGACGGACCCCCCACCTCCAAATCGATCCCGCTCCAGGGTACAGGCCTCGGTGTAACGCTCATTCCTTCGACGATAAACACGAATCCGTCCATCACCCCTGGTGAGACAAAACCGTGACTCATCAGTGAAGAGCACTTTTTGCCACTCCTGTCTGGTCCAGCGAAGGTGGGTTTGTGCCCATAGGCGGCGTTGTTGCTGGTGATGTCTGGTGAGGACCTGCCTTACAACAACCAGCCTCTCTCAGCAGCCCATTCTCATCCCAAGGCGTCATCTAACTGACGCTTTTGACCATGCGTCAACATGCCGACGCACATGGTACCCCTTAAGCGTCAATATGAGACGCGCCTCCTAGTGGTCTAACCCTAACCCTACCCCAGACCTAAACCTACCCATAACGGAAGCGTCATCTAACTGACGCTAAAGGGTGCCATGTGCGTCGGATTTAGACGCATGGTCAAAAGCGTCAGTTAGATGACGCCCGAGGATGAGCGTCTCATATTGACGCTTAAGGGGTACCATGTGCGTCGGCATATTGACGCATGGTCAAAAGTGTCAGTTAGATGACGCCTTGGGATGAGAATGTGTTGCTCTCAGCCTATTGCGGACAGTCTGAGCACTGATGGAGGGATTGTGTGTTCCTGGTGTGACTCGGGCAGTTGTTGTGGCCATCCTGTACCTGTCACGCAGGTGTGATATTCCAACACATTCTCATCCTTTGGCGTCATATAGGTGACGCCACATGGCATCCTTTAGCGTCAATATAACACGCACTGTTATGGGTAGGTTTAGGTCTGGGGTTATGACGCCTTGGGTTCTGCGTCTCATATTGACGCTAAAGGATGCCATGTGCGTAAGATTTCGACGAAATGTCCAAAGCGTCACATGTATGACGCCTTGGGATGAGAACGGGCTGGATATTCGGATGTACCGATCCTTTGCAGGTGTTGTTACACGTGGTCTTCCACTGCGAGGATGATCAGCTGTCCTTTCTGTCTCCCTGTAGCGCTGTCTTAGGCGTCTCACAGTGCGGACATGGCAATTTATTGCCCTGGCCACATCAGCAGTCCTCATGCCTCCCTGCAGCGTGCCTAATGCACGTTCACGCAGATGAGCAGGGACCCTGGGCATCTTTCTTTGGGTGTTTTTCACAGCCGGTAGACAAGTCTCTTTAGGCCCTGTCCACACGGACACGGGTATTTTTATAACCGTGACTTTTTTTACGCGGTTCGTCCACACGAAAACGCACTGAAACCGAACATTTTTGAAAACCCCTGCCAGGGTGAGGATTTTCAGAAACGCCGGTTACAGTGTTGTCGTGTAGACAGTGAAACCGGGGTTTTTGCCTTGCGACGTCAGAGTGTGCGCCGTTATCTGCTGTGTTTGACGTCAGATTTGCGCTTCTGATTGGCCAACATGGCTTTACAGTTAAGGTTTATATCGCCGCCTGCTGGCGTGGCATGCTCTTGACCGCGCTTGATACGTGTTTTTGCGTTTTCATGTAGACGGAGACCGAGCATGTGTGGACGGGATTTTTTTTTTAAACGCTGTAGGAAAAACTCCGGTTATAAAAATACCCGCGTCCGTGTGGACAAGGCCTTAGTGTCCTGCGTTTTTAGAACTGTGACCTTAAATGCCTACTCTCTGTAAGCTGTTAAGGTCTTAACGACCATTCCACAGGTGCATGTTAATTAATTGATTATGGTTAATTGAACATGCATGGAAAACATTGTTTAAACCCTTTACAATGAAGATCTGTAAAGTTATTTGGATTTTTACAACATTATTGTTGAAATACACAGTCCTGAAAAAGGGACGTTTCTTTTTTTGCTGAGTTTAGAAGATGATAGCTCTTGTCGGTTTGTGTGTACACGCAGTTTTGATTCTCTTGCTGACAACAATGCTTGACAGACACAATTAATAGTGTCACAATATACAAAATTATTATCCAACTTTGTAAAAGGCGTTCAGATGGCTGCATTAGATAGTCTGGAGGAAAAGCGCACAGCTCCTGCCAAACTGTGCATGCTTCTAGCCGCCATTTTTTTTTTCACATGTTTGTATTTAAGGTATATTGTGTTTAAAATAAGATGCAAATCGCAAAGTTCTCACATACAACTGGGTGTCCTCTGGGACTGGGATGATAATGCAGAATTTGGAACTGGAGACATTGTTAATGTTAACAACGTCAGCATTGCGTGACTACATGTAATGTCCTTCCGATATTATCCTTGTTTTCGCATGGGCCGGTTGCAGTCTCTTTTTTTCTGTAGCCACTCCGAAGTCCGAACTAAGTCTTTTGCATTTTACAGCGGGTGAATCTGTTGTCATGGCGGATTTCTGGATCCGCCATCAAATTGATAAGTTTAATTATATCAAGTGCTGTAAGAAAAACCCAATAAATCTCCACCTCCAACATCCTCACACTCAATATAGCTTATACTAGCCGAGACTCCTTCTTTATGTGTACAGATGTGACGTAATGACGCAAAGACATGCTCGAATCTCCCGCGAAAATCCACCAGTACCACTGGAATTAAAAACATTATTACAAGATTACCATTTTGAATCGAGCTACGGCAAGCAGATAGTTTTGAACACTGGCTGGTTATATTTTCTCAAATATGTATTTTGGATAATTTTTAACCCAAAAAAAGCTACGGACTGCAGCTTTAATTATTTTTTAAATATATATACATATATAATTAGACAAACTATGGCCTTTTGTCAGGCTTTTTGTCGTGCTTGAGTCAGGAAATGGTTGTAAATAACCCCACTGAACCTTTTTTCTGAGAGTGTGCACTATAGACCTATCAAAATATTTATTTACCTGTGCAGATTAATTTTTCAGGAATTAATTACCGCTACTATGAGCCAGTTATGGGAGTAAATCAAATGCAAAATGTTTCTTTAAAAGAAAATCAGGTCCCGTTAAGCCATCTCTTCCATGCTAAAACCTCTTCAGCACCAAGACCCCTATGCCTCATCCGCCCGATTCAAACTTGACTTTACGTGCCTCCATTGCACAACATTGAGTCTCTTATGAAAGCCACTCTATTTGCTACAAAGGTTTGGAACCGCTTAATTTCATTTTGGATATATCTCAGTACAGTCATGCTTGTCTGTCCAGAATACAGATGAATCCAAATGAATCTGCAACTCCATTTTTAGCATTCTATCAACTCGTACAGCGAGAACAGTATAGCCGTCAGTTCCAACCTCGGGATTTTCATCTGTTTTAATGGAGCAACTCTTGACTTTCCTAAAATAAATGCAACTACAGTCCGTTTTTCACTATTCACCATTCAAGTATGACAGCTTCCCATAGTCATTCCCGCTGGCGTCAGAGAAGCTGAGCGTGTTCGGATGGTTCAAAGTCCTCGGGCTTTACACACCGGTGTACTTTCAGTGCTGCTATACAGTGCCATCTTGTCCATCTTGTCCATCGGTGAAAGAAGACCTGTGGAATCTTATCACCCCAGCCAACATTGCACATTTCTTGGAGCACCTGTATTACAGGCTGAGTAAATGGGGATCATAAATGGAACTAACCAGACAACATGCCACGTCTTGTGTGAGGATGCTCCTTTATGGATAACCTAAAGGTAAATTTATCCTTTTCAGTGCACCAGTGCAGACCAAGGACTCTTTCCATTGGAAGATCATCTCTTTGATTGCCTTTGATCTCTGTCCCTCTGGAATGCTGGACATGACAACACGACTATTCCTCAACCATTTGGACAGCTGAAATCCTCCCTTTGCACAAGCAGCAATGAGATTCTGAGCCAAAGGGAGTGCTTCAGCTTCTGTAGGCCAAGATTTTAAGCAGTCATCCATATACAAGTTCTGAAGAATGGTGTCATATACGTCACTTTCAGGTGTTACATGATGGTATTTTGGCACAACGACAACAGCATGTGCCTCCAATACCAGAAAAACTCTTATGACTTAAATAAGGTCGTTTTTAAGTTGTGCATTGGATTACAGTTTACCAGACGTCTATTAAACCACTGTGATCTTTATACACGGACCTTGTAATATTAGCATGAGTAATTTATTACCTCCTAAAACTAAACCAGTCCAAATAACTTTAATCAACAAATACTGAAACAATAAAACATACACTATACAAAAGATTGAAGTCAGTAAGATTTCAAGAAATTTAAAAAAAGGAATCAACAAGGCCTATCAAAAGTGACAATAAAAACATAAATATTGTTTCAAAAGAGTTCTATATAATAATAAATGCTGTTTTTTACTTTCTATTCATCAAAGAATCCTGAATAACGTGTATCACGTTTTCCATACAAATATTAAGCAGCTAAACTGTTTGTTTATTAAGCAGTTTTCAACATTGATAATTGTTTCTTGAACACAAAATCATCAGAATGATTTCTGAAGGATTGTATGACAGTGTTATACAACACTGTCATACAATCCATACAATCCCCCCCCCCCCCCCCCCCCCAAAAAAAAACCCAAAAAAACATTAAGTGTACTTAAACTGTGAAGTGAAATCGCAAAATAAAAACTAATTCAAAAAACGAATAAGTATAGACTCAATCCTAAAATCACACTGCCTAAGTTGAGCCACTAGAGGTCAGAAACACATCGCCATTAAAACAGTAAGTAGAAACGACCGTCACAAGATGAAATGAAACTACCATGTGCTGCATTCTGCTGTTTACTTTAATCATGTTTAGACAATTACCTACTATAAATACTGAGAATTTATATGAAAAATGAAGAGTTTGTGGGTCACTCATCGCTCATAATGCAAATTCAATAGGTTTTCTCACTCTAATTCACACAGCAGTTCGAAGGGAAACGTTTCATCATTTTAATGAACGGAAAACACCTTTAGCTTGGAGGGGTGGGGGTGAAACACACCTGAGCCTCATCCTGACCCTCTCTGCTCTCTCCCTCAGGTAAAATCAGGAGGTAAAAAATAGACTCGTCTTGATCCTTTGAGAGAAAGACAGATCTCGAAACACGACGACACTTAGCCTATAAGTCTGCCTTTTCGTTCTTTTATTATTATATAGGCCTAAATAATAAATTAATCTTGATTTTCACAGATTAATTAATTTTTTTTAAAACCTATGAGTAAACTCCATGGGATTATTAGCCCAGTTTTAGGAAAACAAGTAGGCCTACGTCATTATGTCCCGTTCCTTCGAGCAATAATAGTCGTGACGTAAACGCTTTTGCTCGGAGGATGCTGGAGTTTCCAATCGAAGCACTGAACCTTTATGAACATGTTGAACCAGACAGAACAGAACGAAAACATCTAGGCCAGTTCACACCAAACGTTTTTTTGCCAAAAGTCCTCACCACAACAACGAATGAACGGATGAAAGATTTTTTTTTTAAATTCCCAAACAGAATCAAGTGACTTTAAAGAGCTTGAGCATTTAAAACGGGACAAAAGTGCAGCGCGTGCTTAAAACAACAGAATGTTATCGTGCGTAAAATATGATTATCTTTATCGTTCTTGGTGCGAACGGACCTTTAATTAATTAAACCACGTAGGTAGGCTATATCACAAGTGAAGCAACGACCTTCAAGCTTGTCCTCTCTCTCTCTCTCTCTCTCTCTCTCTCTCTCTCTCTCTCTCTCTCTCTCTCTCTCTCTCTCTCTCTCTCTCTCGTTATCTGTGTTTAGAATCGAGTACTGGTCTTCTAGTTCTATGAAACACTAATAACCACATGATTTAATAAACAAGCTCCAGTGAAGTGATGAGCCAAGTACAGAACCTTAATAGTAGTCTCTTATCTTCTCTCTCCCTCGCGCTCTCATTCCCCAGGCATAGGTAATAGGCCTTGTTATTTGATCAGTTGCAATGACTTAATGACCAAAATGAGCTCTTTTGTATCCGTCAAGGTCAGAGATGCTGATCGCTTTTAGAAGGGCTTGGTAAGGCAGGCATTGCTATATAATTCTTCTAACCGTATGTATTAAACTTTATTAAACATGAAGCCCCTACCATTTGTGCTGCGAACATGAATTCAATTGAATCATGTGAGATTCCATGACTCTGAACCCTTCGGCACTCCAGCTGTATGGAGACATGAGGGTGGGCCATTTTGAAGTGGGGCAGGCAGTGTACAGAGGCCCCATGTGGGGTCCCAGAAGCCCTGGGGGCCTTTGCCATATCTAGGCACCAAAATGTCTTGGAGATGGCAAACAACTTCCCCATATCTCTTATCATCATACTATAATTGCAATTAAGGGCATCTCCTTTAAATTCATTCTGTTTAAAAGTATGTTTTCTTGTTCTTTGTTCTCTCTTTTTTTTCTATCTTCTGTTGTACTGTAGCCAGTGTTGCCAAGTCTGAGGTTTTCCCACGGAATTGGGCTACTTTTACACTTTTGCCATGGGTAGTTTTCATAATCTTTTTTGATTAATTGAATGCATCGTTGAATAAAAGCATTAATTTCTTTCAAAATAAATCATACTGACCCCAGATTTTGAATGAATGTCATTGCATCATACTGTATAACAAATTATTAAGGTCATTTATTTTGAAGAAAAATGCCATACGCACACCTTTCGAATCACAAAATTGACTTGTTCAATTTTTAATGATAAAACAATAGATATGCTGTTCAAAATGAAGAAAAGTATTTGCAATCTTTGTGTTTGTGATGCTTTAGTGGATCGTCTTTATGGTTAATCCTGTGTGAACTTCACGCATTCACTAAAAAGTTAAAAACCAGCAAAACACCAGTAGATTAAAAAACATTGAGCATAAACGTCTCATAAAAGTGAAGTTAGCTCTGCATGCTCTTTGTGTGTGTGTGTGTGTGTGTGTGTGTGTGTGTCTGTGTGTGTGTGTGTGTGTGTGTGTGTGTGTGTGTGTGTGTGTGTGTGTGTGTGTGTGTGTGTGTGTGTGTGTGTGTGTGTGTGTGTGTGTGTGTGTGTGTGTGTGTGTGTGTGTGTGTGTGTGTGTGTGTGTGTGTGTGTGTGTGTGTGTGTGTGTGTGTGTGTGTGTGTGTGTGTGTGTGTGTGTGTGTGTGTGTGTGTGTGTGTGTGTCGGTGTGTATGGAGGGCTCTCAGGAGGCCGCTGCTCTTTTATTTGGAGTGTGTTTTCTGTGCAGGTGTGTGCTAGGGTGCGGATGAAGATCCCAGGGTTACAATGGTGCAACACCTGAGCTACGACACATCGCCACGACAACAGAGGAGGACCTTTTCCTGCACAGGTTACCTCATAAACAACTTCACCCGCTCCAGAAAACAATCTGTTCGCAAACGCACACTGAAGCTCACTTCTCTGCTCTGAACGAGGTAAGACACTTTTCTCTTAGCCAACAAACTTTAGACCACAGTTGATATTTGAAGGCTAATAATGACTTTTTTTTTGCATTTAAAATGATTCTGAACTGTCTTGCAAACAAAGGTATTTTGGTTGTGACAATATGGCACTTTGATATACTACATCATGGTACTAAATGATAATTAAATTCATGTGCCATAGAAATGCCATGGCACCATATCCAAACATCTTGATATTTTTGAAGTGTTTATTAGTGAATATTGCCACTAAATGTCAAGCTAAAAATGTAACCTTTAAGTTATAACACTATTGGAAGTCTTCATGCATGAGTCAGGTCGGGTCGGGTCGGGTCAGGTCAGGTCAGGTCGGGTCGGTTTGAACCGGACGTTTCTCTTCTCCGCTCCACAGGTGCTCTGCTGCAGCCATGCCCAGTAAACTGGAGGGAGCCATGGATGCGCTCATCACGGTCTTCCACAACTACTCGGGGAGCGAGGGAGACAAATACAAGCTCAGTAAAGGAGAGTTGAAGGATCTTCTAAACAGCGAACTCACCGACTTCCTCATGGTTAGCAATCAGAAATGCCAAAATCTGTTTATTTACACAGTCTCTGCTTTAGCTTGACCGTTTGCATGGATCTTTCTAGCTTTTATCAGAATACGATATGTTATTGGCCCCAAGGGGCCGGCATTATAAGAACTGAATACAGCAAATCTTAATCCACACTGGGATATAGTATATATTTATTATTGAATAGAATTTATACTACATGCACATTTAGAAAATATATTATATTATATCAAGTATTATACATAAAATGCTTATATATTATCAATAAATTCAAAATAAATAAATACAAAAACCCATATATTTTATATAGCCTATATATATATATACCATTAGAAAATATATATTACATTTTGTATATATGTATTATTAAATAGAATTTATACTATATGCACATTTATATATATATATATATATATATATCTTGTTTACTTGCATAGACTGGCATCACAATGAATTTATAAACATGCGTTAAAAGTGAAAGTGTGAAATAAGGAATTATTACCAAAAAGTTGCCTACCATAGTGCATTTGTCACAATCAAGATTTATATTGGATTTTGACAGTGTGTATACAAATTGTATTACACTGTGGATAATTATGAATTCATTTGCAGCCTGGAAATTGAGGTTCATTTTGGTTTCCTTATCAGGAAGTGAATTTAAATTTGTGAATTAATGAATCTTTTGACCTCGTGTCACATGAGAGCTGTTATATGAACGCACCCAGCGAGCGAGAGGGAAAGTTCAAAGTGCTTTCTTTCCTTCAAGAAAACAGCCCATAACATCACCTCACTGACTGCTCAGTCAACCCGAAATAATCCTTTAATTCCATCTTTTAAGATTTCAGATCTTGACATCCAGCGCTCTTTTCCATGTGATGGAGCTTTTGGTTCCGGCGTGTTGATTAGTGATAATGATTTGGTTAATTTTGCCATGAACTTTTCATCTTGTTTACTGTGTTTGCGTTGAATTCATTTCTTGCGTACACAGGCATGTAATTCCAGCTCACATACTGGGACGGACCACTTGGTGAGCTGGCTGCAAATCTGAGGAAGTGAATTAAACGAATTATTTCTTCCCCATCAGATACATTATCGTTACATAAAACTGGCCCCGTTCATAATTAGGAAACTTTATCTGAATCTCAATGAGACGAAGTTCATGAAAACAGAATGTCCTAGTGTGTCTCTCTGATGAAGTAGGGTTTCCTCACAGATCTTTTTCGTATTCAGCATGTGTGTGTGTGTGTGTGTGTGTGTGTGTGTGTGTGTGTGTGTGTGTGTGTGTGTGTGTGTGTGTGTGTGTGTGTGTGTGTGTGTGTGTGTGTGTGTGTGTGTGTGTGTGTGTGTGTGTGTGTGTGAAGAGGAGAGTAAGTTGCCTCTCCTCTCACTTTAAAGGGAATCTCATGAACATAGGGTAAGTTACTCTAAAAAAGTAATCAATTACTAGCTACTAATTACATCTTCAATTATTACTGTACTAATTAATCTCTATTATTACTAATTACTTTCTAAATCCCATATCAGCCTCAACCAGTAATTTTTTTCAAAGAAATAATATCAAATGTAATAAATTATTCTTGAACTGACCAAAGTATTTAAAGGGAGAAGGTTACAGTAAAACATACATTTGAACAATTTGATGTTGAATCCACTATGGTTTTATATAGAATTGTTGTATAGTCTATACAGTATATAATGCAATTACATCAGAAGTAACTGTAATTAAATTACCGAAAAATTAAGAGTAATCCCTTACTTTACTTTGTCAAGGGAAAAAAATATTAAATTACAGTAATTAATTAGGGAAAAGTAATGCCTTCCACCCAACAAAGAATGCATCCAGATCATATTTCACCCCCAAATTATAAATTATTAAAAATAAATGAATGAAGGAAAGGCCTATTTTTTGGACCATTTTTAGTTTTTTGGAGGCATTATTTTCATAACGTTTTCCCCCAAAATATTCATCATCGTAATGCAAAAAGCTCAAATTTTCATTACTGTAATGCACAAATAAATGGATAGATAAATACGCACGCATCTATACAGTGTGTGTGTATGTGTATATATATATATATATATATGCTAATTTATACTAATTTAAATAAAAAAAATATAGTTGAATGGAACTGGAAAAAGTAAAAACTGAAAAGTAGTTATGAAATAACTGAAATGTTATGATTGCATTATGATTATGGGGACAAATGAGCATAATTGTCATGCGAAATAATATCTCAATGCAACAAAATTTGAATGATTCAAAAACTTTTTTTTTTTTTTTACGTAACATAATTATTCATTTTCTTCATTTAATGTTTTGGGTGAAATATGAGCTGGACGTGTTTTCATGAGATGTGGGTCTCAGCTGTGTACGCATCATCAGAAGGAGGCTGTTGCTTACGCATCATCAATTACTGGCTGGAACACAGCCCGATATAGATTCTCACCTCTCCCTCGCCACTACACACTCGCTCTCTCTCGGGAGTGTGTACTGTAACACTAGGAGGCAAAAAGAGTAATGAGTGAGATGTTAAACTGTGTCTGGTGGCATAATGTGTTAACCGCACACACACACACACACACAGATAGTCAATCATACAGTGTAGCCACAGGCTGATGGACTTAGATGGTCACGGCTCAGTGGTTACCAGTGCCACTACTGGGATGGGCGTATGGGTTTTGCCCAAATTGTGCTCATGTGGAAATATTGTCAGGATAAATGGACATCCATGAGACTGATCGATGATATTTTTTGGATGGTCTGGAAATGGGCTATTACAACAGGACATTGACATAGAGTTAGTGCTCATATCAAAACAAACATACACAACCTTAAGCAATTTCTGTAAGAAAGCAATGCATTTTAACAACAAGTCCCTATCAGAGTGTATACTGAATACAACAAATCTTAATTCAGACTGAAAAAGACAATTTTTTAAAAATCAAAATATATAATTTTTGGGATAAATATTTGTATATATTTTTATCAAGTATAATTAATAAAATATAAACATTAATTTATGAATATTAATATATATTAAAAATAATTTAAATAAGACTGCAACATACAAGGTTAACAAAAAATTAAGGGTCTGAATACTTTATATAATACCTTATATAATAACTTTGTTTGTTCACATTTTATATATATTTTTTTTTTTGCTAAATGATTTTGATGCATTTATTGATACATATGATTTATAAAAAACATACTTTTATTTGATAAAATTGTTATACATATATATTATATATTAAATATGAAATAAAATATAAAATACTATATATATCTTATTTTAGCATGACTGGAACGTTGATTTGACCAATCAGCATCCAGGACCAGATTAATTGATTTGTAAATGCACAATATAAAACTGATATATTACATGCTGTGCTGAGTTGTTTTGTTTATCCTCTCTTTGTTTAGTCTCAGAAGGACCCCATGCTGGTGGAAAAGATCATGAACGATCTGGACTCCAACAAGGATAACGAAGTCGACTTTAACGAGTTTGTCGTGCTGGTGGCGGCGCTGACGGTTGCGTGCAATGACTTCTTCCAGGAACAACAGAAGAAGAAAGGCAAATGAAACGGATGCATGAAAGTCCCTGCATGTGAAATGCTCTATGATGCATTAAACCATTTGTTATGAACCATTTTATCAGTCTTGTCCTTCTGTTAGCAGCTGTCATTTCCTTGATTTATTTCCCTGAACATTAAATAAAACTTTTTTATATAAATTTCATATTCTACAGGCATACGATAATAATAGTTCTGATAGTGTGACGTCTCTGTGAACGCTTTCATTTTTTAAATTATTAAAGTCACCATGAAATCAAAAATGGATGATTCTTGTTTTTTTATGGAATATTGCAGTGCTTATTATAAATGATTTATCCGTGTACATCTTTATTTTTTTTTTAATTCATGTGCCCTCGTAATTTTAATCAAAATAACTTCCCTTCCCTCTTGCAGCAACATTTCTCTGTCTCTGATGATGTGTTTACTGGCGTGAGGGCGGGGCAACCTGTCACTCACATGAGATCCACCAATAGCAAACCACAACCATCCAATCAATTCACAATGGACAAAATCAAGTCCCGCCCTACATTTATTCTCGTTTGAGAAGAAGATATTTGTAGGGAAGAAAAGACTATTGCAACTTCTTTAATTGCTTACTGGTTACTATTTTGGTATGTGAAAGTTAAACATTCAGCTGTATACTATATTTCAAACTTGTCCAGTTATTATTAAAAAAATCATAATTTTACTTGTATGGATTTTTCCAAAAGGAGTTAAAAGGTTAGTTCACCCAAAAAGGAAAATTCTGTCATTAATCACTCACCCTCATGTCGGTCCAAACCCGTAAGACTTTCAGAACACAAATGAAGATCTTTTAAATTAAATTTTCTCTTCAGAAAATTTTGACTAAACTACTCAATTCATGTGGATTAGTTTTACGATATCTTTATGAACTTTTTGTAGTGTCAAAGTGGTAGTTGCTTAGCTGTCAATGGAGGGACAGAAATTGCTTGGATTTCATAAGAAAGAGCCTTATTTGTGTTTCGAACTGAAGTCTTACGGGTTTGGAGTGACATGAGGGTGAATAAATGATGACAGTTTTAATTTTTGGGTGAACTATCCCTTTAAAAAGTACAGCTGAAATGACATCTGTTTTATTCGTCTCACTGGAAATGGAAGGTTAATTCAAGTACGTTGCGTAATGGATTGCATGACAAATTTCTGTGCTGTTGTTCTTTTTCACATAATTGATCTTTTGTTGTCCACAGAAGAAAGTCATAAAGGGTTTGGAATGGCATGAGGGTGAGTAAAGGATGAGATGACTTTCATCGTTGTGTGAATTATGGAGTTTGTGAGGTCTGTTTGGCAGGAATGTTGTTCCGGGATGAGTATGAAGACGATGTTGGTCCAGGAACACATCATATTTTATCACCCTGCTATCTGCTCTATAAAGTTAAACCGTGCACTAGATGACCGTGTGTAATAGCGCATCTTAAAGTTTGGAAGTGTCTGAGTTGGGAAACACATCAGACAAAAGGCATGCTATTTATCAGAAGTCTTGTTTGCCCTCACAACACCGCTGTGCTTCAGTAACAGCTTCAGAAACATTTCATTTCCGTTGCCTGTCCCTCAACAGTACGCTTCATCCTCTCTCTATAGAGCACTTGATATTCTCTCCAGAGCTCAGCTCACTGTGACGCATTCACCGTCTGTATCCCATGCATTATCAGTGAGAAGTGTGGCGTGTTATAAAAGAAGCTCGCTGTGTAAAATGTCATTTTAATTAACAAACAAAATCCTTTAATTGAGTTAAGTCATTAATGGATAAGAGAGACTTTTTTGCACATTTCCAGCTTTCCATTTCTATCTATCTATCTATCTATCTATCTATCTATCTATCTATCTATCTATCTATCTATCTATCTATCTATCTATCTATCTATCTATCTATCTATCTATCTATCTATCTATCTATCTATCTATCTATCTATCTATCTATCTATCTATCTATCTATGTCTGTCTGTCTATCTATCTATCTATCTATCTATCTATGTCTGTCTGTCTATCTATCTATCTATCTATCTGTCTATCTATCTATGTCTGTCTGTCTATCTATCTATCTATCTATCTATCTATCTATCTATCTATCTATCTATCTATCTATCTGTCTATCTATCTATCTATCTATCTATCTATCTGTCTGTCTATCTATCTGTCTGTCTGTCTATCCATCTATCTATCTATCTATCTATCTGTCTATCTATCTGTCTATCTGTCTATCTATCTATCTATCTATCTATCTATCTGTCTGTCTGTCTGTCTGTCTGTCTGTCTGTCTGTCTTCTTGTTTCAATAGCAAATGTCAACAGATGTAAGCAAGAGTAACCAAACATGTTTAAATAATTTCATATTAAATATAATGCACACTTAAGACTTTAAATAATAAAATAGTATTTAATTTATTCATTAATGTGAACGTTGTTGTTAGAACAGACCTATTTAGTGTGGCAGTGTGAATATTTTATGATTTTGGTACTACTGTTTACATTAGCCTGTAATTCACTATCTCTTCATATTTAGGTTTCACTGTAAAGACACTCCTGTAAAAGAGACTTGTTTCTGGATCTCGCTCCTGTCAAATAAAGGTTAACCCGTCTGCGTTTGACATGCTTCCCAGTTTGTCCTCCGTCCTCTTTGACTGGAGTTGACTTCTGGTGTCTTCTAACGGACGGTTAATGTTCCACATTTGGGAGTGCTTGTGATGCCGGCGATGATGCGATGTGATGTAAGAATGATACACGACCTCATTTCCAGGTGCTGTCAATCAGCCTGGGTATTTTTTATAAAGGACAAATGAAGATCTCAGCAGAGGAGCGTGACTGCAAACCTGAGCGCGGAGACACGACCTGCAATATCATGGTTCATTGTGATAAACTGCCAGAATGCTGCTATTTATGAAACGTCCTTCAGTAGCCGGACGATCAGTGTTACCTGAGACTTTTCAGACTAATAATAAATAAATAAATAAATGCTCCACGAATGCACACTCTCTCTCTCTGGTTCCTTTCTCTTTGGATAAATCAGTCGTGATTGACAGTGATGGGTAAGATGTGATAATTATCTTTTGTCTCTTAATGGCTTCTAATTCTATTTGTCTGTTTCTCTTTGGTGATTCATCATTGCCTCTTGTTTTTCTCCCCCTTCCATTTCTATCCTATTCCATTACACCTGAGTGGAAGTCTTGCTGAGTAAATGGCCTATTAATGCCTTAATGTTGGTGTTTTGATAGTAGTTCATATTCTCATATTAATTTATATAGAAAGCCTCTTCCATCAGTTCGTTTCAGGCAGGGCCATCAAGGTTTGTTTATTAAAATGTTCTATTCAAAATGTACAGACATAAACTTCATCCAAAACATCCGGCAGCAAAATCATTAACAAAACCTTAGCATTTTTTTTTTAACCACAGGTCTGGTTAGTCTTCCGGCTGATTTAGGGTGTTCACACTTGGTAGATTTGGTTTGATTAAAACGAACCCCTGGTACGATTGCTCTGTTACGTAATGCAGTTCATTGTAATAAAGTGTGAACTCTTATCATCTGAGACCGCTGAAAATGTGGGTCTCGGTCCGCTTCCAAACAAACTCTGATGCGGTTCGACTGAAATATAAACACAACATGGACCAAAGACATGTAAACTAACCAAAAACAGGACATTAAAAGGACAGAATGCTCACTCATATCATTTTTTTTCTTGTCATGAGTCGTGAGTTTGCCCGTCACAGTTCAGTAATAATGCCCCCTAGGGTGACCACATTTTAAGCTGTAAGCCTAGTCCCACAGACATTTTGGGACTAGGCTTTTGGGACTTTTGCCTGAAATCAACTTGCACTATACTGTATCTTAAAATATGTCAGTGCCGTTGTTTTGTCTCATGTCTTCAAAGACATGACACCGCTCTTTTAATTCTATCAAATAAATGATATAAAATTGCATAAACTATTCCTGAACTGATCAAAGTTTTTCAAGGGAGAAGGTTACATTAAAAACATACACTGTAAAACATGATTGTTGGTTTAACTTAAAATAAAGCAAGTTCATTCAAACGAAGGTGATTGGTTTACAGTTTTTCTCAGTCGCTTTGGTGCATTTCTCACATCACTATTTACATTTGCACAACAGTTAATGCAGTTCTCAAAACAATTAGTACAAACTGCAAAACCTAGTTGATAACCTGCAAAAGCGTGTCACTTGCTCAAAATGGATAGCTCATTCCTCAAAAGCAAGTATTCATGTCAATGAAAGTGTCAATGTCATCAAGATGAAAAGTCCTGACACCACTGTTTATGAACAAGATAGTCAAATGGCTTTGTCATGTTTTCATTATGACAGTTTACTCTGTAAATGTTTTCCAATGCAAAAAAATCAGATCTTGGTGACATACCTGAAAATGCTCAAGACAGCTCTATATACTATTTGCACAGCCATTTGAAAACTACAGTAAAGTTACACATTACTGTATTTAGTGAGGTAACTGACTGAGTACAAGACACTGGATATGTATGTTTCACATTTTTACTGCATATGCTCTTTGCAATTCTAATTTGTTCACAGCATTGTGCAAAAGAAAAAATGCACCCTTATTTACAACAAACATAAACTCCCTTTGGGTAGAGCTGTGCACTGCTGTAAACAATATTGCAGTACATGAACTGAACATACAACATACATAGTACTGTAAATCATTCATGCACATCCATACGTTCCTCTCTGCTGGCCACATAAGTTCACCTGAGAGAAACTGTTCAATTTAGGAGACATTTTCATGAAAGAAAAAAATATATTTATTTTTTTTAATTTGCTTGACAGATTTTGACAACTAGTTCAACATTTTTGTATGTGATGACTCAAGCAATGAAATGAGGACTATTTGTTTTATATGGAATGACTATTCAGCATTCACAAGTATAGTTAATTTTGACTAACACGACATAAGCAAATGATAATGTTAATAAACAGCAGAGAGTTGTATGAAAGCAATTGATGCATGTCCAAAAGCATTTGCAATTTGTTGGAAGGAATGAGAAATTGTTACTATGATGTGCACAAATGACTAAATGTTGTGGAGGTTGAACTAACTGTTGTGCAAATGTAAATAGTGATGTGAGAAATGCACCAAAGCGACTGAGAAAAACTGTAATCAACAGAAACACAAAATATTATGTTATCTGAACCACATGAATTATTTAAAGTTGCAGTCCGTAACTTTTTTGGGTTAAAAATTATCCAAAATACATTTTTGAGCAAGTAACCAGCCAGTGTTCAAAACTTTCTGCTTGCCTTAGCTCGATTCAAAACGGTAAGCCTGTAATAATGTTTTTAATTCCAGTGGTACTGGTGGATTTCCGCGGGAGGTTCAAGCATGTCTTTGCGTCACTACGTCACATCTGTACACATAAAGAAGGTGTCCCGGCTAGTAGGGTAGTAGTAGTACTAGCCTTTTCTTACAGCACTTGATATAATTAAACTTATCAATTTGATGGCGGATCCAGAAAGGTTCAAACGACAATCACCAGTGACAACTAGAGATTCACCCGCTGTAAAATGCAAAAGACTTCGTTCGGACTTCGGAGTGGCTACAGAAAAAAAAGAGACTGCAACCGGCCCATGCGAAAACAAGGATAATATCGGAAGGGCTTTTGAAAGGTGGCGTGAACTCCGTATTTTGAAGGTGTTCAAAACGGACGCAGAGATGACTTTTTTTTCTGCAGGATAGGTAGAGCCAGTTCTAAGGAACATTAATTTGTTGGTATGACAATTAGAAATTAGACTGCATAGAAATGGAAACTGAACTACAGGTAGCCCTAATACACATTAAATGTACTCACGCAATGATGATATTGTTAACATTAACAATTTAAGAACAAAGTATAAATGCATGGTTTGACGTGATATGATAAGCGATCATTTGATTTAATCAGCGCGATTTACTCCAATGCTTTTTTCCCCTTAGTTGGTCAGAACAAAAGTGGATGTTACTTACTTGTACAGATTACATTTTCCGCTGAAAATTATTATGTTGGTGATACTTCCAAAATGTAGAATCTGTGATTCCGAATGACTGTATCCACAGTATCCACACAGTGACAGCCGCACATTTTTCCTCAAAACATTGGATTTATGCCGAGGCACAACCCACGTAAAGTTGATAATTCCACGAATAACTGCAAATGCAGATTTCGAACAGAGATGGCGACAAAGAGGAAAAACTACGGACTGCAGCTTTAAGTTGATTAGACAAAAGAAAAAAGTTGTGATAAATCATGATAATATTTTTTGGAGTACACAAAGAAATTTTAAGCCTTTTTATGATTTACAAATTTCAATTGTATAGTAAAATTCCATATTCATATTATGGATTAAGTATTTTAAATGTGTAAAAAAAAACTAGAGCTTAATTTAACATTTTGTATAAATCTTAATGTCAGCAGTGAATGGACGATTTAGTTTATGTGATTCGTATGTCAATTTAAATATATTTAAAAAATATATATATATATATATATGAATACGAATCACATAAACTGAAATGGTCCATTCCCTTGTTCTATTAAGATTTATACAAAATATTTTATTAACCTCTCTTTTTTTAATTCTTAATCAATAATATTAATAATATGAAAGTATTAATCAATTCAATTTGATGAAATTTTACTATACAATTGAAATTTGTAAATCTTAAAAAAGTGTACATTTTAACAATAAACGTAAAATGTTGTTGTTGAACTGTTCTAGGTCTATATAGTATTTAATCCAATTACATTAAAAGTAACTGTAATTAAATTACAGAAAAAATAAGAGTAATCCCTTAGCCTACTTTACTTTATCAAGGAAAAGGAATTAAATTACAGTAATTAATTACATAGCAATGCATTACACCCAACATTGGTTCCTTATGATGAACCCTTTTCAGTATGCCATAAAAATGTCCTTCTCTCAATTTCTAAATTTCATATAATGCTATGGTTTCCAAATTCCATTGAAGAACATTAAGAAGAATCATAAAAGAACATTTAGGTTCCATAAGAAGAACTCTATCCAGCTCCTTATGATGTCATCCAAATGTTCTTCATAATAATGACACAAAACAACCATTAGGCTATAGAACAATTTTGCTTCTACATGTTGCCATAAAAGAACCACAGATGAATATTATGGGTTCCATGTGATGCTACATGAACCGTTTTCATGTCATATGACACCACAGGAGAACCGATTCCAATTTGGTAGTGCTTTTTTACACCACACAGAATTGTTTCTTTATTGAACCCGCGGTGAGCCATTATTTCACCCCCGTGCTCTGGGTGTAATCCTGCTGGTTTTGTTGCTGTTTCAGGTCGAATGAGTTTGGGGAGATGGTGTCTGAGATTAGACCCCTTCTCAGACCAGCTGTCTGCAGAAGAGAGATGCTCGCGTCAGCAGCGGCCTTCACCAAGACGAATCCAGCCCTGTGAAGCTCCGTCTGTTTACCAGTGACAACGATAAGAGAAAACTAGACGAAACAAGGACGAGGAGAGGAAGCGATTACGCCCCCTCTCGCCCTCCTTCCCACCGAACCTGCCATTTATCACCGGGCTCCACAGACACAAGGGTCAAAGAAAGAGGAGGAGGAGAAGTCACGGTGTGCGTTTAATGGGGGGGAAGAGAGGTGCACGGAGGAGTGTGTGCACAGCCCCATTAAAACTCCACTCCGAGATCCATTTCCGGTGTGTTCCCGCAGGATAATCACAATCACCACCCTTCATTCGGCCTTATCTAGGAGACTTTCAGACACCTCCTTATCTCTCCTCGCACACTCCCTCCACACCTCCACTCCTCCGTCAGGCATTGCGTCACTCCCACCATCCACCGACTCTTCATTAGAAGTGAGTGATATGTCGGAGAGCAGGGCGGTTTCATCCATCTTGCCCACGCCCATCCTTCCGGACATCTGTAATCTGTTTGAGACCTGAGTTACGGCCCGCCGCTCCATCTAAAGAGCAGGGCCTGGTAAAACTCACTCAGAGGCCATACGCACACTAGACTGCACAGATGGGTCATTACGCTGTGAGAGAAATTGTATTTATAGCTGAAAATAATGAGGATTATTCACTTAGATGCTATTTGAAGAGCAGGCGAGCCCCCGTAGCTCACCACCGGAAACGTCATCAGAGAATATGCAAGAACAATGTACCTGAGAATTACACTGAGATTGACTATGGAATATGGAATGAAAATAATGATAATGTTCTCTTTTTAAAATAGGATACTTTCTTAACCCTTTGGACCTTATTTTGAAATAAGTTCTGCTGATGTGATTTAAAACTATTCCTACATCAATTTGTTCGTGATATATGACCTCTGACCTCGGAAACACAATTGATGCATGACTTTGGACTATAAATGGTAAATGTATTTCTTATGCGCAAGTATAAAAATGAACCTGAAAAATGAATGTTAAGTTAAATGTTCGTTGTTAATTGGCAATCAAGTTTTATTCGTTTATTTTCAGGTTCATCAGCTAATAAGTTTAAAGTTTAAACAGCGATAAAACAAAAGTTTAAACATTATTTTTCAAAGAAATGTTTATTCAGCAAGGATGCATTACACTGATCAAACAGTAAACAGTATAGACATTTATAATGTTACAAAAAAATCCATTTCAAATAATTGCTGTTCTTTTGAACTTTCTAGTCATCAAGAACTCCTGAAATATATATATATATATATATATCACTGTTTTTCACAAAAATATTAAACAACTGTTTTCAATATTGAAATCCTACCAACATTAGTGTAAATACTTTTTTTAAGCATATTTTGATTGAAAGAACACTGAATGCTGCTTTATAATTATGGCTTTTTCTTTACATAGCAGTATCATATATCAATAATATATAAACATAATCTCGACTATGCTATGCAATAAATATTAAATCATTTGGAACCAAAGTGTTTTAATATTACATATCACCCTGTATATATTTCGAAAATCGAAAATACTTTTAAACAAAAAAAAAAAAAAAAAAAATTTATTTATTGACATGCTATTTAAATAAAATTACTGTCACCTGTTTGTCATGATCTCGTTTATGTTTGCCTAATTAAACCCTGTGTGTTCATTCACTCGTTGCGAAGTCTTGTTGGTGTTACACTGCATTTCTGAGCGTTACTTCAGGTTTTGGTGTCATGGTCTTGATATTCTACTTGTCTCCCTGGATGGTTTGCTCTTTGGCTTTGACCTTATGCCTGTTTTATGGATTACAATAATGGATGACACTGAATAAAGCTCCTAACCCCGTCTCTGAGAAGTGCATGTAACATTACCCAAAACATTAAGCTAAATTTCAGTCAGTTTTATATTCTGTAATTCGATGGGTTATTGTTTTTTTAAGAAATGAAATAAGACCGCGTGGTTTTTTTAATCCATTGAGTGTTTAGCTGAATCAGAAGTTCATTTGAGAAACCGAATGAAACTGATTCTTAGCTGAAACTGACAAATCTGAATCATATGAGGTCAGTTTCTATGGATGAGATCTCCTCACGCCATATATTTCCATCTGCCTATACCGAAGAAGCAGAAGATTTGTGTATGAATGCGTTGCAATTGACAACTTTCAAACGTCCTCCAAAGAAAACTTGTCAAGTGACGTGAGGATGATGAGTGTGACGAAGAGGATGACACTCGTCTCTGTGGGGTTTGCCCTCCAGTGGCATGAGATGAAAGCGCTTATCAGCGCCAACAACGTCACGTCACCCTGAGTTAGTACCAGTGTCTTTCACACCTTTATAGACTTTCACAGCAGGTGGACTCTGTGTGTGCGTGTATGTGAGTTTGTCATGCTGAAGCTAAACCACTCAGAAAGGCTTTGCATCACTTATGGCTCTCATACGATTAACTGAGTGTCCAACGTTATGCTCAGAATCCCATTCTTTGGACATGAGCGGACATCACACCAAATATCCTTGAAAACACACAGACACACACACCTGAGGCTTATGCGTCTGCTGCTTTCTCAGCAGGATTTTGAGAAGGACCGCAGTGATTTCTGAGGAGCAGATTGTTATTTGTTTAGCAAAAGCATTTGATTTCTCATTCAGCCAAAGGAAGACTTTCACCCTCCTCTACATTGATGTGTTTTGGTGGTGTGTCTTTAAAGGGGATTCTTGATTTGAAGGAAAAATGACAAAAACAGATCTCTTTAAAATCCTAATTATTTCTCAAATGCTTAACTCTCCTGCCTTACCAGATTTTTTGAGTTTCAGGAGAATCAATATTGTCTCAAAACGTGCTCAGATTTGCCATAAAGTCTGCAATCAAAAGTCAGAGATCTCAATAAGAAATCAAGCATTTCTCTTTTTTTGCAAATAATCTACACTCCCATTCAAAAGTTTGTGGTCTGTAAGATTAGTTTTGATTTTTAAAATAAATGATTACTTTTATAAGCAAGGATGCATTAAACAGATCAAAATGACTGTTTAAAGACAGTCAAAATAATCCTCAAAAATATTAAGCTGCACAAGTTTTCAACATTGGTAATAATCAGAAATGTGTCTTGAGCATCAAATCAGCATACTGTATTAGAATGATTTCTGAAAGATCATAACACTGAAGATTTATGCTGAACATTCAGCTTTGCGTCGCAGGAATAAATTACATGTATATTCAAATAGAAAACAGTTACTTTATATTGTAATAATATTTCACAATATGTTTTTACTATATGTTTAATCAAATAAATCCAGCCTTGGTGAGAATAAGTGACTCCTTTCAAAAACGGTACTAAATATTACAGACTCCAAACTAATAGTGTACATGCGATCCATAATTTTAGTGTTATGGCAGCAATTTTCTCATTTGTTTCTGTTTTTATTTCTTTTCGCAAACACATCTGAGACAAAGTGGATGTTTAAGAGCGTGTGTGTTGCATTTGTGTGAGCTCACTGCGGTTTAGACACAAACTTTATTCCCCCAGTGACTCAGATAGGAAGATGCAGCTTACCGCACCGATAAGAACACAATGAATGTTGCTTCATTCAACCGGCAGGAAAGAGTCGGTGTGTTACTGTTTGCTTATGTGTGTGTGAGTGTGTGTGTAAGGATATATGTGGAGGTGGAGATACGAACAGCAAACAGGGATATAAACAGAGAAGCGTGCATGACCAAGACTGATAACCACTGCAGAAAACAAGCTCCGCATCCCCAAAACACCAGCAGCAGTGAATGTATCCAGTTGATCGGACACACACTTCAATAAATCCTTAAAATAGTGTTAGCTTACAAAATTAGCCTTTAAATGAGGAAGAACTAACTGATACAAAATCTATAGTCATACAAAAACATGTTCACACCAATATCACAAGAGAGAAAAATAAGAAATTATATGTTGCAGCATATTTTATGTAAAATACAGTTATTTTTGCTATTGTTAATATTCTATAATGTGAGGTTTTAGAATTGTTATAATTCTCTGTAATCATGCCATTCTCAATGAGCAGTGTTATTTTAGTATTATTTAAAGAGTATTATAGTATTTATTTATTATAATATTTTATAAGTTTTTAATATTATACTATTTTGAATTAGCTTTTATTTATTATTTATTTAATTAGCTTTTATTTATAGGCTTAGCTTCATTTCAATTTCAAAAATCACTGACAGAAAGTAAAAAAGATATAACATTTAACATGCTAAAAAATACTATATTTAGGGTTATTATTGTAATGATGCCATTTTAAATCTTTTTTAATGCAAATTTCATTTGTGTTTTTTTGCTTTTTTATTCCCGGATTCTCATGAAATTATCCACAATATATAATGTTTTACTGTAGGCCTATATTGTAGTAACAAAATGACTGTTGAAGAGTTTGCTTTTAAGTAGAACACACACTGTAAAAAATATTTTAGCAATTTAGTTATTTCAACTTATTTTTTGTGTAGAGATAACTAGATTGTCCAGACAACAAGAAATTTTAAGTTTTCTTGTCCTCAACTTATCGAAATAAGTTAGTTAAACTAAAAAAAAAACATGCAAAAAGATAACACAAAATAATGAGTTAAAATACATTTTGTTATAATTTTTTTTAATAAAATTTCTTTCTTTTTTATTTTTGAGTTGAAATATGACCCAGACATGCTCTTCACTCTTAAAAAATAAATTGGTTCTTTATTGGCATTGAAGATAAAACCTAACCATTAACACCCACAGAAACGTTCCTTTGCATAAAAGGTTCTTTATAGTGGAAAAGGGTTCTGTAGATCATTAAAATGTTCTTCACACTAAGAGAAAAATGGTTGTTTTAAGAACTGTTCAATGAAAGGTTCTTTGGGGAACCAGAAATGGTTCTTCTACGGCATTGCCCTTTAGGAAGATTTCTTTTTAAATGTGTTGACAGGTCCTGTGAGATCCACCCACATCTTTCTGCTTCTCCTCTGACAGTTTTTCTGTGGATTACACGGCGAGACCTCTAATGGTGAGTTTCACGCTTAAAGAAGTGGTCTCTCATTACGGCCAAGCGTGAATATCTTCCTCGCACGCGTGCAAGAGGCTCTACGTCAAGAACAAAGACGTTCTGATTGCCCTTTTCAGTCTCCCATCTCAGTGTTTTGAATCCATTAGGAAGACCTGCTACCCACAATACCTTACGGGGAACCGTGATTGCGCTGTGTACGTGACATCATTAACCCTGTATGATAGCGTCATAGTGTTAACATTAGTGTCGATTGTTCCAGTCTGATAAACAGGATACGGGTCATTAGCCTAATCACACACAAATAAGGCCTCTTTTCATCTTTTTTCTTCTTTTGTGGTATTAGCCGGCTGAGAGCGCATGCTGAATTCCAGCCATTTTATAAAATTGCCCCTTTTAGATTCAAGACTTCTTTGAAATGAAGTCTTTTATAAGGCAAACCTGAGGACAAAGTTTGGTACATTCATAAGTACTGTTGTATCAGATGTCTCTCTGATCTCGGAATGATTTCTAAGAACATACAGGATGAATTTGCAGGAGCTTGTGAGATGTGGTCAGGTGGTGGAACATCTGATTGTTATTGTGCCTGTGCATCTGTCCGCTGACGTAAATGACATAATCAAATATTCTATAGCCCATAAAAACCTCTCTAATCAGATTCTTCAATGTTCATTTGATTCCCATCTTAGTTACGTATGTTCGTTGTTGCTTAAACAGAGCAGAGTGAAGAAGCTGATGGAGGGAACCATTTTTTCAGCGTGTATTATAAATGATTTATCCGTGCACATCATTATTTTTAGTTCATGTGTCCTCATAATGTTGAATCAAAATAACTTCCCCATCTCCTGCAGCGTCTCTTCTCTTCTCTGATGATGTGTTTACTGGTGTGAGGGCGGGGCAACAACCTGTCAATCACATGAGATCCACCAATAGCAAACCACAACCATCCAGCCATCCAATCAATTCCTGATAAGCAAAATTTAGACCATACCTACATTTATTCTTGTTTGAGAAGCAATTGCACTCGGATATGTCACAATAGGGAAGGAAAGTCTATCACAGCTTCTGTTTCATGCCGGCTTTAACAGACTCATCCCCAGACAGAGAGTGTCATTAACAACATATAAGGGCAGATCCCTTGAGCGCAGGTGATGATGGCAGTGACGCTTTCCTTTAATTCCTTTTTCCTTTAATTCCCCTATCCTCCTTTTTTTCCTTGCATCCTTATTTTCCTTCGCATGGGGCGAGGGGGTGGAGTTAGAAAGAGAGGGAAGGAAGTGAGGATGCACAATTAAGACATGAGAAGCACACTAGATGTTAAAATGAAATGTTTTTGAGAAAAGATAAGAAAAGGGGGGTGGGGTGGGGGGGGGGGGCTGTAGGGTTTATGAAGAGTTTCTGCTGTGGTGTAGTTTTGGTGGTTACCATTGTGGTGAAGAGTGGAGCTTGTGCAGGTTAAGATTAAGAATAGGAATAGCAACATTAGAGACAAACATGGGTATGAATTTTTTTTTTTTTTTTTTCACAGATATCAGTCAACTGTGATTTTTCAGTTGTTTGAGTTTACATTCATAATAACATTATGTTAAGAACATTTTCATTCAGATGTTTTGAAGCATAGTGATGGGAAGTCGGATCTTTGAGCCTGGTTCAGCAAAATGAACTAATCTTTTTCATTTCGTTCATTTCATCAGGATATAATTGCAATGTTACATGTTAATAGTCAAAGTCCCCAACACATAGAATACGAAAAAACTGTAATGCAGCCAAGGCCAAATTATGAGAAAAATAAATGATTAATTCATTGCTTACCTGGGTCTTCAGCATCCTTCAGGACCTTCCGATCTGAGTCGTTCCTTTTGTTGTCATGTCACATCCCCATAAGCTGAAATATGCAGTCATACCGGAAACAGAAATAATTAGTTTAGGTAGTTCGTTCATAACCAGTTATGAAAAAGAACTATCATGACAGAAATTCACTAATTCATAAACTGTAAAAAATAAAATAAATAAAAAATCGAGACCAGAAACGCATCACGTAACTGTAAGAGTAAAGAAAAGTTGTTTTCACCAGAAGACCCAGTTGATAATTGTATTAAAGGGGGGGTGAAATGCTGTTTCATGCATAGTGAGTTTTTTACACAGTTAAAGAGTTGGATTCTCATGCTAAACATGGACAAAGTTTCAAAAATGAAGTTGTAAGTTTGATGGAGTAATTCTGTTCCAAAAATACTCCTTCCGGGTTGTCACAAGTTTCGTAAAGTTTTTTTCGAATACGGGCGTGTGTGACGTCAGAGTGGCCGGAATTTCCTTATACGGGTCTTAAGGGCACTTCTCCCGGAAGGGCGCGCGCGCATCTGTAGCCTAGTGCGTGCGATAGTACGCCTATGCCCATCAGAGCGCTGGGCTCGGTCGGCTGCGCTGCAATTAAAAAAATGGCACCAAAAAAGTGTTTTTGGTTGCCAGGGCAAGACAACACTGCACAAATTTCCAAAGAACCCAGCGTTAAGGGACCTGTGGATGGATTTTGTTTTTCCAGAGCAGCAACGGAGTTGTGCAAGTGTTTTTGTTTGTTCCCTTCATTTCGACGGTAATAGTTTTATAAACAAGGCCCAGTTCAACGCCGGTGTTGTGCCGAATTTCGACCCCCGCCAAATTATTACCCCCCTAGCATTGGTAGGTTTAGGATTAGTTGTGGGGGAGGGGTTAGGATTAGGGGCGGGGTTGGGATTAGGCAATCAGGTACTGACTTCAACGAGGGGGGTAATAATTTGGCAGGGGGTCGAAATTCGGCACAACGCCGGATTTGCAGATCGCCTAATACTTAAAGATGGAGCAGTCCCAACGATAAAGGTTCACGGTCGTGCGTTGGAACCGCAGGCGGTGAGTAAAACTGCTTCAAATGTCTGTGAGTTGTTAACTATCGGGGTGTAAGCACAGCAAGTAAACAACATGATCACATACAGTTAATGTATATCTATGGATGTATGGTGTGTGTGTGTGTGTTTAAATACATTTGTTTAGCTGGCCACTGTAGGTGTCAGTTTGTTTATTGTAAAAATAAATCATGTCCTCATAAACCACGAGTCTGTGTTTACAACACACAAATGTTATAAAACTCGCGAATGACATGGTGTTCTAAAAACACTGCGCTCAAGTTCAAATCATTTCTATTTTTTTTAAAAACGCTCGAGACCTTGTGGTTTTCACCCATTTCACTGCCCATCTCACGTTCTGTATGAACGAGCCCTTAGTATTGTTTTTAGATCCTTGTTCTGCAAGGGATTACTATCTGATTGTTAGCCATGGTTTATTTTCGGATGTCACTCATAGCTTCCAGACGCTCTCAACGCAAAAGCTTCGCGCGCTCGTGTCGTGATTATTTAGCTCCGCCCACACGGCACGCCTCCACCCGCTCGGGTTTTTCCGGAAAGACTCGGTACAGCCTATCTTTCTTTTATAAATATAATAAAACTAAAGACTTTTTGGAGATATGAAGGATGCAATACTACTCTATAGGTACTCAAGATTAACATGAGATTGAGTGAAACTGAGTGTTTCACCCCCCCTTTAAACATTATACGTGTTAAGTTTTAGTGTAGTAGGCCTACTCTGGGTCAGGCCACTTTCCAAGCTCATCCCTGTGAACTGCACACCAAATACACATATCTATTTAATTATGTAAGTGTGAACTCAAAGAAAAGAAAAAAGAAACGTGCACAGATGAATTGTTTACTTTAAGATCTATAACATGCATTTATTTTCATTTCAAGCGCAAATTTTTAAATATAGCATGCAAGTTGTATGGATTATTTGTATGGTGGGTGTCTTTCTATTCTTTTTAAAGCTGAAAAGCCATTCATTATGGTTACATAAAAAAAAAAGGTAATCAAAAATGTATCTTTGAAAAAAAAGAAAGTTAAACAGGTCTGGAAACTGGTTTAAAGGGATAGTTCACTTTGAAATTAATTTTTGGTATGTTTTAGCTTACCTCAAGGGCATACAAGATGTAGGTGTCTTTGTTTCCACAGTAGTTTCAATTTTGATGTTTTTAGGTCAAACCGTCAAACCATCAAACCGGCGCCATCAGATCACTTGGACGTGGCTGTGGTTACAAGAGGTAAAAACGATATAAATACTGTTCATTTTCTCACACAAACCGCTCGTTTCGTGTCTTAGGCCATCAGTGTGTACTTACATTTACGAGTCATTAAATCATGTTTAATTTGGACTTCTCTGTGCATGCTCTTTGAGGTGGTGACCATAGACCTGCATTATATGACTGACAGACAAGAACGGTTTGACCTAAAAATATCAAAATTGAAACTACTGCGGAAACAAAGACACCTACATCTTGGATGCCCTTGAGGTAAGCTAAAACATATCAAAAATTAATTTCAAAGTGAACTATCCCTTTAAAGTTTCAAGCTTTCAGTTACAACCCCCGATCATTAACTGCACACTGTTATCAAGTGAACAATTATTAGCTAATACATTTTAATGCAACTCATTACTGTAATTCAATTGGAGGAGATTAAATCTGTTTAGTAAAACTCTCAAATTCAGTTGTCATTTTACAGCTTGATTTGATCACTTTGACATGTTTTGCAAAAGGCTACTTTATGAGTGTGTTATTGTGAAACTCAGCTAGGCTGTGCTTAAACATCTCTCATGACGCAACCCTCTCCTTCAATCTCAATATCTCTCTCCCTCTTTTTTGTCTTTCTCTCTTGCTTATTCACACTAACAGTCCCACGTGTGGTGGTGTAATTTCCACTGTTGGCTGATTTCTGCGCTGATGTGCTCAGTAGGGGACTAGCGCAGCTGTGCTTACCTCTTTGCACGTCCTGCTGGGATTCTCAGTTCCTTATCAATTATTCTGCTAATCTCTCTCTGGAGCGCATGGTTCCGACCAGGATAATGTGAACGCCAACCTTTAATCAAGCGTGAGGCGACCCGTCTCATCAAATCCCACAGAGATGCAATAAGAGTTGTAGTTTCACACACACACACACACACACACACACACACACACACACACACACACACACACACACACACACACACACACACACACACACACTTCATTCATAAAACAATCTGTATAAATGTTTCACACAACATATTTAATAGCCTAAACTTTTTTGTTGTTGTTGTGAAGTGATTTTCTTGGTTTGTTTTTTTAGGCTAGATCTAGATCTATATAATGTCTTTATACGTTCCTCATACAGGTAGGCTATATTATTGGTCTTATTGCATACAATAGAAGTCAATGGGGTCCATCAACAGTTTGGTTACCGACATTCTTCCAAAATATCTTCTTTTGTGTTCAGAAGAAGAAAGAAACTCATACAGGTTTGGAACAACTTGAGGGTGAGTAAATGATTTTGGATGAACTATCCCTTTAAGCCCAAAGTACACTTAAAGGGGCAGTCACACTACACATTTTGTTCCATTGACTTCCACTAGCCGCGTTTCCACTGCCGGGCTAGGGCCGGGCCAGGGCTAACAGCGAGTCAAGCAGAGCCAGTGGCCTCGGGCCTCAAGCCCCGGGCTTGCGGCCAGTAGCCCCGCAGCGCTGCCCTAAACCCTGCCCCTAACACGCCTTTCTGGATCAAACGTCATACAACCCAACCCATTTCAGCGGGTATTATGCATTTATTTATTTTTTAAGTTAGGAAGATAGCATGTATAACTCACCGACCGTGGCTGCAATAGTGTCCCGATTGTCTCGCGAGTCGCCACTAAAAGAGGGACGCAGCACACCGTCCATCAAGTCGATCCATGGAAAATCCCTTCTCTGAGCTCCGCTTTGTTCATTGTGCATTTTAATCGCCTTGTACAATACTGCGCCCGCAACTTGTTTTTATTTTTTCCTGAACTTGAAGCGTTGCTCGCTGAATGCTTAGCTTAGAAAGTTCAGCATCGATGTATTTTATAACGTCCTCGTTTCTTCACACGCCGTCAAATTGACGTTGTACCCTTTCTTCTGCCCAAATGCTCAGAAGAGCTTTGGTATCTTCGACAGACCAGTACAGGCGATTCTCCCTTTCGAGCAGCGATTATTTTGCGAGATATAAAAAAAATGAAATGTGCATCTTGCTTCAGATCATAACGTTCCATAACACTGATAAACTCCGCCTTTTACCTTGAGCACGCCTCTAGCCCGAGCTGGCCCGCTTTGGCCCAAGGTATTCGACGGGCCAGAAATCCTGGCCGTTGGCCCCGAGTAAGCCCCGATCAAGCCCCGGAAGTGACAGTGGAAACGCGACTGGCCCTGGCACGCACTAGCACGGCTCGGCCCTGGCCCGGCAGTGGAAACGCGGCTATTCATACGCATGCGAATGCTTCAGACCGGAAACACAAGCTCATGCGAAAAGTTTCCCATTTCAAATTTGATTAACTCTGATCTGCGAATTCACATCACGGGAAGACGTGTGACTAGAAGAAATTTTGCATGCTCAAAGTCTATGTGACCGCGGCTTTCATTTTTTTTACGCATAGCGTCCAGTCGAACATGAAGCCTTTTAAAGTATACTTCAATTGATAGCATGCGGCTGTGCCTGAAGAATGTCGACGCATGCGCAAGAAAGTTTCATCTTAGTCCAGTGTCTGCGCTATTTTTCTCCAGAAGTTATGACTGATAAAAATGTCTTTGTATTCTTTTAAACTAAAGTTGCAGCAACTGTATCTCCAAATCCCCTCACACAAGTGATTGTCAATGCGGGCGTCTGTTGTTGTTGCAGTCTCTGGTAATTTGTTGTTGTTCCGTCTCTTTAATTTTGTTTCTACTGTGAAACAACAGCCCATGCAGACCAGTGTTGCCACCTTATGGAACAACTGATTAGTGCGAAACAAATTCAATGGCCATGTGCGACCTTCATGTACAAAATATGCCCGGTTACAAAAATCAGGCAGCGCACATACTATTCTGGTGGCGTCGGGAATATACTTTGGGATTTCCTCTTTTTTTTTTGTTGTTGAATACTGTAGCATCACAGTCTACAGTATATAGTTCTTATTGGCTGCTCATGTTGCAGTGCATTATGGGTACTTATTTTCTTTCACCTTCTGTCAGGAGTGCAGCAGAGTGTTGAAAATAACACAACTTAACAACACTGAGATAGGAGCGTGCAGTTTTCAATTGTGTGTGAATGTTGCATTCATTAATATAATGTGTGTGTGTGTGTGTGTGTGTGTCCAAGGCCCTGTTTACATCTGATATTATGGTGCGTTTTGGTCGATCGGAACACAAGTGGACTAGGGAGACACATACTCGTTTAAACCTGGTGTTTCAATCCGTCTCTTTTGACCACTTTCAACCACTTCTGTCCTGATTTCTTCGAGGGGAGGGTCTATGGGTTGGTAAATGTACTTGTTTTTACATATTTACATATGAACGCGTCCGGAGATGAACATATGGAAAAACATAAGGAGAGCATCAGCTTTCGTTTCTGCTCTGATAGCCGCAACCAGTGTTAGACATCAGGAATGGTAAGAGAAAATTGTGCTTGGTACGTTTTTCATCTTCAAAACAAACTTGTGTCTTGATATTCTCAAGCAATCATTGCTTTTAGCACATGATGACCGCTGACATTGGGTAACAAAAATTACATACCATGAGATAATTAGATGCTGCTGAATTAAAAAAAAAAAAAAAAAAAACATAAGCATTGCAATTCCATTCTATATAAAGCAAAAGCAATGTGTTTATATTCACCTTTTGCAGAGTATGTTCTGTCTGAATGGCAGGTCACCAAGTAATTTGTGACACAACTAGTTCAGATAATTTGCTTCCAAGTTACAAAAATGAGTAAATGTGAGTGTTTTCTGGTGTAAAATTAGAAATTACTGTCACCAGAGTTTGCTTTGCTCATGTCGACTGATTTTATTACAAAAGTTCTTTAATACAGATCAATAAATAAAGACAATTACATTTTTCGTACATACTGTATTTTAGATTCCAGTGTTTATTTGGGCACTTCAAAATGAAACATGCTGAACAAAACAGTGATGTGCACCAACGCAAGTACATCTTTTATTTAACATCAGCCACAGATCTTACAAGTTCATTATATTAAAAAGAACAGAAGAATCGAATGAAAAGATGAGGCAAAAAAATAAATAATTTTTTAATAAGGAAAATATACAATAAGGGCCCAAAGGCTCAAAACTCAAGTTAGTTTGGCAAGAGCAGGGAACAGAGAGAGGGTCTTATGCTCTTAAACACACGTCTTCAACGCTGTTGCCCTTCATCTGCTGAAGCTCGTGGTGGCCCAGTAGCCGATATTGGAAACTAACTCGATTTACAAACTTCCCGCTCGACACCATTCTGACCACAGTGTTATCGCAGCCGACCTTCATTTGAGCTGAAGAGAGATAAGGAGAGGGTTATAAGATTCTTTGCGCTCTAAACTGCACAGCACGATTGCTGCCGGAATAAATGATGATGCACACGAGATAAAGAGAGAATTCTCACCTGGTCCATTAAAGGAGTAGCAGAGATCTGCCATAGGGAACATCTTGGAAGTGTCCATGCCGTTTCCACCCAGAAGCTCGACAAAGTCTCCAGAACCAGCACAGCCGAGAATGGACCGCTACATAGATAAACCAGAAGTCTCAAACTCGTCGTACAGATTTTTTTTTGTTTTCTAATAGTTGATAAAAAGACACTGGTCTTGTGTAAATGCTGTGTTTCTTGACCGGAAATCCGACGTTTGCTCACCTTGAGATCATTGTGTTGGCCGAGACTGAGCTCTCCAATCTGGATCTCCACTGGATAGATAATGGAGAAACTGCAGTTCCTGTGCTGCTGTGGAATGACCATGGTGAAACTGCCCACTGGGGTCTGAGAGACAACATTACAAGCTACAAAAAGAGACAGAGAGAGAGAGACATATGGTTAACCATCAGTATCTTACATGTTAAGCTTTGAGCGTGGCTTCTGGATGAGCCATATTGAACTTTTGTGACAAAACCAAAACTCTAGTTCCTCAAGTACATTATTACTGCAAAATATATACAAAAATATATATCTTACGGAACGGGTTGATGAGTTTGCGGAATGTTACTGTGAAGCTGCTTCCTGATTGGTGAAGTCTGAAGAACAGCATGGCGACATTCTGAGTCGACCGTGTGATTGGTCGAGACACTCCAGTTTCGCAGTAATCAGAGTAACGCTCGTACAGAGGGAGAGGATGGTCCTGTGAGCTGGGAAACTTCTCGCCCTTCATAACCCAGCCATCAAATACCTTCAAGATTTAAAAAAAAAAAAAAGGTTTGCATTCATTCTGCTCATCTCATCTACTGCATTCAGTGTACTGTAAAAACATATTCTTCAAAGCTAATTATTGGAGCACATTTTACGAGAAAATACCATTTTAGTCTTTCTACTTCAAAATAATGACCATTTCTTTGTAATAATTTGTTAAATTTACTAGCAATATCTGAGTAAATCCAACACCATTTTTCCCCAGTTGTTTTCAGTTCAAGTTAACTGTGTTGAACTCATTTTAGTTTAGTTTACATAATTCCCTTAAGTTAAACCCGACTGAAATCGGTTCAGGTCAGCTGAGTGCTAATAAATTATAATCAATTTCCACTCGTTTTATGTCCATTTCATTGAACACGAATTAATTCATCTTTAACGATATCCCATTTGCGTTAAACCACATTTAATTGGCATAAACCTTGCTCAGTCTATGAAAGCTGAACTTGTTAAGCTGTACTCAGAATCTATGATGCATTTAGTTTGAAATTACTTATGCAGTTTTGCTCAATTGGATTTTTAATGATCTTTTTTTTTAGAGTAGAATGTAATCAAGGTTGTTGGTGTACGGTTTGGCTTAAAATGACATCACATGTGATCTTTTGGCGCCCTGACTTAACCTGGCTTATGTGTGCGATTCACAGCTTAAACACGGTACAGATACACATAAACACACCCGCTGTTCTGTATAATAAAGTAAGTGTCTGCACTACTATTACATTCCTTTTTGTGCTCAAGACTACAAAACAATGGATGTAAGTTGCTGTGGGTGATGAATTGTGTATGTGCATGTGTGAACATTTCACCTTTATGAAATCTCCTCCTCTGCAATCGATGTTGACCGAATCATACTCGATGCTAATGATGTCACTAGGCTCGCCAATGAAAAACACAGCGCAGTTTAACTGTGGCCGTTCTGCTGTGAATGTAAACTGGCCCTCTATGGCCACCATATCCAGACATCCTGAGAGACACGGAGGAAGATAAAGACAAGAAAAGGTGAAAGGGCTGTACCATATGAAAATATATACATAGTATTTGTGATGAATAACCACTGTTTAAATATTAAGGAATGCCATAATGTGCTACCATATCATTTCAGCAGTTAAAAATGTATTTATTAAAACAAATATGAAGTCAAGATCATGAGACGTATGGGTTTTTTGGGGGGGAAATGAAATCCCAGAGGTTTATCACTCACTCAGCGCTCTGCGATACACAAACTCCTCTGGTAACTCTCGCTTTAGTTCAGAGCTCAGCAAAGATAATAATCCTTCTGGGCTGATCTCGTTATCCTGATAAAACAACAAGAAACAGGACATGGTAAAAAAAAAAAAAAAAGCAATATTAATACTTTGCATTTCAATCAGATGTGCTCAAGGCAATAACAATTTTAGGATTTTACCAAAAGGGTTGTGAAAGAGCTCGAAAGTTTCATAAAAGGCTCTGCTCATTATAATGCCAAAGCATATGTGTACTGTAGAAAAGAACACTTGCAGCTGAGGACCTATTTCTGCTTGATCCGACCTTTAAAATTACTTTCACTGGTGTAACCCAATGTAATCAGCTTCTATTAGTCACATTAAACAATATTTTAGCATTGAATCAAACGTCTCAATTTAGATGTTACCACATTAAAGAAATGTTTTGTTACCTGACAAAAATATTGTACAGTGCATATAGGCTATATACTCACAATGAATGGTATGATAAAAGTTGTACATACACATATTTATTTACAAATATTACATTATATCTTAGCCTATTACTATAATATACACACGTTGTAATGAATGTTGAAGGCCAAAGTACTAATAATAAACACACATATTGAGGTCACAGTATATACTACACATGAAAAGTTGTAGAAAGCTACTCTAATGATAGTGTCTGTGTGTGTGAGAGAGGTGAGCAGGTGTCAATATCTCACCTGTATGTCCAGAAAGCGCGCGTGTCCCCGGAGAGCCGTGACGCTCAACAGGAGGAAACACAGCTGTGCGCGCGAAGTGCCCGACATCTCCGTGCCGTCTGTCCGCGTGGATTTCAGCAAAAAGAGAACAATTCCGAGAGCTCCCGAGCAGACTGCTCCTTTTATACCCCCTCACATAAATAGACGAGGGGGGGCTGCCTGTATGGATCAATTGATGTGAGTCCGCGAGCTCGAGTGAGTGTGTGTGTGAGTGAGTGAGTGAGTGAGAAAGAGAGAGAGAGAGCATGACAGACGCCTAGTGTTTATTCTAGTTTTCCTTGTACTAATTGAAAAGACTAGTAGGTACAAAGACTTAAGAAACTATTTTTTTTTTTAATTGTAGGCATACTAATAAAATGCTAAAAAAAACTATAAAGGCACTCACACTAGTAAAATATCAACTGTAGCAGGCTAAGAAATGTAAAAATTGTGATTTCCCCATTTCCTCTAATAAGTACTAATATATAGAATATGCTGTGATTATTAACTGTTTTCTAGTCACTGTTAGAATACATACTAGTAGGATATCTATAGTGAATAACATTAAAAAAGAGACATACAAATAGAGATGTTTTACCATTTTTGTGGTAAAATTATATATACAGTATATAGGTGTGTGTGTATACATACACACACACCTATGTATAATTTTAATATTATTACTATATAGTATAGTAGTAATATTACTATATATATATGAATCATATTTATAAATAAGTACTATTAACCAAACATATACGTTTTTTTATATTTTAAACATATAGGTTACGTTATATAATATGTTTAAATATACATTCACATGTTACAACATCCTTGCAGCTTTAAACACCATAAAAGACTCCTGTGCACATCTAGGACCACCTAAACAAACCCATGTGTGTCTTTTTTCTTTGAGAATTACTTCTTATCTTCATCTATAGTGGGAGGATGATCAGGTGGACTGATTGAAGTAATGATTGTCACAAACAGTGAGTCAGAGAGGTATGATTGGGTGCTTTAAACGAATTGTTCATCTAAAAAAGAAAATTATGTCACTCACCATACTTGTATGATTTGCTATCCTCTGTGCAGAAAAAAAAGCAATGTCAAGTGTTTTTCACATGTTTCTTTTTGTGTTATACAGTCCCAACATGAACAACATGAATGTGAGTAAATAATAACAGTTTAATTTTTTTTACTTTTGGGTAAACTAACCTTTTAACATTTATTCATTATAATATAATGAGGCAGGTGAACTTTTCACTTGCATATTAATACTACGGCCCACTAATTGTCTCAGACTGGTGTTATTTTCTTACACCATACAGTGAAGCAACTATGTGTCAGGTGAGCTGAATAACAGCGTTTCACCGCAGTAAATCAGATGTTTACTGCTCTTAAACCTAATTGCTCTCAGCTTAAAGGTCTTTGAGAATTAGTCGCTAAAAGTCACCTCGGGTGAAAACCCAAACAGAATGTGTGTGTGCATGAGGGTTCCTTGAAAACAGCTTCATAAGAAAACGAAATAATGTCTCAAAAGATATCTGTAAAGGGGTGTTTTAGTAATTAGCTCAATTTAAGAGCAACAGAAGGTTCCAACCATATAAAGATTTAATGCAGTCATATCATGCATATCATTTTTATTAGCTGTTTATTTTTTCTGTGTCGTGACCATTTTTCACCCTCTCTCTATGCAGTCTGTGTAAGAAACGCCCCCTTTGTGTATAAAAATGAGTAACCGCACTGATCGCTGTGCTTGAGTTTGGTACTCGTACAGCACCATGCATTTATCTGTGTGACATCAGGAAATTGTGGAAAAGTATAAATGAGTCATTTTTGCTGTAGTTCAGTAAATGCTTGTTGGACAAAGGAGGTTTAAGCTCCAAGAGTTGCAGTGTGCTTTTACAAGCTCTATTATCTCATGATCTGACCCTTAAGTTCATTCAGTTCTTTAAGTAATATTTTTCACTTGACTTTTTGTTGTTGTTGCATAATGTAAAACGTGCCTTGAATGTGTACTGAGGTTTTTGAAGGGCTTTCTAACATGTTGCAATGAAACCAACGTCTAGCTGTTTGTGTTTGTCCTTACTCAGTGTGTACTACCATCTTGAGGGAGCTGCAGACGTTCCTACCCATCAAACACCCTGTTCTGGTATTTGAAAGCCGGCTCTTGCTCGGGTGTCCGCTTCTATCAGAGTCTCACCTGCCCCGGGTGAACTGAAAGGTCAGCTGTCTTTCTCACACTCCCTCTCTGGAATCAGGGGACATTTGCCTCTTGTGAACTATAAGGACCAGTTCTCCTTTCTGACTTCTGGCAGATTGTGAATGGGTATATTCAGAATGGCATACTATGGTTTTTGTGCAGTGTGCATATGTATGTGCGCAGTATGAGATGTTGTTTGTGTGTGTTGTTGAATGACCTAAATATTTTCACAATATTCAGTATACAACCATGTTGCATTTAAATCTGTATGCACTTGACATCCCATTTTTTTTGTGTTTTGTGAAGTAATATCACTGTCTTGACTCATCAGACTGCCACAAATTAAGTCAATTTACATAAAATTATTTATTTGACATTTACTTCTGATGGACACCAAACAGGTTTCTTGAACACTTTATAGAGTGCAACAGTGCCCGCCCACTTTTTCATCGGCATTGGTTCCGGAAGTATATTTTCCATTTATTTCTCCTATAGGGATTTTGAAAAAGTCTTTGTTAAAGCGTTATAAGCCTTGGCCCAAAAGCTACGAGGTGAGCAATACAAAATTTGAGTGGAAAAAATTATTTGAAAACCGGACAAAAATACAAAGGTAGAAAAATATAAAACTACTCGATTAATAATGTTGATTATATATTTAAGAACAATATATTTTAAGTTGATAGCAAAATATGCAAATATTTAAGCATTTTGAGAGAGTAGGGAAGCCATCTCGATTGCATGTGATTCATGGGAGTGGGCGGAGCTAACAAGACCTTTTGGCACCTTTGATTGGTGGAATTTTCTGTACAGCATCATGGGTAATGTAGTTTTTCACCACGAATTCCGCTGTTAAAGACAATTATTTTAAAAATAAGTTGAAATAACATGGGCTGACATCTTCAACAAGCAAATACTATCGATTAACCTTCCGGCTCACAGCAGGGCTGTCTTTAAAGTCCCCCTGTATTCAATCATTTTATCACTTAAAACTCATCTTTGATCACCAAAATGACATATTTAAAAAAAAAAAATCCTGTGAAAAAATTGTATTCATGCCTTAAAATTGCTTGAATGTAACTCTACATCCTTGCTTCATTTAGTAGCCTATATAGGAAACAATTAATATGCAAATGCGCCCCGCCTCCACTCACTCACACTAACTCAGAGACCCACTCTTTCAACTTTACTGTAAATGCTACACGATGGCTAGTGGAAATATTGGTTTAATTCAGCCATATATGTTTGAACCAGAAACTGATTCAGAAGCAGATGAAGTGTGAATTACTTGTATTCAAGTCGATGTATCAGAATGGTAATGCGTTTTATGTATCGCTCTCTACAACACATAACGCTAATAAATATGATTAGCCTTAAACACCACATAGATAACATTAAAAACTTGATTTTCACCACAGGGGGTCTAGGTTTCTTAGTTATCGTTAAAAATAAATTTCCCTATGGAGAAAACGAATGGAGTTTTTACTTCCGGAATCAGACTGTGGCACTCTATTGGTCAAACAAACAGATAGTCCCGCCCCCAACTCCTGCCATTGGTTGAGCCAGTGTGGCTGTGTCAGGCTGGTTGAGACAGTGTGCAAAGTACAAAACACTAATGTAAGATCCCACCAAAAAATATTATGTATGGGGAAAACTGTTTACCTGTTACCAATTGTGGTGTAATATTTAATTATATATATATATATATATATATATATATATATATATATATATATATATATATAATGCACCTGTGTGTTTGAATGTTTGTTCACTTGAACTCAACCTGTATGAAACCTAATATGTGCCATGTGTTTGCTTGTTATTTACAACCTACTATAAGCTGTGTGATGTGTATTTATTGGAATCCGACCCACATTTCTGACTGATCCCGGCTAACTGTGTGGCGTCCCCCCTGCTTCGTTTATTTCATTCCTGCATCCATGCAGTGGAGAGTACAGCGGGAGAGAAGAAAGAATGACGCACTTTGGCAGATAGGAGGCCACTGTTGTAGCATTAATCTTCCATTTCTCCGAGGATATCATTCGCACACAGACGTATTGACTTGTCTGAACAGGAATGTATTTCCGTTGGCCCTCTAACCAGTGTGCACAGATCGAGATGTTGAAATCGCCACGGTATTAGCGTCTGGAGGTCTCTTGTGTGTGTGTTTCTGTGGCCTCTTTGTGTTTCAAGAATGACTTATTGAGATTTTATAGGGATTAAAGGAATTTTTTAGGGTTCAATACAAGTTAAGCTCTATCGACAGCATCTGTGACATGCTGTCGATGACCACAGAAAATATTTTTGACTTGTTTCTTAGTTTGCAAAAACAAAAATTGTGTTAGCAAAGCACACCTAATGGAAGTCTGGGGAACGACAGTTCAAATAAGAGTTTAAACTGTGAGACTTTACAGAGCTCAAGCATTTAAAGTCCCCATGAAATCAAAATTGAAGTTTTTTGGCTGTTAGTATGAAAATGTTAGCCTTACTGTTCATATATAAGCTAGTTTGCTTAAAAAAATGACAAAATTCACATTTATCAGATATCAGTGTTCAAAACGTACAGCCTCTCACTTCCGCCAAGATGGATTAATGATTTTGATGACATCACTCTGCACTGATTTTCTGTCCAATCAAATGCTCTCTAGAATCTACAGCGCCCCGCCCCCAAATAGACACTGAAGCTGCAGCTTAAATCGGTCACTCGTTCACTCATTTACTATTTTCTACATGTTGAACGCCACATAGTGCACTATATAGGGGATAGGGAAGTAATTCAGACAGTGTAAAAATGCTTTCCATTGGGGCGAATGAAGTCTGGTTTTTACGTTAGTGTCACGCGAACCGCCGCAGCGCACACAGTCTGCTCTGGTCCAGAGACATGATAGCACAGAACTCGCTATGGCACATGAGAAATGAGTTAGGGTTTTGAAAACAAAACTGTCAATTACAGACAAAGCATTATGAAACCATTTACTTACGGTTTGTGATGTAGCCGCTGTCAGATCCAATCATCTGTCAACAAAAGTTTCTTTGCAAACTCTCCATTACAATGTGCCTCATTTGCAAAACAATCTGCTGTCAAGTTCTCTGAACAAACATATAATCTTCTCGACGCCCATGACATCACACCATTAAAAATAAACCATCCACATTTTCCTGACGCTGGGATCCTTCTGAAGTCTGTACAGAGACTCAAACGAGATGTTAAAACTGAACGTGTCAAAGTGAGCATTCCTTTACTTCCATTTACTCTTCCATTTGTCCCGTTGACGACAGACTCAACATATGTATATATATATATATATATATATATATATATATAGTATATATAGACACACACTGGAATACACAGTATCCGTTTACTTAGAGAAACAGAAAGAAGGAGAAAAGGAGCATCAGATCAGGCAATCATTCAGCTGTGAGGGAGGCAAACGTGGGACACATGGAGCATTTGGCTCCAGCATCCTCTTAAATATGATGGATGTGTTTATGAGATGTTCTTGAATGGTTTGATGATGGCAGACAAATAAAACCATGTGTTCATTATGAGAACTTACTTATGAGAGTTTGGAGAGATATGCTAACTCAAAGACATTTATTGTATTTACTCTAAAATAAACTACTGGTCAAAGGATTGTCTGTAACATTTTGTTATGTTTTGAAAGTAGTCTTATGCTCACAAAGGCTGAGTGCATTTGATTAAAAATGCAGTAAAAACAGTTAGTATAATTTTAAATAACTATATTTGTCAGAATTATGCTCCATAGTTACTAAGTTCTCCTTGTTTGTAGCCTTTGTTCACCTGTTTCCTTGTTAAGCCATGTTCCTTGTTTGTCAGTTCTCTCTTCAGATAATGTGGTTTGCGTTTTCTCCTGTTTAGCTTTTATATTCTAATTAAAGCCTTTATTTGTGGAACTCCTTCGCCGTGCGATTTTCGTGAACCATTGTAGCGTTACAGAATTCTGTTGTTATACATTTTAAAATGTAATTTATTCCTGCGATGCAAAGCTGAATTTTCAGCATCATTCCTCCAGTCTTCAGTGTCACATGATCCTTTAGAAATCATTCTAATATGATGATTTGCTGCTCAAGAAATATTTCTTAGTATTATCAATGTTGAAAACAGTTGTGCTACTTAATATTTTTGTGGAAATTGTGATCCATTTGTAATTATTAATGTCTTTACTATTACTTGTGAACAATTTAATACATCCTTATTAAAAATTATTACATAAAAAAAAAAATACTAACCATACTTTAAAATGAAACAAAAGTAACAAAATTTTTCAATGTTATTTTCAGCAAGCAATGACTTAAATGTCAGTCTTTTTCTCACAAAAAAGGGGAAATTATTGAAAAAATGTGTCATTAATTCCATAAAGCATTTCATCACAATGTACGTCCAGGAACCCCAAAAACGCTCAGATGCTGCATGTGACGGGGTTTGTGTTCAATTCTCTTTAAAATGCTCATACTGACACATAAAGTGGAGCGTTTGACGAGGGACTGCTGGACGAGGTCACACACTGACTCTTCATGTAATAATGACGAACATGAGAGATTTCTCTTTTAGAGGCCTACACACACTCAGAATGATGTGCGTGTGTACATCTGTGACAACGGAAAGATAGGATTTGTAAAAGAGGCTCTTTTGAACACTTCAACCAGAGAGAGGTGACTGAAAGAGAGGGAAAAAGTTGTATAAATGGAGGCCAGTATCTGCATGCAGAAGTAAATAAAGCAGTGCCCTTTGGTAAATGAGGGGTAGATAGCTTTTCATAACTGACAGATATGCAATTACACATTTTAATGGTTCAGTGTTTCAGGGTCAATAATGGGACACAAAGACTCATTCGCCTTTATAAAGAGGCTGTCCGTTGAGATGTTATGTATTATAAACATATTCAGTGTTCTGAAAGCCTCCAGCACTAAATTACTCTAGAAATACTGATGTAATGCTAATATAATATTAGCTTAATAATAACGTAATGTGACGCTGAAGCTGCTTTTCACAAAACAGATGCAACTGAATCAGATCTACATCACCCTGCGTAATCTGTGTTTGTGTGTGTAACCAAAGTGCCTGAGGCACACACACACACACACACACACACACACACAAAGCAGAGGACAGATGTTTAACCATCTTCATTAAAACAACTGTAACCTAATACATCAGTATATTTCACACAGTTAGGCTCTTATTTATAATCCAATAAAAATATGTTTTATTTTGTTTAATTTATTTTTATTTTCTAATAAACCTCTGTTCAAAAGTTTTTTTGGTCAGTCATAATTTTTAAAAATGTTTTTGTCTCTTATGCTCACCAACGCAAGGACTCTTTGATTAATAGAAACAGTTCAAAGAACAGCATTTATATGAAATAGGAATCTTTTGTAACTCTATAAATGCATTTACTGTCAATTTTGAACAATTGAATGCATCCTAATTCAATAAAAGTATTAATTTATTTTAAACAGAAATCTTACTGACCCCAATATTTGAATCAAATCTCTCAGCAACCATCCCCAGTACCTTGTTTTTCCTAGTTTTCCAGATCGCCAACTTTGTCGGATACCCACATAATTCATCAGACAAAATGTTGTCTTTCTTGAAGCTCTGTACTTCACTCCTCCTATAAAAGAAGAGATGCATAAATAAAGCTGAGCGCACGTAATAGCTGTAATGTTTAATGGAGCGGCTCATGAGGAAGTGATCCACACGGCCCTCAGAGATATCAGACATTTATGAACGTGAGGAGTCAGCAGTGCATGCACTCTTATATTTGTCTGAAAACCACCCAGATGAACCGCTCATGCTTATGCATCGTCCTAATTATTGATGACGTCGATCTGACAGTGCTCAAAGGAAAGTTTTCTGGTCTCAGATGTCAAACATATTTGGAGCCAGATTGAATCACACAACCGTCAATAAAACACACATCAAACCGTTCATCTGTCGTGCTGCTGTTACATGCGAGGAACAAATTGACTGACACTCTTCAGTGATCACTCCATACTAGCGCCCGGCGAGTCGCAAACATGCACCATGCTGTCAAGATCGATTGATGAGAAATCAATGCAAGCATGAACAAACCACTGCAGTTTACCCGCTTTTCGGTCTGTTGGTGTCCATCTCATCTTGGAGGAGATTTGATCAATTCTCTGAATCTGTGAGCATGTGTCAAACACGTGTATACCCCAATGAGAGCTTAAAAACCAGAGAAAATCAAGCTCGCGTAAAACATCGACATGGCCCAAAGCTGATGCTCATCTTAGAGTCATTCAGAACAAATGAAGACTTCATATGCTTCATCTGAGGCGGGCACTGTAGAGATTCTGCAAACAGACTTAGTTCATTGTTTTTCTACATGGCATGGAGTGTCTTACAGTTTCAGTTCTTAAATTCTCTTCAGGTGGTTCTGAGAAAGAATTATTGACTTAAACCTGCTGGTCATGAATGAAGTACCATTTGTCACCAAGTTCTTCAATCAATCTGGCTAGCTATAATAATAAAAATAATCTAAAAATAACTTCCCCTCCCTCTTGCAGCATTTCTTCTCTTTTCTAATGACTTGTTTACTGGCGTGAGGGCGGGGCAACCTGTCAATCACATGAAATCCACCAATAGCAAACCACAACCATCCAATTAATTCCCAATGGACAAAATCAAGTCCTGCCCTAAAAAAAATTCTAGTTTAAAAAGAAGTTTCACGTCACAATAGAGAAGGAAAGACTACCACAACTTCCGTTTCATGCCTCTAAATATTGTCAAGCCACACTAAAACAGTTTAGATGCTAAGAAAAAAGTTACACTATCTAAAATCATTATCTTTGCACAAGAAAAGAAAAAAAAAAGTGACATTATCTTTTTAAATATGCAACTATTAAATGAAATTATTTTATTTTTGACAGAATCGAACTTGGGATGAATTTACAATAAATATAAGTAATAAGCACCCTATTTTGAAAACTGAAAAATAGTAGAATTTAACTAAACATTTTTTCTACAAAAGGAAGACAGATGTACAATGGTATTTATAGAGTATTTATAGATCAGGGTGTTTATAGATCAGTTTTTTTTATACTGGGGAACCCCCATACAAAAAGAAACATTTGTTTCAAAAAGAAACAAATGTATATAAATGTATGTGGAATTTTTAAACATAATTTCAAAGAAATTATGTTTTATATAAACCACTGTTCAAAAGTCTGGGGTAAAATGTTAAAAGTTTTCATTTTTAAGAAATTAACACTTTTATTCAGCAAGGATGGTAATACTCTTATAAAAGATGTCTATTTCAAATAAATGTTGTACGTTTTTGACTTTTTATTCATCAGAGTCCTGAAAAAACTGCATCACAATTTCCACAAAAATATTAAATTGATTCAACATTAATAATTTCTTGAGCAGCAAATCAGCATATTAGAATGATTTCTGAGTGATCATTGGACACTGAAGACTGTAATGATGCTAAAACTTCAGCTTTGCGTAACAGGAATAAATTACATTTCACAAATATTAAAATAGTTATTTTAAATTGTAATAATAGTTCACAATATAGCTGTTTTTGATCAAAATAATGCAGCCTTGGTGAGCTTAAGAGGCTTCTTTCTAAAACACCCCGAAACGACCTCAATATTTTGCGAGGTGTATCTGTTCACTGTCCCCCTGCAGGACTTTCACAGACCCCCGGTTGAAAAAAGGAGAAGAAACACCGCAGTGATTGACTTGAATCTGGCGTTCGTAACATCAGCGATAGTAACACCACAGCACATTCATCAAACAGGCCATCAGCCCCGAGCTTCCCTACAGCGAGACGCTTCATTCAGTCTGACACAGGTTTGACACCTCACCAACATAAAACCCAACAACATAAACAGCCAAAGGGAGAAAAAGAAGAAGAAAAAAAAAGTACGAGAGAAAAAAACGAGGCCAGACAGGAAATAAGCCAAAGGACAACGACAGGTTGTTGTGATGCAGAACGTCTCTTCAGAAACACACACTCACAGAGGCGTCGGTGAGTTTTGATGTGTGTGTGTGTGTGTGTGTGTGTGTGTGTGTGTGTTTGGTGCATGTCTTCTCCATGCGTCTAAAAAAGGCTCTAATGGGATCTCTAAATATAGATCCTTCATGATATTCAGGTCTGATTCTGGCTGCATGTAGCCTCTCTGCCCTCTGGCTCTTCATCTGCTGTGTCCATCAGCCTGAGCGTCTGATGAAGCAGAAGGCTATGAATGAGATCCAGGACTCTTCCTCAAGTCAGTATCGTCATTCAACTTTGTATTCACTTATATGTTACTTTTAATTCAAGACTATATTTTATTCTTCCTCCAGTAAACACATGAGAACTTCTATATTTGAGCTTCTCATTTCCATGTTTTCCGAGGAAAAAATGTGCTGTAATTCCATGGGATTTTTTTGCCCATTTTTTATTATTTATTTTTAAGTAATATCACACCTATCAACAAAAATACAGTTTACAAAGGTAAATGTATTTTTTAGTATCTCAATTGTTTCTCCTAACCAATAAGCTTTTTAAAAAAAGCATTTCTTCTAAGGTGTTTCTCATAAGAAAAATACCAATAGGCCTACTCACCACCAATGATAGGACTCGCATCACATGCAAAATACTGAGCCCCTAAAATGATGTTTAACTTCTGCGTCCACACAATAGAAAAAAATATTTTCAAGAAACTGTGAGCACGGGAACACCGGAAACGGTATCGGATGAGCACGCGAACGTGCTTCTGTGCCCACTGGAAGAGTCTCATGGGTCTCATGCAAAAGTCTCATGAGTTTTGATAAAGTCTTCTTAGGGTATGTTTCCACAACAATGATGTACTCAAAAGTGGAAACATTTTTCCTTTGAGTAAGGAAAGGAGTAAAAATGATGTATTATTCATGCCAGGCCAGTAGTTGGCGATGTCACTTTATAAAGAGACACTACGTACCTATCCTGAACAAGTAATACGCATGCAGATGACATCGCTGGTTTCAGAAATTAGCGTTTTGGAGACAAAAATTGTATAGTTTTCAAAAACTTGCACTTAAACCCATTTTCAAAAGTACAGTTTTCAGGTTCCCAAACCTGTGTGAACGGCCAAAACGCATAAAAAGTTTTAAATTTTTAGGGTACGTTTATATTAGACTTTCTCTGACAACGCTAAAAACGGAAAGGTCTTTCCTTTGTGTTGTCAAAATGATTCCCGTTTACACGTATCCGCGAAAACCACTAAACATTGTATTATTCATGCCAGGCGTGTATTTGGCGATGTCACTTTGTAAAGAAACACTATATGCACCTATAGCCTGAACACGTAATACACATGCGCATGACTTCACCGTTTTCACAATTTAACATTTTTGTAGTTTAAACAGAGACGATAATGGTAGGCGATAGTTTTCAAAAACGTACACTTTGAAACCCATTTTCAAAAGTTTGCATTTTCAGGCCCCCAAAAACTTGTCGTATAAATGAACGGCCAAAACGCATAAAAAGTTTGACGTTTTTAGTTGGAAAAAGGTGTTGTGTAAACGGCTCCCTCTAGTGTTTGAGCCGTTGTAGTTTAAATATACATTCACTTAATAATAGTGCTTCTCAGGTAAAATGTATTTTATTAACAAAAATGTTTTTAGCTTTAGTTACCTATAATAACCCTACAGTACTCTTCCAAATATTACAGAGGACAAACTGATGTAAGTTCTGATAGTGGGGGATATGAGCTGTTTGGTGTGATATTATCTCTGCGCTTTGTGTTTTTTGGAGAGCTGTTCCTCGCCAGGATGACGTTGTTGTTACGCACAACTCCATGTCATTATAATGCAAGTCCTGCAGAGCCTTCCCTTGTGTGTATGATACTTCTCTCACACACACACACACACACACACACATTCACAGAGGCATGATATGCTTGGCTCCAGGACAGAGCAGAATAAACATACTCTCCCTACACACATACACATGCCTTGCACCGACAAACCCATTCACACTCTTCCTCACAAACACACACACACACACACAGGCTAATCTCTTCTCTGCAAAAGGGTGCAACAGCCCCGACGCGCTGAGCTCATCAGAAAGGGCATTTGCATTTTAAAATCCGAGTGCACAACAGGAATCTTTTATCATTTATGACACTATAACAAGCAGCAATTCCATGCACAAACAAACGCTGATTGAATTCTTGGTGCGGGGAATATGAGAACGAGGCGGATCATATCTGATCAAAAAAGAAACTATCTCTGTGTCTATGTTTATCCCTGCGGCATCCATTTTATTCCTTTTTGTAATTGTTTATTTGATAGCGCAATCTTGAAAAAATAATATATTAATCCGTTATCCATTGCTGTTTTTTATCTCAGATGATTGATAGTTGAGTGAGGTCACACAAACACTGCAGGGTTCATCCTGGATGCAAGCACCTTTTGACCTCTGACTTAATGACACAAAAACCTTTACATTCTTTTCCACTTTTCAAATGGCACTGGTGACATCGAAATAGTTTATGCAATCATAACCAGCTTTCTATGGTGTCCACTCACTCTCGTTCGTACATGTGGTACACTGTAAAAAATGATCGTGATTTTAACGGTAAAAGACTGTAAAAATGCTACAGTGAAAAACTGTTAATTGGTTAACAGAAAGTTTCCTTACTATATACGGTAAATAACTGTGATATATATCATGGTACATTTAATGTAATTTTACTGTAAAATACCGTTAAATTTACAGTTTTTGGAAGTGAAAAAGAACAAGTCATTGTATAATTTACAGTGAAAAAATGTAAATTGACATTCCCACAATTCCCTTCGTGACACTTCACATTTAATGTTTTTTTTTTTTAAATAACTGTTTCTTCATAATTTTCTTAGTTTTTTTCTAATCAGTTATGTACATTAGGGTTTTATGTTACATTTAATGTTGTTAAATTAATGCTTATTGCATTTTTAAAATTTCAACATGTTACCATAATGGTGTTTAATGTTTGTGTGAATGACACTGTGCAGCTTCTTAGCATTAACTTTCTTGTGGAAGAGCTGCTTATGATGAGCTTTGATTGATCATGTGACTCTCATCACTGCTGTGATTGTTGGCTGTCAGTGTATTACAATGGAACAAAACAGATATTAATACTTCAAAAGGTCAGTAAATTTACATTATATAAGATAATTAAATACGGTTTATTGCTGTAAAATTATATATGGTTTGTCTGTAAGTCTGTAAAACCTAAAAGTTTGCTACCGTATTTTTAACAGGAAAACTCTGGTAACCACAGCTGCCAGGTTTTCCCCGTAAATTTAACCGATTTTTTTTTACAGTGTAGAAGTTTAGTCACATGATGTAACAAGCATTGTATTTGAGTGGTTTTTGCCTGCACAAATGTTGTTGGTGGTTGCTAGGGGGTTGCTTTCTGGTTGCTAAGGTGTTTTGTGTGGTTGCTTACTGACCTAAGTCCAAATTTCCCACCTCCATGTCTCTATAATATTTTATATCGCCCATTTGGTGGAGTAACATTTACCAGTGTTCGGCGAGTTTTCGCAGGCAAAATCCGGTCATTTTAAGGTATAATTTAATCAATGATTTCGGATGCAGCCTCTCTCTACATTTTCTTTCATTCAAGAAGCCATTTTACTTGGATATACATCACAACAGAGAAGAAAATATTATCTTTAACTCAGACTTTAAATCAGTAACCCTAAGTATAAGTAGTAGTGATGCTTGACTTAACGAATACCACTAATTATGTGTATATGCTCATAGCTAGCTACAAAGTAAAACGATATTGCATAAGTCAATGGAGATGGACGGTTTACTGTAATGTACTGTTAACGGGAAGGGTTTACTTGTGGGTCATGACACTCACACGTTCTGTCATCAGTGTCAGCTGTTAGTGTGTCCGCTGAATGAGTGTGTATGTGCGTATCTGTGTGTCACTCATGACAAGTTTTTCAACCTGTCAATTTAATGAAGTTTCAACTCTGACTGTAGTGTCTAATTAAAGAAACTCTCTTCCTTCATGTGATGAACATCCTGCTTTTGTAAATTGTTAAGTTTCTGCCTCGCAGATATCTTGTTTGCAGTTTTGTTTTTAATAAGGGATGTACTTCCGTTAGGCCTTCTTATGCTCTTGATGCAAATGTCAATTAGCTAGCGCTTGAGGCGACATACGCGGTGGAAAAGAAAAGCAAATCTCTCGCCCTTGATTTCCTCAGGCTGTCAAGTCTTTTATTTCCTGTCTATTACAGCGCTCTAAGCTTCTCTCATAATAAATGCACCTGTGGTCTCATCTTCTTTACCATGCCTGACACAGGTGTTAGAATAAACACAGTTTTAATTTGATTTAGTCTTATATTCTGAATAAAATTGCTTCATGAGGGACGTCACACAGTCAGTTGTTTGGCTTCCAAACTCAGAACGTTTTAGACAGGAAGGTGGTGACATTCAACACCGAGAAACAGTTTGTTCAAAAGATTTTTAAACATCTCTTTGAAACTAAGGGCCTGTGCTGCCCTCTGCTGCCCAAAATCAAACTGTCACTCAATGTTTTAAATATGTAGTATTTGAGCTTCTTTGGCATAAAGTAGAGTAGACACTTTATTAAAAACAACACAGGGGCCAATTTATAGGGGTCACATGAGAAAAAAAAAGTGCATTTATTTATATTTTCTTCATGTTTTATTGTATCAGGCCTCTGCAGTTATTTAGGTTTCAGGCTAAGTTTCTTATTTGATGTCCTTTGTAACTGATAAAAGGCTGTTTTTTTTATCTGTTTTTTTTTTTTTAAACAAACTTTGCACATTCGTTTCTCAACCATGTTATTTCACAGGATGGTTTTGTTTGTATTATACATAGGCCTACTTTCTGATTTATAATACATTTTGTTTGTAAATCATGGGCAACTGTAAGTATCACCAGTCTGGTTTATTTGCATATTAAAAAAGGAAAAATCATTTGTCATTTCAAATTTCTTTTCTAAGGTTGTCAGTGCAGTAATGCCAGTGTTTTACACTAGCGGCGCTGTGGCGTTATAGTACAAACGGAAGTGATGCAGGAGTAAGTAAGCCATGACATCACAAAGTGAAAGTATGGCAGCGTCCGTTGAAGTGGGACTAAAGTTCATCGCGTTTGTTCCCTGTAACGCACTTTACGATAACACAAACTTCTACACGAATATGTGTCCAATGCACGCTGGTCAAATGATTTTTATCTTTGATTTGCAGATTGACGTGCGCGCAGGAAGTCTGGGAACGCGCAGAGAAAACCGGTGGTTTAAAACGGTGAGGATAATGTGCAAATCAAATCAAATGTGCCGTGTGCCCTAATTCAAATTACAACTTTTCTATTTATTAACTTACTCTTATTCTATATTTTTAAACTGTATATTAAAATTAGAGATGTCGTTTGGTTGATTGTTGTGAATTTGTGCTCAGATTATTGTCGTTTAAATGAATTGTTTTTAGTTTATGCATAACGTTACTCACGGTATCCTAAACGTATCTAGTTACGGTAGTTTTCAAACTTGCTGATGCAAGGTACCCCAAATATGACGTTTGCTAGTAGCTCACTTACTAAAATATATAAATGCAGCTCTATATTTGTACTTTTAAAGACATATTTTATGTGAGGGTGAATAGAGGGTATGCGCATGACGTCACCGTCGGCCGGAGTGAATGCGGTCACGCCCACAAGTGGCAAAAAGACTGAGCGGCAGCATTTGTTTTCAGCGTGAACGCCGTGAAAATCACACAAAACACATCTAAAACGGGAAAGAGCTTTGCGATTGACTGTACAACTAGATTTGACCAGAAATCTGAGGTACTGTATATTTTTACAGACTGCAAAAAGCTACAGAACAGACTATATTCTGCATAATTAGATGTTTTTAAATAAACACTGACAAAAAACTATACAAGTTTTAGGGCTGGACGATATGATGATATACAATATAACATTAATGTAAGTGATCACTCGGATTTAGACCTATCTATATTGTATTTATATAAAACGTTTACAGGCAAATTGTCTTCATTTATTTCCCCGGCGTCGAAATCAGGCACATATAAATGTCAGGAAACACGATTCCTGGCTGCATGTCAATATCCATGGATCACTGGATCTTTGATAAGTTGTAAGGAACACTATATCGAGTCCAACTTTTAGTTTAAACTGATAATAGTTTGTTTTACTCGCGTTAACGCAGTTTCCCCTATTAACTCCAGTCACGCAGCAGCTCTTCTGCCACTCAGTCGCGCTGAGGGGGGGCGTGTTCCGGCGGGGAAGTGACGTTAATGCATTCCCTCTATAGATTTTTGTCTTAGATTGAGACTGGATGTAAATAGACACAAATGAGATGACTTGTTTTAAAGTGGTCATATAATGCCATTTTTGTACAAGCTAATATGATTCTTTAGGGTCTAAATTAAAAGTTTGTAATATAGCCTACTTTAATTAAAAATTCTCATTAGTATTGTAAGAAAACACTTATTTTAGCTGGTCAAAAACAGCTCTGTTTTCAGCACGCCGTTTCAGTGCATATGACTTCTTTGCTGACTCCGCCTCTCTGTTCTGTGCATACACCATTTGTAACACAATAACCATAATGCGTTGTTCAGTATAAACGTGGGATTATGAATTATATTGAGAACGTCATACATAGAAAACATGCCGTAATGTACCCTGAGTGTAAACCTTAGACGCATTCATTGTGAAGCGTGCAGCTAGCGATTTGCAAAGATTAATATATTAATATAAAGTTTAATAAAACGTTACACTCACTTCCGTTCTTCTGGAGATTCAGCAGGAACACAAATATCTGGTACCGATCCTTTTTTCATGAGCAGCTTCCTAGCAAATCCAGCTTTATACTGATCCTCGTTTAAAAAGCAGTCTGGTGTGTGAAATGATTCGCGCAAACATGAGAGCATTGCTGTTGCTCGTGGGGAATATTCCCTTCGAAAACAAACACAGCCACTGCGTCTTCAGCGGTTCGGATTTAGGAACATTAAAATGACTGCTGTGTTTGTTATTACACCCAAGAACAGAACACCACAATCGCTTAGACGCCATTCTGCTCATAGACAGTGGTAGACTATGATTGACAGCTCCCTCATGAGCGAGGGCGGGTCTGTGTTGAAACGCTCCTGTCAATCAACAATCGTGGGAGGGGCGTGCGAGCTTGTGACGTCACAGGCTCGAACGGCTCGATTTGAGGCAGGGGAAAACATATAAGGAGAATAAAACAAAACCACTGGATGGATTTTTATCATTAAATGATGGTTGTGTACAGACACTGCCAACACACATTTCAGTACAATCAACTTGTAAAAGTGCATATGACCCCTTCAAGAGAAAAATACTAAAGTAAATTAATAATAATTTTTGCAGTGTATCATTTTATTATGACTATATTTAATGTGTTACATGGTGATTTGAATCTAAAGAATAATAATTTTAGTCAACTAAACTTTCTTATTCTAATCTATATTTTAGGTAGAACGTCCTCAGCAATGGCTGCAGAAGGAAAACCAGACCCTGAACCCAATGATCAGGGTTTGCAAGCAGAGCTCGTTTCTTTGAAATCACAAGCGGAGGCGCTGCGACAGGATCTGAAGGCATGTAAAGATGAACTTCAGAAGTTACAGAAACAGCTCAGCCAAAGCGAACGACTTCAGAAGACCACAGAAAGCTACAATGAAGATCTCAGACAGCAGGTGAGCCGGGTGCTCGTGGAGAACTGGGGGAGTTGTTTTTTTGTGGAAACAAGACTGTTACCTTTTTTAGGCCATTTTTATGATTAGTGTACTCCCAAAAACATGCCAACACAAGAACATTGTTGATAACATATGTTGCTTTTTATCTTTGTGATTTAGGTTGATAAACTGAGTGGAGAAATCCATGAGCGAAAGAAAAGAGAGAGGGAGAAAGTTGATTCTGAGACTCAGACAGAGGAGTTTGCCTGGACAGAGACAGGTGAGGCTCTTTTATTTCGTTGAACAAAAGATGGTTTACGCAAAAATGAAAACTGTCACTATTTACTCACCCTCATGTCGTTCCAAACTCATAAGACTTTAGTTATTTTTCGTTATTTAGTTACTTTAGTTATTTATATATAATCCCACTGCATTCTAAAAGACAAAAATGATCCCCTCGTAGAATAAAGGATTTATTTTACGATCTGTTTATGAACGTTTTGAAGTGTCAGGGTTTTGGGTGAATAGACGTTCAATAGAGGGACAGAGATCTCTCAGAATTCATAAAAAAAAAATCATAATTTGTGTTCATGAGTGACATGAGTTAGTAAATGATGACAGAATTTTCATTTTTGGGTGAACTATGCCTGGAATATTTCAATCATCTACACCGTATATGTGAGGTTTGAATGTTATTTTCTTTCTGAAACAGATTATTATAATTATTACTATGGTGGATACTACCAGTCAGGAACCGAGACAACAGCAGAAACACAGGAGAATGTTGTCATGGAAACACAAGAGTGTTTTGAACACACTGAGGACCATCCCATAACAGCTGAGACGGCACCAGCCAATCCTGAGCAACCAAATGAATCAAGTGACTTACCACAAACAGAGGTATGAGAAATGTTACTTATTTAAGTGTTATTTAATTCTGATAACAGATCTAGGCATTTATTAATGATGGTATTGACATGGTTTGCGTATTGCATATTCAAGTGAATTCTACAAAATCCTGTTGTAAGTCATTCAGAAAGTTTAAAAAAAAAAGAGTGTTTAAGGGTGCTTTCACACCCGCCTCATTTAGTTCAGTTGAATCGCACTAGAGTTCGTTGTCCCCCTTGGTGCGCTTAGTTTGGGCTGGTGTGAATGCAGCAGTCGCACTCGGGTGCGCACCAAAAGGTGACCAAACAAGCATACCGAGATCTCCTCGGAGAGGTGGTCTCGGTACGCTTTCAAATGAACTCTGGAGCGGTTCGTTTGTGGTGAGAACGTGATCCGACCTCGAACAGACCCAACTGCCAAAGCACCGCCACAGATTTTTTTAAAAAATGGCAGTTGAAATAAAATGCTTTGTGGAATCAACCAATCAAAATGCGGCATGAACTCAACCAATCAGCATGTTCAGCGCCCAAGTCCCACCCCTGCAAGTTCCTGAAATTTGAAAAAGTACTACCACGCTAAGCAGGGAGTTTCTGAGGGGGACATTTTTACCTGGAACTTCATTTAGACCCTGGTTCCTGCAGTGGAAACACACCGAGTATCACCCCAAAGTCCCTAGTTCCTAGTTTGGAAACGCGGCTTATGTTGATTATTACAGTCAGTCAAACTCCAACATCTAGCCAAAACATATGCCTAAAATAATCCAGCACAGAGTAAAATATAATTTGTATAATCTATATCAATAAATATAATCTAAATCAGAGGCAGATTTGGCAGGGGAAAAACTGATCAGAAAATGTAACAGAACGTTGTAGAAATGTAGTGGAGTAGAAAGTATAATAATTGCTGCAAAATGTAACGAAGTAAAAGTAAAAAGTATGCACTATTGATTCTACTTAAAGCCCATCTTTCAAGTTGAAGATCCCTGTGAATAGATGTGTAGATAAATGGTGTAGGAACTTGATTTGCGTGAAGAAATTAATCATAAATGTGCATTAAAAAAGTTTTTTAAAAGAAATTGTGAGTAAAATTACTTCCGCTGTCAAAAACGCTCTGATCGGACGTGACGCAACGGCCGGTAAATCTCATCTCTTCGTAATGGAGTCAGCCATTGAAGAGGTTGCAGTAGGAGTTCATGTCAACTCTTCCGATGGGCTATTGCCGTATAATTATGAGCCACCTAGGTGAGAGAGGGGTCAGGCAGAGTTAAGGGGAAGGGTAAATGGACAGAGGAGAGAGATAGAGTTGTGGTGTGAGGAGAATCGGTGGAGAATTATGCAGGTGTCTTGGTGAGTGACCACAGGCTATAGCTAGCTAATTGTGGCTAACGTTGTCTCCATGTTTATCACATTGCAGTATCTTTAATAAATCGTATTTAGCAATATTGCTGTCGACTTTGTTGTTTTTCAAGCATCCATGTATATTGTCACCATCTATGCTAGCAACATGCGTCTTAAAATGTTTAATTTAGATCCCAGATTTTCCGAACTTAGCCGGCTGTTATACTACTCCCATAGTATTTCCGACGGACATTATGTAAATGAGTTTGCATGTACTGCGGAGTATGTGTATGAAAGCAGTTAGTGTTCCGGTTAGGACGGGAATATGCTGTTCATGTAAATATAGTCATTGTTACAAGGATCTTTTATTGTCAAGTGGACTAGGTGTAAGGCATGCAGATAAATGCCATTACCACCCGATCCCGCCCGCCGAATTTCTGACCATTACCACCCGTTCCCGCCCGCCGAATTTCTGACCATTACCGCCCGTTCCCATCCGGTGTGAAGTGTTTTTCACATACCACCGTGTGTCTTGTCACCGAGGAGGCAGAGAAATTGCTTCTCTTTGCCTGGACGAAACGTATCCAAGCACGGAAATCTTTGTGTTTCTTGTTTGGAAATCGGTGGACCCGATGACCAGACAAGTTGGAGTGGTTGCATCCAAAACAAACACAAGAATTCACCATTGTGACAATTCAAACCAACTCAACTAACGTTATAACGATAACTACAAGCTCTATTTTCTGTACCACCTCTCAGACTACGTAAACCCACACTGAGAACCAGGGCAGCAATGCCTATTTGTTTGCCTGTCGTTGCGTCATATGACGCGTTCTCTGGAAAAGCGCGGTTTTTTGAGCCTAGCTTAGAATAGGTACACTTTTTCCTGAATTTCTGCCTGTGGGTGTTGTAAAACATATGTATTCTTATGTATGTCTTTTTAAATTGACATTTTCATACAAGATTCTGTATAAATTAAGTTATACAATTAAATTGAAAGATGGCCTTTAAGTAAAGTACAGATACGTGAAAAATTTACTTAAGTAAAGCAACGAAGTATTTGTACTTCGTTACATTCCACCACTGGCAAAATGTGACTCTAATGGCCCCGTTTACACCAAAAACGACAACTATATTAGCGTCCACACCAGTGGTCAGTATCGTTCTGTTTATTCTAAGCCCGTGCTTGTCTGCCACTTTAAATGCTCGAGTCGAGCTCATTATAGCAGGATGGATTCTGATAGGCTGTCAATGTTTTTATCGTTCATCAGCTGGATAAAATCGTTCTGAAAGAGATTCTAACCAAATCATTTCTCTGTGCCATTATCGATATAGCTGTGATTGTGATGTGAACTCTGCTATTCTTTAATATTGAGAAAGATTTTTATAACTATATCTTTATCATTATCTTTTTAGTTATCGTCCTTGGTGTGAACGGGCCTTAAAAGCCAAATTCATCCAACATAATGCAGAATGTCTAAAACATAGCCAATATAATCTGAAATATAGTAAGAACGAAACAATCTATATTATGGCTAAAATAATGTAGCATCACAAAAAGTGTGAAATATTGCCGAATATGCCCCAACCCCCTATATATATATATATATATATATATATATATATATATTAGGGGTGGAATGGTACATGTATTCGTATCGAACCGAAGCGGTACGGGCGTCACGGTTCGGTGCACGAATTTACACGGAGAATACACGGTATAAAAATAAATAAAACTCGCGTGCAAATTAATTAATGTAATACGGAACTACTGTTAGATACGCGGGTTCTTTAGGGACACATAATCTGTACCATCGGCTTAGCTCTGAACGCGCGTTCACTTCAAACGTTGGGTTTATACGGGCGTCCTATTCGCTTTGGACTAGCGTCGAACTAGATGCCATATACGCGAATTTGACGGTCTATTCGCGTCTGGTGTGATCGCATAATGGGCTGCGATGTCAATATTGCAATGCCGGAGTGTGTGTGTGTGCGCGCGAGAGAGAGAGAGAGAGAGAGAGAGAGAGAGAGAGAGAGAGAGAGAGAGAGAGATGCGCAGGCGCGAACGAACTCTGTGTGTGTGTGTGTGTGTGTGTGTGTGTGTTAAAACCTGCAAAGTGTTTATATTTGTTTACACTCGCAATAAAACACAACATTGTGATTTTGTCACACTGTAAACTCTTGTCCTAACCTACAACTGTAACCCAACCAAAATCACACACACACACACAGTTTTAAAAGCAAAACATATTTATCCAACTCCATTTCAAAACAGTCTGTGGGTCCCATCTTTTGGACATTCATCATATTGAATTGGTTTTCATTTTTTGTCCTCGGAGCACTAATCTTACACATTCTACATTGATTAAAAAAGATTGTTTTTAATGGTAGTATTATTTTATACAGAAATCAATTATTTATAATTCAGATGAGAATAATGTTACATTGTTAATTAATAATGTTAATTAAAATTAAGGAAAACAAATATATTGATCTGAAATATAGCAAATTAATTTTAAATTAATTCAGATACATTTACCAAACATATCGCAAGGTCTTTTTGTCTTTTTATTAATTTAATTAATAAACTAATCATATAAAAAACTATTGTCAGTGCACTACAAATAAACTGGTTCTAGTCCTTTAATAATAAAACTTATTTAAAAAATACAATGCCTTCTGCATTTTTGTTTTGCTTTCCCTCCATTGTACCGAAATCGTACCGAACCGTGATGTCTGAACCGAGGTATGAACCGAACCGTGACTTCTGTGTACCGTTCCACCCCTAATATATATAAATAATAGCTAAAAATAATTTAGTTGTATTATATAAAATGATAGAACTTGTCACAACATTTTTTAAATAAGGCCTAAATAATCTAAATTAAGATATACTAACAGATTTCCAGAAGTTTAAAACATAGCCACAATACCACAACATACAGCCAAAACAGTCTAAAAGTATGATCAAAACAATCAAACATGTAGGCAAAAAAAGTCTCAAATTATGACCAAAATGTTCAAACATGTATCCAAAACAAATATAAGCAATTGACAGCTTGTAATGTGAATAATTATTAGCCAGTTTCTTTACTGTGTAAACACTGTATTTGTTCTCAGGAGGCCTCTGGTGAAGGCGGCTCTATAGCAGACATGCTGAGAGCAACAGCAGAGGAAGCGTTGAACCAGACCAACTTTGTGTTTGATGAAAGTTCCGGCATGTATTACGACCACAGCACTGGATTTTACTACGACTCTGTAAGTTGTTGTTTTTCTGGGGACGTTTGACTGCTGTTATTTGTGTAATCGACATGTGTAATCTTAATCGCCTGTGTTAATGTGTTTTTTCCTCTTTTCCACCAGTCCAGTCAGCTGTACTATGATGCTAACACTGGAATGTACTATTACTACGACCCAGAAAGCGGGAAATACCAATTCCACTCTAGGATAGAGGTGCCTACAGCACAGCCCGAAGTGGAGCAGACGCCACAGAGGAAGACCAAAGATTGGAAAAACAGGAAGTCGGTGAAGAACACAGATAGAGCTTCCTGTCCTGATGGAGGGGTGAGATGCACACAGACACACATTGTCTTTACATAGTTCTGTAATCACAGAGATTTAGTGGTTGACTCTCAATCCCCCTTACCTTCCTCGACTTGATTTCCCATTTCAAGTTCAAGTTGAGTTTCTGAATCAAGTTTCCCACCATTTTGAGTCTCAGTTTTCAGAATTGTTTCAATCACAGACAGCTTTTTGGCGTCTGGTTCTTGTTCTCATTGATTAGCAGTTGATGATTGTGAGGGTCCGTAGAACAGTCTGGTCTCAGAAGCGGGTCCGTCGAGCAATTCTGAAAATATAATGCCTGATGGAGCTGACCGTGTGCTCTTCTTTCGCTGTAGGTTCAGGATTTGACTTGCTCAATGGCTCAGTTGAAGATAGAACATTTGAGACTGGTTGGAGTGAGAGGTACGCACTTGTTTATAGCTTTAAAGTTATATAGAGTTTTAGTATTTTTTCCCCTAGGCCTAAATGGTCGTAACAAGCTTAAGTCATTTCAGTGCATCTTCATTTTTAATTTAGGTTTTATTAACCTTACTCTTCAAATGTTTGGGGTCTTTTTAAAGATACTAATACTTTTTAGCCTGGTCCCACCAGACTTGTCGTACATTTCATTTCTACAGAGAGTCTGGCCTCGCTCCATTGACAAGCGTTAACTTCCTTGTAGGCGGTTCCTCTGTTGAAGTTTAAAACTATTGGATCTGCCCAGAGTCCCTCTGGATCTGCCATAACCAATCGCTAACGTTTGGTCGTGACGTATGACGACTCAAACTAGCGCATGACATCAACGTCATCGTTCTCAGACACTCCCTCTGTTTGCCGATTGGACCGGTAAAAAATTGACCGGAGAAAACCAAAGAATGCACCACAAGCCCAGACGTAGTACTGAAGGAAAATGAAAATTGAGCGGAAGTACGTAAGAGGGCGGAGCCAGGCTAAATACTTTTAGCAAGGATGCATTGAATTCAGTTTACCAGTAAAGAGATTTATATTGTTACAGAAAACATCTACCGTATTTTCCGCACTATAAGGCGCACTTAAAAGCCTTTAATTTTCTCAAAAACCGACAGTGCGCCTTATAATGCGGAGCGCCTTATATATGGATGGGGAACACACGTTCACCAAGACGGGGAGACAGCGCCGAGCGACTTACGCCACTATCTGCCAATGGATCGTGGATGCCTGGGCTGATATATCAGTCTCAACTGTGATCCGAGCTTTCACGAAGGCAGGAATAATCTCTTTATTCAGCCAGCTCACATAACCCGTATTTACTTCCTGTTTTCGGCCGAAGTCCACAGTAGTTGATTGTCGAGTTTGCGCGCGCGATCAAACCTCCTCCGTGTGTTCAACATCTGATCCAGATGAACTATCCATTTGAGCTGATATTCTCAGAACACCACACAGCACCGTCATCGGCTGACAGCTGACAGTCTGAGTCTCCACTGTTGCTTAGTTACCAATGATCGCGCGCGCGCACTCGACAATCGCCTACTGTGGACTTCGACCGAAAACAGGAAGAAAATACGGGTATGTGCTGTCAGATTCACCGTGTTCACTCACATGGCTGTGCACTTGTAATGACACATTAAGGTTGTTAAGAGGCTAAAAGCAGGTTTAAAACTTGTCCCGTTTAAGTCAACAGGGTGCAAATTTTAAAAAGAGGATAACACGGTGTAGGCAACACCGGTTTTTGTCGTTGTTATCTGTACTGACAGCACTCCAAATTTACAAAAAATGAGCTCAATGTTAAAATTGACCGGAGTTTTCCTTTAACGTTTGAACAACGTTACCATGGGAGTGAACGGAGTTGTCAGAACGCTTAATGAAGTTTGACTTTATCGGACTGTTTTGTTGACATTTGTTGACATCTAGTGTATGCATAACGCAAACCCAGTCAAACGTTTGACTGCAGTGTCTTATGCGCCTTATAATCCGGTGCGCCTTATATATGAAAAATGTTCTAAAATAGGTAATTCATTGAAGGTGCGCCTTATAATCCGGTGCGCCGCATAGTGCGGAAAATACGGTATTTTAAATGAATGCTGTTCCTTTGAACTTTCTATTCATCAAAGAGTCCTGATTAAGCTTGTCTTCGTTTTTTTTTTCGTTTAACATTTCTGGTTGTGTTTTGACTACCAAGACATATGTGGTGTCAGCTGTGGACAAGCAGTTTGCACACATGCTTGTTTCTTCAAATCTGGATTTCTTTATCCCATGCCGCACTCTTCTCTGCCTGATTTCTTTTATTTTTTTATTTTTTTTACAATGAAGTTGTACATCAAACTATTATGTAAGGCTTGAGCCAGATTGGAAAGCGCTGTTTGGATGTTGATGATTTAGATGGTGGTTTTGCATCATATATTACATTTTCTTGAACTGACTCAAAACTGAGACTCAAATGAAACTTGAAAGCCAAAACAAATCTTATATGGTCACATCAAAGCAATGTGACGTCACTATTGGTGACGTCCTGATTGGCTAAGTCTTTGCTTACTGACAGGACCTTAAAGAGGCGGGGTCTGAGATTGACAGACAGTCTGAAAACCACCACAGAAGTAAGAAGGATGATGCGTCATCATTTAAAAAAGGACGAAAGTCTCGGTCCCGAAGCCCCCAGCGACCCAGCGGTACAGACCGATCCAGGCGGACCAAGAGCCGTGACAGAAGCAAAGAGCGCTCTACGAACAGAAAGAAAACCCGGAGGCGGAGCGAGTCGCCTTCTGATGACTCGCACAGCAGGAGGCGGAGAGAGAACGGGTCCAATTCAGATGACACGCACAGCAGGAAGAAGAAGAAGAGAAAAGAGAAGAGGAGGTCACGTTCTGAGACTCGCAGAGACCGGAAGTCACGCTCTGATAACATGAGCGGTGAGAGCGAGCCGGAGGAAGGCGAGATCACAGAGTCAGATGGAGGGAACGAACCTTCTTCATCATCCTCTGCTGCATCTCCCGTCCAACCAGCACAGGACAGTCCTGAAAGAGAACTGGAAATGCAGATACAGGAGGAAGGTGAGGAGGCACATTCAGAGGGAATCGAACACTACGCCCCCCTGGTGGCTGTTTGTTTGGTATTGGCCGCTTGTAGATGCAGCGTTAAATTGAATGTGCATCAGGTGAATGCGCGCACTACAGTAGGATTTTATTTTTGTCTATCCGTAACCGTAATGTTTGTGATTCTTATATTTCAGAAGCCTGGCCGCCATGTGTTCGGGTAACTGTGGTTCGCTCTCCTGTTCTGCAGACCGGAACGCTCTTCATCCTCACGGCTGACACAGTCGCCACTATCGGCCGGTCGGTATAGTTCTGTGTGTGTGGTTCTGTTCATCCATTGTGTTCTTTAACATGTTTTTCTGTATCTGTTTGCAGAGAGAAGGACATGGATCATGCCATCAGAATCCCTGAGATGGGAGTCAGTAAGGTAAAACATTATACGAAAACCCTCAAATCAAACTACAGACAATTTATAGTCCTGCATTAATAGAAGGTCTGTTCAGTACACTGAAACATATTCTCTAAATCCCGGGAGTAATTGCACCTGGTGCTCAAGATAAGGGCAGTGTTATTTTAGTGTCTTTGAGATACTATTATAGTTTTTATTAATATTTTGAATTAGATGAATTGAATTCATGTTTGTGTTATGTTTATTTTCAGTTTCAGTAATTTTGTTGTGCGTTTGTAATTTTTTTTTTCTTAGGTTTTGGTTTGGTAAAATATGTATATATAGTTTTTATTAATTTATTTCCGTTTATTTTAGTACATTTAGTTAAACTAAATGGAAATGGGAAATGTTGCCTTAAAGTCCCCCTGTAATCAATAATTATATCCCTTAAAACTCATCTTTGATCACCAAAGTTACACGTGTAAACTTTTTTTTGGGGGGGGAAAAAAATCTTCATGCCTTAAAATAGCTACATAAAATGTAAACTTAAGAACTTAAAATTCTACACCTTTGCATCATTTAGTATATGAGGTTATATGAATATGCAAATTAGCCCCGTCTCCACTCAATCACCAAAGGTGGACTTTAATACTACCTGAAATAAAATTAGATATAATAAATAAAAAATATTTAAAATATAATAAAAAAGATATATATTTAATCTATTTCAGTTAACGTTTATTTTATTTTAAGTTAAAAAAATTATTTTAGTTTCAGTTATAATAATAATTTTTATATATTTATTTAAAAAAAGATGTTGTCATCTAAGTATTTTAAACCTTCAGTTGCAGCCCATTTTACTTTTGTAATATCCATACATATTACATAAAATATGTATACATATTATTATTTTAAAATATAATTTATTCCTGTGATGCAAAGCTGAATTTTCAGCATCATTACTCCAGTCTTCAGTGTCACATGATCCTTCAGAAATCACTCTAGTATGATGATTTGCTGCTCAATAAACATTTCTTATATTTATCAATGATGAAAACAGATACATTTTTTTCAGGATTCTTCGATGAATAGAAAGTTTTAAAAAATTGTTTTGATAAATGTAATGCATCCTTGCTGAATAAAAGTAGTAATTCTTTTTTCAAAAAAATATTACTGACCCCAAACTTTTGTACAGTAGTGCATTTCTGAGTGAAATAGGATAATTTGTTTTAAAAAGTAAATGTGGTTAATTTTGAATTCATTTTAACAGCATATTTACTCTCTCTTTCTCTTTCTCTCTCTCTCTCTCTCTCTCTCTCTCTCTCTCTCTCTCTCTCTCTCTCTCTCTCTCTCTCTCTCTCTCTCTCTCTCTCTCTCTCTCTCTCTCTCTCTCTCTCTCTCTCTCTCTCTCTCTCTCTCTCTCTCTCTCTCTCTCTCTCTCTCTCTCTCTCTCTCTCTCTCTCTCTCTCTCTCTTTTGTCTTTTTGTGTGTGTGTGTGTGTAGTCCCATGCAGAAGTTTATTTTGACCAGGAGCTGCAGTGTTATATGCTGATAGATCAGGGCAGTCAGAATGGCACTGTCCTCAATGGGAACAGAATACTACAGGTAACACAAACAGCTGTTGTATCCCAGAATCCTTTTGAACATATCTCGATATGAGGATGTTTATCAGAATTGTAAATGTCTGTGTCCCTACAGCCTAAAGTTCGCTGTGACCCTTGCCCTCTGACCCACGGGGATGAAGTGAAGATGGGAGATACGGTGTTGTCCTTCCACATCCACACAGGAACAGACACATGTGACGGCTGTGAACCAGGACAGATCATAGCACACCTGAGCCGCCATAAGAGAGATGAGACCTCTGGTATGCATGCACACATTGACAAAATATTAGTCAATACTTCTGCTATCTTATACACATCTCTAAACTGCTTTACTATGAATCAATTGCAGCTTATGTTCTTTTGCAATACATGTATGTTTCAGGAACTGTTCTCAGTAAAGAAGACAAGGAGGTTCTAAGACAGAAGGAACTGAAGATGATGAAGGTTAAATATGGTCTTAAAGTAAGTTTTTATGTCCTGTACAAGCTCTTTTGGTAGTGAAATGTGTTTTAAAGCACAAGTCGGGTGTGTTAAATTGGCTTGTTAACTGTGTGCGGTCAGTGCTGCCCTCTATTGGTCAGCAAGTAGACGATCACACTATTCCTGGGTGTTGCAACTTGCAAGCTACAACAGGTCAAATATTTAACCGCTAAAACAATGGTTCTGTCATCCAAGATATCATGCTATGGCAAGCATCACTATTAATATTGTCCATACTTTGTCCAAGGGTTGTAAATCATTAACCCCAATTATTAAACTTTGGCACATAACTTGTCCTGCAATGATTGTGCTACTCCGTGCTTCTCAACCTTTTTAACTTGAAGTTTTCCAACCAGTGTTTGTTTTGGTCACTGGTTTGCTATTGTAATTATTGTTAATATTTTGAATTCGATTTTATTAATATATTATCTGTTTTAATTTTTAAGTTTTAGTGGTTTAGTGTTTGTCATTTTAATTCGTTTTTTTTTTTTTTTTTCGTTAAGTTATTTTAATAATTCAACTTAAACTAAACAAAAAGGAGAAATGTTGCTTTTTGCATCTAGTTGAATTTTTTGGGGGGGGCTGTCAAAATGAACGCGTTAACGCACGCGATTATTTTTTACAGTTTAATGCGTTTAAAAAATATTTAACGCAGCATCCATTTTTTTTCCTCATCTTGACTGCGCTACTGTATATGATCACGCTGTCATTCATTCAAGTGCTATTAAACCATTTAAGCATGGTAAGATGCAAAAAAGGAACTTAAATCTGTATCGGCGCTCAATCTGTGAATCTCACACACACGTGACTTGTGCGACACACACGGTATTCCAAAATGGCAACTTTGAGTATCCTTGTAAGCAAAATCTTAAATTATTTAAATAAAGTCTTAAAAGACTGTAAAGACATGTCATATCCGCATCATGTGCTTCAGATCTTAAAGTGACAGCGGCCTAATAATCCTGCTGCTGTGATTAATGTTAATCTAAGAACAAAAGACAGAGAAAATCACTCACTGCTCTTGACAGAATAACCTTTGTAGCTTTAATAAGGATTAATCTATTTTAAATTAATTTATGCAGTGAAGACTGTAAAGTGTTTGATAACTTTTATTCAATTTCTGTGTTTCCTACCTGTTAGATCAATTTTTTAAAATAACTGTCTGTTGTTTCTACATTCATTTGGAGATTAACTGAAATGATTCAATATAAAAATATATTAAAAACTTTAATGTTAGGTGCGTTTTATTGTGATTAAAGAAAAATGTGCAATTAATTAGTTAAAGGTATTGTAGGTAGAAATTTTATAAAAACTTTTTTCCAAATTTGTTTAAACTTTCTATATATGTCAATGCATAATTAAAATGTAAGTACTCTGATAAAAAGAGTATAAAAATCGAGTGACTCTAGACCGTTTAATCTGCACTAAACACAGCTCATTATTTCCATCCGGGATGAAACAAAGGATTTGCTTAGGCGACTGTCACTCTCTCGCAACCATGGCAACCACCCTTTTGCCTGACAGGACCTGCCCACTTGTGCGTATCCGTTTGATTTGAGGAATTCAAGAGGCACGGAACCTAGGAATAGCAAAACAATGGCAGAGAAAGACCAATCAAAATTCACATATGCAGTTCGCGAAGGCAAACCAGCCAAAAAAAGGAAGATAAAAAAAGTCTTTGGATAAACAACGATTTATCTGTCCTCGAGCTGACGATGCGGTACTTGTCTCTGGAGCAGTGTTTGGAATAACGCCGTTTAAAAGAACGGCGTTAGGTAACGACGTTATTTTTTCAGTAACGGGGTAATCTAACTAATTACTTTTCCCGTCGTTACAACGCCGTTAACGTTACTGGACGTTAAATGCGATGCGTTACCACGGGCGTCAGTTTGGTTTGAAATGTGCTGGGGACAGACAGAGATGCATTCGGAAGTGCATTTTCAGAAATGCTGGGCAGCCTACAAACTGTGGAGCCTCTCTGCTCAACCCGTAAATAAATCCATCGATCCACAATTATTGTGTGAGTTCTTGAATGGTCTAGTGGTAGAACTTTTGCCAAGCGTGTCAGAGGTTACAGTTTCTAATCCACGCTCGAATAGGGTTTTTTTTTCTCTCATCAAAACTGAATATGTTCATCAGTGGTTACAGTCTATATCAAGCAGAGACACGGGACGGTTGAGTGCATTTTATTTTGTGATTTTACCGGAATGAATAGTCTCTCCACAGCGGCGATAGATTGAAGAGCGCGTCCGAGTGAATACTGCGCCCGCGCCACAAGAGAACAAATGCAGCTGCGGCAACGAGCGCTCAGCTTGAGGTCAAAACCAAAACATCTCTTATTTAATAGCGAACTAAATGAATGCTCTGCTAGTTAACTGGAGATGTTTTATTTATTTGTTTCTAAAACTGGTGGGTACAAAATGACTCGTGACAAAATCGCGAGTGCGTTTTTGTGCGTTACTATGTATTGATTGAATAAACTGTGTAATCCGAACGCACCCCTGGCTCACACAGCTAGTGAGGAGGTGGGTTAATAAGTGAAGTGAAGTGCAGGATAAACCTCTTGCTGTCTGTCGTGTCGACGTGCAATAAATATAGAAAGTTATGTACAAACACCTGTCTGTTCTACTCATTTCAACTGACTTGTGAAAACTGCTAAAAAAAATCAAAATTCTTTGACAAAGCAACTTTTTTTTTTTAACAGTAACGCAAATAGTTACTTTCCCTGGTAACAAGTTACTTTTATTATAGAGTAATTCAGTTACTAACTCAGTTACTTTTTGGAACAAGTAGTGAGTAACTATAACTAATTACTTTTTTAAAGTAACGTTCCCAACACTGCTCTGGAGTGTAGTCCTCATCAGAGTCAACAATGCTTTCATCATGGAAACTCTTACATGCAGAACACCATATATGTTATGAATCTTACACGAAATTCATCTTCATCACAGTGTAAATGATGGCAATGGAAAAACGTGTATCATGCAACCTGTTTTTAGCTTTGCCTTATAGATAACTAGCTCGTTAGCGAATCAATAAATATATATTTTAAACTTTACCGATATCAATATGCTAGCTTGATAGTGAGTACAAAAATACATCTTATTTGTTTATCTTCATAATGATACAGTTAGATTTTTTTATTACATGTGATTCTGACATGATGTCACTACATGCACTGAGCTCCTTCCTCTCCGCTCGTCTCAGGTAAATAATGCGTCTTCAGCTCAGCGGTCGGAGTCGCGAGTTCATGTGTTTTTGGGGCGTGGCTTTGGAAGGAGCCCAGAAGGGAGGGGGTGGAGTGAATGGAAATAATGAGCTGTCTTTAAAACAGTCGTGAGAGGTCTACAGACATTGGATTTTTATACTTTCTTTTTCAGAGTACTTACATTTTAATTATGCATTGATATATACAGAAAGTTTAAACAAATTTGGAAAAGTTTTTTTTAATAAAAATCCTACCTACGTACCTTTAATTGACACCACTAGTTATATATATATATATATATATATATATCTATCTATCTATCTATCTATATATATATATATATATATATATATATATATATAGATAGATAGATAGATAGATAGATAGATAGATAGATAGATAGATATAGATATTTAATGTTAATGTTTATTTTATTTCAAGTAATGAAAATGTGTTATAGTTTTAGTTAACGATAATAACCCTGTGTCCAACACAATATGAAAAATCCGACTATATGAAAGGCCCCTCTCATGTAGTCTAATATTACTGATATTTCTGCTGTAATTGACAGCTGCTTGTTTTCAAACTTTTTTGTATCATCAGAAGCTAAGCATATTAGTATATTAAATTAATTTTGTGATTTTGTGATTCTCGGCATTTCAATAACTATGTTCATATCTTAATTTTATATATTTAACATTGACATTCATATTAGAGTTAGATTATTTTAATATAAGTATGATACTTTATTAATTATTTTTAAGTCATCTTGCAACCCTTACCTTGTAGCCAGTTGTGTTTGTTACAGTGCCATTGCTGTTAGGTTGTTGTTGATGTGTTATATATTTCATAAGGCATATCTCTGGAAATGTACTTGATTTTGTTGTTGTGTTTAAAGATGTTCATAATTTCAGCACTGCTATTGGTCTGATGGTTTTGCTTTTTATTATTTTACTATGCTTGTTTTACATAAAGACTTACGTGTGTGTGTTTCAGAGTAGTGATTATGAAGAGCAGAAGGCCCTGAAGAACAGCAGGTATAAAGATAGAGCAGAAAACCGCCGGCAGACAGTTGGAAGCGAGGGAACGTTCCAGAGAGATGACGCTCCTGCTTCTGTTCATGTGTACGTAACCTGTTCAGTCAAACATTTACCCCTGTAAAACAGATCTGCACTACAGTAGATTTCTTGCGTAACAATATCAAGGTTAAAGATATTTTCGCAGACTTGTGCTTTTTCTCACTGTGTGTATATAGTGAAATCGGGGATGAGAATAAGGGTAGACGGATGCTGGAGAAGATGGGCTGGAAACGAGGAGAAGGCCTCGGCAAGGACGGCGCTGGAATCAAGGATCCGGTAATATAGTTTCTCCTCGTTTGTTTACGCAGTGTCATGTACATAAGTGCATGCGATTTACACTCACTTCTCTTTGTGTGTGTGTCGTAGATTCAGCTGCATATGCGCAAGGCTCAGTCTGGTCTTGGTTCTGGAGCTGCCGTGTCTGTAGAAGACGCCACACTTGTCAGAAACAAAACCCAGAGGAACTGGGAACGTGCACGGGAACGGTTCTCTGACGCCTGCCAGGCTGACTCCGCCCATCCTGAAACGAGCCAATCACCTCAAGCCTGGGTCAAAAGTCAGGATACAGAGTGACTTCTTAGTGATAATTTGGTCTGATGCCGGGCATTATTTAGATGAACTTTTTTCATCATTTCAGTGGAAGACCTTTTGTAAATAGATGTTGGTTCATTTTAAAGATTAATGTTCTGGGAAAGTCTTTGTTTGTTGTTTACGGTGAAATTCAATAACAAAGGATATCTCGGACAAATAAACAATAAAAAACAATCATGCTTTCCAGTTGATAAATTTATATTAAGTGTTGCATTATACTGTATACGATGCTTGCTAAAGGCTGCATATGTGCAAAAGGTTCCACACTTGTAGCCATACAATATCTGCAAAGGCACATGTTTTGTGGATCATGTTGCAGCATTTCGGCTGCAGTTAAACCTGTCCTATCAGAAAGGAACTACTGTAGTTGTGCAACTCCATTATAGTCTTATAGTTTTCTTACTGATGCTTGTCTATGGACAACAAATAATTAGTTATGTTATAGGAAACAAAAACCCATGTGTTGTGATTGTGAAGCAGTGTTACCTTGGTATCACTGACCACAAAAAGCTGTTGTGGCCAGCTTATTTGTCTTTGTTGTATCAACCTCATGTCTGGGTCACATCTCTGCTCAAAATCAAAAGAAAAAATATTGCGAAATGATATTTTAGGACCTTTAAGTTTGCATTAGGAGACTATTTTCCCAAATTCTCAATTAATTAGAATTAAAATAATTATGAATATTGCATTTATAATATGGCAATACTCATCGCCCTTATACGGAATTAAAACAAGCAAAATGTTTGGAACAGTGTTATTTTAGTATTAGTGTTAATATTTTTCATTTTATTTTTATATTTTCTGTTTTAAAGTTTTAGTATTTTTATGTTTGTCTTTTTTTTTTTTAAACATGTTTGTATAGTTTTTATGTTTTAGTTTTAATCAACAACTCGGATAATTATTGGTAGTTGACAAAATTAAAAAATAATCTTTAATCAAATTATCAATTTGAGGAGAAATGTGAGCGCGAGATTCCCCTAGTCTCCAAGTAGTGCGCGCGCTGAACCCGCGGCGCTAGGACCGCGCGCTCAGTTGTCCGATCTGTTCGTGTGGGTGAATAAGTTCAGAGAAACGTCGCCTACCTAAAACCTCAAAAAGTTCCCAGACAGCCTTGTCTGTTGATGCGATGTAGTGGAGAGAATGCTATCAAAATGTGCTTTCCGCGAGGTTTTACGTCTAAATAGGCGGGATTTCATGTAACCGAGCCGCTGAGGGCAGTCGGGACCGGGGACGGACAGAGATGAGCGCGAGCACACAGCTGCTGTCCAACGGACCACGGAGAGAGGTGAGCTTCACTTTGATCGCTTCACAACCGGAGGATCCCACGTTTAAAGGGTTCTTAGAAAACACGGCGTGGCTTTTTATCTGGCCGTCGAAGGTCGTTTCATAACTAGTTTGGCGTTAAAGAGTAGATTAAGTTTAACTAATGTGGCAGTTTTGAAAGAATAACAGTACTCTAGTCTGAGGTCTGTTCTTCTCTACTGTAAGTGAAATTAATCAGTTAATAAGAAGTTTAAATGGCTGAAATGTTAGTTGACTTGACCTGTTCTGCTTAATCCGTTAGTCAATGCTCCTCATGACAGCTTTCAGTTCGTTCACAGTATGGGAGAGTGGGGTAAGTTGTGGCACTATTTAAGTTGTCCTTTGGGCGAAAAGAAATGACAAAGAAATAACGCTAATATACCAGATGTATTTTAGCATTGCTGTTATCTGCTGAAATAAAGGCAATAAAATATGACTTGACTTGAAACGAGAAGAAAGTATCTATATAGGGCCCTAAAATGTGACTTTGCCAAAAAAAGAGTGAAGTGAACTTGAGTTGGGGTAAGTTGAGTCATGGGGAATAGCCTACTTGAGAAATGTGCATCTAAATATCTGGTTGTTGTTATTAAAATAATGTTACAAACTGTTATTCAGTGCTGAATAACCAGCATAATATAATACATATATAAAGACGAATACTTTTGCTTTGACATGATTAATGTAATGTAAATTTAAATAAAATAAATGTATTTAATGTATTATAAAACGAAAAATCAGACTATTTAATCACAGGTAGCTTTGATTGGCCCCGTGACCGTCTAAATATCATTGTGCAGTTTCCTAGATTAAGGCGGTATCACATTTTACCCCACTCTCCCTTTAGTGTATGTGCAAAGTAATACTGTCTTAACGATGAGCACTAATCTTTTTGCCCAGCATTTGTTCTTTAAAGTAGGCCTAGATGTTTTTGTTTTTTCACTTATGTTTTCCTTTGAGTCATTGCTGTCATTATTAGTAGGCCCATTGAAGCTTCCATTGGTGTACGTTTATGTTACACTGTAACACTGCGCGTTCCCGTTCTTTCTGTCACATTGTACATTAAGTGTTGCTAGATTACTATAGTCTTCATTTCACCTGGACAGTATTCAAGTTCTCCAGCAGAGGGCGATCATGGGTGGTTTGTGTATTAGACAGCAGAAGGTCAAGTGAACAGTCAATGTAACGTGCTGTGGGACAGTGGAAAGTTTCATTTCTTTGATGAAGATAAGATGTTGTAATCTGTTGAACTCCACTGGCTGATGGAGAGATTAGGTGTTTTGTTGAAAGCAAAGATTACAACAAATACCTCAGCCGAAGCTTCCAGCTGAGTGTTAAATGATCTCAGCTACAACCCTAAACTCTTATAAGATATCCTGAAGGATAATTTTCACAGCTAATATAATTAATTTTGTAATTCTACTGTGCAATTCCATTAAGAATGGGTGATTAAAGCATACTTAACAAATCACATTGACAGTTCATGCATAATGAATCTGCCATGAGCGTACATTTCTAACACTGGAGAGGTGTAAAACAAAAAAAAATGTTGCATTGCAACCTGAAAAAAACTCTTTTAATTGCTCTAACCAGTGTCGACTGTGAGCCTAACAGCCTGAAGATTTCCCACTGGTTATATAAATGTTTAACAACTGCATGTTTTATTACTGCCTTTGTATTTTTGATTTATTGTGCTGTGGTACTGGATGATATTTATATATCATGGCATTTACATGGTGTTTGCTTTACTGTATTGAACAGTCCATGGTATTTTGTCCAGAAAACATAATAACATATAGCTACATAATAATAACATACTTTTTTGCAATGCAATGTCACTCTTTTAATCATATATATATATATATAGTTAAAAATACTATTTATTTATTTGAAGACATAGCATCAATTAGCAACAATGGGTACAATTTTAATTAAAAATGCAAATAATATAGTGGTTTTAATATAGACGGCACAATTACAACACTGATTGGCATGTTTTCTTTGAACGGACATTTTTATAATAACTCAGTTTGTGGTTCATGGGGAAAAAGTCACATGGGTTTCGAGAGACATGAGTGTGGGTAGATTTTCAGTTCATCTGTGGAAGGCTGTGTATTTAGTTTATCAGAATAGAGAGACATTTTTGGCATTTCCAGAATATGCAATGTCAAGATTGAACATTTTGCATACACATGTAGCCATACACATGGCACGTGTGCAGAGTGACTTGCAAAAGTTGGGCCAAAAACATTTTTCCCACCCATGCAAGAATCTGTTAAATAAACTCCAGCGTAATAAAAGGTCAGTGTAGTCATATCTGGGTTTATCAGTCATTTACAGATGTTTGGAACATTTTAGAGCTTGGACCTGTAATATGCAAACATTTGGAAACCCAGATGTGCTATCACTGATCCTACAGTCGTGCACTGTACATTTTAATGCATTTGGCAGTTGCTTTAAGTGACTTATTGCATTCATATTTTATTGGTTCATGCACTCCCTGGTAATTGAACCCTTGGCCATGCTCTACCGTTCTAATGCTTGAAGAGCTTTTAAAGTCAGTGTTTATGAACATTCAACATGTTCAAAGCATTTTTGATGCATCAAGGCTAAGGTCAATAGCTTGGCCTTGTTTAGTGATAGACCTAAAATGTGGCCTTTTTGAGATTATCGGCTGATAAGCGTGCTCGAGTTGTCGTTCCTCCAGCAGTATGGATGTATAACACATATTTTCGGTTTCTTTTTGAGTGAATTATAAATAAAAATTGTGTGAAGTACACTCTTAAATATAAAGGCCATTGATGGTGAAGAACCTTTAACATCCAGGGAACCTTTCAAATGCACAAAAGGTTCTTTAGTGGAAAAAGGTTCTTTAGATTATTAAAATATTCGGTAACACTTTATTTTACAGTGTCCTTGTTACAATGTTACATTTAGGTACTGAGTAATATTAAGCAACTAACATGTACTATAGGGTTAGGGTAGGATTAGGTTGTAATTATGCATAATTATTACTATGGTAAGTACATGTAACATATGTAACAAGGACACTGTAAAATAAAGTGTTACCAAATATTCTTTACCAAGAAAAAAAACGGATATTTTAAGAACTGTTCACTGAAAGACTCTTCAATGGCACAAAATCTTCTATGACATTGCTGTGAAAACCCATTTATTTTCAACCCTTATACTTTTTAAGCTACTTCAATTGCTGTCATTAAATTGTATCTGCATTTATGGGCCACTCTGCACCGGTTGTTGAGTCAATCACTAGTCTTGTTTATGCATTTGAATGCTATTGAATGGGATTTGAATGGGAATGAATATCAGTGTCTCTCTGCTCATGTTCATCTTTAAACTCTGCAAATGAATCCAGCATGAATAAATACTGTGTGTGTGTGTGTGTGTGTGTGTGTTTGTGTTCATGGGAAGAGGGAGTCATTGATGTGCGTGTCTGTCACTGATGACGCTCGTGTGTCTTAAAGGACCATGAGTGTAAGTTTGAGACATATTCTCAGAGTCTAATGCTTTGCGCCTGTTATTTAAGAGCTCCGATATCGCGATGAAATACAGATTATCAATGCCGCGAGAAAATGGATCTTATCGTGCAGCCTGAACCTGTAGTATCTTAAGGTGAGGTGAAATGAGGGTTTAATTTGTCCAAAAATGTGACATGGCACAAGCGCATCGGTCTCACGGTTGGACAGCCGGGGTGTCATTGATCTGATCTGATATGATCACTGATAAATAACGCGGTGAGATGGATCTCCTCTACGTTTTTCCTTGACGCGCGCGGGAGGCAGGCAGGCGGAACTGAGCAGCGCGAACACCGGCCAATGTACCGGGGGGGCGGCGGCGTGACAGCGGCCCGGGAGCGGCAGCGGCGGCGTGACAGCGGCGGTCTTCAGATTCGTTCCTCCGGGTTTTACGCAACGAGGCGCGGGGAACGATGGGCTGCGCTCCCAGCATCCACGTCTCGCAGAGCGGGGTGATCTACTGCCGCGACTCGGACGAGTCCAACTCTCCGCACCAGACCACCACCATCTCGCAGGGCACGGCGACCACCCTGCACGGCCTCTTCATCAAGACCGATGCGGCGGATACCATCCCCTCCGTGATCGCGTACCAGACCAGGCACACACGGACCAGCTCTCAGCGGGAGCGGAAAGAGAACAGCGGCGGACACATGCGCACAGAGGCCGAGACTCAAACCAGCTGCACCAGCGTCAAGGTATGAAGAATGAATGAATGGCTATATGGTGGGAATCAGTTTTTAGATCTTTATCTCGCATTATTTCCACCATCTTGTCATTCATTCAATGTTTTAGTGTCATTCCTGCATGTATTACGTGTGTTGTTGTGAATCATCAGCTGGATGCTTATTGCTACCATATGTTGTTTATTATGCATTACACTTCCTATACTGTACAAATGGTTGAAAAAAATATAAGTGAATGAGTTTTGTTTATTCTCAAATTCAAACAGGTGGGAGCCAGTATGGCCAATATTTGCCCTGTGAAAGTGATTTTAATGGGCATTATTTACCTTTATGAGTTAACCATAAAACACACCATGTCAAATATTTCAATTGAATCAGTGTATTACGATGGACAATTTGACTGTTATTCGAGATCTTGCAATCTTCTGCTGCTGTTTACATGACTGGCTGATCTCTCAGCAGCTGTCAGAGCAGATTTTGATCTATATGGATGACAATATCTCTATGGAGGCACTAAACCCATCACTATAGGTATTGAAAATGATATGAAATATATAAGATAACAGATAAAAAGGAGGAAAGTATGTGGAGCATTTGTGCCCTGAGCCCTGGTTATTTTCAGACCCTGGTGGGAGCTGATGTGTGTGAACATAGTTTGTATGCGCCAGCGCCACCTTGATGGTCCTTATAGCAGGCATGTTGAACTGGTGGGTCACAACCAGAAGGCTTCAGGTTTGTTTATAGTCACATTTACATTTATGCATTTGGCTGACGCTTTTATCCAAAGCAACATACATTGCATTCAAGGTATGCATTTTATCAGTTTGTGCATTCCCTGGGAATCAAACCTATGGCCTTGGCGTTGCTAGCATCATGCTCTATTGTAAAAGGCAAATGCTAATGGTCAGCATAGAAGAAAACAACAAAATTTTGTAAGACAGTGATAGTGAAATATTAATTCACATTTTCATAGAGCAGAGAAAACACATTTAGTTTTATTTTTTTACACCAGGCAGTGCGTCCAATCAAACTGATTTTTTTTTCTATGAAAATACTGCACTGTATTTTTTTAATTTTACATAATGTTCATTGGTTATATTATTTTATTTATGCACCTTTATACACCTTGTCAAACTTATTAAATGGCCTGTATCTGTGATTATGACGCATTAAATTTCCAGACTGCGAAACTCCCTCCCTTATATCAGTTTTTCTGTACCTTATGTAGTAGATTTATTTGAATGTGGGTGTAGCCTTTGTATTAAACTAGTCAGATCGGACTTACCGAACAGGACCCGTGCATGCTAATACTAATAATTTGGGCATATTGTTTCACATTTGATTTTAAGGACATGTTTGTTGACATTTTACATGATAAACAATTTTACTACTGATTTGAGTCACCACTTGATTAAAGTAAAATCTGGGTCATGACTCATGATGTAAAACCAGTTGAGAAACTATGGGACCGGTTTCACAAACAGGACTTAGATTAAGCCAGGATTAGACCTTAGTTCAATTAAGGCATATTTAATTGTGCCTTAGACTGGTGTGCATCTTGAGACAAAAAAAATGGCACTGACATATTTTAAACTATGTCAGTGCAAGTTGCTTTCAGTTAAGACAGCTCAAACATGCACTTTAGCCTGGGACTAGGCCTAAGTCTTGTCTGTAAAACCGGGGGAAACTGTATAAGTATGTATACAGTCAGTGAGCCCAAAAACTTACAGTACACTTAAAAATCCACTGTATATTCCGTATATTCCATAATGCTTATTTTGGTGTATTTTATCTTAATCTTTTAAGGAATGAGTGATGTACATGAGCTTTGTTTGTTAAAGGTTCAATTCAAACTCGCAAAACTCTGCTGTGTGGAAACTTCCTTAAAAAATATTTTTTATAAACTATAATTCACTTCAGTGACTGTTTCAGCTCTATTCCATGTTTTTTGAACATCATCTTGACAGTAAACCTATAGAATTCTTTGAAGTACCTTACCCAACCATGGTAACTCTATAGTGCTTTTTGCAAGGCTACACTTTTTACCATATATTTCAGAGTGCTTGAATGTAGCATTGAGATTTATTGTTGAAAAATGTAATCCACTTTCTGGATATCTTTCCTTTACAGTTTGCTTACATTCTGGAGATGATGTTGGAAGGCTGTTGACCGGAACGCCGTAATTCCTGCCATGTTTAGAATGAATATCGGCCTTATCTGAGTTAAAGTGTTTACAGTCAGATCCGTGTAGAATTCAGATTAGAAATGTTCTCACACTGCAGGTGAGCACACTCTCTTAGACCTGTCATAAACACACTTTTTGTTAGTTTTGTCGAAGAATAATTACATTTTTTCTGTCAGAGAATGATAAAATCATGGTCAGGGGTTTATTTGGACTAATTCAGCAAGTAAAACCTGCCAAATCAATGAGATTTTAAAACCATCCAAATCTATGGTATTTGCGTTACGCAACACAAATCAATTACTAATGTAATTTTAAAATCCTATAAGGACAGTTTATAGATCTGTGTATAGATTTATATAATGGCTTTTAGAGGACACTTTGTGTGTGGCCAGCTGTATGTTGGTCATCTGTCAGTATGAAAGGAGACGTAGCAATTTTGGTACACTCTGCTATGCTTGCGCCCTCCAAAACTGGCGAGGAACTCAATGATGCCATTGAAGTGTGTGTAACTCTCTACGGCTCTCTATCACTCACACACATTCTCATTGTGTTCACGGCAACAGAGCCAATTTTCATTTTGAATTGAATGTGCGTGTGAGAGAGCGATTCTGCTTACTTCTCTGTGCCCGTGCATCTCAACGTCTTTGCAAAAGATAGAGGCCCTGTGTTAAAGAAGGAGCGATTTTGTGTTTCGTTATATGCATTTGTGTGTGTTCAGGCCACCGAGTTTGTTTACCCCTCTGGCTGTGAGCTCTGCAGGGTGTGAACTATCA